>NC_072382.2:131565000-132236562 GCF_028885625.2 Pongo pygmaeus | reverse complement strand
GGGCAAGGTCGGGTGTTTTATACGGGCCACACTCTGCCTCTCTGCCTCCAGTACATCAATGTGTCCTAGGGGTTATGTGAGCATCCACCTATCCAACCATTTCCCCCACTCACGGTCTCAGAGTTTTTGAGAAGTGTTCACTGTATTGTTTTCTACCTAGTGAAGCTCACAAACCCTGCCCCATTCTCTGTGTGTGTGTGTGTGTGTGTGTGTGTGTGTGTGTCTGTCTGTACATCTCTCATCTCACCAGTCTGAGAGAACAGAATCAGCCTACAGCAGGCAATTTGGGACTGTTTTCATTTTTTCATTTTTTTAAATTTATTTTTATTATTTTGAGACAGAGTCTCACTCTGTCGCCTAGGCTGGAGTGCAGTGGCACAATCTTGGCTCACTGCAACCTCTGCTTCCCAGGTTCAAGCAATTCTCCTGCCTCAGCTTCCCAGGTAGCTGGGATTACAGGCATGCACCACCACACCCAGCTAATTTTTGTATTTTTAGTAGAGACGGGGTTTCATCATGTTGGCCAGGCTGGTCTTGAACTCCTGGCATCAAGTGATCCACCCGCCTTGGCCTCCCAAAGTGCTGGGATTGTGGGTATGAGCCACTGCGCCCTGCCTTGGAACTCTTTTTACATTTAAGCTCAAAAGACACAGAAAAAGAGAAGCAGACACTATTCAGATACTGGGTCCCTTGGCCACTTTCCCTCAGGCTTTAGACAGATGGGCCTGTGGACACTCTCAGAGTCTGAGACTAAGCAGCTAGCCCCAGCTGGACATACGGTAAGAAGAGCAAAAAGCCCGCCTGACCATTTGCCTCACTTTCTCCCCAGCCTACGGAACCCAGATTTCCAGAAAAGAACAAACAACTAATCTTTCTTCATCCTACCTAAAGCCCTAAGCCTATAATGGACTGGAAACAGTTTCCCAAAACAGCATCCTATCATTCCAGAAGCACAGTGCTCATGGTGCCTGGGCTCTCCCAGAAGGTGGCTTCAAAGAAGCAGGCTTGAACCCCCAACTCCCAACCCCACCCTGATCCCACCCTAGGGCCATATTCATCAAATATTAGGAGCCGACTGACTCAAAGAGGTGGTGTGAAATTTCCCTCCTGTTCACGTTCTGGAAGGGGTGTGTGGAACAGTTTTTTCCATGTGGGTTTGAGCTCTGGGCGTGGAGGTGGCCAATCAAAGTTGTATACCAGTGCAAGGAACTAGAGGTATTTGAGATCACATTTGACAGGTGCCAGGTTTGGCTACACCAGCGCAGCTTTCCACATCCTTCTGGGTTCTCCTCCTCTCTATGCTGTTCTCAACACCCACATACCTCAACTCCTCAACCACACTTTTGAAATAGAGTTGCCAGATGAAGCAAAAACCCTTGAAAATCCCAATGTACAAGACATTTCTGTCTGCCTAAACAGCTAATTTATTGAGAACTTTGAGGCAACTTGAAATAGAGTTGAAATAGAGTTGCCAGATGAAGCAAACACCCTTGAAAATCCCAATGTACAAGACATTTCTGTCTGCCTAAACAGCTAATTTATTGAGAACTTTGAGGCAACTTACTTAATTACTTGCTTTGTTTTTTTCTTGTCTGCCACCTGGGATGCCCACTTCAGTCTCCAAGGCATCATGACCTAGGCTGGGCAGCCACTGGTCTAAGGGTGTCTTTCTGTTTCTATCACAGTTATGGCTACAATGACATTGTCACCATCCCAGCTGGTGCCACTAATATTGACGTGAAGCAGCGGAGCCACCCGGGTGTGCAGCACGATGGGAACTACCTGGCGCTGAAGACGGCTGATGGGCAATACCTGCTCAACGGCAACCTGGCCATCTCTGCCATAGAGCAGGACATCTTGGTGAAGGGGACCATCCTGAAGTACAGCGGCTCCATCGCCACCCTGGAGCGCCTGCAGAGCTTCCGGCCCTTGCCAGAGCCTCTGACAGTGCAGCTCCTGACAGTCCCTGGTGAGGTCTTCCCCGCAAAAGTCAAATACACCTTCTTTGTTCCTAATGACGTGGACTTCAGCATGCAGAGCAGCAAAGAGAGAGCAACCACCAACATCATCCAGCCGCTGCTCCACACACAGTGGGTGCTGGGGGACTGGTCTGAGTGCTCCAGCACCTGCGGGGCCGGCTGGCAGAGGCGAACTGTAGAGTGCAGGGACCCCTCCGGCCAGGCCTCTGCCACCTGCAACAAGGCTCTGAAACCCGAGGATGCCAAGCCCTGCGAAAGCCAGCTGTGCCCCCTGTGATTCAGGGGGGCAGGGGCCAGTCTTGTGCTCCCGGACGTGGGGTACTGAGGTGCAGGCAAGGGTCTCCACTGTGGTGACTGTGTCCCTTGGCCATACCAAGGCAGCATGGCCCACCCAGGCCTCCCTATGCAGCAACCCCTCCAGTACTGCACAAATTCCTAAGGGGGAAGAGGAGAGGGGATGGGGCGGCAGACCCTATCATCAGCTGTCCAGTGGACTGGACCTTGCTCGGGTTCAAGCAGAGGGCATAGGTTAAAAGGTAAAAGTGCACTTATTGACTCAGACAGGACACTCCGCGTCAGTCTGTTTGCAAAGGACTAGCAAACTAAAATGAAAAAAAAAATTCTATCTGGTTTCCCCGATAAATAATCTACCTCAGAGGGGAAAAAATTAGTACAAGAGAGGCATGGGGCAGGGAGTCAATGGTGAATGTCAAAGCAGGCTCCAAAGCTGGACCCCAAGCTGTCTTCAAGAATGACCACGACTGTCTTCAGTGTTAAAATCCATCACCTAAAGGCCCGCAGCATCGCAGGGTTGTGGAGAGCCACATGTTCTCAGGCTGCCACCTGCAGGGGTGGATCCATTTCAAGTATTTATGCAAATGTGTCTCTGAACTAAAGTGTGATCTTATGCCAATGCAGTGGTCTGGTCTGATTCATTGTTTCTTTGGAAAGGGCAGGGACCTAGAACCCAGGGATGGAGGCTGAAACTAGGTCAGCTCATGTTGAACTCATGCTGGGCAGCTGGCTCCCTGCCTGCTCTGGATCCTCACAGGCCTGCAGAATCCAGCTCATTCGGGCAACTTTCATTTGCATGATCTAGACCAGTGGTTCCCAAGGTTTCATTAGGATCATCTAGAGGGCTGTGAAAACAGATTGTGAGGCTGGGCACAGTGGCTCACACCTGTCATTCCAGCACTTTGGGAGGCCGAGGCAGGAGGATTGCTTGAGCCCAGGAGTTCAAGACCAGCCATGACAACATGGCGAGACCCTGTTTCTACAAAAAATTAAAAAACGAAATCAGTCGGTCGTGGTAGTGCAGGCCTGTAGTCTCAGCTACTCAGGAGGCTGAGGTGGGAGGGTCACTTGAGCCCAGGAGGTTGAGGCTGCAAGGAGCCATTTTTGTGCCACTGTACTCCAGCCTGGATGACAGAGTGAGACCCTGTCTCAAAAAAAAAAAAAAAAAGAAAGAAAGAAAGAAAAGAAAACACAGATTGTGGGGCCCCATCCCCAGAGTTTCTGATCTAATGGTTGGGGTGGCCTGAGAATCTGCATTTCTAACAAGTTCCTAGTGACTGACATGGAGGCTGCTGGTTTGGGAACCACACTGTGAACGCCTGTGCTACAGGAAACGTCCAGCTGGGAGATCACAATTGTTATGCGATGCCTTTGGGCTCGTCATTCTTGAGAAAGAATATCCCCTTCCTCTCTGTGAGCCACCCCATCATCCTCTTACATGCTGCCTGCCTCCTTTTAGTCTAGCTGGGGGCACCAGATCCTCTTAGCCCCTACTCCGCTCCATAGCTCCTCATCTCTCCTGTGTCTCGGAGGAACTCTGGCTCAGTCTTCCCCTGGTCTGGTGCAGAGGGAACTTACTTAGTCCCTGATCACAAATGGGTGACAAGAAACAGACATCAAGAAATGACATTCTAGCAAAAGAAGGAAAATACCCAAATGTGCATCTTGGCTTTTTTCACCACCTGTGCCCCCTTTGTCCTCCCATTCAGATATCTGGCACCACAGGCAGAGAGGATGCTGTAGGGGCACTAGGCGAGGCCATGGGATTCCAGCCCCACTGTTCCCCTTAGCTGCTCTCTACACGATGACAGCTGACACAGAGTGGGTCACTCCTTCTTGTCTGCCTACTCTTTTCAGCGAGTGGGAGGCTGGGCTTACCTAAGCATAAACAGGCACACACACAGGCATGTTGTCGATGACTAGCAAAACCAGACTCTTTCCCTGCTGTGCACCAGTTTTGTGGAGGCTGATGTATGTTTCCACAACTCTTCATCGCCCTCCATTTCTCACTCTCCCCCAAATAAGGCCAAGTGTGTCCCCCTTAACGGCCTAAGCCAGGCCAGCTGTGCCATCCCTGCTCCCTGCATCATTACCAGGCACAGCTTTTGCCCTGGAGTTCAGCTGGCAGCAGAGCTGCTGATGTGCAAAGCAGAATGGAATCCAGCTTCGCTCTCCCAGCTGTGTGGGCTCGGTGAGCTCTCAGAACGCATACTTGTTTGTGTCTGGAAATTCAACAGCTGCAGCCCAGGGACTCAGAAAACAGATCTGCAGAGGAAGACCACACCATTATCTGCCCCAGCCAACCACGACCACTCTGTTAACCCACAGAAGGAAAGAAGACTGTATTTCCTCTGCTGAAAGATTGTGTTTTCCAGCTAGTGCTCCTAATGGAAACTGGTACTCTCTTCTAATGGGAGGCCCCGACTCGGCAGGTAATTTGGTCATTAATCTGAATCCTCCAGGCACCTGCCAGAAATACTTCGAAGGTGGTACAGTAGCATAAAGTTAATTTCCAACCTTTCATTTTTAAGATAAGTGAATCTTTGTCTGGGGTTTATCCTCTGCCCTTTATTCCTCTATCGCAGATCAGAGGGTTTTGTGAATTTACAAAAGTATGCAATATTACCATTCCCAGTCCATTCTAGCAGACCACACCCTCTCCCAGGAATATATTCCAGGGGTGGTAGGACCCATCTCACTAGATTCGCATCTTGTTCTCTGATGATGTCCACCTGGTTCTATATCCTTTGTGCTTGAACTTTTTAACCAAGTGACCCTCTTAATGAGGACTCTTCCTCTTTTCTGGTGTCCAAACATGTCACCCTTCCTGTTTTCCTCTGGAGTGTGCTTCGGAGTTGTTTCAAACCACCCCTCCCTCCCCACACCCCCCAAAAAACAAAACTACAAATGACAAGAACAATCGGAAAGTTCTTAAGGGATATTGGCTTTTGCTTTGTCTTGATATTTCCCACTTGTGGTCCAGGGCAGATAAAGAGGGAGGCCTTGTCGGCCCTGCACTATGGGGTCTGCAGCGATGAGCAGCTGCGTGTACTGGGCTTTCCTGCGTGGTGCAGACTCCCCTGCCCAGGTGCCCCTGGTCCCAGGAGGGGAGGCTCGTGAACCCCGCAGCAATCTCGACTCCGTGTGCTCTGCCCTGGATCACCAGGTCCCTCCAGGAACCTGCAGCATTTCCTTTGCCGTTTGGGAATTCAAAATGGTTTCTCGAAAAGTGTGAACAGGAAAGCAGAATCTACCAAGGAGGACTAGATGTAGCACGACCCTTGGATTCCCAGATTTCTGCTGCCACAGACTCATTACTTCTTTTTGCCCCTATGATGAGTTGAAGCTACATTTCGGAACACATGGCCCCAAAAAACAGGAGACGGGGTGAACATCATGAGGACAGTGACGACGTCTTCTATAAGCCTAGGTTACTGGCCCTGAGACGTGTCCTCTGCCTTCCTCCACTCCCATTCTGCCCTGTGTGATGTGGGAGGGAATTCCCCAGGTGAAGACAGGCTCGGCCCTGCCCAGAATTTCCCATCCGTGGCTGCACCGCGGGTTAGACACCCAGCTTCCCCAGGCCCCGCACGTGCACCATCAGTAAGTACTGGGACAGGAAGCAGAGGAAGGGAAGAATGCAGCTGCATTCAGTCCCGGAGAATAGCAGGCCCGGGTTACTCCTCTTTGGTGGCCGGGGCTGAAGGACAGTCTGTCTTATGGGGAAAGTCTCCTCCCGCATAGCACATTTTTCTGGGGGCCTCCGCTGAGCTTGCCGTCTTGGGAGAGCTGCATGTGGAATGTGGGAAAGAAGAAGTCACCCATCTAAGCCGACGTCTTCATTGGCTCAATGTTGGTGATCACCAATGCGACAAATACTGTGGTTGTATTGACCGTACATATGACAACATTCTAAACAACACAGGAGAACACAACGAGCAACAGTAAAAGCTGGAGTGTCCCGCGAACGGAGTGGGTGGGCTGTGACTCCCACACTTTCCCTGCCCCTGGCCAGCCCCTCCTAAGCACCTGTGTGCTTTCCAGGTCAACACTGCAGAATGACCTGGCCAGACGTAGCCAATAGGTGTGGTCCTAAACAGCTGGTACCACATTTCCCTGGCTCGTTCTTCTTCAGGTGGGGAGTTTTTCTGAACTTCCACTTTGGAAAGAGCAGGACGTGCTTAAAACTGAGTGCTGGCCAGCCCACACCCCCGAAATAGATCAAGGGACTCATCACAGCCACTGCTCAAGTATTGGGAAGGGACATGACACCAGTGCACAAGTGCATTCTGAACCATAATGACAAGCAGGGAGCAAGAAAGCCACCTGTCTCTTTAGAACATACTTTCCCTCAGGCCTGGGGCTCAGTGGAAAGAGACAGGAAGGTTCCGGCTGGCCTTCCAGCCCCTAGAGCTGCCCAGCCCAGCCCTGGCAGATGCGAATCGCCCCAGGAAAGGAGAGAGGAAAGAAGCCTTCCCCAGACCTCACCGTTCCTCATTCCAAACATCTTGTAAGTCCCAGGGGCACTGAGAGAGTTTGTCTGCAGCCAAACACAACTTCCTGTTTCTAAGAAAGGGAAGAAAAAAAATAGTTGAAAGGGTTTTTGGACACTGGAGATTTCAAGTTTCTGTAAACGCAAATGAATCAGACACATGTGGAATGAATTTCTCCGGAAGTAAGAAAAGATGCTGTGAGTTCCTCTTGCTGGACCAGAAAATAGGAAACGGGTAGCTGGGAGGGGAGGTGCATCAGAGGCTGCAAGGAGACAGGCCATGTGGACATGGGATGGAAAAGAGGGTCCCATTGGTGACAAGGTTCAATGAGGCTGCCCTGAAGCCACGTCCTGAAGCTGCTCATTACTCAGAACTGCTCCACCTCTGAAGTCCTATATCAAATCTCCTCCGCCCCAACCACAACCTCCCATCTTCCCAGATCTTTCCCATAAATGCATCCTTCCCCACGCCCTGACCACCTCCGCATGCCCTGACCACCTCCTTCCCCCATCCATCTTTCCTGCTCCTCTGTCTTCAGCTCTTTCCCTGAGCTGCTTGGACTCCATGTTCAGCACCTCCACCTCAATCTTGCCAGTGTTCTCAGCGCCCTTGCCCCACGGACTGTCTGTGCTGCTCAGCAGGCAGAGCCTCACACGGCACCCATTCCCCTCTCCCCACCTCTCACCTCTCATGTCATCCTGCTACAAGCAGATCCACACCACGGAGCAATCCCAGCCCTGAGCACACTGGCGCCACCATAAAATTACAGCGTTTGATGGAAACCGTCCAGCAACCCAAGCAGACCCCCTCTCAGCTCTACCGATGGTCGTCCACAGAATTATTCTGCACTTCCCATGCTCCTCCAGCTCATCCCCCTGCCACGCTTCACTGTGGGTAAACAAACTCACCTCCACTGCTAAGTGGAGCCCAGTACCGTATCTCTTATCATGGAAGGGAGAGGGGACACCAGCTCACCATTAACGGGCCACATATAGACACGAATCTAGAGGAACATTGTAACTCTCCCTTATTTTGGATTCAACAGGCATGTTTCAATCTCTGTCAAGTCTATAGGAGAGTGGAGACTCAGAAGATAACTCCTCCCCCTGATTAAATTAATCCTCCAACTCTCTGAAGGGCACAGTACATCATGAGGTTTAAACACCGAGGTCTAAAAAAAAAAAAAAGAAAAAGAAAAATATGCAGGGCACAGTGACTCATGCCTGGAATCCCAGTATCTAGGGAGGCTGAGGCAGGCAAATCACTTGAGGCCGAGAGTTTGAGACCAGCCTGGACAACATGGTAAGACCTTGTTTCTATAAAACATATAAAAAACTTAGCCAGGGCTGTTCCAGCTACCCAGGAGGCTGAGGTGGGAGGATCACCTGAGCCCAGGGAGGTCGAGGCTGCAGTGAGCTGTGATCCTACCACTGCACTTCAGCCTGGGTGACAGAGCCAGACCCCTTCTCAAAAGTAAATAAATAAATACACACCCAGGCTCCCTCATGGCCCAGCTTCTCTACCTCATCCTCCTTGTTGGCCCCTCAGTTTCCACCACTGTTCAGAATCCTGGGTGTGGCCCTGACATGGTCTGTCAGTCCCTCAGTTATTTCTAGTTTCACTGTTAGACGGAGATGGCTCTTCAGATCCCAAAGGTGGGTGAGGGGAAGGGGGAAAAGCTCTCACAGGGACAGAACCAAGGACAGCACACCCAAGAGAGTAGGCTTTGCACAGTGCTAACTGTGGCCTCCTGCTAGCCTATCTCTGGTGCATTAGGATGTGAGAAAATGTCTCCCTCTTGTCCATCTGGAGTTACATTACCGAAAGCCTAGCCTACAAATGTGCCAGATCTCAGGAAGCAGGACAGGGTGAGGAAAAAAAAAAAAAAAACCCACAAGAAAATGAAATCATAATTTTAAAAACCATGTTCGTTTCTTACCACCAATCCTGAAATCTTGCTGGTAGCTACAGATGCGCCTCAATTTACACAGAGTTACATCCCCGATAAACCCATCGTAATATCGTAAGACTAAAATGCATTTAATATCCCAATAAATCCATTGTAAAGTCAAAAATGTGTAAGTTGAATCGTCCTAAGCCCAGACGCTCCTCCACTTACAATCAGGTTACATTGGGATAAACCCATCGAACAGTCAAACAATTGATTGTAAGCTGAACCATCATAAATTGAAAACCATTGTATATCCATCCTTTTTAAAATCTATCCTTTCTCCTTCTGTTTCTGTTACATGAGAGGTATTTTCCCACTGTCAAAACTAATCCCTTCTCAATACTGCAGCCCTCCACCCTCTCAAGGCACTCAGCCCCTCCAAGATCCCTCCCTTCCCAAAGACTCAGCCCCTCCCTCTCTGCTGACAGCTCCCCATCAGTGTTCGCAGGTGCTGTGTCTTTTCACTCCCGCATTTCACAGCTATGTCTCTCCACTCTCCCCTCACTCCCTGAATTCCTGCTGCTCTTCCAAAGCACACAACTTCTCTCTCCAAACATCACATATACTCTTCCCTCTTCCGGAAATGTTCCTTTTCCTCTTTCTTCTCTCCCCACTTTAACACAACCCTACTTATTCTTCAGGTCACAGATGAAAGGTCCCGCCCTCAAAGAAACCCTCAGGTTAGGTTCAGCACCCTCATGTTGCTGTGCACTTAGCTTTTTTTTTGACAGAGTCCGGTTTTGTTGCCCAGGCTGGAGTGCGGCAGCACAATCTCAGCTCACTGCAACCACCGCCTCCTGGGTTCAAGTGATCCTCCTCCCTCAGCCTCCTGAGTAGCTGGGATTACAGGCTCCCGCCACCATACCAGGCTAATTTTTGTATTTTTAGTAGAGCTAAGGTTTCACCGTGTTGGCCAGGCTGGTCTCAAACTCCTGACCTCAAGTGATCCTCCTGCCTCGGCCTCCCAAAGCGTTGGGATTATAGGCATGAGCCACCACGCCCTGCCTGCACTTCACTTTTCAAATACTCCGCACCCTTCCTTCCATCTTTGCTGCTGGACCATACACTGTGAGTCCCAGGCCACATCTCATCTTCATTTGCATCACTCATATCTAGCTGAGAGCCTGCCATAAAGCAGGCAGAGAAAAAAAATGATCACGTTCCCTTTCCTCTTTGAAAAATATGTTTCCACTTCCCCATATTTCTCTCTGCTACCTCTGTGCACCTTCCACAGTCATACTTGAGAGAACTGCTCCCTTCCTCACGCCCTAACAAGCCAGCTCCACACACCACTGCCCACGGGACTGTGTTGCCAAGGTCATCGATGACCTTGTGCTAAGTCCAACAGACCTGCCTCGATCCTGTGCCTGCATCCCGGCCTCCTCTGCATGCCCTCTCCCTCTTGTTATCCCTAAGTTGTTGAGTTCCTCTGGGTTCTGTTCACTCTTCCTGGCTGATCCCATCCACCCCCATGGTTTCCATTTTTTCCTATTTGCTGATTACTCTCAAATTTAAATCCAGAGGCTCTGTGTCAGGGGCCCCCATGCCTACCTCATGTTTGGAAGTTCTCTGGAAGGGCTCCTGGGACTCAGCACACAGCTGTGCTCATGGTGAGGCTTTATCCTTTTGCTGTGGTGAGGACACACGGCTGGATCATAAGGGGTCAAGGCACGGGCAGAGTCTAGAGGAACCCATGCGAGGCTTCCTTATGTTCTTTCCGACCACCAGGGTCCCACAGAGCCCACTGTCCCTCCACAAAAATGCAGCAACACATGTGTGACATTTCTGCCTGGGGAAGCCCGGTAGAGACTTAGTGCCCAAAGGTCTTAACTGGAGTCTGGTCACATGGGCACCCTCTGCCTAGCAAAATTCTAGACTCTCAGATGGAAAGTAGATGTTTGGTATAAATTGTGTTGTCTGCACAGACAGTCTAGCCATGGGGAACCACCTTATCAGTTAACTGTTAACTAGGGATGCTCTGAGAGCCAAGTTCCCAGACGCCAGCCAAGGGCCAACCTTGCAGGCAGGTGTTTCTATGAACAGCAGTGTCAGGCCCACTGTGATAACTCCTTTCTGCACAGGCTGGGTATGTTTCCAACTTCCCACCTGACTCAATTTGCTCAAAGTCAAACTCACTGTCTTCCTCCCAGCTATTACACCTATAACCTATCTTTTTTTTTTTTTTTTTTTTTTAAAGAGACAGAGTCTTGCTCTGTCACCTAGGCTGGAGTATGGTGGTGCAATCATAGTTCACTGCAACTCCTAGGCTCCAGTGATGCTCCTGCCTCAGCCTTCCAATGTGCTAGGATTTCAGGCATGAGCCACTGTGCCTGGCCAGGACCTATCTTCTGTTTCCCCTTCTTCTCCACCCCTCCTATCCACTTGCCCTCAAATGCAAACTCCTCTCTCCATCTCCATTGCTGCTGCCTTCGTGGGGGCTCTCCATCCCCTCACCCAGCATGGCTTCAACAGCCCTGTCCCATTTCACTTCACATCCCTCTAATCCCATCCTCACATTACTCAGTGATCTTTTAAACATGAAAATTGGGGCCGGGCACAGTGGCTCACGCCTGTAATCCAAGCACTTTTGGAGGCTGAGGCAGGCAGATTACCTGAGGTCAAGAGTTCGAGACCAGACTGGCCAACATGGTGAATCCCCGTCTCTACTAAAAATACAAAAATTAGCCGGGCATGGTGGCACACGCCTGTAATCCCAGCTACTTGGGAGGCTGAGGCAGGAGAATTGCTTGAGCCAGGGAGGCAGAGGTTGCAGTGAGTCGAGATCATCCCACTGCACTCCAGCCTGGCTGACAGAGTGAGACTCTGTCTCACAAAAAAAAAAAAAAAAAAGAAAAGAAAAGAAAATTGGATCATTTCACTTCTCCATTGAAAACCCTTTGAAACCCTTTAATGGCTTCCAAATGCACTAAGAATTTTTTTTAAAAATCCAAACCTCTTAACAAGCCCTACAAGTTCCTCTGTGGACTGCCACCTACTAGCTCCCGGTCTTATTTTATGTCACTCTATCCCCCTGGTGACACTTTCTTTTGTCACTTGCTCACCAAGCCCTTTCTCACTTAGCGGATTCCCACATGCCAGTCCCAAGCCTGGGATGCTCTCTCCCATGCTCCCCCCTGGCTTTCCCAACTCATCCTTAGGGTCTCAGGTTGACGATCACAGCCTAAGAAAGTCCTCTCCTATCTCCTCCAATCTAAATGAGGTCCTTGTAACTCTCATAATTAATAATTCTATGTATCTCACGTTGACTGTTCTTTTGTTTGTTTGTTTTGAGACAGAGTTTCGTTCTTGTTGCCCAGGCTAGAGTGCAATGATGCAGCCTTAGCTCACTGCAACCTCTGTCTCCTGGGTTCAAGAGATTCTCCTGCCTCAGCCTCCCGAGTAGCTGAGATTACAGGCACATGCCAGCACCCCTGGCTAATTTTTGTGTTTTTAGTAGAGACGGGGTTTCGCCATGTTGGCCAGGCTTGTCTCAAACTCCTGACCTCAGGTGACCCGCCCGCCTTGTCCTCCCAGAGTGTTGGGATTACTACTATTCATTTAATGCTTCCCCCTCCACCCCACTAGACTGCAAGCTCCATGAGGGAAGGACTCTTTGTTCACTGATGGATATTTGAAGCCAACCTAGTACTGGCCATGTGGTAATGCACTGTTTCAGTTAGCTTGGGCTGCTGTAACAAAATGCCACCGACTGCATGGCCTAATCAACAGAAATGTATTTTCACAGTTCTGGAGGCTGGAAGTTTGAGCTCAGGGAGTCTGTATGGCTGAGTTCTGGTGAGCACTCTCTTCCTGGACTGCAGATGGCTGCCTTCTCACTGTGTGCTCATACAGCCTTTCCTCCATGCATATGTGTAGAGAAGCGATAGGGAGCTCTCTGCAGTTTCTTCTTATAAGGGCACTAATCCCATCCCAAGCGCCCCACCCTCAGGATCTCATTAAACCTAATTATCTCCCAAAGGCCCCAGCTGCAAATACTGTCACATTGGAAGTCAGGGCTTCAATATATGAATTTTGGGGAGACAAAAGTCAGTCCATAGCTAATGATCTCAGTGTTCCAAGAAAAAAATAAGTGAATTGCTGACAGAGAAGTATTTCTAAAATGTATGTCTAATCTTGTCACTTCTTTCCTGAAAGTTTTTCAATAATTCCCACTGCCTATAGAAGAAGTCCTAAAGTCCTCAGCTCAGCATCTGGGCCTGTGATAACCCAGCCTTGGGTTACCATGGGGATACTCAGCAGTGCCCCTGGAAAGTATGTCTTTCTCTTTCAGGAGCGTGCCCAGAGTTCATGCCTGTTCGATAGCCCCTGCCTCCCAGGGGGCTGCTCAGCTGTCTGCAGCATTGGTGCCGCTGAACCTCATCCACAGCTCCCTCAAAGCATGCTCTCTGCAGCCTGAGTAGTACATCCAAGCATCAGAGTGAACAGATGCAGATGACTTCCAGAAACATGTGCTCCCAGAGCTGAGAAGCTGCTGCAAAGAAGCCTCATCCTGACAGAGGCAGAGCCACACACACACGGAACTGGGCCTGAGTCTCTGGAGAGAAGAGGCTGTTCTGAGATGAGCCCAGAACCTATCCCTCAGCACTGGGCATCACCACTTATGAAGCCCCTTGTCCACCCTTGAGAATGTCCCCCATCTGCTGGGCAGAGCACAACAAGACCTGGTGTGAACTGGCACAGCCTTGGCCTATCTCTGTGAGTGTCCTTCCCAAGTTCTGAGAGTGATTAATGGGTCAGCACGGCCCACAGTGGACACTCCGTAAATGTGCATTCCTTTCCTCGCTCCCTGTTGCCCAGCTTGTAAGCCTCCACATCAAGCATGTGCTTTTAGGTCAGAGGCTTCCAGTCCTGGCCCTCCTCTCCAACACACTTTCTTCTGCCCCCTGGACAACTGGCATTGCCCTGATTAGGTTGCACACTATCCCAGTGGCCCACTGTGGGATGTATTGGTCCTTAATTCCCAATAGCCTCACCCTATCTGGTGATGAAAATAAAATCTGGAGGGAAATTTGCTAGAACTTCGGCCTCCCACCATATGGCAAATTGAGAGCTGACTTTGACTTCATATATATGCTAAAGGATCAGCACGTGTTAGAAAAGCAACAGGCGGAGAGTTAGATGGCCTGGTTTTGAGTTTTGTCTTCGCCATTCACCAATTAGGTGACCTTGGGCAAGCCATTCAGTCAGTTCCTCTGAGCCTCAGTTTCTTCATCTAGAAGATGTCCTACCAACCTCAAAAAATGTGTGCAAAAATCAAATGAAAGAATGCTATGTGACGGTGGTTTGCAAATTACAACACACTACATGAATGTAGGAAATTCAATACCTTATATCCTTAGGAGACTGGGGGCATCACTTGCTGGAATAGTATTTTGCTTACCACCAGATCCCCGGGTTGGAAGAGGGTCTAGGCAGAGAAAGATAAAGAAAAGCATAAAATTACCTAATTTAGTGAACACCAAAATTGGTAGCATAAATTCTGTGCATGCTGGCAAGTTGGAAGAAATTAAGGAGAACAAAAAAGCAGACCTGGATGTGTTTGGCTCAGTGGTGTGGAACTTCAAATCCAGTGCCAGGCTTGGCAGACATGTGAAGTGTAGACCACACTCCTCTCTCCTCTGAATCCTAAGCCTTTGGGAAATAAACACAAGATGTGAGGATCAAAATGTCAGCTTTATTTTTTATAATAGCAAAAGATTGGGAACAACCTGATGCCCATCTGTATGGGACTAGTTAGATAAATTACGGAAATTCACTCAACAAAATACTATGCAGCCATGGCTGGGCATGGTGGCTCATGCCTGTAATCCCAGCACTTTGGGAGGCCAAAGTGGGTGGATCATCTGAGGTCAGGAGTTCAAGATCAGCCAGGCCAACATGGTGAAACCCCATCTCTACTAAAGATACGAAAAATTAGCCAGGCGTGGTGGTGTGTGCCTGTAATCCCAGCTACTGGGGAGGCTGAGGCAGGAGAATCCCTTGATTTTCCTGAACCCAGAGGCGGAGGTTGCAGCAAGCCAAGATCGAGCCATTACACTCCAACCTGGGCAACAAGAGCGAAATTCCATCTCAAAAAAAGAAAAAAAATACTATGCAGCCATTTTAAAAAGTGAAAAACAGCAAGGTGTCGAACCGTATCTATGGTATGCTACCGATTGTGGAAGAAGTATATGAATGTAAGTACGTATTTGTCTGAATGTGTATAAAACACGCCCAGAAGAGGAGATGCTTAAACACAGGTGCCTCTGCTGAGGAGAACTAAGAAGCTAGGGGAAAACAAAGGGGAGAACATTCACTCTCTGCCTTTTTGCACCTTTTGATTTTTGAACTGTGTGACCATAAGACTGCATTATCGTGTGCATGCATGTGCCTGTGCGTGTGTGCGTGAATCCGATTTACTGGACTCAATAAACACCTTGGACTTAAAGCCAGTGGGCTGCCTGCTTCCTAATACTCAGCTATCCACTGGAAGTTCAGATGTGTGACCTGCTCGTGGGGAAGTTAAATCCAGACAGCAAGATGCAGGACCAGAGTAACAGAAGGTGTGCTGTCAGCCCCTGCAACCAAGAACCAAGGGGCCGTGACAGCAGCATCCTTCTCCCACTCCTGACAGTGGAAGGGAGGAACTGGCAGTTTTTCCAACCGGACCTCCTCGCCCTGCTGTGGCAGTGTGAAGAGAGGGAGGATGAGGACCCTCCAGAACAGTACAGGAAATGTTAGCATCAAGTGGACGAAGGAAAGAGGGAGCAGGTGTGGTAACAGTGTGGCTGGGGAGCGGGATGCCAAGAAGGAAACTGACAAGAGGCTGCAAGGCGGGGCTGATGGATGATGAGAAGGAAGAGAGGTGTCAGGGCCTCGAGGATCGTACAGTTTCACGAGGGCCAGGAAGTGAGAGGGTGCTGCTGGGTGCAACCCAAATATTGTTGTTCATTAGTGAGACTGGAGAGCGAAAGGATGCAACCTTTGATCTTGCACAGTGAGTGAGGATGCGGACCTGATGGGGCCGTGACAGACTTTCACCAGAGCATAATTCAGCCTGATTCTAAGGAGGTCCCTCCCTTTCCTGATCCCTTACTGTCCTCTGCCCATTCCCAGCCCCCACATTTAGCAAAACCACTCCGCTTGGCGTTCCAATGTTCTGTTTTACATTTGGCTTTGTTCAGCAGCAGCCTCTGTTTAGCCAGTTTCTGCTTGGGAGCCAAAACACCAAGAAACTACACAAGAAGAGCAGAGCCTGGACAGGATCAGAAAATGCCAGAGATTTTGCCACCAAGCCTGCTCCGCTGAGACTGCCAGGAGAGCTTTGCAAATGGAATCAATCTGAACGTAGCTGATGAGAAACATCTGAATGGAGGAAGCCAGGACAAACAGAAATCACTGTTTCCCACTGCAGTGGGCTGAAGTGGCTTCCCCAAGACTTCTACTTGTGCGCATTTACCTTTCTATCACGAAGAAGACTCATGCTACTTCTTGGAAACCTATCCAGTTCACAATAACGGACCCTGACCTCACGAACTCCGCTTTCCCTCCAGTCCCCAAGCCCTTCCGCGCCACAGTCTGCAGGTGGTTCTTTGGCTTTGTTGCTGTGTTTGATACATTTTGATAGCAGACAGGTCAGAGGTAGATTTTGGTCACAGTATATGGTGTCTCCTTTTCTCCAGAATTTGAAAACATCAGGAAGCCTCACCCACTGCCCAGGTATGTCCTTACCACCCCCAATTAAAAGCCCAAGATACCTCCCAAATGTAGTCAAGGAATTTGGGGTGTGCTTCTGCAGTTTCCTCAGGAACACATACCTGAGGCCAAGCAAATGGTGGCCTCATTCATTGTGACATGTCTCGGATGATGATATAATAATGGAGCGTGCTTGGCCGACTAGAGCTAATAAGGAAAAGAGTTCAATCCAAAACCGGGACAGTGGTTATCTAGCACATTTCGAGGGAGAGAACACTCCGATTCTGACTAATACGTGCTCTTGGGTCCTAGACCACTTTGTCTTCAGAGTGGAAAATTGGAATACTCTCACGAGATACTAACTTTAGACCAGGTGCAGTGGCTCATGCACTTTGGGAGGCCGAGGTGGGAGGATGGCTTGAGCCCAGGAATTCGAGACCAGCCTGGGCAACATGGCAAAACCACATCTCTACAAAAATTAAAAAACTTAGCTAGATGTGGTGGCACGCACCTGTAGGTCCAGCTACTTGAGAGGCTGAGGCAAGAGGATTGCTTGAACCCAGGAGGTAGAGGCTGCAGTGAGCCAGGATTGTGCCACTGCACTCCAGCCTGGGTGAAAGAGTAAGACCCTTTTTTAAAAATTATAAAAAAGAGAGGTATCAATCAATAGATAAACATTGATTCAGCAGTGTCCAGCTTCCTTTCCCTGCCTGCACATCCACCACACAGCCTTCTCAATGTTAATGCAGAGCAGCTAGCCAGCTGCAATCACCTGAGCAGACAGCGGCATTCAACACATGGACATGGTGCTTTGTCAGCTGGACACTCGACGTTTAGCTGGCACAAATCTGGGTAAATGCCAAATTGAGATCTGCCATCTGCAAAGCTTTGGCCCAGGACTGGGACTGAAGGTGATTGATGGTTCTGTAATTGTATAGTTAGGAACCCCTGAGTTTAGGAACACGAGTGACGCGTCCAGAAACAATTAAACCATTGGTCAGGGAGGTATCCTGCTTCTTGCGTTCTTTGAAGAATAACTTAGCTGTGTGTTACTCTGAGCATAAACATTACGCTGACCTTGATCCAGGAATTTAAACAGTGTCGTGTAATGTAAACACTACAAATACCTTCTTGCTGAAATGGTCTGTTTTCAGGATGGGTTAGGGTTTCTTCTCTACAAAAGTACTTTGGGGCATTGGATTTTAAATTCACAGTCAGATCCGCATTTTTCTCCCATTTACATTGCGTGGCCTTCAAGCAGTCTCACCAGCTTCCAAGGTTGAGGGAGCCCTCTACTGATGGCACGGCTGTAATTTCACAGCACATAGCAAGGAAAACTGGATGAAGTCTAAAGAACTCCTGGATCTGAGAACGGTAACCAGTCTTGAAACCTAGAGCAGACAGAGCTCTGTTTCTAGAGCCTATGAAAAGCCAGGCTCTAGAAACATCCTTGATTTCCTCAAACTATCCACATTATTTCAGGTTTTATACTTTCAGGCAATAGAAGAAAAAAAGGTCTGAAAGGAAAGTCGTGTTCTATGCATTGAAAGCCTACATATTCCTGTGTGCATGCCCCATACACATGCACACACACACACACACACGTATGCACGCACTTCTGCTTTTACAAATATACACACACCTACACATACACTTACATACTCTGCAATTGCAGCATCATGGCCCACTACAGGAAGACTTTGCTCTGTGTGTGCGTGTCCTGGAGGAAAGGCGTGGGAGGTACATAAGTATACATAGAATTCCAGAATCGTGGGACTGGATGGAACATTCACCCTTTGTGGCATGTTCAGAGGACAACTCTGAGGAGGCCACAGCTTGAGAAAGGAATTCTCCCCAGCGGCTGTGGCCTTGATGCTGGAGGTTAACAGCTTAACACCAGGGTGTGGTGCCCAATTCTGAACTCAGGAAATTAGTGACGATAAGGGTGGGCTGCCTGCCAAGGCCCGTGGTGTGAATCCCAAGAGAAGCACCTTCTATTTTGAGACCTCCTCCGACCATGCTGTCCTCCGCTCTGATGCACGTCCTACCTCTCTGTCTGTGTGCTGCTTTCTTCGACTCTTTTATTCCTAAACTTCCCTGGGTTTCCAACCCATGGACAGTGAGATCAACTTATTTCCTTGCCCATTGATTCATCAAAAACAATAATCATGTGGTATTAGGAATCAAGTACCTAACACAGATGTCAATAGAAGATGTCAATGGTATAACTCTTCCCTTGCCAAGAACATCAAAGAGAAGAGAGGGGAAATGGCAAACAGAGGATCAAACTAAGCCTGGACAAAAGGAGATAAAAGCACAATAAGGTTCTTTTCCTTGAGAGGGCTCCCCTGGAAAGGAAAAATAAAAGCATAGTTTCGCACCACATCATATAACCGACGCTGCCAAATAACCACACACGCCAAAGGAGCCATCCCTGGAAAATCAAAAGATCAAAAGACGTCACTCCTCTGCTCAAAAACCTTCAATCACTCCCGTTGCCCATAGAAAATCTACAGTCTTTAAGAGGACATTCAAGGTTCTTTGCTTTTCCTGCCACAGTTTCTACCCACCCCAACAGGTGTGGCTCACTGTCATGTTAGCCGCAGACCACGGTCACCTCATGGCTTTCCTGCTACTGTTCCTTTCTTCTCTGTGTGTCTGGGGCCTACCTATCCTTCAAGAGTCAGCTCAGATGTCACCTTCTGCATGAAGCCTTCTCCAGCTCTCCCAGGCAGAATGTATTTCTCTCTCTCCTGTGTACCCAGAGGATTTTGTTTATGCCTTCCTCCCCCACCATCATAACACTTACGGACAGCCTTCATAGTTGGGTCTCCTCCACAGTTCACGCATTGTGGTCAAGCCCACATCTTACTCATGTTTGCATCTCTCTTGAGTTCCCACCCCCACCATGTCACTCCATGCCCACCGCTGATCCTTCTCTCCTCATTCCCCATCCTCATTCCTCCTGCCAGGGGCCTACCATAGCATCTCCCATACAATCAATTCTTAATACTATGCATTGCCTGTTCCATGAAACTAAATTAACACCTAAGATTAGGGAAAAATATACTTCACTCCAAAGACAGAAAAAAGGCAGGTGAGATATTCTGTCAGATCCTAAGTAATACAAAGTCTCCAGCGTGGGCAACATAGGGAGATCCCATCTCTACAAAATAAAAACATTTTTTTAAAACTTAGCCAAGTGTGATGGTAAGCACCCATGGTTCCAGCTACTCAGGAGGCTGAGGTAGGAGGATTGCTTGAGCCCCAGGAGATTGAGGCTGCAGTGAGCCGTGATGGTGCCATTGCGCTCCAGCCTAGGTAACAGTATGATACCCTGTCTTAAAAAAACAGAAAAGGCCGAGTGAGGTGGCTCATGCCTGTAACCCCAGCACTTTGGGAGGCCGAGGCAGGTGGATCACGAGGTCAGGAGTTTGAGACCAGCCTGGCCAACATAGTGAAACCCCATCTCTACTGAAAATACAAAAAAATTAGCCGGGCATGGTGGCAGGCGCCTGTAATCCCAGCTACTTGGGAGGTTGAGTCAGGAGAACCGCATGAACCCGGGAGGTGGAGGTTGTAGTAAGCAGAGATCACACCACTGCACTCCAGCCCAAGCAACAGAGCGAGACACCATCTCAAGAAAAAAAAAAAAGAAAGAAAGAAAGAACTCTCATTTGTCAGTTCCAACATGGCTCGTCTAAAAGCTTCTCAAGGCTGGGTGCGGTGGCTCAAGCCTGTAATCCCAGCACTTTAGGAGGCTGGGATGGATGGATCACCTAAGGTCAGAAGTTCATGACCAGCCTGACCAACATGGTGAAACCCTGTCTCTACTAAAAATACAAAAATCAGCCAGGTGTGGTGGCACGCACCTGTAATCCCAGCTACTCAGGAGGCTGAGGCCGGAGAATCACTTGAACCCAGGAGGCAAAGGTTGCAGTGAGCTGAGATCGTGCCACTGCACTCCAGCCTGGGCAACAAGAGCGAAACTCCATCTCAAAAAAATAAATAAACTAAGTAAAAGCTTCTCAAGGTTTTGAATCCCTCCAGTTTCAGGGCCTTCTATATGTGACCATGGTGCACTGAGACCAACTTTCAACTTTTGAGCAAATGTGAATTAAAGACCTCCCCTTCCTCAAGACACTTTACTGTCATCTGCTAGAAATTTGTCATAAAAACTATCCAAATATGCTAGGAGCAGGAGATGAATGACACCTCCTGGGGTTGTACAATGAACAGCCCTAAGTGGCCTTAACGATACTAAGTTGAACACAACCAGTCAGTGTTTATCCTTCAAGGTGGGCATCACAGTGGTGCACGGACCTTGGAGTGTGAGAAATCTGAGTTCACATCTTGGATAACCATCCTAACCACTAGCTTCCAGGCCTCTAAAATGTAGCTTATCAAAAAACCTCTTCACAGGGTTACTTTTAGGATTACACAAAATTTTAAATATCGAGTGCTTAAGGACTCACAACAAATGTTCAGTCAGTGAAAGCCACTATTATTACAGTAATGCTTCTAAAATTCAATACATTTCTGAAAGGTATCTTTTGAAATTACCGTCAAAGCCCTTAAGCCACATTCAAAAATCATCAGTTTTGTGTGTGTGTGTGTGTGTGTGTGTGTGTGTGTGTTTCTTGCTTTTTTTAAGACAGAGTGTCACTCTGTCGCCCAGGCTGGAGTGTGGTGGTGCCATCTCGGCTCACTGCAAACTCAGCCTCCCAGGTTCAAGCGATTCTCCCTTCTCAGCCTTCAGAGTGGCTGGGATTACAGGCATACACCACCACATCTGGCTAATTTTGTATTTTTAGTAGAGATGGGGTTTCACCATGTTGGTCAGGCTGGTCTCGAACTCCTGACCTCAAGTGATCTGCCTGCCTCAGCCTCCCAAAGTGCTGGGATTACAGGCATGAGCCACTGTTTCTGGCCTGTTTCTTACTTTTGCTAAAATGATATTATTGTATCTGAGTCTCCATTTTATTAATCAGATATAGCTAAAATGATATTTAGATGTTTATAAAAGTCAAATTTGTTGTTTTAGAAAAAAAGGTTTGCAGCCACTGACTATATGTTTCAGTTACTTAAAGAATTCCAAAGGCATTGGTCAAAACCAAAATTTTGTATAAAGAGCATTTACATCTTATACAAATATCCCAGGTATGCCAGGCATGGTGGCTCACGCCTGTAATCCCAACACTCTGGGCAGCCAAGGGGGGTGGATTGCTTGAGCCCAGGAGTTCAAGACCAGCCTGGGCAACACAGCAAAACCTGATGTCTGCAAAAAATACAAAAAAATAGCCAGACATGGTGGCAAATGCCTATAGTCCCAGCTACATGGGAGGCTTAGGTAGGAGGATCTCTTGAGCATGGGAGGTCAAGGCTGCTGTGAGCTGAGATCACACCACTATACTCCAGCCTGGGTGACAGAGTGAGACCCTGTATTAAAAATATATATATATATATCTCTCCCAGGCATTCTCCACAATATCTAGCAGAAAGTTAGACACAGTTGTTCCTTCCCTAATACAAATTATCAACTACTTATTGAGGGATGATAATTGTAAAAATCAGGTCTTCTGAGTTCATAGCATAGAATCCCAAGAAACCTACAGTTTCGGAAGTAACCTAACCTGTAAGGTCAGTTAAACTGAAATTCTGGATGGCTCCAGGGGATGTCAAGAGAGTAACATTCTCTGGGTTCCCTTCTGGACCTGAGAATAACTTTAATTACTACTTCATATTCCAGTTTTCCAGTGCGTAGCCAGAGAACGTCCTTGACGGGTCACGTCACTAATAAATACTGCCAACTCTGCTTTTTCAAGAGTGGATTTTGATTAATTCAATCAGCAAGCACTTTCCAATCCCTCTCATGTGTAGAACATAACACTTGACACTGCACGAGTTACCAAGCACATAGCACATGCATGACCCCTGACCTCACGGGGTTTCCAATCTAGGGGAGACTAGAATCTAGAATTCCAATCTAAAATCTTTCAGTTGTAGTCAGTATATACAACAATAAAGTATGGATTATGATACAATTACTTATTGACTAAATAGTAGAAATAATGCATGCTATAGAAAGACACCTGTGGACAAGGGTCGTTATGGAGGCCCTAGAATCAAACTCAGCCCCAATAGACAGAAAGGCTTTCACTAGGCAGAGAGAATGGGAGCCAATCTAGGTGAAGAGACCACTACAATAATGATAAATTGTACAAGGTGCATTGGAAAATGGAAAGTAGACCAATCCACTTACATAGATGTTAAAGTAGGGGTACAGTGGTCATAAGATCAAAAAGACAGTTTGGAGGCTGGGCATGGTGGCTCTCGTCTGTAACCCCAAAACTTTGGGAGGCCAAGGTGGGTGGATGCCTTGAGCCTAGGAGTTTGAGGCCACCCTGGGTAACATGGTGAAACCCCATCACTACAAAAAAATACAAAACTAGCTGGGTGTGATGGCATGCACCTGTAGTCCCAGGTACTTGGAAGGCTGAGATGGGAGAATCACCTGAGCCTGGGGAGGTGGAGGCTGCAGTAAGCCATGATTGCACCAGTGCACTCCAGCCTAAGCAACAGAGCAAGACCCTATCTCAAAAAAAAGAAAGAAAGAAAAAGAAAGGTTTGGGACTACACTGTGACGAATCTGAATGGCAGAAGCAGGAATTCATACTGTATCCTGTATAGACTAGGAAGTGATGCCCTCACATGGCACATTGTAGGAAGTTGGGCAAAGATACAGAAATGCTGAACAACTGGTTGTTTTTGTTTGTTTGTTTGTTTGTTTTTAATCGGGAGACAGTCTTGCTCTGTTTCCCTGGCTGGAGTGCAGTGGTCTGATCATCGCTCACGGCAGCTTCAACTTCCCAGGTTCAAGTGATCCTACCGCCTCAGCCCCCGGCATAGCTGGGACTGCAGGCACATGCCACAATGCCCAGGTAATTTTTGTATTTTTTGTAGAGGTAGAGTTTTGCCATGTTGCACAGGCTGGTCTCAAAGTCCTGGGCTCAAGCAATCCGCCTTGGCCTCCCAAAATGCTGGGAGTACAGGCGTGAGCCACCGCGTCTGGCTGAAATGCTGAACTTTTAATGTCCCTTCTTGGTTCATGGCCAAGAACAAAAAAAAAGAAAAGAAGATCAACCAGCTCTTCTGACATCAGCTCTGTAGTCAAAAGTATTCACAGGGGAGTGAATCTAAATCTTCTGGCCAAAAAAAAAAAAGACTACAACTTGGGGATTAGCTGTCCACTTCAGTCTTCCATGTGCACTCTGGCCTGTCTGACCCAGAGTCATCAGCAATGAGCAGCTGAAGCAGGAAAAGCAGCAAAAACTCAGAGCTGCTGGTGGCTGGAAAGAAATTGTTCCTGGCAGTGAAATCTGCCTCATCTATGCCTGGGATCAAGCAGTGGGATTAGGTGGTTTGCTGGGCCCCACAGCATGGTCTGCGGTGCTGTCAGCAGCCTTTAATCAAAACATAACTGTGTAGCACGCAGTGGTGGCTGGTTTATGTTCTAGATATTAAATGCAGGCTTACGCATCCCTCTATTTATACATGCACCCAGACCTGCTGGATAACTGCCATTCCATTCAAGGGAGGTGAAATAAAACCCTCCTGTGCAGCACACTGAGACACACAGCACACATTCCTGGAAGCAGCAGGCAAGAAAGAATTTGACCTCCAACCACAAAAAGGAATCCCGTAGGGGAAACCGCACAGTGGCCTAACAGACCACAAGCAGAAATCCATTTCAGAATGTGGAAAGCTAGTCTTGGTGAAGTAGTAGGTGGCATTTGGAACAAGTCACACCAAGTTAGAAGCACAGGAAGGCAACACAAAGGGCACAGCGGGCACCACCTGTCTGCATTTGCATCAGCTTCATTGTCAAATTTCAGTCTTGACAAAATCCTGCCCTTGGGAGACCACCTAGGTCTAACTTCATTCCCCAACTCATCGGGCTCATCTGCCAACAGTCCTTCCCCAGAGACTGACGGTTTCAACCCAAGTAGAAAAGCAGACTGCAGAGGCCAACAAGGTGGGTTGTGTGGGAACTTGCTAAACTGAGTTTGACAGCCCCTACCAAGACAACTGGCTGGCAGCTTATGCTGACAAAATTCACTGCTACATACACCTTTAGTTCCAAACCACCCACCTCCTGTTGCTTTCTGATTCCCCACCTGTGAGCATCTATAGACAGACCATATTTTATTTTTTTGTCACCTCTTTCCTAATGCTTTCCCATATTACTGGAACTGAATGTTTTCTTTTTTTTTTTTTTCTTCTTTTTTGAGACAGGGTCTCACTCTGTTTCTCAAGCTGGAGTGCAGTGGCACCATCTTGGCTCACTGCAATCTTGACCTCCCATGCTCAAGGAATCCTCCCACCTCAGCCTCCTGAATAGCTGGGACTACAGGTGTGTGACACCATGGCCAGCTAATTTTTGTATTTTTTGTGCCAATCAGAAAATCTTTGAATCCACCTATGACCTGTAAGCCCCACCCCACTTCAAGTTGTCCTGCTTTTCCAGACCAAACCAATATATACCTCACATGTATTGACTGATGTCTTATGTCTCCCTAAAATGTATAAAACTAAGCTGTGCCCAACCACCTTGGGCACATGTTCTCAGGACCTCTTGAAACTGTGTCTCAGGCCCCGGTCACTCACAGTTGGCTCAGAATAAATCTCTTAAAATATTTTACAGAGTTGGGCTCTTTCCATAGAAAATATAATATGCCCTCAACGAAAACTTGTTGAGTGAACGAATGTACAAATCAATGAGTACATGAAGCAATAGTGAATGAGTGAATGGATGGTTAGATTGTCAGTATTGCCCAGATTTAAAGAAAAGGAAAGTCACTCCAGATATTGATCAGGTTGAACCTCTTGCCTTTACTTAGGTTAGCCATTATTTAGTCTTATTTTACAGAGGAGCCAACCAAGGCCAGTGTGGACTGAACACCTTGAAAAGGCCACAGCGCCCACCTCCTAATGTGGAGCTCTTTATTCTGTACCATTCTGCATGATACTGGTATCTGGTTTTGTTGGTTTCAGTGTCTGGTACATACATCATGGGATCACCTTCAAGAAGACCAGAGAAAATACCCTACTTCTTTTTATCCTCTTCTTATTAACCCCTTCTTAGTTTCTTGTCTTTACAGAGAGTACAGATGAACATATACTTATAACAGGAAGATGCTCGACTCTGTTGTTATTGTTTGTTGTTGCTGTTACTGTTGTTGCTGTCGCTGTTGAGGTAGAGTCTCACTCTGTCGCCCAGGCTGGAGTGCAGTGAGTGGCTAGATCCTGGTTTGCTGCAACCTCTGCCTCCTTGGTTCAATCAATTCTCCTGCCTCAGCCTCCCAAGTAGCTGGGATTACAGGTGCCAGCCACCAGCCCGGCTAATTTTCATATTTTTAGTAAAGACAGGGTTTCACCATGTTGGCCAGGCTGGTCTCAAACTCCTTACCTCAAGTGATCCACCCACCTCAGCCTCCCAAAGTGCTGGGAATACAGGCGTGACCCACTGCGTCAAACCAGAAGATGCCCCACTCTATAAACAAGGCAGTCATGGTCTAAACAAGTCCAAAATGCAAAAGTCTTTCAACATCAAACATTGTCAGGCCTCTGAGCCCAGGCCAGGCCATCGCATCCCCTGTGACTTGCACATATACATCCAGATGGCCTAAAGTAACTGAAGATCCACAAAAGAAGTAAAAACAGCCTTAACTGATGACATTCCACCATTGTGATTTGTTCCTGCCCCACCCTAACTGATCAATGTGCTTTGTAATCTCCCCCACCCTTAAGAAGTTTCTTTGTAATTCTCCCCATCCTTGAGAATGTACTTTGTGAGATCCACCCCTGCCCACAAAACATTGCTCTTAACTTCACCACCTATCCCAAAACCTATAAGAACTAATGATAATCCATCTCCCTTCGCTGACTCTCTTTTCGGACTCAGCCCACCTGCACCCAGGTGAAATAAACAGCCATGTTGCTCACACAAAGCCTGTTTGGTGGTCTCTTCACACGGACGCGCATGAAAAACATAATTCCCAGATTTGAGTCCACGGACATGGCAAGGAAGAAACTTTTATCAAAAGAAATTGCCAAATCGTGGGAATGTGAGCAATGAATCCATCACAGGTGCTTCATCAGTTCAGCTGGCAGGGCCAGGAAAACAGCTGCCTGCAAGTATACCTGTCTCCTCTAGCCAAACCACCACCAGGATTTCCATGGCAAGTAGCTCCCTGGACTTGATTCAGAGCCTACAAATGGAAATTCTCAGGGCAAGCCTAGCCTTCTTGCCGCTGGCAAAGTGCCACAGAAACGTTGCCACCCCCTCCTCTCCTGGGCTCCACCGGAGACACAGGCACCAAACGGAAAGAGCAGAGCTTCTAAGGATGCAATGGACTCAGGCTTGGTAGTGGCCACAGGCCTCAAGCAATGCAATCACCACCACTAAACATGCCTGTTCTGATGCTGCAGGAAGAGTGAATCCTGGGCTCCAGGGAAATTTCTGGCAAATGTTCTCACAGTTTGATTTGTGAGAACAGCAGTTCCTGATAAAAGCTTCAGAAAGAAGATAGTAGCTATTAACACCTCTTGGGCTGAACCCTGCAAGTCCTTTGACAGTCTTTCAGCATGTTAGACAAAGGTGTGCAGAAAGTCAGAAAGATTTACTGGATGGTGGGGGTGAGAGAGCAGCCTGGAGGCAGGAGATAGTTCTTGCCCAGCCTTTGGAAGAGGTCAAAAGCTAAATGGTTTTCTGCCTTTATTTCCGTAACTGTAAAATAGGGGTGACCCAGGGTTTGGACTGTTGTGCTTGTATGTAAAATGCCTAATCTACATTCTGTGAGTGTAGGCCAGATGTCCTCAAGCCCCATCAGGCTGGGATGGTGACCCTAACAGAAGAGTCCTGGGGCTCAGCCCTCATCGGTAGAAGACTTCCTCATACCCTGCCTTTCTGGTTCCAGGAGCGCCCGGGCACCCCACAGGCGCTCTGGAAGGGTGCTGGAGCCTCTCTCCAAGGACCCCCAGGACACTGCTCTTCACACTGCTGCACCCATTGGTGCCCTCCTCTGAGCCCCACAAACACCGGTGCGGTGCTCCAGTGTGATGCTCCAGTGCGCTGCTCCGGCGCCCACCTCACTGAAAGCAGGGAATCTGCTCCTCCTAGTTTCTATTACATTCTCAGGCTGTGGTGCCCAGCAGGACCAACTGAGATGCTCATATTATAGACCTTTGAGTGAAGCATCTGGCCAGTTTGTGTAGTTTGTGAAAACTGAAGAGTGATAAGGTTCATAAACTTGGGGAATGAGAGCTTCCTTTCTCATAAAAGGTTGTGGCCTGCAGGGTGACCATTCAGACAGGCCGGGAAGCACAGCCTCCATCCAGAAGCCAGAAACAGGCACTTTGTTGGGCATGGTGGCTCACACCTGTAATCCCTGCACTTTGGGAGGCCAAGGTAGGCAAATCACTTGAGGTCAAGAGTTTGAGATTAGCCTGGCCAACATGGTGAAACCCAGTTTCTACTAAAAATACACAAAATTGGCTGGTCGTGGTAGTGGGTACCTGTAATCCCAGCTACTCGGAAGGCTGAAGTGGAAGAATTGCTGGAACCTGGGAGGCGGAGGTTGCAGTGAGCCAAGATGGTGCCACTGCACTGCAGCCTGGGAGACAGAGCAAGACTCCGTCTCAAAAAGAAACAGGAACTTCAAGCGTCAGAAATATAAAACAGGGATTTATACTGAATGTGGTGGCCACCTATACATATTCAATAAGCTATAGGAGGAGTCATGAATATTCATGAAAGGAGAAACATGCACATGCACAACTGAGCTTCATGCCTCTCCACAGGACCCATGTTCAAAGGATGGTGGCATTACCACGATCCATTGATGGAGTATTCAGCCCTCTGATCAAAAGGTGAAGCAGAGGACATGAAGACCCTCACTGTACATCCTCCACAGACCAGCCAGAACCTCTCTGTGGTTGCTGGTCTCTGATCAGTAAGGAAGGTCGGTCAGTTGTTGTGTTGAAACCGCAAAAGGGAGGGTCAGAAGTCAGTGTTGGTGGAAATCAGTGATGCTCTTCTGAAAGGGCCAGTTTCTGTTTAGCCCTTAGGGAAGAAAGCCTAATGGTGGTTAGTGAGGGATGGGATACAATGAGGCATTTCTGAGCTTCCATCCCATCATGGCCAGGAACTTAGATTCCAAGGTCTCTCTGGGGTCCCCTTGGCCAAGAGGGATTCTGTTCAGTCAGTTGCAGAGCTTATATTTTCATTTTTACTTCTCGTTCTTTAAGGCTCCCTGAAGCGTTGGGGTAAAAGTCCATTTGAAAGGCATTTCAGCGTGCATGTGGCAGACGCCCCTGACAGCAATAACTTCACTGAAGCAGGACTCTGTGAATGACTCTGCGGTCTAAGAAGAATGTGTGTTCAGAGTCCCAAGCTAAGGGATCCAGGAGCAGCCAACCAGGAGATCCGCTCCTAATCTACGAAGGACATTTGAACCTTTGGCCCGTAACTTGGAACACAGGTAATACAGGGGATCAAGTCCCTTTTTGGGGGATTAAATGGAGGTTAGTAGGTGAAGGTTGCTAGGTGGAGGATGCTATGTGAAAATGCTGTATAAACTGCATGCTTTTTTACCAATAGTAGTGGTTGTCCTGTCCAGCCCACTGTGACTAGACCATCCCTGTATGTAAGTTCCCCCACATAAACCCTATGTCTCATTGGCTGTCTCTAGATCTTTTCTTTGGCCTCTTGGACATGGTGCCATCTCTATTGGAGTCAATAGGGGTCTAGCACGACACTATGTTACTGCAGTGAAGTTCAAACTTTCCCGTGATGGTTCAAGTCTAAGTCTATTGAAATCAATTGATAATACACAGATTGGCCAGGCACGGAGGCTCACACCCGTAATACCAGCACTTTGGGAGGCTGAGGCGGGCGGATCACCTGAGATCAGGAGTTCAAGACCAGCCTGACCAACATGGCAAAACCCCATCTCTACTAAAAATACAAAATTACCTGGGCTCGGTGGCGGGCGCCTGTAATCCCAGCTACTCGGGAGGCTGAGGTGGGAGAATTGCTTGATCCCAGGAGGCGGAGGTTACAGTGAGCCGAGATCGCGCTCTTGCAGTCCAACCTGGGTGACAGAGCGAGACTCCATCTAAAAATAAATCAATACACAGATTAACAGAGGAAAAAAGGCATACAATTTTTTTGTTGTTATTTTACTTTGTTTCTGTAAGGTATACAATTTTATTAACATGCAGAAACACTGGGGGATCGCAGGAGAATGGTTACCATAACCCAATGAGATACAGATGCTTCTGCACCCTTCTTCGTAGGTGGAGGGAGATGCAGAATGCAGGCCATGCATCTGAGGGGTAGTAAACAATGGTTAGGGAGAATGAATAGACCCTGGAGACAGAGATTAACTTGTAAATGATTCTTTTTGGAATTCAAATGAGCCACAGAGGCAGACATTGTCTTGTGAAAAAGTCAACCAGGTGTGGTTGCATTCCTCAGTCTTCTTTTCTGCCATAGATAATGAAATTTCAGGGAGGGGATGGAAGGCAATTGTGTTTTCTTTGCATGGTCCAGTACTTTTTCTTTTTTCTTTTTTAATATTTGTAGAAATGCGGTCTCACTATGTTGCCCAGGCTAGTGTCAAACACCTGACCTCAAGTGATCCTCCCACCTCAGCCTCCCAAAGTGCTGGGATTACAGGCGTGAGCCACTGCACCCGGCCAAGGGTCAAATCTTAAAGTAGATAAGAGAATATCAGAGCATAACATCTTTCAGTATCTGCTTACTTTCAAGGATGCTTCATTTAAAATAATCAGCATGCTAGAGTGCCATGTTTTTTAAACATAATCACTATACTTTCATCATACATAACAAACATAATAATTCCTTAGTGTCTTCTAATACCAATCCATATGCATATTTCCTTGATTTTCTCAAGTTGTGTTTTTATTGTTGATTTGTTCAAATTGGGATGCAAACAAGGGTCTCACGTAGCATTTGTTATCTCTTCTCAGTCTATTTTATCCCAAAAATCCACCCTCTCTTTTTTTCTAATGCCATCTTGGTTGGAGGATAATGCATAATTATTGGAGAAAAACTGGGTCATCTTTCCAATGGAATGTCCCACCTTTTTTATTTTGCTGGCTGTATTCTTGTCATTTAAGTCATTCTTCTGTCCCCCATATTTCCTGTAAACTAGTAGCAAATTCTAAAGACGATACAATCAGGTTCAATTGTTTAGGCAAGAAAGTATAAATGATGCTTCCTGTTGCATTACACCATGAGGCACATAGTGTTTGAGCTGCCCTACTTGTAGGGAGGCTGAAATTGATCATAGATTGATCATGGGGTGTAGGTGAGGTCAGCTTGGCCCTTCCATTATAATGTTATCCATCAATATTCCAGTCAATAGTTTTAGCCTCATTATTGAATGTTGCCTTGTTGCCTAGATCAAGTCTTTCTTTTTTTTTTCTTTCTTTCTTTTTTTTTTTTTTTTTTTTTGAGACACGTCTGGCTCTGTTGCCCAGGCTGAAGTGCAATGGCAAGATCTTGGTCCACTACAACCTCCACCTCCCGGGCTCAAACCATCCTCCTATCTCAGCCTCCCTGGTGGGGACTTCAGGCATGTGCCACCACACCCCGCTAATTTTCATATTTTGGATAGAGACGAGGTTTTGCCATGTTGCCCAGGCTGGTCTTGAACTCCTGACCTCAAGTGATCCTCCTGCCTCGGCCTCCCAAAGTGCTAGGATTACAGGCATGAGCCACTGCACCCGGCCCTAGATCAATTATTTCATTGGAGGTAATTTTTTAAAAATCTATGATTTCTCCTGCATTGATAAGTTGGAATTCTATATAGGCAGAAACTACTTTTATCAACTACTTAGTTATTCTAAAATGTAGTTGTCATAGGAAAGGTAAAATAAATGCTTTCTCATTATTTATTCATTTTCAGAATAATAAACCCTAACCGTAACCTCCAAAGACAAGCCATTAGGTTGCTTGGGTTTATTATTATTTTTAGGTATCATTGTGAAGTTATGATTTTTATGTATTTGATGGGTTTTAATCCATTGTATTACTACTATCCTTTTTGATGCAGAAATTGCCCCACTTCAGCCAGTGGGAACCCATTCAAAGTGGGTCCTCTGCTGTTTTGACACAATCCTAAGTAGTCTTGGAGTGCTTCTTCACTTCCTGGCAAAACAAGTTCTCCAATGCTCATCATGTGCATATGTTGCCCCAAACCTGGAACCAGCCATTTCACCAAGGGAAATGGTATTTAGAGATCTACCTCAGGATTTTTATTTTTTTAATTAAGCATTGCAAACATAATTGAGACTTCCTGTGCAGACATCTCCCAGATTTTACTGCCCTCCCTTTTTCTTTTTATTTCTTTTATTTTTTGAGACGGAGTCTCAGTCTGTCACCCAGGCTAGAGTGCAATGGTGCCATCTCGGCTCACTGCAACCTCCACCTCCCAGGTTCAAGCGATTCTCCCACCTTAGCCTACCAAGTAGCTGGGATTACAGGCGCCCGTCACCATGCCCAGCAAATTATTTTGTATTTTTAGTAGAGACGGGGTTTCACCATGTTGGCCAGGCTGGTCTCTAACTCATGACCTCAGGTGATCCGCCAGCCTCGGCCTCCCAAAGTGCCGGGATTACAGGCATGAGCCACCGTTCCCGGCCCACTTATAGGATTTTTAACCCATCTGTTATGTAGGACAGGGTTCTAATTTTGTGTTTTTCTATATGGATAATTGATTTTCCAAGCACTATGTATTAAACAGTTCATTAGTTTCTCATTGATTTTCTATTTTTTTTGAGATAGAGTTTTGCTCTGTCACCCAGGCTGGAATGCAGTGGCATGATCTCGGCTCACTGCAACCTCCACCTCCCAGGTTCAAGAAATTCTCTGCTTCAGCCTCCCGAGTAGCTGGGATTACAGGTGTGCACCACCATGCCTGGCTAATTTGTGTATTTTTAGTAGAGACAGGAGTTCACCATCTTGGCCAGGCTGGTCTTGAACTCCTGACCTCATGTTCCACCCACCTCAGCCTCCCAAAGTGCTGGGATTACAGGCATGAGCCACAACGCCTGGCCAATTTTTAATTCTGTCTTTATCATATAGTGAATGTCCAGATACGTGTGAGGATGTTCTGGGCTCCTATCCTATTTCATTGACTTATTTTCCAATTCTTGCACCATCCCACTATGTTCTTATTTCTATAGTTTAAATAAGTCTTATGACGTCATAGAACAAGTCTCACCATCTTCTTTTTAAAAATGGAATTTAGTCTTCTTGGCCTCTTGCTCTTCCTCAGAGTCTCCCAGAGCACGAAGGACAGAGAAGACAGTATCTAACATCTGAGAACTCTAAAGGATGGGGGACTGGCTGGTAGTCGCTCTGAGGGCAGAGCAAAGAGAGGCACTGGGGAAATTCCACATTCCCAGAGTTTATCTGAGCAAAGTATGAAGATACCTTCCATGGGCCAGTTGTGAGCCATAAGAGACTGTTTGCCATTATAAAGTTTCCTAGATCCAGCTAAGACGACCAGCTTCTAGAAAACTAGAGCTATGCTGAGGCAGGAGGATCGCTTGAGGCCAGGAGTTTGAGACCAGCCTGGGCAACATGGCGAAACCTTGTCTCTACCCAAAATACAAAAATTAATCAGGTATGGTGGCATGTACCTGAAATCCCTACTAAGGAGGCTGAGATAGGAGGATGGTTTAAGCCCAGGAGGTGGAGGTTGCAGTAAAGCAAGATTGTGCCATTGCACTTCAGCCTGGGCAGTAGAGCCAGACCCTATCTCGAAAAAAAAAAAAATACTGGAACTAGAAAGAGAACTGAACACTGAGCTGCTAAGGGAAGACTTAGAAAAGATGCATTCTCCTGCAAGAATGAAATGACAGGTGAGAGATTCCCAAAAAGGGAGGGGCCAGGTGGTGGGTGGAGGGACACGATCTCAAAAAAAGTTCACAAAGTGCTCCATGCTACAAAAAGTTGACTTTAAACTTCTGTCCAGCTCAGGGAGTTCTAATGCCAGCTCATGTCAGTGCTGTGCAAGTAGGACCTTCCCTGTTGCCCCCTCTCCCTTCCCTGTTTCTTTTTTTTTTTAGACGGAATCTCCCTCTGTCGCCCAAGCTGGTGTGCAGTGGCACAATTTCGGCTCACTGAAACCTCCACCTCCCGGGTTCAAGCGATTCTCCTGCCTCAGCCTCCTGAGTAGCTGGGACTACAGGCACCTGCCACCACGCCCAGCTAATTTTTTGTATTTTTAGTAGAGACGGGGTTTCACTGTGTTAGCCAGGATGGTCTCGATCTCCTGACCTCATGATCCACCTGCCTCGGGCTCCCAAAGTGCTGGGATTACTGGCGTGACCCTGTTTCAACCTACAGGAGTCAGAGGCCACCTAAAGAGTGCATGGGTAGGAGGAGAAAACACCACTGAGGAAGACAGATGAGACACATACCACACCCTCCATTCCCACTGCGGGCTCTCCACCCACTGCAGGCTCAGGTAGGGGCCAAGATAACTTATGCTTTGTGATGTTGGAAGTTTTGACTACTACCTGGGACATATATTTTTCTTTTTCTTTTTCTTTTTTTCTTTTGAGATGGAGTCTCGCTCTGTTGCCCAGGCTGTAGTGCAATGGCACCATCTCGTCTCACTGCAACCTCTGCCTCCTGGTTTCAAGTGATTCTCCTGCCTCAGCCTCCCAAGTAGCTGGGATTACAGGTGTGCACCACCACGCCCAGCTAATTTTTGTATTTTTAGTAGAGACGAGGTTTCACCATATTGGCCATGCTGGTCTTAAACTCCTGACCTCAAGTAATCCACCCCCCTCAGCCTCCCAAAGTGCTGGGATTACAGGTGTGAGCCACTGTGCCTGGCCTAGATATATTAATCCATGACTGAGACTGGTTTTAATGGTCAAAGGACTTTTTATTTGGAGTGGCCAGAAAAATCAGTGACACCTGGCAGAGATTTCATTCAGAGACAAGAAAGAACTCACCATACATTCAGCTTACAAGTGTGGAGGGCACGGTGGTTCACGCCTGTAATCCCAGCACTTTGGGAGGCTGAGGTGGGCAGATTGCCTGAGGTCAGGAGTTCGAGACCAGCCCGGTCAACATAGCGAAACCCCATCTCTACTAAAAATGCAAAACTGAGTCGTGGCCTGTAGTCCCAGCAACTCAGGAGGCTGAGGCATGAGAATCGCTTGAACCTGGGAAGCAGAGGTTGTAGCAAGCCGAGACGGTGCCACTGCACTCCAGGCTGAGCGACAGAGCAAGACTCTATCTAAAAACAAAAAACAAAAAAAAACCCAAGTGCAATCACAGGAGAAAAATAATACTACTTCATGATTATACCCCAGGAATCCTATTTATTTATGTAAAGTACTGGCTACCCACTATTTTTAATACACTGCATAACTAAATTTGCTAATATTTTATTTAGGATTTTTGCATCTACATTCTTTCTTTCTTTCTTTCTTTTTTTTTGAGACGGAGACTCGCTCTGTCGCCCAGGCTGGAGCGCGGTGGTGCGATCTTGGCTCACTGCAAGCTCCTCCTCCCAGGTTCACACTATTCTCCTACCTTAGCCTCCTGAGTAGCTGGGACTACAAGCGCCTGCCACCACGCCCGGCTAATTTTTTTTGTATTTTTAATACAGACAGGGTTTCACCATGTTAGCCAGGATGGTCTCGATCTCCTGACCTGATGATCCACCCGCCTTGGCCTCCCAAAGTGCTGAGATTACAGGCATGAGCCACTGCGCCCGGCCTGCATCTACATTCTTAAGTGTGATTAATAGATTATTTTCTTGTTCTTGACAGCTTTAGAATCAAAGTTATACTAATTTCATAAAAAGATCTGGGTAGGTTTTCCCCTATTCTATGCTCTGAAACAGTTTGTATAATATAAGGACTGTATGTTTGTTGATGATTTTGTAAAACGTGTCTCTGAAACCATACTTGTCTTTATGACTGGCAACTTCAGGGGACAGGAGAGTAGATAAATAATCTGTAATTTCATTTCAATACAGATAAATTATCAATTGCCTGGAAGCTAGCAAATGAGTGGGAGCACCATTATCCCCTCAATTGTGGGATTCTCTTCTCTTAGGACACCTCATGCAATCACATATATGGCCCTGGGCTCATGGTTGAGTAAGAATACTAGTGTTGGCCAGGCGTGGTGGCTCACACCTGTAATACCAGCACTTTGGGAGGCCAAGGCGGGCGGCTCACGAGGTCAGGAGGTCGAGACCATCCTGGCTAATGTGGTGAAACCCTGTATCTACTAAAAATACAAAAAAAAAAAAAAAATTAGCTGGGCATGGCAGTGCGCACCTGTAGTCCCAGCTACTCGGGAGGCTGAGACAAGAGAATTGCTTGAACCCAGGAGGCGGAGGTTGCAGTCAGCCAAAATTGCACCACTGCACTCCAGCCTGGGTGAGAAAGCAAGACTTCATCTCAAAAAAAAAAAAAAAAAAAAGAATACTAGTGTTAGTTTGGATATTAAATTTTTGTAAAGCTGAATTTTTTTCTGTCTTTTAGGGTAAAAATTAAATAGAAATTGACAGAAAAGAAACATTGCCTCCCATACACCGGTTGGACCTCTTATGCACCCCATCTTTGCAGAGCACCACTCTAGAAAGTGGAGTGAACATGATGGGCAGCTATAGCAATGCCAGCAATCCTTTCAGGTCTTCTTTGGAGAAAGGAAGAGCAGAAAAAGGGGGATAGATTTGTGCAATGGCCGTGTCAGCTATTTTTTAACCTGTGGGAGGCAGTATATTATGCATTTTCAACCTTGTCTAATTATAAGGATTACTGAGCACACCTGTTAAAAGAGATGCCCGGACTTATGCCCAGACTTTCTGAATCAGAATCTCCCAGGAGGAGCGCCTGAGAACCTGTGTTTTTCACAAACACCCCCCAGAGAGTCTTGTGAATAGGCAAGTTTGGGAAATACACAAAAGGAGAATAAACACGGGCTTTGCAGTCAGACCAAGGTTAAATAACGACTCAGTCTTTAGCAGTTGTGTGGCTTCAAGCATGACATTTAATCTCCTTATGCCTCCTTCCCTTATTTAGAAACGGGGGCCCATCATAGGGCAGGGCAGGCGTAAGGATTAAATGAAAGGATGTATCACACTGGGCACAGGGCCCGGCACTCAGTAAACGGTACTCTTTATTCTGGACAGGGTTCTGGGAGAAGATATCAACTTACATTACCAACCTACAAACACATTCGACCTTCATTCTTGAAGCTGAGATGAAGGGACAGTACCTCCGTTTTTCTTGCTTGTTCAGCATCTGTTCCCCATTTTTCTAGTAACAGCCTGTGGATTTTCCTGGAGAACCACCACCACCTCTCATTGCAGTTTTCGTGGTTTGGGTGGATGGATTTCACCCTTCCATGTCTAGGGGCAAGAGTGACCTAGGTCTGGCCAGTTTTCAGGCTCCATTCCCCGTGGGCAAGGTGATTGGCTCAGAACAAGAACCATGACCCAAACTAGTCCAGTGAGACTCAATCTTGGGACTTCCACTAGAGCTCAGAGCCTGCCACTGACCTGCTGGCTGCAATCTTGCCACAAGACGGGCAAGAAGGAGAATAAAGCTCCCTGACCAGAAGTTTATGCAGCCACAGAAGAGCAAACATGTGGCAAGGATAAGACTAAGTCTTGAAGAGATTTTCAAGCCCTGAATCTAGATAGGCTGAAGCACTACTATCCCGGGTCTTTTCAGTTATATGAGTGAATACAAATTTTCACCTAAGACAGTTTGATTTAGATTTTTCTGTTACTTGCATTGAATCGTTTAGATTTTTCTGTTACTTGCATTGAATTGCGTCTCGACAATGATTTTTAAGGCATTTCTTCTATTTTAGTCTCCAGCTTACTGTGAGGTCATGGGAGCCCTTTTCTTGTATGATACATTTCCTAACTTTACTAGAAGAAGCAATCCCATAGCTAGCATTTAGACTTGATGGGTACTGGAAATCGCTGAAGCATTGTCAGCCTCTGGGAATGAGAAAACCCAAATCTTTTCCATCTAAATGGATTCTTTTTTTTCTCAGAGTGGGAAGGAGCTGATATTTAGGTAGGACTCTGTTTTTGCTCTCCAAACTCTCAGAAAGGTTACCATGAAAGGGCAACACAACAATTAAAAGCTGTTGGGCATGAGAATGACAAGTTTGGCTGGCATGCAACACAGTGCAGCTGAGATGAGTATTCTCGATTAATGGGCAAACACGACACAATTGTCTCTTTCAATCCCAGAGTGCTAATATATAATACACAATCAGAGGGCATTGTACATTGGAATATAACTCATTAGCCAGTGCCAGTTCTTTGCCCCCAAGAAATACAGTAGTACGTTGTCTATAAAAGCCATAATTTGAGTCTTTTTAATTTGCAGCTATAGACCAGGTGAGGGATTTCACTTTGGGAAGAATCCAAATGGAATTGGGAATGGGGATTCCTGTTGGAATTCATCATTAAGGCAAAACCAGTGGTTAGGAGAATGAGGAGTTGGGAGGGGCGGATAGGACGGGCAAGTGGAAGGAGTTTGACCTCCCATGCCTGCCACCAGGAGTCCCAATCGAAGAATTTAGGCGAATCTGGCTGAGGCAGCATCTGGCCTTTGTGAGGGACATCCTAGAATGGACATGTCCCTGTGTGACTGCCCAGTGAATACCAAATGCGTTGGGTCATTTTATTCAAACCTGGAGAACTTGGCTGCCCAAGCACATGCTCTGTGGATGAACTCACTTTTGCTTTAGTCCATACGGCTGCTGAAGTCTGAGCAGCTCAGACAGCAAGGGACAGGAGAGAGGAGAACACAGGGCGGGTGATCAGAGAAATCCAAGGAAAGGATTGAATTACTGTCAGATGAGAGGGTGTGGGAGCTTCTGGGACAGATTGATGGGACAGTCTAACCGGCTGGCAGGGAGCTGTGAACTGTCACAGTCCACTGTGTTGAGCCAGCTGCCTTGTGTATGGCATGCATGCAGAGTGCAGGCTAACTAGACAGGAGGAAATCTTCACATTTACCAAAAACACCCAGCAGTACACCAGCCCACCCAACCGGAAAACAAAGCATGCCCTTTAGACTCCAATTCCCCAAAACCAAATAAATATTTACAATGTTATCCAGTTTCTTGTTTCATAGGGCATTGCTCTATCAGTCTTTCACAAACACTTATTAAGAGCCCTCTCAACGTCAGGCACTGTGTTGGATACTGGAGACATGGAGGAAATATGTACAACACTTCCCTCTAAGGAGCTCACCATCTAGTAAGCAATTGCAAAAAAGGAAAAAATACAGTAAGAGCTGGGATGAAAGAGAGTGCAAGAGTGGACAAAACAGACAAAAATTCAGGCGAGTTACTTTCTAGTGGAGATCAGGGAAAGGCTTTCTGAGAAGATGGTATATGAACGCAGACATGAAAGCTGTGAGGGAATGTGCTTTGTCAGTTTCTGGGATTATGCTTGTAGGTTTCATCACTGTTTCTGCTGCCCTCAAGGAGATTGCAAAACATCACACATGCATACACAAGTGCACCCACACAGACATATTTACTTTTATTTACGAATATAATACCTCTGCCAAACTATCTAAAAGTTGTGTTCTACTGATGACATTCCTGGTAATGATAATAAGTTTGAAGGGAGCAAACCATCTACGATCTCCTGCTCTAACCTCCAGTGATCAAGGACATGCCGACATCTGCTAAGCCTCTGGCTCAGATTGATGGGTAAATCTCTGGTCATGGGAGCTTTATTCTCCTTCCAAATGAAGCTAAATGGTCCGTAAAATTAAAGTCCTGACCTTTTCATATCATATTCTACCAACCAGATGGAACAACATGCTCAAAAAAAGAAAGACAATCAAGATGTAAAAATATACACACAAAACATACACAGAAAAGACAAACATTAAATTATTACTAGATCTGAATGGCCATGGGGGATATTGTTACCATGGTGAGGTCATGGATAAGAGACTGGATGGGTTGGGAGGAAACTATTGAGTGGGCATAATGGAATCTGTGGCATTCAAAGGGTGGTTTCTGTGATTAAAGACACAAACTCTTGAGCTGTATGTAGATCACGACTTGCATAATCTGGTGCCTGTCTTCTGGGCACAGTTCCTGAAACAGTGCCTGCCACATGGTAGATGCTCAATAACTGTGTATTGAGTGACTAGAGAACTGAACAATCAAATGGTCTCTAATGAAGTTTCTTTTTTTATTTAATTTTATAAAAAGATAACATGTTGACATAGCTCAACATTTTAGTCCAAAATGATGTTGCCAAGTCTTGATCTTATCTCATTCCCTACCCATCCAGTTACCACATCCTGCACATCAGACTCCCCGCTTAACCATTTTCATTAGTAGTTTCTTATTTATCCTTCCAGATTTTGTTTATGCAAATCAAATACAGATAGATTTTTATTTTATTATGCAAAAGATAACACAACACTTTGATATTAACCTTGCTTTTTCACTTAATAACGTAACTTTGAAATTTTCCCACACTCAATGTGGAGAGTGCCTTCCATTATTTTATTTATTTATTTATTTATTTATTTTGAGACGGAGTTTCGCTCTTGTTGCCCAGGCAGGAATGCAATGGAGCGATCTTGGCTCACTGCAACCTCCGCCTCCCAGGTACAAGCAATTCTCCTGCCTCAGCCTCCTGAGTAGATGGGCTTACAGGCATGCGCCACCATGCCCAGCTAATTTTGTATTTTTAGTAGAGATGGGGTTTCTCCATGTTGGTCTGGCTGGTCTTGAACTCCTGACCTCAGGTGATCTGCCCGCCTCAGCCTCCCAAATTGCTGGGATTACAGGTGTGAGCCACCGCGCCCGGCCATGTTCCATTATTTTTGCAGTTCTCGTTATTTCCATTTACATGGGCATTCCAAAATTTATTAAACCAGACAATATGGATGGACATCTGTGTTGTTTCCAATTCTATCAAAAAACAAAGGTCTAGGCCGGGCACAGTGGCTCACGCCTGTAATCCCAGCAATTTGGGAGGCCGAGGTGGGTGGATCATTTGACGTCAGGAGTTCGAGACCAGCCTGACCAACATGGTGAAACCCCATCTCTACTGAAAATACAAAATTTAGCTGGGCGTGGTGGCAGGCGCCTGTAATCCCCGCTACTAGGGAGGCTGAGGCAGGAAAATTGCTTGAATCCAGGAGGCAGAGGTTGCAGTGAAGCCAAGATCATGCCACTGCACTCCAGCCTGGGCGACAGAGTGAGACTACATCTCGAAAAAAAAAAAATATATATATATATATATATATATATATATATATATATATAGCATAAGTTCTCAAAAACAGAACTGCTGGGTCAAAGAGTCCATGGACAGGTAATTTTGGTTTATTACTACTATTAGTATGAGAGACTGGGTCTCACTCTGTCACCCAGACTGGAGAGCAGTGTTATGATCATAGCTCATTGTAACCTCAAATTCCTGGGCTCAAGTAATCCTCCTGCCTCAGCCTCCAAAGTAGTTGGGACTACAGGCACATGCCACCACCTGGCTAATTTTTTATATTTTTTCTAGCGATACCCAGGGTGGTCTCGAGGTCCTAGCCTCATGCGCTCCCCCGCCTCAGCCTCCCAAAGCCCTGGCATTATAGGCAGGAGCCACTGTGCCTGCAGGTAATTTTACTTACATATGCAAACATATAACCAAATTGCCTCCAAAGGGGTTTTAGTAATCTATACACACAGCAGCAAGGTAAAAGAATCCCTGTTTCCCCACAGCCTCGCCAATAGTTTTATCAAACTTACATTTTTGCCCATCATAGGTTAAAAATCGTATCTCAATATGGTTCTGCTTTGTGTTTCTCTTGCTGTGAGGCAGAACACCTTTTTATTTCTAGGAATGGACTATTCATACCTTTCTTATGTTTATATTACCTTAGTAGTCTTTCAATACTTGGCTTATAGGAGCACTTTGTATAGAGATTAGCCTTTTCTTTGTCATGCATGTTGCAAACACTTTTTTCCAGTGGTGTGTTGGTAAATAACAATGGCTCTCTGGGAAAAATGAACTCGGCTTTATAGCACTTGCCAATTTCCACTGAGTAAATAGCCCCATGATGGACAATTTCAAGCTACCGACATTATGTCACTAAATGTGGAGTTCAGAAGAAATGTGCAGCAGCACACAATTATATACACAATACAATACAAATACACATTTGTATTTGTACAACACAAACACAACAATAGATGTGGCCAGGCGCAGTGGCTTACACCTGTAATCCCAGCACTTTGGGAGGCCAAGGCGGGTGGATTACATGAGGTCAGGAGTTCAAGACCAGCCTGGCCAACATGGTGAAACCCTGTCTCTACTAAATATACAAAAATTAGCCAGGCGTGGTGGCACATACCTGTAATCCAGCTACTTGGAAGGCTGAGGCAGGAGAATTGCTTGAACCCAGGAGGCGGAAGATGCAGTGAGCCGAGGTCACACCACTGCACTCCAGCCTGGGTGACAGAGTGAGACTCCATCTCAAAAAAAAAAAAACCCCAAAAAATAATAAACCTCAAGCATCAATGATAGCAAAATGTAGTTAAATAATTAGGAAGTGATGAGTTTTTCAGTATTTATTACTTTTGATTCTAACATACTTTAATTATAAGTTTCTATAATTTAATTTTTAATAATAACTGTGACAACCAGCTTGCAAAATTCCTGAAAAGGTAACAATCAGCTCATATGAGTGCAGGCCAGCTCCAACGCACCTTTTTTTCCCAGTTTGTTGATTGCCTTGATTGCCTTTTGACTTTCTTTTTTTGTTTGTTTGTTTCGTTTTTTTACTTTCTTTCTAATGATGTTTTTCACCATACAAAAGCTTTAATTTTGATGCAGTTGCGTTTATCAATCATATTTTTTATGGGCTCAGAATTTTGATTGTGTGGTTTTGTTTTTGTTTTTCAGGCAGGTTCTCATTTTCTTGCCCAGGTTGGAGTTCCGTGGCTCAGTCACGGCACATTGCACCCTTGGCCTCCTGGGTTCAAGCAGTCCTCCCACCTCCACTTCCTGAGTAGCTAGGACCACAGGCACTCACTACCATGCCCAGCTAGTGTTTTAAATTTTTTTGTAGAGATGGAGTCCCACTATGTTCTCCAGGCATGGGCAATCCAAAAGTAAATAAACAAAAACAAAAAATAAAATGAGACAGGCACAGGAAAGCTCTTTATAAACTACAAGAATAATTCTAATGTATCTCTCCAATAATGATAAATACTTTGGCCATTAATTTTTTTTAAGCTGCATCATTTAAAGATGGCTTTACAAATCAGTGGGAAAACATGGACTGTTCAACAAATGTTGTAAGGAAACTGGATAGGCCTCTGGAAAAAAAGGAAAGTAGGAGCCCCACCTCCCACCATACGCAAGGATATGATCCAAATGGAAAAAGATCTAAATGTAAAAATGAAACCATAAAAGTATTAGAAGAAAACATGGGAGGAGTCTTATAATCTTGGAATGGGGAAGGTCTTCCTAATCATTATTCAAAATTCTGAAAGGCTAGGTGTGGTGGCTCATGCCTGTAATCCCAACATTTTGGGAGGCCGAGGTGGGAGGATCACTTGAGGCTGGGAGTTCGAGACCAGCCTGGGCAATATAGCAAGACCACATCTCTATTAAAGAAAAACGGTTCTAACTGTCTTCAGTAGATAGTGTTGTTCCCACACTACAGATGAAGGAACAGAGGCTGGGAAAGGTCAAATGATTCACGGTGATATGTATTTCCCACTCTTAGCTCTTATTGCTCTTATTTTCTGGTACCCATTCTTCTAGCATTGGCACCTCCCCACTTGGTACACTGTTTCCCAAAGAAGATTTTCTAATAATGAGTAGGAAGAAAGGCCATATGAACGTATGGAGCCTGCTTATTATCCTCTAAATAGCCAAGATCCTAAATTAGATCCGTTCTATTCCTGCTCATCAGCCTTTCTTTTTCTGTAGCAAGGTGAAAATCCCCCTGGCCTAACTTCTCAATATGGCAAGGTCTTGGTTTTATCCCTGGTGTCTTTGGCTGGAAAGGTGTAAAAGGTCATTATCCAACGATGTCACAGCTCAAATCAGCCCCAGATCTTCTTTTCATATCAGGAGGAAAATGTTTCTAAACCTCTTCTTTGATTTAGAATGTCCTCATCTTGACCTTTTGGATTAGATTGTACCTGGAAAACAGAAAAATATTCTGAGTTGGGACCAGGTCCTCTAAAAAGTCTCTTTCCTATGAAACAGCTAACACATGGAGTTTCATAATCAGAACTTTTTGTTGTTTTTTCTTGAAATGTAAGCTTCTGTTAAAATGCAAGTAGCCCCTGGGAAGGTTTACACTCAAGTTTTATTGACCATGTCCACCTTAGTGTTAATTCATTTAGCAGATTATTTATTTGGAGCATATTTCCTCAGAGGAAGTAGCAAAGGAGGATAAGTAGTAGAAGAAGAAAACTAAGAGGAGAAGCAGGGGATACTACTGATGGGGAAAAGAGTGCAGTGATGGAGAAATGGAGACAATTACCAGAGGCTTACCTCCCCCAGTCACTTCTGAGATACGACTGTCAAGCACAGGCAGGGTGAAACAAGCTGATATGTAAGGTGCCATAAGGAATGAAGTAAATTAGACAGGTTCTCTGAACCCTGAGGGGAGGCTCTAGTTTAATACCAGAACCAGTCATCTCATTCTTTTCACATATTCTTCTACTTGGTCACTTTTGGCATTGCTCAGGATCCTTCATAAGCTAGAATTAATTTGCAACCAGAAATCAGACCCAACCATTCATATAGCATGTAATTGCAGCTGTCCCCTACTGTCAGCAAGCACAAGCTCCCCAAGCAATTTACTACCTGGACAAAACTACATTTTATAAGCTTCTCTTTTCTCAACTGTCATTCAATATCCTCCTAGATTCCTCGTCTATAAAATCCTAACTCTCTAACCAAGTTCCTATTCCAAGTTTCTTTACAGTGGCCAAGAGTGTCTCTGTCCCCACCGTTATACTGTGATTGCACACAGCTTCATTTAGGTTATATGCCGAGTCCTCTGCTGCCCATTGGTGAAAGTCCAAGTGAAGGCAAAACTCTGTTGAAGAGAATATCAGCAAAATGGCAGGCTAGGAAGGGTGAAGCTTTTATTTCCCCACAGAAACATATGAGGGGAAAAGAAGCAGAAACTCTTTGAACCAACTTTATCAGAACTCTGGGAAACAAAGCTGACAGCCACCAAGCAAATGTCCAATCAAGAAAAAGCTGGCCGGGCACAGTGGCTCATGCCTGTAATCTCAGCACTTTGGGAGGCTGAGGCAGGCAGATCACGAGGTCAGGAGATCAAGACCATCCTGGCTAACACGGTGAAACCCCGTCTCTACTAAAAATACAAAACATTAGCCAGGTGTGGTGGTGGGCGCCTGTAGTCCCAGCTACTCGGGAGGCTAAGGCAGGAGAAAGGCATGAACCCGGGAGGCGGAGCTTGCAGTGAGAGGAGATCGTGCCACTGCACTCCAGCCTGGGCAACAGAGCGAGACTCCATCTCAAAAAAAAAAAGAAAGAAAAAGAAAAAGCCACCTTCAAAATGGTAGGAAAGTTTTCTGACCCCGCCCTTCTCCATGATGTGGTTTTGGTCTTGAACTGGCAACAGCCTAGTTCCCAGTACCCTTTCTTGAACCAGAAGGAGCATAGCAGACCTTGTTCACAAATTAGTATGTATCTCTATTCTGGCCGATACTTGAAAAACTGAAACAAAGAGATAGTCTCTGTTTTGCCTAACTCAGAACTCAGGTGAAAAAAGCGGTAGGCACTACTCATAAAACCTGCAAGACAACTGCAGATCCACAGACTCCTGGGACAAAAAATTACAGGTGAAGATATATAACAGACCATCTAAACCACAGAGGAGAAGCTGCAGTACGACTAAGTAATTCCGACGTTCTAAAGCAGCCATATATATGAGAGAATTTAGAAAGCCACGTACATGTCCTTGCAAGATGCGTGCTCAGAAAAGACCTGAGAAGACCTTAAGCTTCCACCTCGAGCTGATCCCTAGGCACAAAACAAGCTTAGCTAAGTGTTAAAAGAATGCCTTAGGACTGGCCGGGTGCAGTGGCTCACGCCTGTAATCCCAGCACTTTGGGAGGCCGAGGCGGGCCGATCACAAAGTCAAGAGATCAAGAACATCCTGGCTAACACGGTGAAACCCTGTCTCTACTAAAAATACAAAAAATTAGTCGGGCGTGGTAGCACGTGTCTGTAGTCCCAGCTACTCGAGAGGCTGAGGCAGGAGAATTGCTTGAACCTGGGAGGCAGAGGTTGCAGTGAGCCAAGGTCGCACCACTGCACTCCAGCCTGGGCAACAGAGCAAGACTTTGTCTCAAAAACAAAAACAAAAACAAAAAAAAAGGAATGCCTAGGACAAGGCCAATCTACAAACACTGACAAAACTGCTGGCATTTAAACAACATCGTTGTTTAATCTTTGTTAAAGCATTAACTAAACATGAGCTAATGGAACAGAGATTTCAGTGATTCAACACAATAGCCTCTGCAAAAATTGTTAAGAAAACTCTCAAAACTAACAGACTATTACAGCCTTCAACAACCAAAAAACAAAAAGAAAAAGAAAACAGCAAACCCTGGACAAAGGGAAGAATGTCCTTTCCAGAGTTACCATATTATAATAATTGGGCATTTGCCCAATTTGAAAAATCACAAAGTATACAAAGAAACAGGAAAATACGACTCATTCAAAACAACAAAATAAATTGACAGGAGCCATTCCTGAGGAAGCCCAGACTTCAGACTTAGACAAAACTCTATACAATTTAAAAAAAGAAAACCTAAAGGAGAAAGAGGTAAAGGAAATCAGGAAAAGAGTGCTTTGGTTTGAATATTTGTGTCTACCCAAAATTCATATGTTGAAATCCTAACCTCCAAGATCTTAGGAAAAGAGGCCTTTGGGAGGTAATTCGGTAATTATGACAAATTTCCTTATAAAAGTGGCCTCTTGGCTGGGCAAAGTGGCTCACGCCTGTAACCCCAGCACTTTGGGAGGCCAAGGCGGGAGGATCACCTGAGGTCGGGAGTTCGAGACCAGCCTAACCAACATGGAGACACCTTGTCTCTACTGAAAATACAAAATTAGCTGGGCATGGTGGCGCATGCCTGTAATCCTAGCTACTCGGGAGGCTGAGGCAGGAGAATTATTTGAACCTGGGAGGCAGAGGTTGTGGTGAGCGAAGATTGCGCCATTGAACTCCAGCCTGGGCAACAAGAGCGAAACTCCATCTCAAAAAAAAAAAAAAGAAAAAAAAAGGCCTCTTAGCCATGCTGTCCTCTGAAAACACAGTAAAAAGATGGCTGTCAATGAACCAGGAAACAGGTCCTCACCAGGCAGCAAATCTCCTGCCTCCTTGATCTTGAACTTCCCAGTCTCCAGAACTGTGAAAAACAAATTTCTGTTGTTGTTGTTTATAAGCTACGCAGTTCATGGTATTTTGTTAAACTAGCCCAAACAGACTAAGACAAATGACATATGAACAAAATGAGAATATCAACAAAGATACAGAAATTATAAAAAGAAACCAAACAGAAATTCTGGCCAGGCACAGCGACTCATGGCTGTAATCCCAGCAATTTGGGAGGCCAAGGCGGGCAGATCACTTGAGGTCAGGAGTTCAAGACCAGCCTGGCTAACATGGTAAAACCCCGTCTCTACTAAAAATAAAAAAATTAGCTGGGCATGGTGGTACACACATGTAGTCCCAGCTACTTGGGAGGCTGAGGCAGGAGAATTGCTTGAACCCAGGAGGCAGAAGTTGCAGTGAGCCAAGATTGCACCACTGCTCTCCAGCCTGGGTAACAGAGCAAGACTCCATCTCAAAAAAAAAAAAAAGGAAATTCTATAGTTGAAAACTAAAAATTGAAATAAATATTCACCAGAGATTCAACAGCTAATTTGAAAAAGTAGAAGAAATAATTAGCAAACTTGAGACAAGGACAATTAGAATTATAAAATCTGAAGAACAGAAAGAAAAAAGAATGAGGGAAAATGAATAGAGTCTGAGGGAACTATGGGTTACCGTGAAGCAGCCTAATATATGTATTATGGAGATCTCAGAAAGAGAAGAGAGAGAAAAGGGAGAAGAAAAGTATTGAAGAAATCTTGGCCAAAACACCCCAAATTTCATAAAAGACACACATCAACAACTCCAAGAAGCCAAATAAACTTCAAGTATAAGCTCAAAAAGATCCACACCAAGACACATTATAACCAATCCATCAAAAGACAAAGAGTCTTGAAAACAGCAAGAGAGATGCAACTCAGTAAGGAATCTTCAATGAAAATACCACAATTGTGAGATTTTTACTAGCACAAAAAGAAAAAAAAAGAATATCGCCGAATTTTTCATCAGAAACACTGGAGATAGGAAGGATGTGGGATGACATTTAAAATGGTGAAAGACAAAGAACTGTCAACCAAGAATTATATATCTGGCAAAACATTCCTTCAAAATGAGGAAGAAGTTAAGACATTTTCAGATAAACAAAAGCCAACAGAATTTATTACCATTTAGACTTGCCCCCACAAGAAATGAAAAGGGAAGTCCTTTTGGGTCAAAATTAAAGAATGTTAGATGTAACTTAAAGCTTTATGAAGAAGTAAAGAGCTCTGCTAAAGGATTTAAAAGAAAAAATACGTTTAAAAATTATTGTAAAGCTGTATCATTAAACAATGCTGTGAGTTGATTTATGTCCCTTCAAAATTCATATGTTGAAATCCTAACCCTCAGTACCTCAGAATGTGACCTTATTTGGAAATAAAGCCATTGCAGATACAATTAGTTAAGATGAGGTAATAATAAAGTAGGGTGATCCCAATCCAATATCATTGGTGTCCTTATAAAGAGGGAAAATTTGGAGACAGGCAGAATGACATAAGAAGATGAAAGCAGAGATTAGGATAACATTTCTACAAGTCAAAGAATTCCAAATTTTTCCAGAAGTACCAGAAGCTAGATGAGAGGAATAGAACATATTCTCTTACCACCTTAGGAAGATGCAACCCTACTGACATGTTGATCTCAGACTTTTAGCCTCCCAAATTGTGAGACAATAAGTTTTTCTTGTTTAAGTCACCCAATTTGTGACGATTTGTTACAGCAGCCCTAGGAAACTAATGTAAGTACACAATATAAAGATGTAACTCAGGACATCAATAACATAAAGTGAGAGGGGAGAGCAGAGCTGTATAGGAGTAGAATTTTTGTACTCCATTGAAGTTAAGTTGGTATTGATTCAAATTACATTGTTATAACTTTAGGATCTTATATGTATTCACTATAGTAGTCACAAAATTATATCTATAGAATATATACAAAAGGAAATGAGAAGGGAGTCAAAACATGTCGCTAAGAAAAATCAACTAAACACAAAAGAAAGCAGCAATGGAGTAATTAGAAACAAAAAAGCTAGAAACAGAGAAAACAAATAACAAAATGACAGTAGTCCTTTCTTAGTAATGACATTAAATGTAAATGGATTAAACTCTTCAATCAAAAGAGATTAGCAGAATGGATTAAAAAATACAATACAACTATGTGCTGTCTACAGGAGGCTCATTTTAGATCTAAAAGCACAACAAGTTTGAAGGTAAAATGGTGGAAGAAGATGTTTCATGCAAATAGTAATCAAAAGAAAGCTGGGATGGCTATATTAATAACAGACAAACTAGATGTTAACTTGAAGACTGTTTCAAGAGACAAAGAAAGAGATTATATATTGATGAAGGATCCATTCATCAAGAAGATATACAATTATAAATATATATGAAGGAACCAACAGAGACACCAAATATATAAAGTAAATTGACAGAATCAAATGGAGAAATAGTCAGTCCCACAATAATAATTAGAGACTAAAATATCCGACTTTCAATAATGGATAGAATGACCAGACAGAAGATCCATAAGGATAAGACTAATAAAGATCCAACAGAAAACTTGAACACCACTATAAAACAACTAGATCTACAAACATTTACAGAAAACTCCATCCAGCAACAGCAGAATACACATTTTTCTCAAGTGTGCATGGAACATTCTCTAGAAGTCTTAGTCTATTTTGTGTTGCTATTTTTTAAAAAACTTGAGACTGGGTAATTTATGAAGAAAAAGAGTTTATTTGGTTCACAATTCTGCTGACTGGAAGGCATCTGGTGAGAGCCTCAGGCTGCTTCCACTCATGGTGGAAGGCAAAGGGGAGCTAGTGTATGCAGTAATCACATGGGAAGAGTGAAAGCAAGGTGGGGTGCCACAGTGCCAGGCTCTTTGTACAAGCAGCAGGAATTAATTATTTGAGCAATAACTCACTCACTGCTGAGGGGATTATTAAATTAAGTCCCCACATCCTACATTGGGATAATATTTCAACGTAAGGTTTAGAAGGACAAACATCCAAATTATACCACTAGGATAGACCACATTTTAGGCAGCAAAACAATTTTTAAAGAAATTTTATTTTAGGCCAGGCACGGTGGCTCACGCCTGTAATCCCAGCACTTTGGGAAGCTGAGGCAGGTGGGTCATGAGGTCAGGAGATAGAGACCATCCTGGCTAACATGGTGAAACCCCGTCTCTACTAAAAATACAAAAAATTAGCCAGGCATGGTGGCGGGAGCCTGTAGTCCCAGCTACTCGGGAGGCTGAGGCAGGAGAATGGCGTGAACCCGGAAGGTGGAGCTTGCAGTGAGCCGAGATTGCGCCACTGCACTCCAGCCTGGACGACAGAGCGAGACTCTGTCTCAAAAAAAAAAAAAAAAAAATTTATTTTAGGCTTTAGAGAACTCTAGGAAAAAAATTTTCTTTGAAACAGGCTCTTACTCTGTCATCCAGACTGGAGTACAGTGGCATAATCACAGCTTATTGCAGCCTCAATAAATCCTAGGCTCAAGCAATCCTCCTACCTCAGTCTCCCAAGTAGCTCAGACAACAGCTACACACCACCATGCACAGCTAATTTTTTTTTTTTTTAATACAAGCAGGGTTCCACTATGTTGCCCAGGCTGGTTTTTTTGTTTTGCTTTGTTCTTTCCTAGATAGAGTTTCACTCTTGTCGCCCAGGCTGGAGTGCAATGGTACAATCCTGGCTCACTGCAACCTCCACCTCCGAGGTTTGAGCGATTCTCTTGCCTCAGCCTCCCGAGTAGCTGGGACTACATGCATGCGCCACCACACCCAGCTAATTGTTGTAGTTTTAGTAGAGACGGGGTTTCACCATGTTGGCTAGGCTAGTCTGGAACTCCTGACCTCAGTTGATCCACCTGCCTCGGCCTCCCAAAGTGCTGGTATTACAGGCATGAGCCACCATGCCCGGCCCCAGGCTGGTCTTGAACTGGGCTCAAGCAATCCTCCCACCTCAGCCTTCTAAAGTGCTGGGATTACAGGTATGAGCCACTGTACTTAGCCAGAAAATTCTTAATAAATCTTAAGATTTAAATTATGCAAGGTGTCCATTCATCACAATGAAATGAAACTGGAAATAACAAAAATATGTGGAAATTCAGCAATATACTTTTAAACAACCAATGGGCCAATGAATATATGACAAAATGAATTAGAAAATAACTTTGAGACAAATGAAAATAAAAACGCAACATACCAAAACTTATGGGATGTAGTGAAAGCAGTGCTAAGAGGGAATATGCAGCTGTAAACCTATTCTTTTAAAAAGGTCTTAGGCTGAGCATGGTGGCTCACGCCTGTAATCCCAGCACTTTGGGAGGCTGAGGTGGGCAGATCAGGAGGTCAAGAGATCAATACCATCCTGGCCAACACGGTGAAACCCTGTCTCCACTGAAAATACAAAAATTAGCTGGGTGTAGTGGTGCACACCCATAGTCCCAGCTACTCAGGAGGCGGAGGCAGGAGGATCGCTTGAACCTGGGAGGTGGAGGTTGCAGTGAGCCAAGATCGCACCATTGCACTCCAGTCTGGTGACAGAGTGAGACTCCGTCTCAAAAAACAAAACAAAACAAAAAATAAATAAAAATAAAAAGGTCTTAAATCAATAATCTAACTTTACATCTTAAGAAACTAGAAAAGACACAAATTAAACCACAAAAAGAAAACTACAAATCAATGTCCCCTATGAATATTGATGCAAAAATCCTCAACAAACTACTATCAAAAAATTCAGCAGCAGATTAATAAGGAGCTATATACCATTACCAAGTAGGTTTTGTTCCTAGAATGCAAGAACAGTTCAACACACAAAAAATCAATCAGTATAATACACCATATCAACAGGATGAGGGAGAAGAAAACCACATGATCATCTCGATTGATGCAGAAAAAGCATTTGACAAAATTCAACACCTTTTCATGATTAAAAAAAAATCAATAAACTAGGAATAAAAGGAAAACTTTTCAACTTGATAAAAGCTATATATTAAAAACCAATGGCTAACATCATACTTGATACTAAAAGACTAAAAGCTTTCCCTCCAATATTAGGAATAAGACAAGGATGCCTGGTTTTGCCCCTTCTATTCAAAACAAAATTGGAAATTCTAGCCAGAGCAACTAGGCAGGACAAAGAAATAAAAGGCAACCAAACTGAATCAACTGAAGTAAAATTATCTGTGTTTACAGATGACATAATCTTATATGTAGGAAAAAGTAAAGATTCTACCAAAAACCAGTTAGACCTAATAAACAAATTCATAAAACTTGCAGGATACAAAATCAACACTCAAAAATCAGTTGTATTTCTACATATTAGCAATGAGCAATCTGAAAAAGAAATTAAGAAACAATTGCATTTATGATAACATCAAAAAGAATAAAATGCCTAGAATAAAATTAATCAAGGAGGTGAAAGATTTGTCCACTGAAAAACTACAAAAGTTGCTGAAAGAAATGAAAGGTAAATGGAAAAACATCCCATGTTCATAGATTGGAAACCTTAATTAAGATGTCAATATCACCCAAAGCAATTCAATGCTATCTTTATCAAAATCCCAATGATGTTTTTTGCAGAAATAAAAACAATCCATCCTAAAAATTAATATGGGGTCTCGAGAGACCCCAAATAGCCAAAACAATGTTGAAAAATAACAAATTTTTCAACTCACATTTTCTGATGGTGCCACACCATCACAGTGTGATACTGCCATAAAGACAAATCTATAGACCAAAGGAATAGAATAGAGACCCCAGAAATAACCTGCTGCACATATGATCAAATGATTTTCAATGGAGTTGCCAAGGCCATTCAATGGAGAAAGTAGTCTTTTCAAGAAATGGTATTAAGAAAACTGGATATTCACATGCAAAAGAATGAAGTTACACCCTTATCTTACATGATATGCAAAAATTGACTCAAAATGGATCAAAAGTCTAAACATTAGAGATAAAACTATAAAACTCTTAAAAGAAAACATAGTGGGCCAGGTGTTGTGGCTCATGCCTATAATCCCAGCACTTTGGGAAGTGAAGATTGGCAGATCACCTGAGGTCAGGACTTTGAGAACAGCCAGGCCAACATGGTGAAACCCCATCTCTACTAAAAATACAAAAATTAGCTGGCATGGTAGCATATGCCTGTAGTCTTAGCTACTTGGAAGGCTGAGGCAGGAGAATTGCTTGAACCCAGGAGATGGATGTTGCCATGAGCCAAGACTGCACCACTGCACTCTAGCCTAGGTGACAGAGTGAGACTCCGTCTCAAAGAAAAAAAGGAAAGAAAACATAGTGGAAAGTTGCATGACATTGGATTTGTCAATGAATTCTTGGATATGACATGAAAAGCACAGGCAAAAAAAGAAAAAGAAATAGATAAATCGGACTTCATCAAAATTAAAAAATTTTGTGTATCAAAGAAAACTATGAAGGGCTGAGTGAGATGGCTTACACCTGTAATCCCAGCACTTTGAGAGGATGAGGTGGGTGGATCACCTGAGCTCAGGAGTTCGAGACCAGCCTGGCCAACATGGTAAAATCCCTATCTATACTAAAAATACAAAAATTAGCCAAGTGTGGTGGCATGCACCTGTAGTCCCAGCTACCGGGAGGCTGAGGCACCAGAATTGCTTGAACCTGGGAGGTGGAGGTTGCAGTGAGCCTAGATTGCACCACTATACTCCAGCCTGAGCAACAGAACAAGATTCCATCTAAAAAAAAAAAAAAAAGAAAGAAAGAAAGAAAACTATGAAAAAAGTAAAAATGCAACCCATAGAAAAGGAGAAAATATTTGTAAGTCATGTATCTGAGAAGGGATTAATATCCAGAATACATCTGATTTGTAAAACTCCTACGATTCAACGATAACAACAAAAATTTGTTTTAAGTAAGCAAAAGACTCAAATAGACGTCACTCCAAAGAAGATATACAATTGGTCGATAAACATGAAAAGATGCTCAACATCACTAGCCATTAGGGAAATGCAAATTGAAACCACAAGGAGATACTACTTCACATTTAAAGAATAGCTATTATTGGCCGGCTGCGGTGGCTCTCACCTGTAATCCCAGCACTTTGGGAGGCTGAGGTGGGCGGATCACAAGGTCAGGAGATCAAGACCATCCTGGCTAACACGGTGAAACCCTGTCTCTACTAAAAATACAAAAAATTAGCCAGGCATGGTGGCAGGCACCTGTAGTCCCAGGAGAATGGCGTGAACCCGGGAGGCGGAGCTTGCAGTGAGCCGAGATCGCACCACGGCACTCCAGCCTGAGCGACAGAGTGAGACTCTGTCTCAAAAAAAAAAAGAATAGCTATTATTTAAAACAAAAGGAAAATAACAAGTGTTGGCAAGAAGGTGGAGAAATTGGAACCCTTGTGCATTGACTGGTAGAAATGTAAAATGGTACAGTCACTATGGAAACAGTATGGTGGTTCCTCAAAAAGGGAAACAGAGTTATCACATGACCAGCAATTTCATTTCTGGGTATATACACAAAAGAACTAAATGCAGAAACTCAAACAGATAACTTGTACATCAGTGTTCATAGCAGCATTCTTTGCAATAGCCAAGAGGTAGAAAAAAACCTGTGTCCATCAACAAATGGATAAATAAAATGTAATATATACATACAATGGAATATTACTCATCCTTAAACAGGAATGAAATTCTGGTACATGCTACAACCTGGATGCACCATGAAAATATTATGCTAAGTAAAATAAACCAGACCCAAAAAGACCACATAACCAGATCCAATCCAAACATTGTATGATTACACTTGTATATTACTAAGAATAGGCAAATTCATAGAAACAGAAAATAGAATAGCGATTACTAGGCGCTTAAGCGAGGGTGGACTGGAGAGTCATTGTTTAATGGGTTTGAGTTTCTGTTTGGGATTGTGAAGTTCTGGAAAGGATTAGTGGTAATGGTTGGACAACAATTTGAATGTATTTGGTGCCACTGAACTTACACTTAAAAATGGTTAATGAGGTAAATTTTATGTTATGCATATTTTTCAAAAAAAAAGTTTAAATTATGTTGAAGACAAAATGTGTTCTTTCCTTTTTCTTTTTCTGTGGGAAGGGGATTCAGGGTGTTAAATATTTTTTTAAGAGATGGGGTCTCACTCTGTTGCCCAGACTGGCCTCTAACTCCTAGGCTCAAGAGATCCTCCCACTCAGCCTATGAAGTAGCTGAGACTAGAGGCACGCACCACCCTGTCAGGCTTAAAATGTGTTTTCATAACCCTCTCAGACTATCCACTAAGCGTCATTTAACCTTTTTTTCGTAACCAAAATTTATTGAACACTAACCAAATGTCAGCTCTCTGGTAGGTCCCCAGCTTTCAAAGATACATAAAGGATTCTTCATAAAGGACTTTATAATCTACTTAGAAAGGCATGGAAGTAAATTAGCAGACAATACCATGTGGATGAGTACCATGATACTGGTAAGGATAGGGACCTTGGGAAGTACATTGATGGGAACATTTAGCTTACGTGAGAAATGTCTGGGAACACTTTTGAAAGAATGTAAGTGACTGAGCTGAGTCTCAAAGAACGCATATTAGTTGGCCAGGTGAAATGGGGAAACAGCTTCTCAGACAAGAGGAGTAACATGTAAAAAGATAGAGTAAAGAGAACATGAGACTGAAAAAAACATGGAAACTTATGAAGTCAGTAGAAATGGGGTGGGAAGAAGATGAATATTGGAGAGCTGGATGAGGCTCAGAAAGTTAATACCTTATATGATATGGGAGTGTACACTTTATCTCACAGGCAATGAGTAGCCATTCTATAAGAGTTCAGAGGCCGGGCACGGTGGCTCACGCCTGTAATCCCAGCACTTTGAGAGGCCGAGGCGGGCGGATCACAAGGTCAGGAGATTGAGACCATCCTGGCTAACACGGTGAAACCCTGCCTCTACCAAAAATACAAAAAATTAGCCAGGAGTGGTGGCGGGCGCCTGTAGTCCCACCTACTGGGGAGGCTGAGGCAGGAGAATGGCGTGAACCCGGGAGGCGGAGCTTGCAGTGAGCTGAGATCACGCCACTGCACTCCAGCCTGGGCGACAGAGCAAGAATCCATCTCAAAAAAAAAAAAAAAAAAACAGTTCAGAAAGAGGAGTCAGCTGTATCTTTAAAACAAACTTCCTGGCTACACTGTGGAAAAGGGACAGAAGAGAGGTTCAACTCCTCATTTAAAGTGAGGACTGATGAAGGACCTGAAGCAAGATAGTGGCAACAGTCACAGAGGCCAGTGGACAAGAGTCAAGAAACGTTCATGATAAAGACTCAGAAGGCCAGTCATGGCGACACATGCCTGTAATCCCAGCTACTCAGGAGGCTGAGGCAGGAGGATCACTTGAGCCTAGAAGGTCGAGGCTGCAGTGAGCTGTGATCACACCACTGCACTTCAGCCTGGACAACAGAGTGAGACCCAGTCGGTACAACGACAACAACAAAAGTTTAATTAGCCAGGCCTGGTGGTCTGTGTTTTGTTTTTTTTTGTTTTTTTTTTTTTTGAGATGGAGTCTTGCTCTGTCACCAGGCTGGAGTGCAGTGGCACGATCTCGGCTCACTGCAACCTCTGCCTCTCAGGTTCAAGCAATTCTCCTGCCTCTTCTTCCCAAGTAGCTGGGAATACAGGTGCGTGCCACCATGCCCAGCTAATTTTTGTATTTTTAGTAGAGACAGAGTTTCACCGTGTTGGCCAGGATGGTGTGGTCTTAGCTACTCAGAAGGCTGAGGTGGGAGGATCGCTTGAGCCTAAGAGGTCCAGGCTGCAGTGGGCTATGATCGTACCACTGCACTCCAGCCTGGACAACGGAGTTGGTCCCTGTCTCTAAAGAAAAAAGAAAATGACTCCAAAGGCCAGTGGCCAGCTGGATGTGGGTGACAGGAAGACTCTCACTCAGGTTTCTAGCTTGGGAAACTTGGTGAGTGGTGGTACAATTCATAAAAATTAGAAACCTAGAAGAAGAAATAGTTTTGATACAAGGGAGATAATAACTTCTGGGGTTTTTTGTTTTGTTGTTTGTTTTTGTTTTAATTTGCTTTGTTTTTGAGATGGAGTCTTGCTCTTTCACCTAAGCTGGAGTGCAGTGGCACAGTCTCAGCTCACTGAAACCTCCACCTCCGAGGTTCAAGCGATTCTCCTGCCTCAGCCTCCCAAGTAGCTGGGATTACATGCGCGTGCCACCATGCCTGGCGGATTTCTGTATTTTTAGTAGAGATGGAGTTTCACCATGTTGGCCAGGTTGGTCTCGAACTCCTGACCTCAAGTGATCTGCCTGCCTCAGCCTCCCAAAGTGCTGGGATTATAGGTGTGATTCACCATGCCTGGCCTTTAGGTTCTGTTTGGAAATGTTGTATTAGAGGTGATTGTGGGGCAGAAACAGATGGCTATTTAGGTGTGGAGTTAGGAAAAAAGCCTGACATACGGATATAGATTGGAGGGTGCACTGGACAGAAAGGAGGATCTGCCTTAAGTGAAAGGAATTAATGTCTAAATGTGGAATCCCAATATTAGAAGAAAGTCTACCCCTTCCACAGCAGGGGAGATTAAGGAATGGAGCAGCTCCCCTATATGACATCGAGATCGAATCACATGGGCAGATGCCAACTCAACTTTGTGTGTAATAAAGCTTATTAGAATAAACCGAGTACGGATAAGCCCAGAAGCTTTCCAGACTGGGCTTCATTTTGAAGCAAGAGGGACTTCTAATATATATCTTGTCTGTGGCAAAGCAAAATGCTAAATACCTTCTTATATTTGAGATAAATTCTTTGAGAATCTTGTCAGCAACCAGAAAAGCATAGCTAACCAAAAAAATGAAACAAAATAAAATAAAAATAAAACAAGTGTTGGTGTGTTCTATTCTTTTTTAAATGGGCATTCATTATCAATTTCCCCACATCTGTTGTTTCCTTCTGCTGCGGACAGAAATTCTTCTTCATAAAAGGTGGATTCTATATGCAGAATTCCTAAGGAACTAGATCACATCATATATGGTAGAAGATTGGGCTTTAGAGTAAGAAAATCCTGGCTGAATCCTGTTCCAACCATGTACGTGGTCATTGTCAAATTCATTTATTCACTCATTCATTCATTTATTCATTCATGCAACAAACATGTGCAGAGCACATTTTATATGTCTTATCCTATATACATATAATACTGAGTAAAAAGTCACAGCTCTTGCTCACAGACCTGTGAGAAGGAAGACATACAAACACAATTACAGCATAGTGTCTGCGCTGGAAGAGTGAGGAAGATGGTGCACCAGACTGCTTTAATGAGACTGGAGAGAAGGAAGAAAAGGTAGGGAAGAAGGTAAGAAGTATGAGAGAGTAAAGGGCCCTGGGGACATAGGAAACATAGAGAGAGAGATTGACAGGGAATTCCTAGTAGAAGGAACTACAAGACCAAAGTCAAGGAGACATAAGATAGTATGGAGTTGGGTTCCGGGAGCAGCAAGTCATTTTTTGATAGTTGGACAGTAAGATAGGTCATGAGTGACAGGGATGGGTGACAAGGCTCGATGCACAGTCAGGGGCAAGATCATGTGCACTCTGCCTATTTTGTGTGCCTGAAGGTACCATTGAGGCATGTTCCTCATGCTCCTCTTAGACTCTATAAATCCTACTCTCTTCGGTAAATAGCTCTTTTTTATTCTATTGCTGTCTCCTACTCTCTGCCTAAGAAACTCCCACTCATTATTTGGGGACCTTGATACTGTGTGCATAGGCTTCTCACTAAATTCTGTGGCATCCTACGTTAATCAGGGTTCTCCAGGGAAACAGAGCCCATAGGATATATTTGCACAGAGACAGAGATATTTATGTTAAAGAATTGGCTCACACAATTGTGGAGACTGTCAAGTCTGAAATCTGTAGGCCAGCAGGCAGGAAACTCAGGCAGGGTTTTTATATTGCAGTCTTTTTTTCCATCTTTCTTTATATAGAGACAGGGTCTCACTCTGTCACCCAGGCTGGAATGCAGTCAAACAATCATAGCTCTCTACAGCCTCGAACTCCTGGGCTCAATTATCTTCCCAACATTCCTGAGTAGCTGGGACTACAAGCATGCACCACCATACCTGGCTAATTTTTTAAAAATTTTTTGTAGAGATGGAGTCTTGCTATGTTGCCCAGGCTGGTCTTGAATTCTTGGCCTCAAGCGATCCTCCCACCCTGGACTCCCAAAGCACTGAGATTACAGGAATATTGCAGTCTAAAGGCAGAATTTCTTCTTTTTTGAGAAACCTCAGTCTTTGCTCTTCAGGCCTTCAACTAGGTGGATAAGGCCCACCCACATTATCGGGGGTAAGCTAGTTTAATCAAAGTCAGAAAAAAAAAAGATTATAGGCCAATGGCTCATACCTGTAATCCCAGCAATTTGGGAGGCTGAGACAGGAGGATCACTTGAGCCCCGGAGTTCGAGGTTATGGTGAGCCATAATTGTGCTACTGTACTCCAGTCTGGGCAATAGAATGAGATCCTGTCTCTAAAAAAAAAAAAAAAAAAAAAAAAAATGAATCACATCTTTAAAAAAAGCTTTACAGCGACATCTAGACTAGTGTTTGACCAAAAAAATGGGCACCATAACCTAGCCAAGTTGACATACAAAATTAACCATCACACATCCCCTTGAGATTTCAAACTCTCTAGATATATCAGGCAGGGGCATAGCTGGAAACAGAATTCACTGAAATGAATTTTATGGAAGAACTATTTTTAAAGGTATCATCAGATTTTTTCTGAGACAGGGTCTCACTCAGATTTAAAGGAACAAACAAGAGGTGCCAAGTTACCTGTTAAGAACTGTAAAGAATCTGAGATTGTACATTATTTGAAAGCTAACAAGAGAGCCTATTAGTTTCACAGGTGCTGGTAGAAGACATGACACTCCTGGGTCAACATGAAGGACAGTTTATTGCTCATAATAACAACAGTAGCCAAAGAATCAGCACCTATTTTTTTTTTTTTTTTTGAGGCAAATTCTCACTCTGTCACCCAGGCTGGAGTACAGTGGTGTTATCTCCGCTCACTGCAACCTCCACCTCCCAGGTTCAAACACTTCTCCTGCCTCAGCTTCCCAAGTAACTGGGATTACAGGCATGCACCACTACACACCTGGCTAATTTTTGTATTTTTAGTAGAGACGAAACTTCACCATGTTGGCCAGGCTGGTCTTGAACTCCTGATCTCAGGTGATCCACCCGCCTCGGCCTCCCAAAGTGCTGGGATTACAGGCGTGAGCCACTGTGCCCCACCAGCATCAGCACTTTTATTCTAGTTTCCCAGGTCCTAATTTCCATGAAGAGTGTGACAGGAAAAGAGCCAGATAACAACTGTACATGCAGTGGGGTAGGTTGAGTTATAGGAGAGGGAATTCTGAGCTTAGGAAACCCAATCTTTTGTAATGGTCACTAAATAGGTCTGCCCCTTTCTCTAGAGGAAGACAGTATCTTTCTTATACTGCATAGTAAATATGACTGCCTTTTGCTCCAGAGACACTATCTTTATTTTCCAAGGCTACTTAGTATACAAACCTCCTTGAAAAGGCATTAGCATTTTGCATGTAAGATGTGCAGAAACATGAGAGACCCATGGAGAATTATCTCTCAATAGTACCTAGAAACCAGTGGTGGTAAAAATCTGTTACCATTCATAGGGCCAAAATCCAAGAAAAAATACAGTTATCTGAGCCCAGTAAGAGCTGGAGGTATGGAAAAGAGGCCACCCATTAGGAACTGCAGTCACAGAGAGACACAGGCACCAGAGAAGCATGCTGAAGCAGGGAAATAATGAGAAAGAAATATTCCAATCTCTATCTTCCATTTTGATTTTTGGCCAGTGACTCCAACCGGCCAAATCCAACATGAAGCCAGCTGTCAAGAAAGCCTCAATAATACAGTTCATAGGGGTCAGTATCCTAGTGTTCAAAGCAGCACTGGGAGAAAACTGGAGAATGTATTTGGGATAATGGAGGAGAATGGTACAATTGATGATCCCTTTAATATCTCAGCTTGAAAGTTTCTTGATTTTCTGGGATTAAATCAACCTCACTCCACTCACTCTATTTAAATCACCCTCTCTCAAGGTTACATGGAATTCATCAATATACAGGACTCCTCCACCTCCAAAATATTAAGCCTCAATCTGCCAGTCTCTGACCACAACTTTCTAAACTACCAGCTGGCTGACTCTCTTTTCCTCAGTAGACCTGCTTTGTTTTGAACACCACTGTTTCTTGCATTCCATTTGTTTTTTTCTGATTCCAACTTCCTTCTTGTTGAATTACTCCATTTCTTAATGATTTCAGAAAAAGCCTCTGCATGATGAACACTCAGTCTTTTGACTGCCTGAAAAGGTTTCTATCCTAGCCGCCATCTTATATGATAGTTTAGCTAGGTGTATAATGTTAGTATCCTGCTTATTTCCTCTCAGAACTTTAAATATATTATTCCAGTGTTTTGTAGGTTTTTTTTGTTTGTTTGTTTTTTGTTTTTTTGGCTTCCGTTCTTGATGATGAGATACCAATTTAATGTGTTATTTCTATATATGTAACTCTTATCTTTGATGTCCTTGAGTTTTTCTGTAATGTGTTTAAATAAGGATTGCTAGAATTTATTCTCTCATAAGTCAGCTTTCTTCAATTTGACCAATCAAGTTGGTTTTGTTTTGTTTTGTTTTTGTTTTTGTTTTTGAGACGGAGTTTCACCCTTGTTGCCCAGGCTGGCATGCAATGGTGCGATCTCAGCTGACTGCAACTTCTGCCTCCTGGGTTCAAGCGATTCTCCTGCCTCAGCCTCCTGAGTAGCTGGGATTATAGGTGCCCACCACCATGCCCAGCTAATTTTTATATTTTTAGTAGAGATAGGGTTTCACTATGTTGGCCAGGCTGGTCTCAAACTCCTGACATCAGGTGATCCATCCCCCTCAGCCTCCCAAAGTGCTGGGATTACAGGCGTGAGACACCGTGCACAGCCCAAGCAATCAAGCTTTTTATAATCCTTCAAAATTTGTCCTTTTAAATATTTTTTTCCTCCATTTCTTTTTCTACTTTCTGCTTCTGGAAACTCCTGTTAAACGTGTGTTGAATACTAACCCCATGATTCAACTTTTCTTTTATATTCTTTATCTCTTCTTTTTGTGCAATCCTTTGGATAGTTATCTTATAGCTGTGTTCCAGTTCACTAGTGAATCATTAAGGTATATTTGTCTATAATTTAACCCACCTATTCAGTTTTAATTTCAATACAAAAGTTTTTCATTCCTCTAAGTTCTATTTGATTCCTTTTCAATCCACCTGGTCAGTCTTTACAAAGTTTTGCTCTTTCCATATGAATCCTGTATCTCGTCTTCTTTCATCCTTTTAATCATTTTTCAAAACTATTTACTTTATAATCTTTTAAAGATCATTCTATAAAAATCAAAGTTTTAGAAATGAATTATACTGTGCCTGATCAATCTTTGCATAGTGGATTATTTCTCTATGTGGTTTGAAATTTAACTATGAGCTCATCTTCAATAGGGATTCTTTTCCCTTGTGAGTTTGCTGAGTTATGGAAGTGTGTTAAGGGATGGGAACCGGGGCTGCGTGTGGCACTTGCGGGCCAGCGCGAGTTCCGGGTGGGCATGGGCTCAGCGGGCCCTGCACTCAGAGCGGCCCGCCGGCCCTGCCGCCCCAGGCAATGAGGGGCTTAGCACCTGGGCCAGCAGCTGCTGTGCTTGATTTCTCGCCAGGCCGTAGCTGCCTCCCCGCGGGGCAGGGCTGGGGACCTGCAGCCCGCCATGCCTGAGCACCGCACCCTGCCCCGCGTGGGCTCCTACGCGGCCCGAGCCTCCCTGACCAGAGACGCCCCCTGCTCCATAGAGCCTGGTCCCATTCACCGCCCAAGGGCTGAGGAATGCCCTCGCAGGGCACGGGACTAGCAGGCAGCTCCACGTGCGCCCCTGTGGCGGATCCACTGGGTGAAGCCAGCTGGGCTCCTGAGTCTGGTGGGGACTTGGAGAACCTTTATGTCTAGCTAAGGGATTGTGAATACACCAATCGGCACTCTGTGTCTAGCTCAAGGTTTGTGAATGCACCAATCAGCACTCTGTGTCTGGCTGATCTGGTGGGGACTTGGAGAACCTTTATGTCTAGCTAAGGGATTGTAAATACACCAATCAGCACTCTGTATCTAGCTCAAGGTTTGTAAACACACCAATCAGCACCCTGTGTCTAGCTCAGGGTTTGTGAATGCACCATTTGGCACTCTGTATCTACTTAATCTGGCTAGATACAGAGAATCTTTATGTCTGGCTAAGGGATTGTGAATGCACAAATCGGCACTCTGTATCGAGCTCAAGGTTTGTAAATACGCCAATCAGCACTCTGTGTCTAGCTCAGGGTTTGTAAGTACACCAATCAACACTCTGTATCTAGCTAATCTAGTGGGGACATGGAGAACTTTTGTGTCTAGCTCAGGGATTGTAAACGCACCAATCAGCACCCTGTCAAAACGGACCAATCAGCTCTCTGTATAACAGACCAATCGGCTCTCTGTAAAATGGACCAATCAGCAGGATGTGGGTGGGGCCAGATAAGAGAATAAAAGCAGGCTGCCCGCACCTTGACAAAGGCGCTCCGCCCTCTTCCGTGCTGGGAAAGCTTTGCTTTTTCCTTCTTTGCAATAAATCTTGCTACTGCTCCTTTGGGTCTGCATTGCCTTTATGAGCTGTAACACTCACCGGGAAGGTCTGTAGCTTCACTCCTGAAGCCAGCGAGATTGTGAACCCACCACGAGGAAGAAACTCTGAACACATCCGAACATCAAAAGGAACAAACTCCGAATGCGCCACCTTTAAGAACTGTAATACTCCCCGCAAGGGTCTGCGGCTTCATTCTTGAAGTTGGTGAGACCAAGAACCCACCAATTCCGGACACACCAGCACTTTAGGAGGCCGAGGGAGGCAGATACCTGATGAGGTCAGTACCTTGAGACCAGCCTGGCCAACATGGTGAAAACCCTGTGTCTACTAAAAATACAAAAGGTTAGCCGGGTGTGGTGGCAGGCATCTGTAATCACAGCTATTGTGGAGGCTGAGGCAGGAGAATTGCTTGAACCCAGGAGGCAGCGGTTGCAGTGAGCTGAGGTCATGCCATTGCACTCTAGCCTCGGCAACAAGCCTGTCTCAAAAAAAAAAAAAAGCTCCTGTGGGGACTGGGCTGATCCCAGAGTGGGCTGATGGGTGCTGGGTCAGTCACCCTTTATGTGTAGGTGCACTGTGGAAGTGTACCGTCCAGTCCCGTGGTGTATCTCTGTTTTGGGGGGTCTGGGATCCAGTGTAAAATGTGATCCTTGATTTCTGAGCATCTAGTTGCTCTGCTTCCAGCTATGTCTGCTTTTCACACATAAAATATTAGGCCTTGGAAAACTGCAAATTCTTTGTTGGCCCTGTTAATGGGCTTTGCCCTGAGCTCAGTATTCCAGTTAGAAAGTAAAGACTGAATTGGAAGCCACGTATGTAACTAGACTGGTGTACAAAATATTCCTTTCCGGCATCCAGTTTATTTGAAAAGGTTTCTGAATGTTCTCTAAGTTCATCTGTATGTTTTCCTTGTAAAATGCTGTAGCAAATTCCTGTGATTTTGTATTACTTTGGCATCCATTTGTAATAATCCACTAACGCACCCAAAGTCTGTCTTGAAATGCTTATGTTCTCTCTGTGCGCTTTGAGATGGCTTTGGCTATGTTGGCCAGAGAAACTTCAACTGTTTCATTTAGAGAGACATAATTCAACTGTTTCTTTAAACAGTTTTACCTTTCTCCTGGCTAAAAATTTTTAAATCGAAGCTATAAAATCTTTGTTTTTCTGTTTTTGTGTATACATGTGTACATGTCTGTTTGTATATTGTCTACAAGGTACCAAATTGACTTGATAAATGAGTATTCATAAGTAGCCCAAATGTTTTTCTTTCTTTTTTTCTTTTTTTTTCCTTTTTTGAGACGGAGTTTTGCTTTTGTTGCCCAGGCTGGAGTGTAATGGCGTAATCTCGGCTTACTGCAACCTCCACCTCCCAGGTTCAAGCGATTCTCCTGCCTCAGCCTCCTGAGTAGCTGGGATTACAGGCACCTGCCACCACGCCTGGCTGATTTTTGTATTTTTAGTAGAGATGGAGTTTCGCCATGTTGGCCAGGCTGATCTGGATCAGGTGATCCACCTGCGTCGGCCTCCCAAAGTGCTGGGATTATGGGCGTGAACCACTGCACCCAGCCCCAAATGCTTTTCAAATTCACTTGACTTTAGTAATCTTTGGTAAATAAAGCTAGTTTTAAAATTAGATTTCGAGCCTTTAGATTCTGGGGTCTGGATAATGCTTATGGTGAGGTCTGGAGACGTGTATCTAAAGCACCTGGGCCACCAGCTTCAGGGCAGAGCCAAGGTCAATACATCCTCTCTGGCGCAGCTGTGCCTCCTGGCCATGCTGGGAGAGGTTAGCTCCTACAGGCATTGTCTTCACAGCCCTGTCCTCAGGCCTGGGCTCTGTATCTGGTACATAATAATTAAAACTGCTTACTTCCTAGGTTGTTCACTAGAATTTAGAATCACTAAGAATTCAAACTGTAGTTAGTATGTATAACTAAAACTACTTGATATAAGAGAAATAATTCTGTGTACAGATTGGACAAGGACAGTAGAATGTGTTTTTTGTTAGGTTATTTTTAAAAACGTAAATATGTGGGTTTTGTTAAAGGAAAAGTAATTTTGTCTAGAGGTTAATTCAAGGTTGTTTAAATGGAATGAATAAAAAATGATATTGAATAGACATTTCTCGAAGACATAAGAATGGCAAACAGGTATATGAAAAGGTGTTCAACATCACTGATCATCAGATAAATGAAAAATCAAAAACTACAATGAACACTGGGTGTAGTGGCTCATGCCTATAATCACAGCACTTTGGAAGGCCAAGGAGGGAGGATCTCTTGAGCCCAGGAGTTTTGAGACCAGCCTGGGCAGCACAGGGAAACCCCATCTCTACAAAAAAAAAATTTAAAAATAGCTGGGCATGGTGGTGCCACGCCTGTAGTCCCAGGTACTCAGGAGGCTGAGGCAGGAGGATCACTTGAACCTGGGAAGTCAAGACTGCAGTGAGCCATGATTGCACCACTGCACTCCAGCCTGGGTAACAGAGTGGCACCCTGATTTAAAAAAAAAAAAACTACAGTGAGATATCATCTCACCCTAGTTAAACTGGCTTTTATTCAAAAGACAGGCAACAACAATAAACACTGGTGAGGATGTAGAGAAAAGGGGAAACCTCATACACTGTCAGTGGAAGTGTAAATTAGTACAGCTGCTATGAGGAACAGTACAGAGGTTCCTCAAAAACTAAAAACTAAAAAATTAAAAAACCATATGATCTAGTAATCCCAAGGTAGATTACCTTGTTAGATAGATACCCGAGGAAAAGGAAATCAGTACATTGAAGAGAGATCGGCACTCCCATGTTGACTGCAGCACTATGCACAGTAGCCAGGATCTGGAATCAACGTGTCAACAGGATAGGATAAAGAAAATGTGGTATATATACACAATGGAGTACTAGTCAGCCATAAAGTAGAATGAGATCCTGTCATTTGCAACAAGAGTGGAACTGGGGGACATTATGTTAAGTGGAATAAGCTAGGCACAGAAAGGCAAACTTCTCACGTTAGCAATCATTTGTGGGAGCTAGTAATTAAAACAATTGAACATACGGAGATAGAGAATAGAATGATGGTTACCGGAGGCTGGGTAGGGTAGTGGGGTCGTATAGAATAGGTATGGTTAATGGGTACAAAAAAATAGATACAATTAATGAGATACAGTATTTGATAGCACAACAGGGTGACCACATTCAGCAATAATTTGTCATACATTTTAGAATAATTGAGGGAATATAATTGGAATGTTCAAAATACAAAGAAATGATGAATGCTTGAGGTGGTGGATACTCCATTTACCCTGATGTGATTGTTACACACTGTACACCTGCATCAAAATAGACCCCATAAACATATATATCTCCTAGGTACCCATACAAATTAAAAAAAAAGTTTAAAAATAATAGATAAAACTCAATGAGGCTGGGTGCAGTGGCTCATGCCTGTAATCCCAGCACTTTGGGAGGCTGAGGCGGGTGGATCACCTGAGGTCCGGAGTCCGAGACCAACCTAACCAACACGGTGAAACCCTGTCTCTACTAAAAATACAAAAATTAGCCGGGCGTGATGGCAGACACCTGTAATCCCAGCTACTCCGGAGGCTGAGGCAGGAGAATCAATCACTTGAACCTGGGAGGCGGAAGTTGCAGCGAGCTGAGATCCCACCATTGTGCTCCAGCCTGGGCGACAGAGCGAGACTCTGTCTCAAACAAACAAAATTGAATGGATGTAGAGAGTTGTAGGGGGAAAGAGAATGGAAAAAAATCTGTAAGAAGTTATAAAAGGATTGTGGAACCATTATCTTGTATGGTCAAGGCTGACTGAGATTGGATAGATCTGTTTATAATATTAAAATTAGCTTTAAATCAAGTGTTTTAAACCATTGCCATCTGACAAACTACCCAAAAGCAGATTTTGAATTCTAAATTATTTTTGACTTCAAACTAACTTTTGGACGTTCCAAAAAGAGCCCCTGGAACTCCAAGAGAGACATATTGGGCTTATCTGGTATGTTAAAATCACATAGAAAGCATTGTCAAATTTAGAAATCGTGTTTAATTTTCCTTGAGTTATATTTGTATAAATGTGTTAATATATGTTCCAAAATTGTATGAAAGTCCTAAAACTCTGATATGTCTTGGTAAATTGCTTCATTCTGGTGCTTTTTTTCTAAGAGCTCTTTGCAAATCCTAAGGTGGTGTATTTTCAAGGAGGTTCATGAAAAAGCCTCTGAAAGGTACTTTTAAATAGAGACCTCTGCTTACAACCTCGAGATTATTCAATTGGACTGGGTTAAAAAAAAAAAAAAAATCCAGTAAAAAAAAAACTGGACTCATAAAATTGCTAATCTGACATCATACAGAACAATAATTAAGTAGATGGGACTAACCTGATAAAGGACTGAAATGATGTTTATGACTTTTTTGCTTGAAACATTCTTTTATTATTTATTTTGAGACAGGGCCACGCCATGTTGTCCAAGCTGGCTTCAAACTCCTGAGTTCAAACAGTCCTCCTACTTCAGCCTCCTAAGTAGCTGGGATTATAGGTATGCTGCTAATTGTTTTGTTTTGTTTTCCAGAGTTAAAAAAAAAAATCTTTTTTTCCTCTTAAGCTATTTATAACTTACAGTAATTGGGAAAGTATACTTTTGTGAGCAGAATGGAAACATTTACTTTTCTCCCTGATATCTTCAAAATTTGGAATCTATTAATGAGTATTTTTATTTTATGGCAATATAGGTATTTGAATAAATTCAGTAAGAATCTGTTTTCTTCTGTGATAGGACACAATTAGAGACACTGGTTATTTTACTAAGACTTTGACTGGAATGTCATACTTTCATATGTGATCAGGCTGCTTTAAGGAATTGAAACTGACTTTAAAGCCAATAGACTTGGAAAAAGACTGTCCTGGTTCCTTGTCTATACCGTTTCTTTAAAGGATTTTTGATCCTATGGTAAGTAAAGAATGTCACTTTCTAACAGGCCCAGGAACCTCAAGATATTTTGGGGACCTTGAGAAGAATTCACCCAATTTGTATGGTTATTACAGGTATAATCTGATGGAAAATCCTTGGCGTGGCTTCCTATCCTTGAGAGGCTTTTTTTTTTTTTTTTTTTTTGAAACAGTTTCACTCTTGTTTCCCAGGCTGGAGTGCAATGGCGCGATCTTGGCTCACCGCAACCTCCGCCTTGCAGGTTCAAGCAATTCTCCTCCCTCAGCCTCCCGAGTAGCTGGGATTACAAGTATGTACCACCACGCCCGGCTAGTTTTGTGTTTTTAGTAGAGACGGGTTTCTCCATGTTAGCCAGGCTGGTCTCAAATTCACAACCTCAGGTGATCCGTCCGCCTTGGCCTCCCAAAGTGCTGGGATTACAGGCATGAGCCACCATGCCCGGCCGGCTTTTAAAAATCTGAGTTTCTTATGAAAAAGCCCCTGCAAAGCCAATTTATAAAGAGCCTATATAGCCAATCACTATTGCTGCTTTACTTTATGCAAATAATCAAGCCATGTATAATAGGACTAAAATTATTCTGCAATTAAATTGGTTCTGCTATGATTTATCTTTGGTAGAAATGGGGGACTAGAGATTGAAAAATTACATTTCAGAAAAAAACTATAGTACACCTGTTATTAGATTCTACCACTGACCATTGTTTCTATTATTTGCCTACAATTCAGACTGAATTTTGAATTCCTTCCTGGTTACAAGTCTCCAAACTAATGTTTCCAAAATTTTATTCCATTTTTCTGACTTGGACTCACTGAAATTGCTACTACCTTTTTCCGGAGGGCCTGCAAGCTGAAGCTCATGAATAAACAACCTTGTGATATGCAAATTACAGACCAGAAAAGCTGTTAGATTGCTACCGCCTATTTCTACTTTAGCTGAGAATGCTTTGAGTTTAACATCAAGACACCTCAACTGACTGCCCTCCAAACTCTAAAGAAACTGGTTTATACTGTTCCAAACATTAACCTTTGTGTTTCTTCTGTGCAAGAGCCTGTCTGCAACACCATCTTCTGAAATCAGATACAGCTGTCTAATGGGGCTGGCCTATTTCCAGAAATGGGAGACTGGGTTAACGGGATCCTTTGCCACTCAGCTATTAACTCAAATATTCTCTCCACAGCCACCAACTCAGCTTTCATTGTGTGAAACATCTAGGGAAGTTTCATATGGAAATGTTGTTTGCAGAGAATGTTTCCCCAAGAATATGGTGCTTTGGCATGTTAAGTGCTTTTGAAAATGGAAAGGCCTCAGAAGCCTCAGAATCAAGGTCCCTCTAATTTTGTCTTTTTCCTCTCTCTCCAAGGGCACAGAGAGTCTCCCTCTGGAATTCCTTTATCTGACCAAGAAAGCTTCTCACCAAAAGAAACACAATTGCCTTCTATCTCCTTCCTGAAGTCTCGTCATCTATTTCAGGAAAGAAGGCTGAAGAATGACCTTTATGCGTGATTAACCAAATGTATGTCTTTCCTGATGTACAGCTAATTGCCATAGACTAATGCAGGCCTCTTTATGAAAATGGCTCGCCTGTTACTCAAACTTGGCCAATTTCTGCATGTTATCTTTTGACAACTCACCTCTGTGGGACAAGCCACTCTAAAATCAGACATTTCTAGCTCCAAAGACAATATATAGCCAATCTATGGCCAACCAATAATAATTGATCACCAGTGCTGCCTCCTGTCAGATCTTGATCAAAACAGGGAATGTGAAATGTGATATACAAAATGGATCACTCTGGTTCAGAGCTCTAAAATTAAATCAGGGCTGGGTGCATTGGCTCACACCTGTAATCTCCAGTTTGGGAGGCCAAGGCAGGAGGATTGCTTGAGCTCAGGAGTTCAAGGGCAACATAGTGAGACCTTGTCTCTACTAAAAACAACTACAAAAATCAGTTTGGTATGATAGCATGTGACTAGTTCCAGTTACTCAGGAGGCTGAAGTGGGAGGATCACTTGAACTTGGGAGGTCAACGCTTCCAGGAGCTGCAATCACACCACTATACTCTAGCCTAGGTGACAGAGTGAGACCCTGTCTCAAAAATAAATAAATAAATCAATCAAATTGGGAAGCCATTCAAAGAAGTACTAATTCTATAAAACCTGCAACCTTGGAAATAAAAAAACCCAGAAATTGCCTTAAACCTTTGAACTGGGCCAAATCCCCATGACCAAAACATCTTGGAAAATAGATAAATTTTGCCAGCACTATAACTCCTAAACAGCAGCTACAACCAATGGACTATGGACTCATGTACTAAGCCAGCCTCCTCTACCAACAATAATTCTTTCAAAACAACTAGTGTAATCACCCTCGGCATCTTTTTAAAAATTACTACTCCCCTTTCTTTTTCAGAACACAATGTGGCCTTTGACCACGTCTGTTTCTCCTGAATCACAATTCCTAAGACCCCAATAAGTGTCTTACTGCTTTGCAGTCCGGCCTTTCATGCTTCTTGATTAACAAGAATAACATGAGAAACTTACATTTTAATGGCATCATTTTGCTGATGTATTGAGTATTAACTGGAGAGAGGCAAAAGAAAACTCAAGGAGACTAGTTAAGAGATTATGGAAATAATCCAGGCAAGAGATGTTGATGACTTGTCTCAAGGCAGTAGTGGTAAAGATGGAGAAAAATGATCAAAGTGTGTGTGTGTATGTGTGTGTATTCAAGATATGGTCTTGCTATGTTGTCCAAGCTGGACTCGAACTCCTGGACTCAAGCGACTGTCCCACCTCTGCCTCCTGAGTAGATGGAAGCTGGGACTATAGGTGTGTGCCACACATGGCAGATTCTGTAAATATTTTAAAGAAGGTGCCAACAGCATTTGTTAATAGACTGAACATGGGATGGGAGAGAAATCGAGGAATAAAAGATGATTCCAGGACTTGTGCCTAAGCAACTAGAAGGATCCCATTGAATTAGTTCAGAAAGACTGAAAGGAGCATATTTTGATGGGGAGGGATAGGGATGATCGGGAATTTAGTCTGCGACATGTTAACTGTAAGATGCTCACCTGCTATCCGATGAACGTGTCAAGAGTAAATAGTTGGAGTCACCTTGAGATTGGAAGATATTACTAAGGGAGAAAGTACAGACGGAAAAGAGAATAGTTCCAAAGACTGCAGAGGGGACAGCAAGGATGATTAACAAAGGAGGCTAAGGAATAGTGGCGAGTGAGGTGGCAAGGTAATTGGGAGTGTGTGGTGGTGTCCTGGAGGTCAACTAAAGAAAAGACTTCAAGGAGGAGGCAATGATAAATGCAGATGGCACTGTTATATAAGATGAGAATGAAGAATTGATAATTGGCTGCAGCAGCTCAGAGGTCACTGATGACCTTGACAAGAACAATTTGTGTTGACCAGTGAGAGTGAAAGCCTAACTGTAGTGAACTTAAGAGAAATGACTCAACAGATACTTGTATGCACATGTTCATGGCAGCAGTGTTCACAATAGCCCCAAAATGGAAACAACCCAAGTGTCCATCAACCAGAAAATGAGGCCGGGCATGGTGGTTCACGCCTTTAATCCCAGCACTTTGGGAGGCCGAGGCAGGCGGATCACAAGGTTGAGATCGAGACCATCCTGGCCAGCATGGTGAAACCCTGTCTCTACAAAAATACAAGAATTAGCTGGGCGTGGTGGCGCATGCCTGTAGTCCCAGCTACTTGGGAGACGGAGGCAGGAGAATCGCTTGAACCCAGGAGGTGGAGGTTGCAGTGAGCCAAGACTGTGCCACTGTACTCCAGCCTGGCGACAGAGCAAGACTCTGTCTCAAAACAAAAACAAGAACAAAAACAAAAAAAGGGAAATGGCTAAATACAATGTGCTATATGCATACAATGGAATATTACTCAGCCATGAAAAGGAATGAAATTCTGACTCATGCTACCATATAGACAAACCTTTAAAACATTATGCTGTGTGAAAGAAGCCAGACACAAAAGAATAAATACTGCATGATTCCACTTAGAGAGGTACCCAGCGTGTCGAATTCAGAGACAGAAAGTAGAACGGCGCCCCTAGGGGCTGGGGGCAGGGGAGAATGGGAGCTATTGGTTAAGGAGTATGCAGTTTCTGTTTGGAATGATGAAAAATTCTAGAAGTGGACAGTGTTGATGGTTGGACAACATAGTGAAAGTAATTCGTGCCCCTGAATTGTATACTTGAAAACAGTTAAAATGGTAAATTTTATTATATATACTTAACCACAATAAATTGGCTGGGCATGGTATCTCATGCCTGTGATTCCAGCACTTTGCAAGGCCGAGGCGGGAGGATTGCTTGAGTCCAAGAGTTCGAGACCAGAATGGGCAACATAGTGAGACCTGCCCCCACCAAAAAAAAAAAAAAATTGAAAAAAAAAATTTTTAATGACTCTCTAACAAAACAAAACCATAATTGAAAAAGAAAAATTGAAAACAACATAGACAAGTCTTCCATGAAGTTTTGTTTTAAAGAGTCGGGGGAACAAAGAAATGAGGCACTAGTAGAAGAGGGAAAGGGGTCAAAAAAGGATTTTGTTTTCAGAAGGGTGAAATTACAAGTTGTTTTATGCCAATTGAAATGATCCAAGAGAAAAGTAAGAAATGATAATGCAGGAGAGGGGAGGGTAGCTCCAACAGTGCCACTGAGTAAGCGAGAGGAGAAGGGGTCCAGTGCTGAGTGGCAGTGTGGCCTTTGCTAGCAGGACAGCGAGAGGAGAAGGGGTCCAGCGCTGAGTGGCAGTGTGGCCTTTGCTAGCAGGACAGCGAGAGGAGAAGGGGTCCAGCGCTGAGTGGCAGTGTGGCCTTTGCTAGCAGGACAGCGAGAGGAGAAGGGGTCCAGCGCTGAGTGGCAGTGTGGCGTTTGCTAGTAGGACAGCGAGAGGAGAAGGGGTCCAGCGCTGAGTGGCAGTGTGGCCTTTGCTAGCAGGACAGCGAGAGGAGAAGGGGTCCAGCGCTGAGTGGCAGTGTGGCCTTTGCTAGCAGGACAGAAAGGGGAATTCTGTGATGAGAAATGCTGAGATTATGAGATTCTGTACCATCTTGATTGGGGGAAGGCAGAGTCCGTGGCTCCACATGCTGGGGAATAGGGGAAATTCTCTATTGTCCTCTGACTGCTTTTATTTTCTCTCTGAAATAGGAAGTATATTCATTGTGGTAGACTGAGTAATGGCCCCCCAACGATGTCCATGTCCTAAACCCTGAGATCTGTGACTGTGTTACCTTACATGGCCAAAGGAACTTGGCAGATGTGATTAAGGGTAAGGACCGTGGGCCTGGCGCCGTGGCTCACACCTGTAATCCCAGCACTTTGGGAGGCCAAGGCGGGCGGATCTTGAGGTCAGGAGTTCGAGACCAGCATGACCAACATGGTGAAACCCCATCTCTACTAAAAATACAAAAATTAGCTGGGTGTGATGGCACGCGCCTGTAATTCCAGCTACTCGGGAGGCTGAGGCAGGAGAATCGCTTGAACCTGGGAGGCAGAGGTTTCAGTGAGACGAGATCACGCCACTGCACTCCAACCTGGGCACCAGAGCGAGACTCTTTCAAAAACAAAAAACAAACCAAAAAACAGTAAGGACCATGAGATGGGCAGCTTTTGCTGGATTACCAGGGTAGGCCCGATCTAATCACGAGTCCTTAAAAGTGGAAGAGGAGAATGAAGTACTGAGACATGGATGAATCTTGAAAGCATGCCAAGTGAAAAAAGCCAGTGACAAAAGAGCATATACTGTGTGATTCCATTTACATGAAAAGGCCAGAAGAGGAAAATCCATAAAGGCAGAAAGCAGATTAGTGGTTACCAAGGGTTAGGAATGAGTGATGGGCAAGAATAAAAGATAATTGCTAAAGGGCACAGGGTTTCTTGGGGATAATGAAAATGTTCCAAACTTGGTTCTGGTAATGGATGGATGTACAATTCCATGAATATACTAACAACTATCAAATTGTCCACTTTAAATGCATGAATTATGTGGTGTGTGAACTATATCTTCACTATGGCTCTTACTAAAAACAGTGGAAGGGGGCTGGGCGTGGTGGCTCACGCCTGTAATCCCAGCACTTTGGGAGGCCGAGGCTGGCAGTTCAAGACCAGCCTGGCCAGCATGGTGAAAACCCATCTCTACAAAGAATATAAAAAATCAGGTAGGCATGGTGGCACGCGCCTGAAGTCCCAGCTACTCAGGAGGCTGAGGCAGGAGAATTGCTTGAACCTGGCAGGTGGAGGTTGCAGTGAGCTGAGATCACACCACTGCACTCCTGCCTGGGTGACAGAGCGAGACTCCATTTAAAACAAAACAAAAAACAGTGGAAGAAGGAGGCAGAAGAATGTGGTTGAGAGAAACATGATGATGGGGAAAGGGGCAGAGGAGTTGCTGGCTTTCAAGATGGAATAAGGAGACCATGAGCCAAGGAGTACAAGTGGCCTCTAGAAAGGAGAAAAGGCAAAAAGGGCTTCTCCATATGGCTTTCAGAAATGGACATAGTCCTGCCTATACCTTGATTTTAAGCCAGGGAGACTTCTGTCCAACTTGTGACTTCTAGATTGTAAGATAAAGAGTGTGTGTTGTTTTAAGCCACCACATTTGTAGTCGTTCGTTTTTTGTTTTTTTGTTTTGTTTTGTTTTGTTTTTTTGAGAGTCTCACCCTGTTGCCCAGGCTGGAGTGCAATCGCACAATCTCAGCTCACTGCAACCTCCGCCTCCCAAGTTCAAGCAATTTTCCTACCTCAGCCTCTCAAGTAGCTGGGACTACAGGTGCCCACCACCATGCCCAGCTAATTTTTTGTATTTTTAGTAGAGATGGGGTTTCACCTTGTTGGCCAGGCTGGTCTCAAACTCCTGACCTCAGGTGATCTACCCACCTCATCCTCCCAAAGTGCTGGAATTACAGGTGTGAGCCACTGCACCCGGCCTGTGGTAGTTTTTTATGATGGGCATCAACTGAGAGAGAGTGGTAAAGGAAGTATTGGAGGACTGACAGAAGAGATGATAGAAAAGTCTTCTAAGTGCAAAAGAATGAATGAGCCAGAAAAATGTAATATAACTGCCAAACAGAATTAAAAACACATAACAAAATTGAGAACACCTTCTCCCCCATCTAGATGGCTACTATGAGAGTTCCATTTTTTTATTAGAAAATATTAATTACCCCACTGTTGTGCAATATTTTTGTGACCCAGTGAAGATCATCTAAGTTTGGTGAATGATTAGATCATAATCCTAACCACAAATGATTTCTGCATTGGGTTATTAGCAAACACTGTCCTCAAAAATGAATGCAATAGGCTGTTTCAGTCTTAAGCACTGCAAAATAAAAAAATAAAAAAATAACTCAATCCTTGCAAAATCACCTGTGATTATTGCTGAACCCGTAAGATAGGACTCAGCTCAAATGTATTCGCCAACATAGTGTCTACTGCTAAAATAGAGTCCTCTTCAGAGGAATCCTCCCCAAGCTCTTTCTCAGTGTATTAGTCAGGGTTCTCCAGAGAAGCAGAACAAATAAGAGATTAGATATATGTTTATTTAATAGGAGACATACTGTGGACATTGTTTCATGCGATTACAGAGGCCAAGGAGTCCCACGATCTGCCATTGGCAAGCTGGATCCAGGAGAGCCGATGGTGAGTCAGAAGTCAGAAGGCCTGCGAGCCAGGGGAGCTGATGGAAATCCTGGTCTGGGTCCCGAGGCCTGAGAATCAGGAGCACAGCTGTCTGAGGGTAGAAGAAGATGGATGTCCCGCCTCAAGCAGAGAGAACAAATTCACCCTTCCTTCACCTTTTTGTTCTATCCAGGTCCTCAATGGATTGAATGACACTCACCCATGTTGGTGAGGGTGATCACTACTTAATCTACTGATTCAAATGCTAATCTCTTCCAGGAACATCCTCACAGACACACCCAGAAATAATGTGTTACCAGCTATTTGAGTATCCCTTAGCCTAGTCAAGTTGACACACAACATTAATCATCATACTCAGGGATGGCCCTGTTGGATACAAATAAGGAAAACCCTCCTAGCAGAATCCTGGGGCAGCCATACTGAACTTAACCCACTCTTAAGGAAGTAAGTTAACAAACAGATGCACATTAAGTTTGCTGGCCCTATGATCTACTTTATTGTCTTCAGCAAGATGTGCTATAAGATCTGGGCAAGTGACCTCTGTAGGTTGCTCTTCTTTTTCTTCTTTTCTAAAGAGCTTTTTTAAAAATTGTGGATATTCTATTTGTTTTTCATCATTTAATACTTTTTTACCCTAGAAGCAGAATGTACACACATTTAATTCATATGAACTGAAGTAGGCTTGAGAGAGGGAAGTATAAGCATCATTTGACTAAGCAAATTAATGCCCAAAGTAAGCAGAAGATAGAAGACACAAACGTGTCATTCTCTCAGTTGATCTGTTTCCAGGTGCCTCTCATAGTGTGGGCATCTAGCAGTCTGAGTCCAAGTCTAGAAGTCCTACATGCAAGCCAATGACTTCCTCTGGGGCTCAAAAGAAGGATGAGCCATCTGTTCCAATGCTGCAAGGAAAATCCTCTAGGTTGGACTTACTGAGAGACAGAATGTCAGCCTCCAATGTAGCTCATAAATGCAATATATTGTGCCTTATAGGCAATTTAAGAGATCTTCAACGGTAATCTTGACTATACATGATCTTCGATTTGTAATGCACATTTTAAATTTTTAGAGAATTTTCCATTTTACTAATAGAGCAGAAAACAATAAAAAGGCTAAATGAAACCAAGTATGGAAGCAAATGGCATGTAAAAAGTAAAGGAGAGGTTCCTCTTCAAAAAGACTTTCCTCCCTGTCTAATTAGGAATAAACAGTAACTTCTCTTAGAAGCAAAATTTATTCAAAGACCTGTGCTAACATTCTCAGATATCTGCTAGCCGTAATAAATCAACGTACTTTGTGTTCTTAGCTCCCACAATTTAGCCTAAATATTTGCCCTAGCATGCTTATAGTAGTCCAAGCAAGCATTAGGTCATAGCCTGTTCCTCTTCCTTATTTGGAGGTATTTTTACCTTTCTCAGCATTCCACAAGTTACTGCCTCCTTCCTTTGTTCCCCTCTGCCTTTGTCTCTTTTAGAAAGTTCTAAGTTGCTAGCCAGTTGGGACAAATACAGAATTTCAGGTCCCATTCCAGGCAATGGAAACCATACACAGCAGTAGGGTAGACATGTCAGGTTATAAATAACCCTGTCTCCTTTGTTCAGTGTACTCTCGTGGCAAAACAGCTGGCTAGCGTGCCCTTTCTGCAGAAAGTAAAAATGGCCTTGCTGAGAAAATTAAATTTACGTTCAAGTGGTATTTCTTTGCGGCACTGGGGAACAAGCATTTCTAACAGGCATGTGAGACAGGCTAGAACATACATGTTCTAAAGTAGAAAGGGAAGGAAGGACCAAGACATAGCAAATATTCATGATTCACTAAATATACATGAGATACATTAAGCCCTTGACATTGTTGAAGCCTTACATCAGCCACTCATAGTTGATATTATTCTAACCCCATTTGTCCTTTGCCCCAAAAATGCAAATGAAATTGAGACCTACTCATCAGGCTGATTGATGAGATACAGCTACTGCCATGCATACATATCCCTGTGTCTTTCCAATAGGCAAGTCCCTGTATACACTGGTTCCATACACCTTCCGTCTGTTGGATCCCTTGCTCAAACATCACCTCTGATCCTCATAACCACACCGTCAGAAAGAAAAGCTGGCACAGCAAGGGGAAAGACAGGACTATGAACATTGTGTAATCCAGATTCAGGTAGTATGGTCCTTCACCCTGCTTGTACCTTACCCAAAGTGTTAATCTACCTCACTCTTTCCTCTTACTTCTCACTGAGTGTTTTAAATTTTGTAATAAATTGTGGGATTCTAGATACTTAGTTTGGCCTGTGGGTCTTCCCCTGACATAGTTTTGCCTAAGGGTCTAGGAAGCTACCATTGCCCCAAGGTAATTTCTCATATAACAGGAGCTGACCTTAGGACCTTTGCAAAAGATACGACTGTATTGTTTTGAGAGCTGTTACATTGGTCATTTAGCCCATAGATTGCAAAATTATATACAACTACATCCAGATCTGAATAACTGAGATTCTGGAAATGAAAGATAAATGTAGTAGCTGGTCATGTCTTTTACTTGTTTCTCATTTAGTAGGCAAGGTGTCTGTTCTACATGGGAAAACTGCACTATGCTAGACAAGAGAATTTATGAAGTTAGACTATGGAAAGAAATATGTGTGTGCTCTACTATGAGATAATCGGCCTGGTATAGTTCCTTCTTCTAGAAACTGCCCCATAGCATCTACACATCTGGCATAAAAGCTGCATTTTCTGTTTTTTGTTGTTGTTGTTGTTGTTTTTTGAGATGGAGTCTCGCTCTGTCGCCAGGCTGGAGTGCAGTGGCAGGATCTCAGCTCACTGCAAGATCCGCCTCCTGCGTTCATGCCATTCTCCTGCCTCAGCCTCCCGAGTAGCTGGGACTACAATGTGCCCACCACCACGCCCGGCTAATTTTTTTTATGTATTTTTAGTAGAGACCGTGTTAGCCAGGATGGTCTTGATCTCCTGACCTCGTGATGCACCCGCCTCAGCCTCCCAAAGTGCTGAGATTACAGGTGTGAGCCACCGAGCCCAGGCTGCATTTTCTTATAAGAAAGTTGATTGGTTTAGGGATGAGTACTCAAACCAAGCTAAACCAGTAAGTCTCTTCCCTGGGATTTATAAATTTAGAACCCCCCAAAATTGAGGTTAGTTCCTCTTCAATATATAGATTTGTATGGTGTATTCCTACAGATTAGAGTATATAGGCATACTTTGTTTCATTGTGCCTCACCTTATTGCACTCTGCAGATTCTGCATTTTTCACAAATTGAAGATGTGTGTGGCAACCCTGCATCGAACAAGTCTATTGGAGCCATTTTCCCAACAGCATGCAATTACTGTATATCTCTATCACATTTTGACAATTCTCACAATATTTCAAACTTTTTCATTAATTATTATAACTGTTATGGTGATCTGTGATCAGTGAACTTTGATCACTATTGTAATTGTTTAGGGGCACCACAAACTGCACCCATGTAAGATGGTAAACTTAATAAACATGTGTGCTCCTACTGATCCACTGACCGGTTGTTTCTAGTCTCTCTGCCTCTCCTCAGACCTCTCTATTCCCTGAGACACAACAATATTGGAATTAGGCCAATTAATAACCCTAGAATGGCCTCCAGGTGATCAAGTGAAAGGAAAAGTCACACGTCTCTCACTTTAAATCAAATCTAGAATTGATTAAGCTTAGTGAGGAAGATCAAAAGCTGAGATAAGCTGAAAGCTATGCTTCTTGTGACAAAACAGCCTTAGATTGGAAAGAGATACATTTAGGACTTTCATAGCTAGAAAGAAGAAGGCAGTGGCTGGTTTCAAAAGACAGGCTGACTCGTTTGTTAGAGGCTAAAGCAGCTGGTGACTTTAAGTGGAAGCCGATGTTCATTTACCATTCTGAAAATCCGAGAGCCCTAAACAATTATGCTCAATCTATTCTGCCTGTGCTCTATAAATGAAACATCACAGCCTGAAGGAGAAAGCACATCTGTTTACAGCATAGTTTACTGAATATTTTAAGCGCACTATTGAGACCTACTGCTCAGAAAAGATTCCTTTCGAAGTATTACTGCTCTCCAACAGTGCAACTGGTCACCCAAGAGCTCTGATGAAGATGTACAAGATTAATGTTGTTTCCATGCCTGCTAACACAATGTCTATTCCGCTGTCCATGGATCACAGAGCTATTTCTACTTTCAGGTCTTATTTAAGAAATACATTTCAGCCGGGCGCAGTGGCTCACACCTGTAATCCCAGCACTTTGGGAGGCTGAGGCGGGTGGATCACGAGGTCAGGAGTTCGACAACCATCCTGGCTAACACAGTGAAACCCCATCTCTACTAAAAATACAAAAAAATTAGCTGGGCGTAGTGGCGGGTGCCTGTAGTCCCAGGTACTCGGGAGGCTGAGGCAGGAGAATGGCGTGAATCCGGGAGGCGGAGGTTGCAGTGAGCCACGATAGCGCCACTGCACTCCAGCCTGGGTGACACAGTGAGACTCCATCTCAAAAAAAAAAAAAAAATACATTTCAAAAGGCCTTAGCTACCATGTATAGTGATTCCTCTGATGGATCTGGGCAAAGTGAGAACCTTCTGGAAAGAATTCACCATTCTAGATGTCATTAAGAACATCCATGATTTGTGGGAGGAGGTCAAAATATCAACATTAACAGGACTTTGGAAGAAGTTGATTCCACCCCTCATGACTTTGAAGGGTTCAGTACTCCAGTAGAGGAAGTAACTATAGATGTGCTAGAAATAGCAAGAGAACTAGAATTTGAAGTGGAGCCTGAAGATATGATTGAATTGTTGCAATCTCATAATGAAACTTGAACAATAAGGAGTTGCTTCTGATGGATGGGCAAAGGAAGTGTTTTGTTTTTTGAGACTTGGGTCTTGCTCTGTCACCCAGGCTGGAGTGCAGCGGTGCAATCATAGCTCACTGTAACCTCAAACTCCTCAGCTCAAACAATAGTCCTATCTCAGCCTCCCAATTAGCTGGGACTACAGGTGCATGCCACCATGTCTGGCTAATTTAAAAAATTGTTTTTGTAGAGATACGGTCTTGCTATGTTGCCTAGGCTGGTCTTGAACTCCTGGTGTTAAGTGAGTCCCTTACCTTGGCGTCTCAAAATACTGGGATTATAGGCATATACCATACCCAGCCGAAAATAGTTTCTTGAGATGGAATCTACTCAAGATAAACATAAAGGTGAAGATGCTGGGAACTTTGTTGAAATGACAACAAAGAACTTAGAATATTACATAAACTTAGTTGATAAAGCAGCAGTGGGGTTTGAGAGGACTGACTCCAATTTTGAAAGACATTCTACTGCAGGTAAAATGCTATCAAACAGCATTGCATGCTACAGAGAAATCTTTTGTGAAATAAAGAGTCAATTGATGCATCAAACTTCATTGTTGTCTCATTTTTTAAGAAATTGTTGTAGCCACCCCAACCTTCGGCAACCACCATTTTGCTCAGTCAGCAGCCATCAACATTGAGGCAAGACCCTCCACCAGCAAAAAAGACTATGACTTGCTGAAGGCTCAGATGATCATTAGCACTTTTTAGCAATACAGTATTTTTAATTTTTATTTTTTTAGATATAATGCCCTTGTACACTTAATTGACTATAGCAGGGGTGTCCAATCTTCTGGCTTCCTTGGGCCACATTGGAAGAAGAAGAATTGTCTTGGGCCACACATAAAATACACTAACACTAGTAATAGCTGATGTGCTAAAAAAAAAAAATTGCAAAAAAAATCTCATAATGCTTTAGGAAAGTTTACAAATTTGTGTTTGGCCACATTCAAAGCTGTCCTGGGTTGCGTGTAGCCTGCGGGCCATGGGTTGGACAATCTTGGACCATAGTATAGTGTAAACATAACTTTTATATGTACTGAGAAGCCATAAAGTGTGTGTGACCCACTTTATTGTGATGGTCTTTAACTGAACCCACAATATCTCTGAGGTATGCATATATTGGGATTTCAACCTGATACCTTAGGTTTTGGAGCCAGATTACTTAGATTTGAATATCAGAAGAACTCAGTAAATTTTAGCTATCTTTACAAGTTGGGATAAAGTATTTTCTTTTTTTTTTTTTTTTTGAGATGGAGTCTCGCTCCATCGCCCAGGCTGGAGTGCAGTGGCATGATCTCGGCTCACTGCAAGCTCCGCCTCCCGGGTTCAAGCAATTCTCCTGTCACAGCCTCCTGAGTAGCTGGGACTACAGGTGCCTGCCACCATGCCCAACTAACTTTTGCATTTTTAGTAGAGACGGGGTTTCACCCTGTTGGTCAGGCTGGTCTCAAACTCCTGACCTCAGGTGATCCACCTGCCTCGGCCTCCCAAAGTGCTGGGATTACAGGCGTGAGCCACCGCACCCGGCTAAGATAAAGTATTTTCTTTTTCCCAAATATGACTTCAACATTTATTTTTTGAGCATATACTATATTCCAGTCATTAAGTTAATCTTAGAAGAAAAATAGTAGATATGATTGCTGCTTTCATGGAACTTATGGTTTAGTGAGGAGGCAGACATTATACAAATGATCAGACATATGCTTATCACAAATAAGCATAAATATGAACTGCAGACAGTCCCCAACTTGAGATTTTTTTGACTTTACAACAGTGTAAAGTGATAAATATACAAAAGAAACTGTACTTCACATGTCTATACAACCATTCTATTTTCTACTTTCACAATAAAGTACATGAGATATTCAATACTTTACCATAAAATAGGCTTTGTGTTGGATAATCTTGCTCAACTGTAGGCAAATGTAAATGTTCTGAGCACATTTAAGGTAGGCCAGGTATGATGTTTGGTAGGTTAGATGTATTAAATGCATTTTTGGCTGGGTGTGGTGGCTCATGCCTTTAATCCCAGCACTTTGGGAAGCCGAGGTGGGCAGATAACTTGAAGTCAGAAGTTTGAGACCAGCCTGGGCCATGTGGTGAAACCCCATCTCTACTAAAAACACAAAAATTAGGTGGACATGGTGGTGCATGCCTGTAATCCCAGCTACTAGGGAGGCTGAGGCAGGGGAATCGCTTGAACCCAGGAGGTGGAGGTTGCAGTGAGCTGAGATTGCACCACTGCACTCCAGCCTGGGAGACAGAGTGAGACTCCATCTCAAATAAATAAATAAATAAATAAATGCATTTTTGACTTATGATATTTTCAACTTACGATGGGTTTATTGCAATATAACCCCATCATAAGTTGAGAAGCATCTGTATAAGAAGTGCCATGAAGGTGAAACAGGGTGGTACGAGAGGTTATAATCAGAAGACCAACCTAGTCTTCCTTAAGAAAACAATGATTGAAAGGTAAGTAAGAGTTAGGGGAAGTTGGAGAAAGCTTTCCAGGTGAGGGAATATGGGCAAAGGCCCTGAAATGGGAAAAACTCTGGTGACTTAGGAAATGAAAATAGGTCAGTTGGCTTAGATATAGCAAGAGAGGAGGAAAGTGAACTGAAAGGAGGCTGCAGAGATGGAGACCAAATCATGCAGGACCTTACAAAAGGAGTAGGATCCCAAAGATTCAAGGTTTTGGGGGTCAGATTAAGGACTTTGGATCAGGATGGTAGTGGCTGAAAAGGAGAGAAGTGGCAACAATTAAGAGATTATTTGGTAAAAGGGAAATAAGCATTTATCATGCTTTCTTATATAAACAATATCAGTAGGTAATCAAATAATCGAAAAGGGGCAATTTCCCTTTATAGAAACATTGTACAATAGCTAGTAAATGAAGAAGGATAGAATTATATCACCACTTAAAAACTCCTAATGAATGAATTGATCTAGGCATTTCTCATCAATGGCTGCCAACATCACCAAAAGAAGGACAAGCATACACTGTGTATCTCTCAGTGGAAACGTACACTGCCACCTATAAAGTAATATTGCCAAAAATTAAACTTGAATCTGATAAAACATTTAGATCCTACTGCCAAATTACACAAAATGCAGCTAAGGGAACATAAATACACCACAGGGATGCAGTTGACAAAATCCAGATTGTGGCAAACACTATAGGGCAAATAACCTAGTCCCTTTTTAGAAATGCTGGGGAAAAAAGAAAGAGGGAAAACAATGCAAAGGACTTAACCGATATACTAGCCAAACATGGCACAGCTCTCACTGAAACTGCAAAAAAGAAATATATGGCAGATCTGTACAGACAGAAAGTAGCTAAGTTAGTGGTTCCTAGGGCCGAGGAGTTGGGGGAAAATAAATCTTTGAATAAAAATTGATTATGGTGATGGTTGCACAGCTCTGTGAATATGCCAAAAGCCATTTAATTACATATCTTAAATGGGTGAATTGTATGGTATGTGAACTACATCTCAAGAAAGCTGACATATGTATATGTGTGTGTCTATATATGTGTATCTATATGTAAAAGAAGAGATCTGAGGATCGAAAGGAAATCAGCTAACGAATGGAGTACAGTATTTCTACACAGAAGAAATAATATGCATAGTGGAGAAAGAACATAGCATTTTAGAAGATGTTAAAAAAAAAAACAAAAAACTGCCGGTCGTGGTGGCTTACAACTGTAATCCTAGCACTTTGGGAAGCTGAGGCAGGCGGATCACAAGGTCAGGAGTTCGAGACCAGCCGGGCCAATATGCTGAAACCCCGTCTCTACTAAAAATACAAAAATTAGCTGGGTGTGCTGGGGTACACCTATAGTCCCAGCTACTTGGGAGGCTGAGGCAGGAGAATCACTTGAACCCGGGAGGCAGAGGTTGCAGTGAGCCGAGATCATGCCACTGCCTGGCGACAGAGTGAGACTCCGTCTCAAAAAAAAAAAAAGAAAAGATAAAACAAAACCGCCTCTGCAACTGGCACATTTCCTGAAAAAGCATAGCTAAGAGATGAAGCTCAAGACAGTGAAAGGGCCCAGATTGCATAGTGGTGTGAAAGCCATGCTAAGGGTTTGGGACTTTATCCTAGGAGCAATAGGAAGCCATTGTTGGCTGACATGACTGCTGTGCACTGCGACTCTGGCGACCATGTAGAGAATGAGGAAAAGGGAGAGTGCATTTGGGAAACCACATGAGTGGTATTATAATTCTCCAGGCACAAGCTAGTATCATCTTATTTTAGGACGGTGGCAGTGGAGAGGGACAGATTCAACAGGACTTGTTGATGGATTGGAATTGAGATACAGTAGTAAAGTAGCAAAGTCAACCTGCTTCACTGGGTGAATGGTAAAATGTGAACACCAGAAGAGGTATAAATTTTAGGTTAAGAGAGTGAGATTAATTTTTTATATATGTAGTTGTATAATCTAATAAGGAAGCAAGGTCGGGTAGAAAGCATTCATGCCTTAATGCTAATGCTTTTGGACTAAATAACTAAGTTTCCACTCAGTTATAATGGTCTTTCACAAGGAAGTGCCATCTTTTGCAGAATTTAGTCCCCCAAAGAGCTCGTGGCTGAAATATAACTCCTGGAATTTGCCTGGAATTTGAATTCCTCAGAATCATCCACACCAGGTTAATAATTAAAGGTTCCTCATACTGTCTACATTTGTTTGTTTCACCTATGTACAGGATTCTGATTTCACAAAATCCTCCTAGCAGTATTATTTAACCTAGTGTCAAAGAAGGTGTGTATATTCCAGCAACCCAGAGGCAAGTCTCTACCAGCTCAAGAAGGAAAAAGGTGGGAGGCTGCAGAAGCCACAGAAACTGACTCTGCCCAGAGCCTAAACAGACAAGAGGGCTCCTGCAAAGTTAATCTTCTTTGAATTTTTTCTCACACCCTCTCCAAGCATCTAGCACTGAGCTCTTAAGGGCCTCACGGTCATTTGTTAGTTAATAAATTCTTCAGACCTGAGGTGGGGGTGGAGTGGAAGGATGATAAAATATTTAAATATTAAATGAGAAAGAAAAGCAGCAAAGGGCTCAGGTATGGTAGCTTATGCCTGTAATCCCAGCACTTCAGGAGGATCACTTGAGCCCAAGTTCACATAGCAAGACCCAGCTCTACAAAAAATTTTTAAAATTAGCCAGGCATGGTGGCACACTTGTAGTCCTAGCTATATGGAAAGCTGAGGCCAGAGGACGCTTGTGCCCAGGAGTTTGAGACTGTATTTAGCTGTGATTGCACCACTGCACTCTTGGACAACACAATGAGAGCCTGTCTCCAAAAAAAATTTTTTTAAGTGGAAAAGGCAGAGGAGACAAGGGAATAATCTAAGGGAAAAAAAGTTTTTAAATGATAAAAGCCATATATGACAAACCCGCAGCTAATATCACACTGAACAGGAAAACATTGAAAGCCTTTCCACTAAGATCTGGAACAAGACAAGGATACCCACTTTCACCACTCCTATTCAGCATAGTTCTGGAAGTCCTCACCAGAGCAATTAGGCAAGAGAAAGAAATAAAGGGCAACTGAATTGGAAAGGAAGAAGTCAAATTATCCTTGTTTGCAGATGACTTGTTCTTATATTTAGAAAAACCTAAAGACTCCATCTCTCAGAACTTTGATGAACGAATTCAGTTAAGTTGAAGGATACAAAAATCAATTGATTTTCTTTTCTTTTTTTTTTTGGAGACAGAGTCTTGCTCTGTCGCCAGGCTGGAGTGGCACAATCTCAGCTCACTGTAACCTCTGCCTCTTGGGTTCAAGCGATTCCCCACCTCAGCCTCCCGAGTAGCTGGGACTACAGGCGTGTGCCACCATTCCCATCTAACTTTTTTGTATTTTTAGTAGAGATGGGGTTTCACTATGTTGGCCAGGCTGGTGAACTCCTGACCTCATGATCCGCCTGCCTCGGCCTCCCAAAGTGTTGGGATTACAGGCGTGAGCCACCACACCTGGCCCAGTTGATTTTCTATATGCTAACAGCCATCAATCTGAAAAAGAAATCAAGAAAACAATCTCATTCACAATAGCTACAAAAAAGCAAAATAAAATACCTAGGAATAAATGTAAGCAAGGAAGTGAAAAATCTCTACCCGGAAAAGTATACACATTGATGAAAGAAAATGAAGAGAACAAAAAAAAAAAAGGAAAGATACCTCATGCTCATGAATTGAAAGAATTAATATTGTTAAAATATCCACACTACCCAAAGCCACCTACAGGTACAGTGCAATCCCTACCAAAATATCAATGACACTCATCACAGAACTAGAGAAAACAATCCTAAAATTTGTATGGAACCACAAAAGACCCTGAAAAGCTAAGGGCAATTCTGAGCAAAAATAACAAAGCTAGAGGCATTCCTTTACCTGACTTCAAGTTGTACTACAAAAGAAAGCAAATTTTTGTGTCAGTGTAGCAGTTGAGGAGCTGCCACCACAGCCCCTGGAGAAGCACTTAGAAAAGACTTGCCTCATAGTCTTTTATTGACTGACTATCCTGTTAAAGGCACTAGGAGAGGTAGATAGGATTTGACTACTTCATTTCCACCCTGATTCTCGTCCAGTTGCTTACCACCTACATACATTCTCACACATTCCTCACCAGGGCCCCAGCTCCTGCCCTTTCCTGAGCCCTGCTCTGTGGCCGCCAGTCCTCTCCCGGGTAAGCATTCCGCCTTCTTTCCCTTCCTCTCTTCAAAACTTAGTGCAAAAGTTTCTGGGCCTAGTTCGCATCTTTCTGATTTTTCTCATCTCTGAAATGGGAATAATAAGAATGATAGTGGGAATAATAATAGAAACCTGTGATAAAACCTGTGAATTACAGTTGCCGTAAGGATTAGATAACATTATACATACTTGAAGACTTGTTGGAAACTGCGAAAGACTATAAAAACAGAAGTTGTTTTTATTGCCTTTATTCCTAAAGAAGATTGCAAGTGTCAGGGTGTTCAGGTGCTTGGCTGCTTGTCTCTCAGAGTGAATGAATGTGAGATGTTGCCAAGTGTTTCAAAAGGAAAATCCACTCTACTTCAGCGGGACGTCCACCCACCTGCACAAAACCCTCTGGAAAGAAGTCCTTCGGTTTGCAAACTGGAGGCGTGGGAAAACAGAAAGCGCCCAAGGAGCACCCGCCCGCACCCCGCCCACCCCCAGGCACCTGGGGCGCTGCAGCCTGCGGTCCCGGGAACCCCTATGACCTCCGGGGGCGGTGTGGAGAGCGCTCGCTCGCCCGCCAGGCCAGGGGAAGCCAAGACTTAGGGCCCTAGGAGTTTTAACTCCTAGGTTGATTGATTTTACAGTTGACCAAGAACTTCGAAACCCCCCGGGCGGTACCGGTTACTTCGGGGAGGCCCGCACACTTCCTCCGGGAAGGCCAGGGAAGTAAGTGATGGTGCAGTAAAAATGATAGATTCACGGTTGTGGAAGAAGTAAGGTATATTTTTGGAGCAGCTCTAGGTGTCCCTGTGTTGGAAGAACGAGAGGGACCTGGGAGTCCGTTTCTCCACTCATCTCAAGAGCCGCACGTCCTGCCAGGTCACCGAGGCAAGTGCTAGAACGGCAGAGAGCAGGCACTGCGAGGAGGCCCGAGGAGCCACGCAATCCAGACACCCGCCGCAGGTCGCAGTCCGCCCAGGACCGGGGCGCGGGCTCACCTGTCTGCGGGGCGGCCCTTGGCAGGCCTGTTTCCATGGGTGAACAATGGGCACCTTACCAACTAACCTCCCTCGCCGAAGAGGGGCTGAAGTGTTTCTATTTCGACCTCGCTACAAAAACTACCCGAGAAAATAGGAGTTACGTTTTTAGTTCGAAGAAAAAAAAATGCTATAAATGTGACTCCTGCGGAGAAATGCTTCTCAGGTGTGAGAGGGGAACTGGGTAAGAGGACGGGTTAAAGGAAGGACAAATGGGACAGGGCTTATGGGGCATGTGAATGTAAATCGGCACATGTGCGCACATATGCAAAAATACAGTGTCAAGACCCACGGCCTTTCTGGGTCACGCAGGCTCCACCGTCTAAGGAGACGGAGTCACCAACAGTGCAAGTCCCGACGGCCAGGAGGGCCCATTTTCTGCGCTTGCGCAATCATCACGTTTCCCTCCCCACCCCGAGCCCCGCCCCCGAGCTCGCTCCATCCCGCCCCCTTCTCCTCCCCTTCCCCAGCCAGGCCGCCCGCGCAGAGCATTGTGGGACACAAACAAAGTGCCCCCAAACAGGCTGGAGTGAGCGGAGCGGCAACGGCGGCGGCGCCGGCCCGCACGCGCGCGGCGGCGGCTCCCTCCCAACCTCCCCCTCCCCTCCCCTCAGTCCCCTTCCCCTTCCCCACCCCGCCCCGCTGGGAACACGCGAGCCGTCGCCGCGCTCCCCAAACAACCGCCTGCCCTCGGCCAACCGTCCCCAACGGCCGCCCGCGCGCGGCTCCCGGGCCCCCTCGCTCCTCCCCTCTGGCCCCTCCGAGTGCTGGGGGTGCTTCCCTCCCCGCCTTCTCGCACTCCCACCTCGCGGGCACGCCGGTGGGCTGTGCCGCCATGCCCCAGCCACAGGCTGCTCACGGGCCTAGGCGCGGCGGCCCGAGATAGGGGCCCCTGAGCCTCCCGGGGGAGGAGAGAGGCGGCGAGCCGCGCGCTCCGCCCCCTCCCCCCGGGCCGCCGCCGCCGCCGCCTCGCCGCCCCAGCCTGGCGGGAGAAGGAGGAGGAGCAGCAGGCCTCCGGGCCCGGCGCCGCCGCCCGCAGGTAACGGGGAGGGGAGGGCGGGCTCCGGTCGCGCGGGGGACGGCCCCTGCACGCTGCCCGTGGCTGACACCGCGTGGCCCCCACCTGGCGCCGAAGGGAGCGGAGAGCCGGGTCTGTCACCCTAGTCCGCGCGGGGAGACACCCCATGGGATCCCCTCGGTGGCATTTAATCCTTTTGGGAGGAGACCGGCCTTGGGCCCCGCGGTCCCGGAGCAGTTACCCCGACCTTCCAGGGAGCTGCCCGTCCTTTGCACGCCCATTTGCCCAACACCCTAACCCGGAGCGGCCGGAGGTGTTGCCACCTCTCACCTGGTCGAACCCAGGAGGCTCAGACCTGTTTTTTTTCCTCCTCCTTTCCCCTTCTGCTTTTTCTCTGGTACAGGAAAGAAAAAGATGGCACTTCTTTAAAAAAAATATATATATATATAGACACACACACACACACACACACACACACACACACACACACCTCTTTTTCTTTCCTTCCTGAGGATCACTCTGCATCTAGTCGTTTTATTGCTGGCCTTATCAGAAAAAGGGGTTACCTCGAGAAATGACAGGTACGTTAGAACTGATTAAAAGGAAATTGCGTCCATGTGAGTTCTATGAATCCAAGCAGAATTTAGAATAAAACCCCGTAATTGTGTGCTTTTTTTGGAACTTGCAAAAATGAAGACAAAAACTTAATTTCTTTTTTAGCATGTAAGTAGATAATCTCTTGAAGTCAGGAAGAAATTCTCTATAACTTCCACTTATTTTCTCAATGTTTTATTTGGAGATCGGCTAATACCGGAAGCAAGCTGCACGATTTTGATTTCCTTTTCTCTAGGTGTTCAGTTGGAATTCTTGGGTTTAAAAAATACTGTATATATCTTTATTTCCCCCATTACTTCACTTGGACTGTCAGTGGATTAATAATAATTTTACCTAATGTAGTTTCCCCGTATCATAGAATGTGAATATAATGAACGTAGTCCTGTAGTTTTGTATTTTAGGATTATTAGTAATGTACTGATTAATTATGAAAACCAGATTATTCATTTTGTGCAGTACTGCTTGGCATTTTTGCATTTGTAATTATTTAATTCTCAAAACAACCTAATGATGCAGATATTATTACTTGAATTTTATGGAAGTGACAAACTTAGTGATACGAAGAATTACAACTTGCCTTAGGGCACACAACTAGTAAGATAGTTTAGATGTCAACCCAAATATAATTCCGGTATAGATGTAATTTCTTGTACTTTCTACCGTACTTCCCAATAGAAGTACAATTTTATTAACTTTGTTATGAAAAATTTTAGTCGTATGGAGGTTCGTTCTATACAATTGTCATTGATTATTCATGCAATGAATAAAAATGCTAATCAGTGCAATGAATAACCAATTCAGTGATTAGCATTTTTGCCATATTGTTTCCTGTTTTTCTCTATATGTGTGTAATTATTTGAAAGTAAGCTGCAAACACTGTAATCCTCAAATGTTTCAGCGTGTGTTTCCTAAAAATAGGGACATTCTCCTACTAACCCCAGTATCGTTATTAATGCCTATCAAAATTAACAACTCCATCTTCAAAATTCCTCAGTTGTTCCAAAGTGTCTTTGAGGGTTCTGCCCCCAGTTGTAGTCAGTCAAGATTCATGCATTGATTGCATTTGGTGATTAAGTCTTTAGTCCCTTTTGTAAAATGAAGAGTATCCATCCCCTCTCCTTTTTGCAGGGGAAATTAAATAGGATGAATATTCCCTCCCTTCTTTTTTTCTGACACCTAATTGACCAAACCAGTTGTCTTGTAAAATATACCCACATTCTGGATTTGTGCCCTCCTAATGTCATTTCATTTATTCCTCTTTCTCCCTGAATTTCCTATTAACTGGAAGTTAGGTGTAGAGGCAGGCTTAATTAGTTTAAAGTAAAACTTCCTTTGGCAAGAATATTTAATAGGTGATGCTGTGTACCTCCTATTGCATAATATAGGAGACACATAATGTCAGATTCCCACACTATTAATGATGCTAAATGTAACCATTTGATTAAAGTCCTGACTACTGATCTGTTGTAAAGGTGTGGTTTGCCAGTTTGTGATTAATATGTAATCTTGGGGTAAAACTTGGACACTAAGCAAATACCCAGTTTCTGACAATCTTTTGCTTAGTGATTTTTAGCACCCATGATGACTTTTGCTTGAATCAGTTATTTTATTGGAGGTTCTCTCTAAGGAAGAGATTTCCTTCACTAAGTGCAGGTAGACTGTTGTTCTTCCCCAAAATGCAAATTAAATGTTAAATTTAATCTCTTTACTTTTCAATATTCATAGTAAAGAGCTGGAGAAATAGCCACCCCCAATGATGGCATATAAGATGTTTTTTGGGGCAGGGGTGAATGATACCACTTCAGACTCTCATGGGTTTTAATTTATTCCTTGTTTTATAACCAGTTACAGTCGTTTTTCTTTTTAATGACCAAATTGTCCCAGATTTGGTCAGTAGGAACCATTTCAAGCTGACTGTTGTGTGTCTTGACACCCCTGCTCCCCATTAATCTTGGAGTGCTTTCTGACACAAGTTACTCCAAGGTTTATCTTATACTTTCTTTGCTCACCTCTGGAAAGGGCTGTTTTTCCAGGGAGTCTTGGTTCTTTTTAATGAGAAATCGTATGTAGAAACCAAGTTCTGGATGTTTGGCATATTCGTTGCTGCTGCAGTATCATTGTTTCTAGGTGCTTTGAGAGGAGAGAACTAAGAAAAAGTTTTTTGCTTGTTTAATCATGAGTTCAGAGTGATATTCCAATTCCTATTTAACAAGCAGACTTTTTCTTCCTTGACTCTGTATTTGTCTCTTGTCTTAAATGAAAATCTTGGTTTTTAATACAATTAATAAACTGGCCAAGCATGGTGGCTCATGCCTGTAATCCCAGGACGTTGAAAGGCCGAGGCGGAAGGATTGCTTGAGCCCAGGAGTTCAAGGCCAGCCTGGGCAACATGATGAGACCCCATCTCTATAAAAAATTAAAAAATTAGCCAGGCATGGTGGTGTGTGCCTGTGTTCCCAGCTGCTCAGGAGGCTGAAGCAGGTGGATTGCTTGAGCCCAGGAGGTTGAGGCTGCAGTGAGCCATGTTCATGCCCCACTGCACTTCAGCCTGGATGACAGAGTGAGACCCTGTCTCAAAAAAAAATAATAAACTTATTTGCTTTCTCCCACTGTATATACAAAATCATTTTAAAATTATAGTGCTGGTATTACTAATACCAATAAGCTTCATAAAGTTTAAGCTTTCTTTGCATTTATTTTTGTATTTAGACTATATTGCATGAAGAATGTATAATGAGTACTGTGTTCAAAAGTCACTTGAAATACTTTTCTCTGGTTGTGCTACCAACTTGATATGGTTCATAGGTTTCAGTTTTTACTTAGGATTTTATTTTTGAATATGTAAAGTATATACATAGTGTAGAAGTCAAAATAATGTTTTAAAACTATACTTGGGTTAGCCGGGCATGGTGGCACATGCCTGTAGTCTCAGCTACTTGGGAAGCTGAGGCAGGAGAATTGCTTGAACCGGGGAGGCGGAGGTTGCAGTGAGCCGAGATTGCGCCATTGCACTGCAGCCTGGGTGACAAAGCGGGACTCCATCTCAAAAGCAAAACAAAACGAAAAAAACTATATTTGGATAAACCTTATTAAAATTAGTTTTTAAAGATGAAGTATTGTTTACCTTTACCATACTCCTTTTAATATCTACTACATTCTCATATCAAGCTCAGAAGAATTAGCAGTAGACAAATTATGTTATGTGAAGCCACATAGAAGTACTTTTAAATTTTAAAATTAGATTCTGCTTCCTCTGGCAAAGAGAAAGAACTAAGACTAATTTTTAGAAGTTAGCAGAGAAGTGGATTCCATGCTTTTTTTTTTTTTTTTTAAAGACGGGGGACTTACTGTGTTGCTCAGGCTGGAGTGCAGTGGCTATTCACAGATGCGATCCTACTACTGATAAGCACGGGAGTTTTGACCTGCTCTGTTTCTGACCTGGGCCACTTCTCTCCTCATTAGGCAACCTGGTGGTCCCTCACTCCCGAGAGGTCACCATGTTGATGTCCAATTTAGTGCAGACACCCAATCAGCATAGGATACTACAGCCCAGAACTTCTGGACTCAAGGGGTCTTCCTGCCTCAGCCTCTTGAGTAGCTGGGACTACAGGCACACACCACTGCACCTGGCTCTTTTTTTTAAAGAGTGATTTTTAAAACAGTGATAGATTTCTCACTATGTTGTCCAGGCTGATCTCTCAAACTCCTGAGCTCAAGTGATCCTGCTGCCATGGCCTCCCAAAGTGCTAAGATTACACGCGTAAGCCTGTAGCCATAGGCCTAGATACCATATTTTTAAATAAAAATTCCATAAAAATAGAACTGTAGCTTTTACTTAAATCATGACTTTAAAGAGGCAGGTAGTTGGTAGAGGTTTTATGACTCCATCTACTTTTTTAACTTTTTTTTTTTTTTTTTTTTTGAGATGCAGTCTCCCTCTGTTGCCCAGGGTGGAATGCAGTGGCTCGATCTCAGCTCACTGCAATCCACTTCTGCCCCCTGGGTTCAAGCGATTCTCCTGCCTCAGCCTCCCTAGTAGCTGGGATTACAGGCGTGTACCACCACGCCCAGCTAATTTTTGTATTGGTAGAGATGGGGTTTCACCATGTTGTCCAGGCTGGTCTCGAGCTCCTGACCTCAAGTGATTCACCTGCCTCGGCCTCCTTAAGTGTAATCCTGGCCTCCTAAAGTGCTGGAATTACAGACGTGAGCCACTGCACCCAGGCGACTCCATCTACAACAAAACTGGCATAAATATGCTGTGTACAGATAAAAAGGCATTTGGATGTGTGATCAGTGGAGATAATACATTTTGTTTGGGTTGGACCAAATTTGAAATAAATTCATAATTATGTGATCTCAAATGAAGTTTTAAGAGGGAGCAATGTTCATCTAAAGTAAGCAGAGCACAATTAGGCAGTTTATCAGCCTCCTGTCAACCAAGTGCTGAAAAGCAAAACTGTGCCTGTAGTGTGTTTTCCTGTGTTCATCTTCACTGTCATAGGTCACACTAGCTGGGGCTGGTGTTGCAGGTGGTAAAGGAATTTACCAAGGCAATTGTAGGTAAAGAAGGGCAGATTTATTAGAGAAAGTATGAAAGTAGGTTGGTTGCAAGGGTGCAACGGGCAGATCAGCAAGAGAGAAGCTGACTGCCAGGAGACAGTGGCTTGCTGGGGATGTTATAGGATGATGCTTCTGCTGTGTGCTGCAGAGAGGGCTATGTGCGGTACTGATAAGGCCAAGGTTACAGTGAGCTAACTTGCATTTTTCTGTTAGCTGAGAGTCTGGTGATAAGTTGAGTGCAGAAAGCTTGGGCTGTGTCTTGGACCATGAAGAAAGGCAGACTTATACTTTATCTGCTTTTTCTTTTTGCTGTACCCTTTTCCCACCCGCCTGACTCCTTTTCCCTTATTAGGACTCCACAATCACTGCTTTCAATAACAGAGTGAACATCTAGTTCCATTACGGAGTGGAGTGGGAAGATGGAGAATGCTTGCACATGAACCCATTCACCCTCATTCTGTCTTTAATCTCAGTAAAATACATACACTACCCAAGGTTCTTAGAACATATAAGGTGATGAAAAAGGATACTACAAACAGTTGCATGGGTATGTGTAGCCATGTAGCAGCTAGAACCTGTTATGTAGGCTGAATGAACTAATACAGTGTTGATAATAATGCTAACATTTGTTATGCCCTTTCTGTATGCCAGCTGTGCTAAACATTTTATACATTATCTTATTTAAATCTCACATTAACACTTTGACATTGCTACTAGTATCTTATTTTGCAGTAAGGAAACTGATATCTAAAAGCATTAAATGACTTGCTTAGAGTGTCACAATAAGTGGCCCACCCAGGTTTCAAATTCAAGGCTGTTTAGAGTTAGCACTTAGCTGCTTTGCTCCACCTCGCAACTAAATGTAACAAGTCATAAAAATTGAATATATTTTCAGTCACCACGAATAGGGAACTACATGACTGATGCTGTAACAACCTCAGAGATTGCAACGGGGATGTGTTCTGAGAAATGCGTCGTTAGGCGATTGTGTCATTGTATAAACATCATAAAGTGTACTTAGACAAAACTTGATGGTATGGCCTACTCTACATCTAGGTTATATGGTATAGCCTGTTGCTCCTAGGCCACGTATCTGTACAGCATGTTACTGTACTGAATGCTGTAGGCTTTTGTAATGCAGTGGAAAGTATATGTATATCTAAGCATATCTAAACCTAGAAAAGGTGCAGTAAAAATATGGTATTACAGAGTTGGGCATGGTGGCTCATGCCTGTAATCCCAGCACTTTGGGAGGCTGAGGCAGGTGGATCACCTAAGGTCAGGAGCTCGAGACCAGCCTGACCAATATAGTGATACCCTGTCTCTACTAAAAATACAAAAAGTAGCCAAGTGTGGTGGCATGCACCTGTAGTCGCAGCTACTTGGGAGGCTGAGACAGGAGAATTGCTTGAATCTGGGAGGCAGAGGTTGCAGTGAGCCCAGATTGCACCACTGCCCTCCAGCCTGGGTGACAGAACGAGACTCTTGTCTCAAAAAAAATAATAATATGGTATTATAATATGGGACTGTTGTGGTATTTGTGGGCTATCATTGAGGGACACATGCCGCGCATGATTGTATATCATTTTCCTTTCTAATAGGTGTGGGAGTTTCTGACCCCTTGCTTCAGAAACTGCATTTAGATACTACTTTAAGAGGCATTTTAAAAGTAGAGTAAAAATCAAGATGGATTGATGGATGGATAGGTATGTGATAAAACAATTACAGTAGAATTTTTTTTTTTTTTTTGAAACAGAGTCTTGCTATGTTGCCCAGGCTGGAGTGCAGTGGCGCGATCTCAGCTCACTGCAAGCTTCGTCCCCTGGGTTCACGCCATTCTCCTGCCTCAGCCTCCCAAGCAGCTGGGACTACAGGTGCCCGCCACCACGCCTGGCTAATTTTTTTGTATTTTTAGTAGAGACGGGGTTTCACCGTGTTAGCCAGGATGGTCTCGATCTCCTGACCTCGTGATCCGCCCGCCTCGGCCTCCCAAAGTGCTGGGATTACAGGCGTGAGGCACCGCGCCCGGGCTACAGTAGAATGTTAATGGTAGGCTCTAGGTATGGCTATTCAGGTATTCAACTATAAATTTTTTTTTTTTTTGCTTGTTCTTTGGTTTTTTTTTTTTTTTTTTGAATTTTGATAGTTTTGGGGGTGCAGGCGGTTTTTGGCTATATGGATAAGTTCTTTAGTGGTGATTTCTGAGATTTTGGTGCACCCGTCACCTGAGCAGTGTACACTGTACCCAATGTGTAGTCTTTTATCCCTCACCCCACTTGCACCCTTCCCTCCAAGTCCCCAAAGTCCATTATATCCTTCATATGCTTTTGCGTCCTTGTAGCTTAGCTCCAGAGTGAGAACATACGATATTTGGTTTTCCATTCCTGAGTTACTTCACTTAGAATAATGGCCTACAACTCCATCCAAGCTGCTGCAAAAGCCACTATTTCATTCCGTTTTCATGGTGTAAATATACTGTGTTTTCTTTATCTGCTCGTTGGTTGATGGGCGTTTAGGTTGGTTCCATATTTTTACAATTGTGAATTGTGCTGCTGTAAGTGTGTGTACATGTGTCTTTTTCACATAATGACTTCTTTTCTTTTGGGTAGATACCCAGTAGTGGGATTGCTGGATCAAATGGTAGTTCTACTTTTAGTTCTTTTTTTTTTGGAGGTGGAGTTTAGCTCTTGTTGCCCAGGTTGGAGTGCAATGGTGCAATCTCGGCTCACTGCAACCTCTGCCTCCTGGGTTCAAGCTGTTCTCCTGCCTCAGCCTCCCAAGTAGCTGGGATTACAGGCATGCACCACCACACCCAGCTAATTTTGTATTTTTAGGAGAGATGGGTTTTCTCCATGTTGGTCAGGCTGGTCTCGAACTCCCGACCTCAGGTGATCCGCCCACCTCAGCCTCCCAAAGTGCTGGGATTACAAGCGTGAGCCTTCGCACCCAGCCTACTTTTAGTTCTTAAAGGAATCTCCATACTGTTTTTCATAGTGGTTGTACTAGTTTACATTTCCACCAGCAGTGTAAAAGTGTTCCCTTTTCACCACAGTCATGCCAATATTTATTATTTTTAATTTTTTAGTTATAACCATTCTTACAGGAGTAAGGTAGTATCTAATTGTGGTTTTAATTTGCATTTCCCTGATAATTAGGGGTGTTAAACATTTTTTCATGTGTTTGTTGGCTGTTTTTATATCATTTGAGAATTGTCTATTTTTTTTAACTCACTTTTTGATAGGATTGGTGGTTTTTTGTTTGTTTGTTTTTGCTGGTTTGTATTCCTTGTAGATTCTGGATATTAGTCCTTTGTTGGATGCATACTTTGCAAAAATTTTCTACCACTTTGGGTTGTCTCTTTACTCTGCTGATTATTTCTTTTGCTATGTAGAAGCTTTTTAGTTTAATTAGGTCCCATTTATTTTTGTTGCATTTGCTTTTGGTTTTTTGGTCATGAATTCTTTGCCTAAGCTAATGTCTAGAAGAGTTTTTCTGATGTTATCTTCAAGAATTTTTATGGTTTCAGGCCTTAAGATTTAAGTCTTTGATCCACCTTGCGTTGATTTTTGTATAAGATGAAAGATGAAGATCCAGTTTCATTCTTCTGCATGTGGCTTGCCAATTATCCCAGCACTGTTTGTTGAATAGGGTGTCCTTTCTCCACTTTATGTTTTTGTTTGCTTTGTCAAAGACCAGTTGGCTGTAAGTATTTGGCTTTATTTTGGGGTTCTCTGTTCTGTTCCATCAGTCTACATGCCTGTTTTTATACCAGTACCATGCTGTTTTGGTAACTATAGCCTTGTAGTGTAGTTTGAAGTCAGGTAATGTGATTCGTCCAGATTTGTTCTTTTTGCTTAGTCTTGCTTTGACTATGTGGGCTCTTTTTTGGTTCCATATGAATTTTAGAATTGTTTTTTCTAGTTCTATAGAATGATGATGGTATTTTGATGTGAATTGCATTAAATCTGTAGATTGCATTTGGCAGTAAGGTCATTGTCACCATATTGATTCTACCCATCCATGAGCATAGGATGTGTTTCCATTTGTTTGTGTCATCGATTATTTGTTTCAACAGTGTTTTGTAGTCTTCCTTGTAGAGATCTTTCACCTCCTTGGTTAGGTATATTCCTAAGTATTTTAATTTTTCTTTGGCAGCTGTTGTAAAAGGGATTGCGTTCTTGATTTGATTCTTGGCTTGGTCATCATTGGTGTATAGCAGTGCTACTGATTTGTGTACATTAATTTTGTATCCTGAAACTTCACTGAATTCATTTATCAGATCTAGGAGCTTTTCAAATGAATCTTTAGGGTTTTCTAGGTATACGTTTGTATCATCAGCAAACAGCAACAGTTTGACTTCCTCCTTTGCAGCTTGGTATAAAATTCTTTAAATTTTGCTGTATCTAAAAGTTTTCAAAATAAAATTTTACTGACTAAAAATATATTCTTAGGACTATACTTTCAGGGATCATTTCTATAGTTTGTTACTAGAGAGTTTCTCTGAATATGTAGAGCACTGGAAAAGTCAATTTTTTTTAAAAAAAGAAAAAATATATGTATATTCTTATTATAAAGCAGTATTGGCAGCTGTGTAAAAACCAGTAACATGCTGTATCCTCCATGTCTGTGTACAATGATCCTCTGAAAAATGTATTAACTCTTCCTAGTCTTTTATCACTGAAAATGGTCAAGCATTAAAGACTGTTGTAAAGAGGGTTCCCTCATTACTTAAGAGGCTTCTAATTAAGCTCCTTCCAATATGATTTTTTAATACTCTTATAAATATTTCATTTATCAAATTTCCGCCTGTGGTTTCCTGACATTTTGTAACCCCTATTGAATACACTCTATATAAGCGTTATGGGGTGTTTTTGCTTTTTAAGTGCTACCACATTCACAACTGTAACGGATAGTCCTTGGTACTTCAGAATAATTGTTTAAAATGTATCTCCTGTTAAGCTAAAAGTTACATTAGTTTTTCTTTGTTCTTAATATTAGAAATACTTCACCCCATTTTGAGCAATGAGCTAGAAATATTCCAAGCCATAGGATTTAAAATAGTGATTGTATGTGTGCCTTTAAAAATTAAAAAAACACATTAGATTTGTATTATACTTCTGCTTGAAGGCCACATTGAGTGTTAAATTAATTTTTTCACTAATATTATTAGTTACAATGTTGATATTGGCTGGCACATTTTTACATAACTTACCCTGGAGTAAATCACTGACTTGTATTATCATGTTATTTTACGTTGATAACTCTGTCTTGCAAGAGTGAAATGGGAGGCTGAAGCTTATTAATTAGAGAATAACATCCTTCTTTGTCTCCACATTGAATATTCTTCCCTTTTAATACTTTCCTTATATAGCTTTAAAAAAACACTTAAAATTACAGATGTTTGATACCTGGCCTTTTTACAATTTTGATATTCTTTTACTTCAGGATATTGCTATCCTTCTACAGGTATTAAATGATACTTTTGGGGGGGTCTTTTTTGGGTTTTTTGTTTGTTTGTTTTGATTTTTTTGAGATGGAGTTTCGCTCTTGTTGCCCAGGCTGGAGTGCAATGGCGCCATCTTGGCTCACCACAACCTCCGCCTCCCAGCTTCAAGCAATTCTCCTGCCTCAGCCTCCCGAGTAGCTGGGATTACAGGCATGCGCCATCACGCCCAGCTAAATTTGTATTTTTAGTAGAGACGGGGTTTCTCCATGTTGGTCAGACTGGTCTCGAACTCCCAATCTCAGGTGATCCACCCACCTCGGCCTCCTAAAGTGCTGGGATTACACGTGTGAGCCACTGCGCCCGGCCTTGGTATGTATTTTTTAATGCTGAAGTGATTTGCTATTGATTTGGTTTTGATAGTTTTTTACGCACCCAGCATAACTACAAACATCTTGGCAACATGTAACTAAGACTGTGAGTCTCTGGAATCTAGTTTTTGTGGAACTACTACCCTCTAGCTTCTGAAACAACTTTAGATGATTCCTTTTAAAAATTATTTTCTTTTATTCAGATCTTAACCTGTTAGGTATCTGATCTTTGCCTATTCTTGGCAGGTAAGCATATCCAATAATGTACTTTATTAAATAATCGTGCTCTTTGATAAGAAAATAAAGAATAAGTTCTTCAGGGACTTAGATTTACTTATTTTGCTTTAATTTCACTTTTGTGTATGTGTGGATGTGTGTGATGGAGTTTTACTCTGGTCCCCCAGGCTGGAGCGCAATGGCGTGATCTTGGCTCCCTGCAACCTGCACTTTCCGGGTTCAAGAGATTCTCCTGCCTCAGCCTCCCGAGTAGCTGGGATTACAGGCGTGCACCACCACGCCCAGCAGGTTTTTGTATTTTTTAAGTAGAGACAGGGTTTCACCATGTCAGGCAGGCTGATCTCGAACTCCTGACCTCAGGTGATCACCTGCCTCGACCTCCCAAAGTGTTGGGATTACAGGCGTGAGCTATCACGCCCGGCCCTCATTTCACTTTTTTACTGGTGGTGGTTACTGTAGTATGTGTTTCTTCTACTTACAGCTTTTTCTCCTGTTTACATTTTTCCTGGGTTTTACTTTTTCTTTGGCTCTTTGCTCTTCTTACTTTCTGCCTTGGACCTTCCCACTGCTCATTTCCTTTTTGTGGCTTTCCATTACTGAATCAGGACGGTTTCTTTTGTCTTTGGTGCGCTTCACATGCTGTGTAAAACTAATCCATTCTTCCAAGAGAATTATTTTTATTTACAGGAATCACTGCTTCTCTTTGTCTTTGGGTCCACTTGGTATTGCATTTTCCTTCTTTCTACTTTCCGCCACTAGTTTTACCTAGCTTCACTTTGAGAGGCAGTATAGCATAGTGTAAGGAGCACCAATTAGCATGCTAGCTGGGTTCAACTCTTGACTCTGTTACCTGTTGTGTGGCTAGTTCCTTAACTTGTCTATGCTGCCTTTTCCTCACTGGTAAATGAAGATACCTGGTGATAGCTATCACAAAAGTTTATGTGAAAATTAAGTTACATAATATGTAAAAGGTACTTAGAACAATACTTGGCACATATTGGGTACTATGTAAGTATTAACTATAAACTAATGATTATTATTACCTTTTTTTTTTTTTTTCTTGAGACAGGGTCTCCCTCTGTCACCTAGGCTGGAGTGCAGTGGTGTGATCGTGGCTTATTATGGCCTCGATCTCCTGGGCTCACCGGGTTCAAGAGATCCTCCCACCTTAGCCTCCTGAGTAACTGGGACTACAGGTGCACTCCACCACTCCCATCTAATTTTTGTACTAGAGATGGGGTTTTGCCATGTTGCCTTGGCTGGTCTCAAACTCCTGGGCTCAAGCAGCCTGCCCAACTCCGCCTCTCACAGTGCTGAAATCACAGGCATGAGCCACTGCACCTTGCCTATTGTTACTACTTTTAATATAAAATGGTTCAAAGCAGTTGGATCTTCAGTGCCTCTTATCATACATCCTTCTATTTTTTTCTCCACATTTATTTATTTATTTGAGATGGAATCTGGCTCCATTGCCCAGGCTGGAGTGCAATGGCACAGTCTCTGCTCCCTGAAGCTTCTGCCTTGTGGGCTCAAGCCATCTTCCCACCTCAGCCTCCCAAGTAGCTGGGACCACAGATGCACACCACCACACTTAGCGGATTATGTTTTTTTTTGTAGATACAGGGGGGTCTTACCATGTTGCCCAGGCTGGTCTTGAACTCTTAAGCTCACGTGATCTGCTTGCCTTGGCCTCCCAAAGTGGTGGGATTAAAGGCATGAGCCAGCATACAGGCCTCCACGTGTTATTTTTCGTGTTTCATTTTCTTAAAAATTCTACTTCATCATCTTTTCTCTCAGGAGTCTGCCTCTTATAACTTGAAAGAGGAGTAAAGCCAAAGCCAGACAAGAACTCTAGCTACTTCTCACCACGCCACCAATAAACTTAACTATAGCTGTACTCTTTCTTTCCTCTCCCCATCTCCCCAGCCTGGGCCTCCGCCTGTTTAAGGCTAATCCTTTCACTCATCCTCTGAATCCCATTTCCTTCTACCTATCTAGGGACCTTATACCATCTGTTATCACCCATTTCCTGTGTCTTTAACCTTTCCCTCTTTTCTGTGTCTTTTCCAACAAAAATCAAAACATTCTGTTTATATTTTACTTTAATAAAAAAAAAATCTGAGAGAGAAACAAGGGAAAAAAACATTTTCTAGTTTGTCCGTTCTGTAAAAAATCAGTACCCTCGCCTGACCCCTTACTTCTGTCCAGCTAACCCTCTTGCTCTATTTTTAGAACCTAGCTACTTTATGATGAATTGTCTTTACTCACAGTTTTCACTTCCTCATGTCTGTATATTCTTTCTTTTTCTATGGCAATCTTGCTTCTAATTATTCTACTTTTTTCTTATATGCTATTATAAGGTCATCAATGATTCCTTTGTGGCTAAATCAAATAGACTTTGGTTTCTATCTTATTTGACCAGTCAGCAGCATTTGACACTGTCAATCACCACTCCTTGAAATACCTTGTACCCTTGGTTTCTGAAGTAACTCCTACTATGCTGGTTATTCTGTGTATCTATCTCTTTCACAGGTTTCCTTTCTGCTACCCCACCTTCACTTTTTTCCTCTTTTTTTTCTTAATTGGTCTAGTTAAAGGTTTATCAGTTTTGCTTATTTTTTTCAGAGAACCAAGTTTTGGCTTTAATTTTTCCTATGGCTTGTCTGCTTAATTTATGTCTGTGCTTTGTTTTGTCTATTTATTTTGGGTTTTCTTTGCTCTTTTTCTAGCTAAGGTAGACACATAGACCATTGATTTGTGTGTATGTGTGTGGTGAAATACATGTAACATAAAATTTGCCATCGTAACCATTTTTAAGGGTACAGTTCAGTGGCATTAAGTACATTCACATTATTATACAATCACCACCACCACCCATCTTTCAGAACTCTCTTCATCTTTCAGAAGTGTAACTCTGTGCTCGTTAAACAGTAACTCCCCATCCCTCTCTCCCCACATCCCCAGGCAAGCACCCTTCTACTTTTCTGTCTCTGAATTTGAGTGTCCTCTATGTACATCGTGTAATTGGAATCATATGGTATTTGTTGCTTAATTATTGGTTTATTTCACTTGCATAATGTCTGCAAGGTTTGTTTGTGTTGCAGCATATATCTGAATTTCCTTCCTTTTTAAGGCTGAATAATATTCCATTGTGTATTTATGCCACATCTCATTAATTCATTCATCTCTTGTGGACATTTGGGTTGCTTCTACCTTTTGGCTGTTGTGAATAATGCTGCTTTGAATATTAATGTACAAATACTGATGTGTCCTTGCTTTCACTTCTTTTGGGTATCTGCCCAGAAGTGGAATTGCTGGATCATATGGTAATTTCTATTTTTTATTTTTTGAGGAGCCCCACTATACTGTTTTCTATAGTGGCTACGCCATTTTACATTCCCACCAACCGTGCACAAGGATTTTAATTTCTCCACATCCTTGCCAAGACTTGTTATTTTGGTCTTTTTTACTATTACATTAGACATTCAAATGGGTATGGGGTGGTAAGTCATTGATATTTAGAGACCATCATTTTTTTTTTTTTTTTTCCCCCGAGACGAAGTCTTGCTCTGTCACGCAGGCTGGAGTGCAATGGCACGATCTCGGCTCACTGCAACCTCTGCCTCCTGGGTTCAAGTGATTCTCCTGCCCCAGCCTCCCAAGTAGCTGGGATTACAGATGCGTGCCACTATGCCCAGCTAAATTACAGTTAAAAATATATCCCAGTTTCCTTTGTTGATTCCTTATTTGACCAGCCCATGGCTTATTATTTAGAAGTGCATTGTTTAATTTCCAGATATTTAGGGCTTTCTTGATATTTTATTACTTATTTTTTTCTGTTTTGGTGAGAGAACATACTCTGTGCATTCATTCCTTTAAAATTTATTAAGATTTGTCTTATGGCCCAGCATATGATCTTTCCTGGTGAACATACGACTTTGCACTTGAATGTATATTCTGCACTATAAATGTCAATTTGGTGAAGATGATTGCCCTTTATGTCTTTTTTTAATGTTTTGAGGCAGGGTCTCACTCTGTCACCCAGGCTGGAGTGCAGTGGATCAATCTTGGCTCACTGTAACCTCCACCTCCCAGGGTTAATAAATCCTCTCACCTCTGCCTCCCAAGTAGCTGGCACTACAGGTGCATGCCACTATGTCTGGCTAATTTTTGTATTTTTTGTAGAGACGGGTTTCACCATGTTTCCCAAGCTGCAGATCTTTTATCTTTACTGATGGTTTTGTGTGTGTGTGTGTGTGTGTGTGTGTGTGTGTGTGTTTCAGTTCTGTAACTGCAGAGAGGTGATATTAAAATCTTCAACTATTGCTGGGCGTGGTGGCTCACACCTGTAATCCCAGCACTTTGAGAGGCTGAGGCAAGTGGATAACCTGAGGTTAGGAGTTCGAGACCAGCCTGGCCAACATGGTGAAACTCCATCTCTACTAAAAATACAAAAAGTAGCCAGGCATGGTGGCACGTACCTGTAGTCCCAGCCACTTGGGAGACTGAGACAGGAGAATCGCTTGAACCCAGGAGTTGAAGGTTGCAGTGAGCCAAGATCATGCCACTGCACTCCAGCCTGGGCAACAGTGCGAGACTCAGTCTTTAAAAAAAAAAAAAAAAAAAACTTCAACTTTTGGCTGGGCGTGGTGGCTCACACCTGTAATCTCAGCACTTTGGGAAGCTAAGGTGGGTGGATTCATTGAGCCTCAGGAGTTTGAGACCAGCCTGGGCAACATGATGAAACCCTGTCTCTACAAAAAAATACAAAAATCATCTGGGTGAGGTGGTGCACGCCTGTAGTCCCAGCTATTCATGAAGCTAAGGTGGAAGGATTGCTTGAGTCTGGGAGGTCCAGGCTGTGTGTGTTGTGATTGTGCCTCTGCACTCTAATCTAGGCAACAGAGTAAGACCATATCTCAAAAAAAAAAAATTGTCAATTATTATTGTGGAATTATCTTTCCCTTTAATTTTGTCAGTGTTTTGAAGCATATACATTTTTATTACTCACCTCTATCTTTGATAATACTTTGTTTTAAGTCTGCTTTATCTGATATTAAAGTAAACCAACTCCAGCTTTCTTGTACGTACTGTTTGCATGATATATGTTCTTCCATGTCTGTCTTTTTTTATTTAAAGTGTGTTTCTTATAAAAAACATATATTTGAGAATGCTTTTATCTCTTCTGACAATCTGTGCCTTTTAGTCAAAACATTTAGTTTATTAAAAAGCAACATGTATTAGTTTGCTAGGGTGCCATAACAAACTATGACGAAGTAGGTGGCTGTTAACAGAAATTTTTATCTCATAGTTGTGGAGGCTTGAAGTTCGAAATCAGGCATAGGTGGGGTTGGTTCCTCCTGAGGACCATGAGGGAAGCATCTCTTGTTCCACATCTCTTTGCTTCTGGTAGTGCCTTGGCTTGTCTTCATGGGGCATCCTCCCTATGTGCATGTCTGTCTACGAATGTCCCCTTTATACGAGGACACCTTAATGATCTCCCTCGAACTTGATTACCTCTATAAAGACTCCATTTCCAAATAAGGTCCCATTCTGAGGCACTGGGGTTTAGGACCTCAAGTATCTTTTTAGAGAACCCAATTCAACCCCATACCAAGACATATATAAAGTTAACTGCTTGTGCAGAGGTAAGTTGGAGAAGGCCACTGTACTTGTGTACATATTTTTTTAAAAGGTACAACAATTTAATTATATTAAAACAGTAACATACATTTGTGTGTATGAGGGAGGGATATTTAAAATTAAAATATTGTATGATCACAAGAAAGACCTAATATTCTTGCTCTGCTCTTGAGCATCCAAGAAAATTAAAACCTGTTTTATATCCCCAAAATAAAAAGAGACTTGATAGAAGTTACAGTGCTCAGTGCTTGCAACCCAAGTCAATTTATACTCTTGTTAGATAAGTTTATGTTCTAAAGGCTACAAAAATCTTATTAAATCAAGGGGAAAAAATCATTTTAGAACAGTTATTCAAGATGAAAGAAAGGGCATGTCTTCAGTGAGAGAGCTGCCTGCTGTCGGATGATTTCTTGCTAATGTGTTTAAAGATTTTGGATTTCTCAACTTTCTTGGTTTTCTGGTAGTCAAATCCACCACCTCCTCGCTTTTTCTGCTTGCCTTCATTGCCGTTGACGTTCAGATCAACAAAGGCAGGCACTTTGAAATCAAATGGCAGAGCAACTTGAGGCAAATTTAAGTTATTTACATTAAAGATCTGTTTCAGAGAATGGGAATCATAACCTCGTATGTATGACTTATATGCTTCCTGGGCTGACTTACAAAGAAAGCAGTTCTTTTCAATCAATTTCTCAAGCTGAGACTGAATGTCAGAAATTTTAGACCAGGAAAAGTCAAATTCACTTAATGGAACCTTGGATTGTTTCAAGTAGAAGAAAACCCAATTCTTCTGGGCCCAAAATGGGCAAGGCATGTCTTCTCCCATTTAGGCCTCTGGCTGTTCTACCTACACGATGAATATATTCCTTAGGGTCATCCGGATGGTCATAGTGAACAATCCAGTCGACTTGAGGAATGTCCAGTCCTCTTGCCACCATATCCGTACACAATAGTGTTCCCGAATCTGCGTTGCAGAACTGGAAGAATGTGGTTGTACATTTATTTTGCTTTTGCTTTCCATGAATGGCCAAGATGGGCAAATCAATGTAGTTCAGCAACTCATAGTGGTATTTCACGGACATACAAGAGGAAAAGAAGACCACGAGCTTCTTTCGGTTCTTCTTAAGGAATGTAAAGAGTAGAAGGAATCTCTTTTCAGAAGGACAAACAACATATCCCTGCTCAAGACCATCCACTGTTGCATTAGCTTTATCATCATCAACACCAACATACAATGGCTCCTTTTTCAGAGAAATCCTTGCCAGGCCTTCAACTTTTCGAGTTTGGGTGGCAGAAAAGAGCATAGTCTGTCTACATGTTGGCAAAAGTTTAATAATTTGCTTTAATTGCTCTTCAAACCCATCATCCAAGATACGATCAGCTTCATCAATAACCAGACACTGCAGGTTTTTATACATAAACCCTGGGATATTCTGCATGTGGTACAGCAGACGGCCTGGTGTGGCCGCAGTGATGTTGATCCCATTAGCAGGTTTCTGTGCTTCAGCAGATCTGTTACTGCCACCCATTATCAATCCGTAGGGTATGCACGTGGTGAGTCATTAGCTCCTTAAGAACACCAAAAATTTGCATGGCTAATTCTCTAGTGGGTGAGAGAAAAAGGACTCCCGATGCATTCCTGGGCATGAATTTTAACAATGAGTTCTACTGCAGGTTTGAGAAAAGCCAGGGTTTTACCACTGCCTGTTTTTGCAAGCTGCTAGAAGATCCCTGCCTTCCAGAAGTGGTCTGATACTTTTATGCTGAATTTCAGTCATGTTTGTAAAACCCATTTTTTTTTTTAACTTCAGAGTTTTCATTGACAAGATTACATAGAGAAGCAAATGAAGTATCCTCAAACGCTCCTGTGAGTCCCAGGGGCAGGCTGGGCACCTCACTGTCATCTTCATCATTATCTGGCTTCTCCACGTTATTTTCTGTTTCTTTAGGAGTCTCGGCACTTTCTTCTCAGATTCCTCTTTGTTTTCAGTTTTTGCTTTTTTTGTATCAGTCCCAGCATCATTCACCATTTTTCTCTTTTGATTCTGAATTGGGAGACTGCATTGCTGCTTCTCCATTGGTTAATACGGTGCATTTCTGGGGAGATTTTTTAGGTTTTATATTTTCCACTGCTTCTTGAGACATGTCTCCATTTTGAGCTTCTGATAAGCCACATTCTTAGAATGTTTTGATTTTTTAACCCTTCTACCTCTCATTGTTTCTTCAGACACATCTCCATTTTGAGTTTCTGACAGGGTCAGATTTGAGGCCACTGCAACTTTAGGTTCTGGTGCTGCAATTTGAGTTTCTGCTTCTTGATCTTCTTGCGCAGGAGTTTTTCATTGGCAGGTGAGACATTGCTGTCCAAGAAGTGCCTAGATCACGTCACACGGTACAGCTACTCAGTTCTCAGGGCTGACGTTACTTCCACTTGTATACATATTTTAAAGCGTATATGCAGTTGAACTCTTGAGTACTTGGTGTGGACACTTAACTCTTTAGGGAAAATAAGGAGCTCTTTAAATGCTAGTTGACTAAAACTGACTTGAATTTTACTTGCTCATGTAAGGAGCCGAATGGATGAATAAGATAGGCCCTCTATTCAGTCTTTCTTTCTAGATACAATAATATGATGTGAATAGCAGACATCCCTTAGGTACTCTGATTAACCTGTTTATGCCTACCTTTCCATTATTGGAACACTAAGCATATGGGAGTTATTTCTGTCCTGCTCAAGGTCATCGCTAAGGTCTGATTGCAAAACTTCAAATAATTGCAACCTCTGGCATAAATGGGTTAAATTATTATAAATGACAACATAATGGGGTGGGGAGAAATAACTGGGAATTGAAGATTTTGGTTTTTTTTTTTTTTGGTCATATAGACCTTTGTGTAAATCCTGGTTTTGTTAACTTAGTTATAGGGATATGGACAATTTAGTTTGATTTTCTGTCTCCTCGTTTAACACTGGATTTATTTTTATTTTTTTAAGACAGAGTCTCTCTCTGTCACCCAGGCTGGAGGGCAGTGGCGTGATCTCAGCTCACTGCAACTTCTGCCCCCCAGGTTCAAGCAATTCTTGTGCCTCAGGCGCCTGAGTAGTAGCTGGGGTTACAGGCGTGCACCACCACACCCAGCTAATTTTTGTATTTTTAGTAGAGATGGGGTTTTGCTGTGTTGGCCAGGCTGGTCTCGAACTCCTGGCCTCAAGAGATCCACCCATCTCGGCCCCACAAGTACTGGGATTACAGGTGTGAGTTACCGTGCCTGGCCTATAACTGGATTTAAAAAATCGTTTTACCAGAGTTTGTGAGTCCAGAGTGAGATAGTGACACTTGGTGGGAGTTACTCAATGTATATTAATTTATCTTCTCTTGATGTAGAAAGTAACAATCAGCATGACTTGGTGACTACCAGCAAGGAGAGGAAATTCTAATCATTTAATGTTTCTGATTTAATTGATTTATTGATAACTCTCCATTACTTTTTCAAATCTCTGAACTAGAAAGGGCTTATTCGTAGAGTAAAATGATTAGAATCTTTGTTTCATTGAAAAACAACTAGTTATAAAATGTTTTTTTTGTTTTTTTGTTTTTTTTTTTGAGATGGAATTTCGCTTTTGTTGCCCAGGCTGGAGTGCAATGGTGCAGTCTTGGCCCAGGGCAACCTCCGCCTCCCAGGTTCAACTGATTCTCCTGCCTCAACCTCCCAAGTAGCTGAGATTACGGCGTGCACCACCATACCCAGCTAACTTCCTTTTTTTGTTTTGTTTTGTTTTGTTTTGTTTTAAGTGGAGACGGAGTTTCGTCATGTTGGCCAGGCTGGTCTCAAACTCCTGACCTCAGGTGATCCACCTACCTTGGCCTCCCAAAGTGATGGGGTTATAGGTGTGAGCCACCACACCCGGCCAAATGGTCTTTTTTTTTTTTTTTTTTTTTTTGATACAAGATCTTGCTGTCATCCCGGCTGGAGTGCAGTGGTGAAATCACAGCTCACTGTAGTCTCAACCTCCTGGGCTCAAGTGATCCTCCTGCCTCAGCCTCCTGTGTAGCCAGGACTATAGGTGCACAGCACCACACTTAGCTAATTTTTTTTTTTTTAATTTTTGGTAGAGACAAGGTCTCTTTGTGTTACCCAGGCTGGTCTTGAACTCCTAGGCTCAAATGAGCTTCCTGCCTTGGCCTCCCAAAGTGCTGGGATTATATGCATGAACCATTGTTCCAGGCCTAAAATTATCTTTTTAAAACTCAGATAAAGTAGTCCATTTAAAATACTCCCTGAAAACTTAAAAAACCCTTAAGGGAAGTAAACTAGTGTGAAATAAAGATCACAAAACACTTTCAGTAGTGTTCAGAAAAAGAAAAAGCATGTTCCCAAATATGAGTTCTCATGTGAATCTAATTGAAAAACTTGGTTCGTATCATGGGAAAATACAGACATTGACTTAAATTGATAAGAGTGACAAGTTTAGAGCAACATATAAAATATGAGGTACTGCTATATTTGTAAAGTAAAAAAGAGTCTTAATAGTGAGAAACATCTTATTTTAATAACTTTTGGTGGGGTGGGTGAGTTGTAATTTTCACTAGTTTGAGTACACATATAAATTTTCCATGTAAGTTTAACATGAAGTTTCTACATTGAGCTGTGGTTCTTCCATTCCTAAATCAATTGTTTTAACAGGTTTCCTACAAAACATTTGTATGTTGTGTATGTTACACTCTTGGAATACTAATTTATATGTTTTGTTTATCATTTGCAATTAAGCTTTTAATAATAATGTGATTGAACATAAAAGAATAATATGCTTATCCCAAAAATAAGCACCGTAAATCAAGAACATTTATTCAGCAATTTTTCAATGCGCACTTTTATTTTTTTAATTTTTAATTTTTTTCTTATGATCTTGTTGCATACCAGTGTATGTACTCTTTTAAGCAGTTACAGAATATAGACAAGGCTCAGCCTTTTCTGTCAAGTCGCATTAGGCCCATGGGTGAGCAAAATCTGTGAACTACTTACTGATCACTTGTATGTAAAATATTATACTGGTGAATAGAGTAGTGACTTTTTATGGAATCACTGCAGTATAATAAGCCATATTAAGAGTATAACACATAAATCGTATAGAAACAGAAATAATTAAGAACATCTGCTGGTTTGTCCACACAAATCTTGTACACAAATGTGCATAGCGGCTTTATTCGTAATAGCCCAACTGCAAACAACTCAAGTCTATCAACAATTAAATGATAAACAGATTGTGTTACATCTATGCAATGGAATAGTATTCAGCAATAAAAAGAACAAAAGTCCTTACACTCAACAGCATGGATGAATCTCAGAATAATTATGTCCATGAAAGAAGCCAGAAAAAAAGAGTACATACTATATAATCCCATTTATATAAAATTCTAGAAAATGGAGCTACTAAAGTGAAAAGCACATTGATAATTCCTGGCAAGGACAGGAAGGTGAGACTGCAAAGAAACTTACAGAAATTGTGGCAGTATTCCTTATCTTGATTGTGGTGATGATATATATATATTATAACTCATCAAATTGTACACTATGCAGTTTATTGTACGTGAATTATATCAGGAAAGCACTCATAAAGTGATTTTTAAAGAACCTATGCTGGAAGTACAGATGTGATTGATTCCATAAATATATTGGAATAATCCTTGGAGAGATTAGAGTGTGTATACCCTGGTAAACCTAAATTTATATGATATCAAACACAGAATCAGTGAGTCCAAACAGAACTGCCACTGGAGTTCAGTGTAGAGAAAGACAGCTTGGTTTAATAATAAAATGAGGATAGGATTTAATTAAAGTCAGAGGCTCTGAATTTGAATCCCTGTTAGGCCATATTTTCTCTAATCTTTGTTTTTCTCATCTTTAGTTTCATTAAGATTTTAAGATCCAAAGAATATATTTGAAAGTACATCTGAAAGTGACATAAAAATGGAAGGCTGGCCGGGCGCGGTGGCTCACACCTGTAATCCCAGCACTTTAGGAGGTCGAGGTGGGCGGATCCCAAGGTCAGGAGTTCAAGACCAGCCTGGCCAACATGGTGAAACCCTGTCTCTACTAAAAATACAAAAATTACCTGGGTATGGTGGCATGCGCCTATGATCCCAGCTACTCAGGAAGCTGAGGCACGAGAATTGCTTGAACCTGGGAGGCGGAGGTTCAAGCAATTCAAGAGCCAAGATTGCACCACTGCACTCCAGCCTGGGCGACAGAATGAGACTCCGTCTCAAAAAAAAAAAAACAACAAAGGCTTTCCTGACATTTACATTAGAAGGGAAAACAAAATAAAGTAGAATTAGACCTGTGGAGATCAGTGAGGAGGGAATTCCAAAAAGGGACCAGAGCTGGGGGAGTGGGAATATGTATGATATATGTGGAAAATGATGAGTCAAAAGCAGGTTAGGGCAAAGAGTTCATTTTGTAGAGCAGGGAGGGAGAGAGAGCAGCCTAAAGTATCTAAAAGCATAATAGAGAGATTATAAAATAGCGAGAAAGTTTACCATCAGGATATAAGTTGCTGTTACAAGCCCTGTAACCTTAGCCAAGTCATTTAATTCTCTGAGCCTCAATTTCCCCATCAGTGTAATGGGAGATAATAATAGTTCTGCCAGATCTCAAAGATTTTATGTATTTAAATCAGTCCATGTCAGATGTGATAGGGTGTAGGATAGTGCTGAAAAGTACCAAGTACTGTTGATAGTTCAGCGTGATTATCAAGCTGTGGGCTAATGAGTGTCTGGACTCAGAAAATTGTATTTTAGAGACAGTTTAAGTAACAGTAAAGATTAATATAAGGCCGGTGAGACTGAAGGCAAGGAGATCAATCAGGATGCTGTTTCAGTAGTCCGAGGCAGAGGCAGAGGCAGTAGAGAAAGGAAGGATGGATTTGAGATAGGTCTTGGTGACCAGGTCTGTGTTAGGAGGAAAAGGGGAAGAGAAATTGTATTAGTTTTCTGTGGCTGTTGTAATTATCACAAATTAGATAGCTTAAAACAACAAAGTAATTTCCTCACAGAAGCTTGAAATAATCATAACTGGGTTGAGATCAAGATGTTGGCAAGTGCTTCTTCCCTCCGAAGGATCTAGGGGAGAAACCATTCCTTGCCTCTTCCAGCTTATGTGGGCTGCAGGCATATTCATCTTGTGACCATATCATTCATCACTAGTCTTCACGTTGCCACGCCACCTCCTCTTCCCCACCTTTCACCTTCTCCTGTGTGTGCCAAGTCTACATCTGCCTTCCTTGTATAAGGAGACTTGTGACTGTATTTAGGGCCCACCTGGGTAATCTGGGATAATCTCCCCGTTCCAAGATATTTCATCACATTTGCAAAGCCATAAAGGTATCATTCACAAATTCAAGGGATTAGAACATGGACATTTGGGGGTTTTAGCTTTTTGGAGCTGGTCCTGTCATTGACCAGAGTACTTGAAAAAGAAGAATGCATTTTTGAGAGATGATAATGAATTCACTTGGGACCTGCTGAAGTACCTATGGGCCATGTGTATGAGGGTATTCAATTTATGTTATCAGAAAACCTTGAATCAGATGGCTTAAACAATACGGACATTTATTTAAAACAAAAAACAGCCTCAGAGTTGGTTAAATTAGCAATTCAGTGACATCCTTGAGGACCTAAGTTCTTGCTTTGCCATCCTTAGGCTGGCTCTCCTATGGTAACAAAATGATCCCCACAATTCTAGGCCTTCAATCCAGATATGAAAATTTAGTTGGCTTGTTTTGTGTGCCCCACCCCCACCTTTTTTTTTTTTTTAAGTCTGCAAGGAAACCTAACTTCTGAAGCTGCCCATTAGGTTCTATTTTTCTTGGCCAGATAAACATTCTCGTGACCACCATCTTTTACCTAAATCTTTTTTTTTTTTTTTTTTGAGGCGGAATCTTGCTCTGTTGCCCTGGAGCTGGAAGTGCAGTGGGATCTCGGCTCACTGCAACCTCCACCTCCGAGTTCAAGCAATTCTCCTGCCTCAGCCTCTTGAGTAGCTGGGATTACAGGCACGCGCCACTGTGCCTAATTTTTGTATTTTTAGTAGAGACGGGGTTTCACCATGTTGGCCAGGCTAGTCTTGAACTCCTGACCTCAGGTGACCCACGTGCCTCAGCCTCCCAGAGTGCTGGGATTACAGGAGTGAGCCACCGCACCTAGCCACCTGAATTTTTTGTCTACATTGCAGATTTGTTCAGGTAGGGACCCCTGCCTCAAATATACAAACATTACACCCATCTGTCTTCAGTGACAAATGGCAAAACAGACCTCTTGAGCACTTCCCACATCACATTGTTTTACTACTTTTTGCTATGCAGATTTGGTAGAATCTTGCAGATGTGGAACTGTCTTTCTGTGGTTTATTTAAAAAGTAGTCCATTCACCTTGCTTAGTCTTGTTTAAGTTCTTGTCTACAAATTCCTAACCATGTCCTCATTTTCTTTTTTTTTTTTTTAAGACGGAGTCTCGCTCTGTCGCCCAGGCTGGAGTGCAGTGGTGTGATCTCAGCTCACTGCAACCTCCGCCTCCCGGGTTCAAGCAATTCTCATGCCTCAGCCTCCCAAGTAGCTGGGATTACAGGTGCATGTCACCATGCCTGGATAATTTTTGTATTTTTAGTAGAGACAGGGTTTCGCCATGTTGAGCAGGCTGATCTCGAACACCTGACCTCAGGTGACCTGCCCGCCTCGGCCTCCCACAGTGCTGGGATTACACGCATGAGCCACCACACCAGGCCCATGTCCTGATTTTTAACATTAAACTTGAAAGCAGTGGTTAATGTAGTCTGGGAACTCTCCTGGGGATCCCGAGAACCTTTTAGAGAGTACCTGAGATCAAAACAGTCTTCTAGCAGTGTTTTAAGACACTACTTGCCATTTTTCATTCTTATTCTTAGATATACAATGGAGTTTTCCAGAGGCTGCCTACTTGAAATGTTTTTTTTTTTTTTTTCTTTATTTTATTTTCTTTCTTTATTTATTCTTCCCCGAGACAGAGTCTGGCTCTGTCACCCAGGCTGGAGTACAGTGGCGTGATCTCGGCTCACTGCAACCTCTACCTCCTGGGTTCAAGTGATTCTCCTGCCTCAGCCTCCCAAGTAGCTGGGACTACAGGTGTGCGCCACCACACCCGGCTAATTTTTATATTTTTGGTAGAGACGGGGGTTTCACCATGTTGGCCAGGCTGTTCTTGAACTCCTGACCTCAGGTGATCTGCCTGCCTCAGCCTCCCAAAGTGCTGGGATTACAGGCGTGAGCCACTGCGCTCGGCTGAAATGTGATACTGTAACAGACTTAACACGTGAGAATTCAGCTGATTTCCAATAAGCCAGACTTAAAGAGATTTTCAAAAATCAGTGCTACTCTTGCCTTTTTCTTTCTTTTTTTTTTTTTTGTCTGAGAAAATTTAGTTTCTTGAAAACTGTGTTGTCTTAAAATGTACTGTTATTTTTAGGTGAATAATTTTTTAAATTTCTAAGTTTTAATTTATAATACGGTAAATATTTTTAGATATAGTTCATATAAATAAAAGCTCTTTTGGGTTCTCAATAAATTTTAAGAGTGTAAAGAGGCCTGAGATTCGAGTTTAAAATCCGCTGTCTAGTGTTAATGCCACTCTAACCACATACTCCAAAGTTTTTCCATTTATCCAATCATTTTTTCCTTCTCTTACTATTATCAGTTATCATGTAGGTATATCATCTTCATATGTTGCAGGATTTGTTGCAAGTACTTCAGAGTCATTCATTCTGTTTAATATTCATCCCATTTATGGGAGCAGCAGCTTTCTCATTCTTTATTAGTATGTCTCTGCATTTTATTTCCAACACTTACCTCTGTTTGTTAGTACTTTCACCATTCTTACTGTTTTTGTGCTTATCGAACATGCTGGATTTAGTAATATACCTCAAAACTAAGCACAGAGAAAAAGCTAATGAAGACTAGAGAGCTAAGACTTACATGACCACACAAGTCCGTTATTATCATCTCTTGGTAATAGGCATAGTTAACACTCTTGCTCTGAGAAATGACTTTGATTTATGATAAACATTTATAAGTGGGGCATATCTGTAATTTTTATAAACTTGGCTGTGAAGGGAGAGTGCCTGATGGATGATACCCAGTTTTGATGGGAGGTGAGGGATGGGGCATGGAGAATCAAAAATGAGTACTAGATTTTAAGCTGTGGGTGACTGAGCAATTGAAGGTGTCCATGATTAACAGATTAAGAAATTCCGTAGTGGTATGTTAGTTGGGAAATAATTTGAGTTTGTTTTCAGACATTGAATTTGCAAGATGGCGAACACATTCAGATGGAATCGTCTAGCACTCTAGCTGGTCAGTAGAAGCCCAGAATTGACATTCAGAGGGATATTGCTGAGATTTTAGTCAAAGGTGGGAGTCAGAGATCTGTCGATAATGATAGCTTATCTGTTAATCACTGCTGCACCATATTCTTATATAAACAGTCTGTGCTAGGCACTGGGCTCTTTACATAGACTCATCTCATTGAATCTGTATGGCAGTCCTCAGAATCTCATTGAATCTGTATGGCAGTCCTCAGAATCTCATTGAATCTGTATGGCAGTCCTCAGAGAGCTCACTTGTTTAGGGCCATCCAGTCACTACAGTCATATAACCATGATTAACGTGCAGGTCTGTCTGAACTGAAAAGCTGTTGTTCTACCTAGTGTACCTGCTGTCTCCAGGCAACGCTAATATATTCATTGATAATTGAATTGAATGTGAAATACTCAAAGCCTAATTATGCATGAGGTGAAGAAATCTGTTACTGAGTTTTGGGTAATATGAAAAGACTATAATTCTTTTAATCCTTAGTAATGTGTCAAAAGATTCAAATATATTTATCCTTGGAGCGATCTTCTGTAGTTCAAAGGGACAGGGATACCACGAGTGTCTATGGCAGATCTAGAATTAGAAACCTTAATAGGAATTGAGTAGTTACAGTGTGAGGTATACTTTATTGGGAAAGTTTCAGGTAGTAAGTTTCAGAGAATATTCAAATTAATAGATTTTTTTTCAAGTTTATTGTAATTTTAAAAATACATTTACAGGTTGAAAAGTATGTATTTTTCTGGGATATTCAGATAATCAGAATAGGCTAATATCTGTCATTTTCACAGTCACTTTTTTCTCTTTAGGTTGTTAGGCAGCAAATAACTACAGCTAAGGACTCAGCTTTTAATATTCTGGCCCACTGGTGATTTTTTCATTTTTTTAAAGATCACTTTGTTACAGAATTTGCCTGATTTCTTCTCAGTCTGATAATTTAGAAAGGAATTTACTGTAATGAGTCCTAACATTTTTCCACATCAATCTTTTTAGTTGTGTAGTTTGTTACTTTTCGGATAGTTGATTTACTGGTTTGAACAGATCGAATATGAGTTTTAGAAGTAGTAAGATTTTTATTCTAACAAGAACAGTTGTTCCTTTATAGAAACAAGTATTCTTACACTATTATCAAATCACTAGAAAGAATACTTGTAGGTGGGCTGGATCAGTGGCTGGAGCATTACCCCTGCTGCAGACTGGCTGCTAGCAGTTCTGAGAGCAGAGTGGACAGCATGGGTTGGTCTCAGGATTTGTTGTGTGCCTTGTGGAGATCACTGTCAAAAGAAGTGAAGGAGCATGTGGGCATGAACTGGTTTGGGAACAAACACTACTCTATTCCAGAGTACAAGAACTGGAGAGGTGAGGACAAACTATTCAAGAGAAAAGAATTGTCGAAGCAGCAAATAAAAAAGTAGACTGTGAAGTAGGGGATATTCCAACAGAATGGGAAGCTTGGATCAGAAGAACAAAAAAGAGGCTGGGTGTGGTGGCTCACGCCTGTAATCCCAGCACTTCGAGAGGCCGAGGCAGGCAGATCACCTGAGGTCAGGAGTTCGAGACCAGCCTGGTCAACATGGTGAAACCTCATCTCTACTAAAAATACAAAAATTAGCCAGTCATGGTGGTCCATGCCTGTAATCCCAGCTACTCAGGAGGCTGAGGCAGGAGAATCACTTGAACCCAGGAAGCGGAGGTTGCAGTGAGCTGAGATTGTGCCACGGCATTCCAGCCTGGCTAACGAGAGTGAAACTCTGTCTCAAAAAAAAAAAAAGAGAACAAGAATAACTCCACCTACTATGGAGGAAATACTTAAGAATGAAAAATACAGAGAAGAAATTAAAAAGCAAAGATTTTTATGAAAACCAAAAACTCGTTAGTAAGACTAGTGAGGAACTCTTGGCTCCACCAGTTCAAACTCAAAGGACATGGCTTTGCTCCATACTTCGGAAAGGAAGAACTCTCACTGGTTCCCACCGGCACTGGTAGAACCTTTCAGCCAGAATCCCAGATGCCACAAGACAGAAAGAGCCACAATCAGTGAATGCATTATGGTCAGATCATTTTGTGTATATGGATGTGACTATTTTAACAAATAAAAGAAGTCAAAATATAATTTAGAGAGACTGGTAATTTAGAGAGATTGGCCCCCAGGTACTGTTTTTAACAGTGATTTTTGTACAAAGCAGTGGACTCTTTTTTTTTTTTTTTTGGAGACGTAGTCTCGCTCTGTTTCCCAGGCTGTGGAGTGTAGTGGTGTGAGCTTGGCTCACTGCAACCTCCACCTCCTGGGTTCAAGCGTTTCTTCTGCCTCAGTCTCCTGAGTAGCTGGGATTACAGGCACGTGCCACCACGTCGGCTAATATTTGTATTTTTAGTAGAGACAGGGTTTCTCCATGTTGGTCAGGCTGGTCTCGAACTCCTGACCTCATGATCCACCTGCCTCGGCCTCCCAAAGTGCTGGAATTACAGGGGTGAGCTACCACGCCTGGCCAACAGTGCTTTTTGTACAAAGTAGTGGACTCTTAAGAACCAAGTAATCTGTGCTCCATCCCTAGCTCTGACATTAAGTAACTGACATCCTTAGCTCTGACATTAATAACTGACATTAAGTAACTGACTTGGTTTACTTTTCTGGGCTTTAGCACAAGTATATGCCACCAGTAAATGTTTGTTGAGCTAAACTACATTTCCTGAGCCATAAAATAATCTATTTGCCCTTTAAGCTCTAAAATTCAAATTTTTTCATTCCATTTGAGGGTTTTAAAATATTGCCTCTTTTTCAATCTGTTCATTCATCCTTTATCTTTTTTAGTCTCTAACATAACAGTGAAGCCATTAGTAGTAATAGTTATCGTATAAGATAATATCAGTCCCAGAGTCACACTCCATAGTCTGGCATGTGGTTCCTCTAGAGACACTTAATATAATATTGACTATATCAAAGTAAACATTTTCTATAGCCCTCTGTATCTCCAAAAAACTGGTAATTTATAGAGCTGCTATCTGAAGCTTTATTCTTATTATTTTATTTTTATTATTATTATTTTTTTGAGACAGGGTCTCGCTCTTTGACCTAGGCTGGAATGCAGTGGCTCAATCTGGGTTCACTGCAGCCTTGACCTCCCAGGCTCAAGCAGTCCTCCTGCCTCAGCCCCCCAAGTAGCTGGGACTACAGGCACACACTACCACACCTGGCAAATTTTCGTATTTCTTTGTAGAGATGGGTTTTCACCATATTGCCCAGGCTGGTCTTAAATTCCTGAGCTCAAGCCATCTGCCCGCCGTAGCCTCCCAAAGTGCTGGCATTACAAGCATAAGCCGCTGCACTCGGGCTGAAGTCCTGTTCTTGACCAGCTTCATTCAGGATCCTTAAAAGAGATCTTAGCAGAGGTTTTGTAATTACTATCACTTGATCAGTTGTAAAATAAAATAAGAGCTTTAGGAATTGGACTTCTATAGCTTAATTGCCACCTACTTTTGTAAAGTACCATGAATAGTTGTGGTAATTATACATTACCAAAGTGTTTGTGATTATTAGTTACTTGAATTTTATTTTACCAATGAATAAACTTTTAATAAGAGGAGGATGACTGCAAAGTGTGAGTTGTTTGTCCATATTGCCTATAAGCAAGAATGATACAATGAAAAAATTTGCAATTAACATCATATACAGTATAATTCTATAAATTCCATGAATTCTAATATTAAATGTGAAAAAATTTACCTACCTTTTTGCTTGCCTTTTTTATATTTTTAGTAGAGACGGGGTTTCGCCATGTTGGCCAGGCTGGTCTTGAACTTCCGACCTTGGGTGATCTGCCCACCTCAGCCTCCCAAAGTGCTGGGATTACAGGCATGAGCCACTGCACCTGGCCTGCTTTGCCTTTTTAATATCAAGAAAAAAAATCAAGATTCCTTCTCATTGTTGAATAAAGCTTAATTTTTTAAAATGAGATTGAACATATAATTGTGTTTATTAAAAATGAAAATCTTTTGATATAAATTTAAATTGAGTAATTCTTACATAAGATTATTTTGCAATTATCATGCCAAAATAAAGTCTGGTGCACTTTGCTTTTGTTGCCTGCAGTTCTTTTGAGTTTTGTAAAAATCTGGCCTTGCTGATGAAAAATTTTGGAAATAGGAAATGGTTGCACAACAGTGTGATTGTACTTAATGTCACTGAACTGTACACTTTAAAATGGTTAGAATGGGCCGGGCACGGTGGCTCATGCCTGTAATCCCAGCACTTTGGGAGGCCGAGGCGGGTGGATCATTTGAAGTCAGGAGTTTGAGACTAGCCTGGCCAACATGGCAAAACCCTCTCTCTACTAAAAATACAAAAAAATTAGCCAGGCGAGTCCCGTGCACCTGTTATCCCATCCACATGGGAGGCTAAGGCAGGATAATTGCTTGAACCTTGAAGATGGAGGTTGCAGTGAGCCAAGGTTGCGCCACTACACTCCAGCAGTCTGGGTGACAGAGCGAGACTCCATCTCGGAAAAAAAAAAAAAGGTTAGAATGGCAAATTTTATTTTATATATTTTTTTAACCACAATTAAAAAAAATTTGGAGCTAGTCACAGTGGTGGGGACGTGTAGTCCCAGCTACTTAGGAGACTGATATGGGAGGATTGCTTGAGCTCAGGAATTGGAGACCAATGTGGGTAGCACAGCGAGACCCCATCTCTGATTTAAACAAACAAAAATCTCCTAGCCCAGGGAGGTGTGTCACATGACATCTGCTGTCGTGTGTCGTGGCTAAATAAATTAAAATATAGGTGATAATTGCCAAAGTGGAAAAGAGAAATGTGAACCATTTAAAGTGGTAGCCACTCTTACTCAAAATACTGCAAAATACAGAATTCTATGATTGGGGTAACTTCAGTCAAGTGATTTAATTAGTAGAAGGCTGTAAGGCTAGGTGGCCTTCAACATTGCTCTTTACCTGGAGATTAAGTTTGTGATTCAAACCTTGCTTTTATTGGTTAAGTCAGGGATTTAAAATCTGTAGAAAAGACTTCAGTGTCCAGCATGAGATGAATGGATGAACAAAATGTGGTGTATATTGAGCTTTAGAAAGGAAGAAATCCTGACACAATAGTACATCATGGAAGAACCTTGAGAACACTTTGCTATGTGAAATAAGCCAGAAAGAGACAAATATTGAATGCTTCCACTTATATGAGGTACCTTCAGTAGTCAAATTCATAGAGACAGAAAGTAGAACAGTGACTACAGGAATGTGGGGGTGGGGAGAATGGGGAGCTATTGTTTAATGAGTACTGTGTTTCACTGTGGGATGATGACAAAGCTCCAGAGACGGATAGTGATGGATGATTGAAGCACAGTGTGAATGTATGTAATGTGAACATACAAACTGTATGCTTAAAAATAGTTAAAATAGTAAATTTTGTGTATATTCTGCCACAAAAATAACCTTAACTGCTGCTTATTAAGTAACTTAAATGATGTAGGCTTTAGTTTATAATAGAGTGTTATGTTTCATTTTAAGAAATTGGGTCTCACTCCATCACCCAGGCTGGAGTGTGGTGGCATGTTCGTAGCCCACTGTAACCTTAAATTCCTGGGCTCATGCAAATAGGGTATTAGAGAACTTTTACGAAATAAAATGATATGAGCACATCATCAAAACAATAGGCCGGGCGCGGTGGCTCACGCCTGTAATCCCAGCACTTTGGGAGGCCGGGGCGGGCGGATCACGAGGTCAGGAGATCGAGACCATCCTGGCTAACATGGCGAAACCCCGTCTCTACTAAAAATACAAAAAATTAGCTGGGTGTGGTGGCGGGAGCCTGTAGTCCCAGCTACTCGGGAGGCTGAGGCAGGAGAATGACGTGAACCCGGGAGGTGGAGCTTGCAGTGAGCCGAGATCGCACCACTGCACTCTAGCCTGGGTGACAGAGCGAGACGAGACTCCATCTCAAAAAAAAAAAAAAAAAAACACAATAAAACTACTTTTTAAAATATTTATTTATTTATTTATTTATTTATTTTGAGACAGGGTCTCACTCTGTTGCCCAGGCTGGAGTGCAGTAGCACAATCACAGCTCACTGCTGTTTCAAACTCCTGGGCTCAAGCCATCCTCCCACCTTAGCTTCCTAAGTACCTGGGGCCACAGGCTCATGTTACCACACCTAACTAATTTTTGTATTTTTTGTGGAGACAGGGTCTCACTGTGTTGCCTAGGCTGGTCTTGAACTCTTAGGCTCAAGTGATCCTCCCACCTCGGCCTCCCAAAGTGCTGGGATTACAGGCATGAGCCACCACACCTGGCCTGTTTTCTGGCTTCTTAAGGCAGACACTTTAGGTGATTAATTTGAGACCTTACTCATTTTCTAATTATAATCATTTAAGGGAATGAATTTCCCTATAAGCACTATTTTAGCTGCATTCCATAAATTTAGATGTGTTTCATTTTTGTTCATTTTAACGTTTTATAGCTTCCCTTGAGTCTTGCCTTTTGATTTATGGATTCTTAGAAGTGTGTTGTGTTAATGAGAGAACTTCCCCAACCTGGCAAAGGGCAATTACAAAAAACCTAGAGATAGTAAGACTGAATGCTAAAAAGGCAAGATTGTCCCTTCCCTCAAGTCCTATTCCCACCAATCCTATTAAACATTATATTGAAAGTCCTCACTGGTGCAAAAAGGCAAGAAAAATAATAGGCATACAGATATGAAAGGAAAAACAAAACTGTTCCTATTGAGAGACCTGATTATTTACACCCAAGTAATTTTTTAAAAATACAAAAAGCGTGCTAAAACTAATCAATGACAGGAACAAGGTCAACGTAAAGAAGTTTGGTGATTTTTTAATTACCTTTCTGTTACTAATTTTTGTGTTGTAATTCCATTAGGGTCAGAGAACATACATTAGAAAGACTGACTATTCTTCTGTTATTGCATAGAATGTTCTATAAATGTCAGATCCAGTTGGTTGATGGTGTTATGTCTTTGCTGATTTTCTGCCTACTAGTTTTGTGATGGCTGCGACAGGAGTGTTAAAGTCTCTAAGATTAGGGCCTTGTATATTTTTTCTTTCATTTCTGTCGTTTTTACTTCATGTATTTTGATGCTCTCTTTTAAGGTATATACACAAAATTGTTTCACTTGATGAGTTAATCCAGTTCAGCTTTCTTTTGATTAGTGTTTAAATGGTATGTATTCTTTTTCAACCTTTCCCCTTTAATGTATCTAAGATATGTTTGAAGTTAGTTACTTATAAACACACTACATTGAGATCATGGTTTTTCTCTTTTTTCTCCTCATGCTGTCTCTGTGTTTTCATTGTTGTGATTAAATCATTTGCATTTATTATAATTGCAAATGCACTTTAGAGGTAGAGGCTCCCTTCTTACACCTGTCCCCTGCTAATGAAATGAAGGCTGTACTTTGGGCTTGACACCCTGAGAATACTGGGACGAAAATTGTCCTTGCGCTAGCTTGTGAAGCAATGATTGAGTCAAGCCTAGAAGTCTTCAGGTTGCCGTCCCCCCTTCTATGAAGTACTCAGCTCCTGGAGCAGGGATTTCATTCTGAGAGAACCTTGCAATTATTTCCATCCCCAGCTTTAGAGACTTGGCTCAGAGATTTTTTGTGGTGGGGAGAAGTAGACCGATAGTAGACCGATAGTTCTTAATCTCTTCTGAATGCAGCTTACTTAATTGGGAAGATAATGTGTAGAATTTCAAAGCTAAGGGCACTCTCAAAAATGGTGGTAGTTGTGGGAGAGAACTATAGAAAAGACCAGAATAAGACAGCTAAGTGAAGCTCTACTGTAGCAAGAAGAAATATCAGATAGACCTCAAATTGTTTCTTCAAATGAGCTACAGTTGGTTGGTTGGTTGGTTGGTTTTGAGACAGAGTCTCGCTCTGTTTCCCACGCTGAAGTGCAATGGCATGATCTTGGCTCACTGCAACCTCCACCTCCTGGACTCGAGCGATTCTCCTGCCTCAGCATCCCGGTTAGCTGGGACCACAGGTGCACGCCACCAAGCCCAGCTAATTTTGGTATTTTTAATAGAGACAGGGTTTTGCCATGTTGGCCAGGCTGGTCTCGAACTCCTGGCCTCAAGTGATCCACCTGCCTCAGCTTTCCAAAGTGCTGGTATTACAGGTGTGAGCCACTGCACCCAGCCTGAGCCACATTTTGATTTCAATTAATTTGTAGAATATAAACCCAGGGCTTTTTTTTTTTTTAATAACAGTAGAGCAGTTAGTGGAGTTTAACACCTTGGTGTGATAAGAGAGAGCTAGAATATCACTGTAAATCCAGGGTGACTGTGGGCGTACCCAATAATGTACCTCTCTGTGGATCAACGTCCAAGGCTTAGCATTATGGAGGTTGGGGAACTGGGGAAATCGACTTTGCTAAAATAATTTGGCTACTCACTAAAAAATAAGCAAGAAACAGTAAGAAGCACCAAGAAAGAGGGAGGTAGAGGAAAGGAACAGTAACTGGATTTGCTATACTATATTATCAAAAATGTCAGTGTCTAGCAAAAAATTATGAGGCATGCAGAGAAAAAAGAAATTATGACTCATGCACCAGAAAAAAAGCAGACCTTATAAACTGCCTCTGTGAGAGAGACCACATGTCAGATTTAACAGAAAAGACTTTAAAATAGCCATCATAAGTGTGTTCACAGAACTAGAGAAAAAGCATAATTAAAGAGGTGAAAGTGGGTATAGTGACAATTTTGCATAAAATAGAGGCTATCAATAAGAATATAAAAATTATTGAAAAAACAATTAGAAATTCTGGAATTGAAAAAAATAATTAACCGAAAATTCACTAGCAGTGCCCTTCTTCACTGGCAGAAGATGGATTTAGTGAATTCGAACATAGATCAATAGAAATTATGCAAACTGAGGAACAGAGATAAGATAATAATGAGCAGAGCTTCAGCAAAACGTAGGACACCATCCCACATACCATTAAACACTTAAGAGTAATGGGAGTTCTGGAAGGAGAGGAGGAAGAGAAAGAAGATAATAATAGAAAATGATATAGCAATAGAAAAAACACTCAAATAGTGGCAGAAGACTTCCCATACGAACGAATTATGGTTTGACTTACAAGTTTTTAGTGTATGATAGCGCAAAAGCGAAAGTGATAACGCATTCAGTAGAAACCATGCTTCAAGTACCCTTACTTACAACCACTCTGTTTTTCACTTTCAATGTGGTATTCAATAAATCATATGAGGTACTGAACACTTTATTTAAAAATACTTTGTTAGGTTATTTTGTCTAACTGTAAGCTAATGTCAGTGTTTTGATCACTTTAAGCTAGACTAAGCTGTGATCTTTAGGAAGGTAGTTATATTAAATGCATTTTCGACTTTGATATTTTTAACTAACAATGGGCTTATTGGATATAATTCCATACATTGGAGCATCTTTACTGAAAATCTTTTTCTAAGTAAGAAAAATGTAGCAATTTAAACATACAGTAAAAACGCTAAAAGTTTAAAAAGGAAAATCTTTAAAATAGTAAGAAAATAACTCACTCAAAATGGAACCACTGTAAGATTAATGGCTGACTTCTTATAGCAGTGGAGGCCAGAAGGCGTTGGGAGAACATATTCAAAATGTGCAAAGGACGGGGGAAGAAAACTGTCAACCAAAAATCTTATATCCAACAATGCTGTCTTTTTTAAATGAAAGCAAAATAAAGACTGTCCTAGATAAACAAAAACGAAAATTTGTTGCTAGCTGACCGACTTTACAAGGAACATCGAAGGAATTTTTTCAGGCTGAAAGCAAATGACCCTAGATGGTAATTTGAATGCACACAAAAAAATAGAGCATCAGAAAAGGTATTATATAATTACTTTTAAAAAAAGAATTAACATTTTTTCTCCTTGTTATAAGTTTATTAAAAAGCAAGCTATTTATATGTATATACATATATGTAATGCTGATCCCATAACAAAGAAATGTAATAAATCTGTAATATATCTGCCAGTAACAGCACAAAAATAAGTGGGTAGGAGCAAAGCTGTGTTGGGCTAAGGAAATGACTACAGATTGGAAAGTAGTAATCATGACCACATGTTGTGTTTGTAATCATGAGCAGATGTGATATGTGTAACAATGCTACTATAAATGGGGGAGGGAATTGACATGTATAGTAGTCATGTTTTTGTCTGTCACAAGAATTAAGCTAGTATAGATCTGAAGCTGGTTCTGGTATATATGCTAAAACCTTGAGCAACTACTAAAAACATAACTCAAAAAATATAATTAAAAATCATTTTAAACCTGCAAATGCTACATTAGAAAATAATGCAAAAGTAAGCACTAAAGGAATAGTAGAGGAACAAAACAGACATGGGACATAGAATCGCAGGTTTGAATCTAACTATACAAATAACATTAAATGTGAACGGGTTGAAATCAAAAGACAGAGATTGTCAGACTAAGTTTATAAACAGCATTATCCAGCTGTATGCTAGCTAAAGGAAACATAATTGTCATTCAAAGAAAAATAGATTGAAAGTAAAAGCATGGAAATAAATATATCATGTAAACAGCAACCACCAGAAAGCGAGAGTGGTTTTACTTGTATCCAACAAATAGACTTTATAACAAAAAGTGTTACTAGAGATGTTTTATAAGGATAAAAGGGTCATTTCATCAGGAAGCTGTATCAGTTATGTTGCATATATGTAATAACAGAATACCAAAATACGTGAAGCAAAAACAGAAATGAAGAAACAGACAATTCAACATTAGTAGTTGGAGACTTCAGTATACCGCTTTTAACAATGTATAGAACAGGCCGGGCACAGTGGCTAACACCTGTAATCCCAGCACTCTGGGAGGCCGAGGCGGACAGATCACTTAGGAGTTTGAGACCAGCCTGGCCATCATGGTAAAACCCTATCTCTACTAAAAATACAAAAATTAGCCAGGCATGGTGGTGCACTCCTGTAATCCCAGCTACTTGAGAGGCTGAAGCAAGAGAATCACTTGAACCCAGGAGGCGGAGGTTGCAGTGAGTCAAGATCGTGCCACTGCACTCCAGCCTGGGCAACACAGCAAGACTGTGTCTCAAAAAAAAAAAAAAAAAAGAAACGTATAGAACAATTAAAAGGTCAACAAGTAAATAGACACTATAAACCAACTAGACCTAACTGACATCTATGGAACACTTCACCCAGCGACAATAGAGTATATGTTCTTCTCAAGTGCACGTGGAACATTTTCCATTATAGACCATATGCTAGGCCATAAAACAAACCTCTGATTTCTTTTTTTTTTTTTTTGAGACAGAGTTTCACGTTCACTCTTGTTGCCTAGGCTGGAGTGCAAAGGCGTGATCTCAGCTCGCTGCAACCTCTGCCTCCCAAGTTCAAGCGATTCTCCTGCCTCAGCTCCCCCAGTCACTGGAATTATAGGCACCTGCCACCATGCCTGGTTAATTTTTGTATTTTTAGTAGAGATGGTGTTTCACCATGTTAGCCAGACTAGCCTCAAACTCCTGACCTCAGGTGATCTACCCGCTTTGGCCTCCCAAAGTGCTGGGATTACAGGCGTGAGCCACTGCACCTGGCCAATAGATTTTAACGCAAATGACCTGGTGCGGTGGCTCACGCCTGTAATCCCAGCACTTTGGGAGGCCGAGGTGGGCCGATCACGAGGCCAAGAGATCGAGACCATCCTGGCCATCATGGTGAAACCCTGTCTCTACTAAAAATACAAAAATTATCTGGGCATGCTGGCACGCGCCTGTACTCCCAGCTACTTGGGAGGCTGAGGCAGGAGAACTGCTTGAACCTGGGAGGCAGAAGTTGCAGTGAGCTGAGATCATGCCACTGTATACCAGTCTGGTGACAGAGCGAGACTCTGTCTCAAAAAAAAATGGAGATTATGTTCTGAGACCATATGGAATGAAATTAGAAATCAAAAGCAGGAAAAAATTTGAGAAGCTCACAAATAAGTGGTAATTAAACAGTGCATTCCTAAATAACCAACAGATCAAAAAAGAAATCCAAATGAAATCAGAAAATATTCTAGAGTGGGTTAGGCATGGTAGCTCACTCCTTTAATCTCAGCACTTTGGGAGGCCAAGGCAGGAGAATCGCTTGAGCCCAGGAGTTTGAGACCAGCCTGGGCAACATAGTGAATCCCTGTCACTATTTTTTAAAATGTATTTTAAAAAAGAAAATGTTCTATGGTGAATAAAAATGAAGATACGACATTGCAAATACTCATGGGATGTAGTTATAGCAGTGCTTAGAGGGAAATTTATAGCTGTAGATGCTTATATTAAGGAAGAAGAAAGATCTCAAATGAATGACCTCACCCCTCCACCTTAAGACATTGGAAAAAGAGCAAACCTACTTAAGGCATAAGGAAGGAAATAATAAAGATTATAAAAGAATACTATGAAAAATTTTATAGCAATATAATTGTCGTATGTCAAATGTCAGAAGCAGTAGACAATCTGAATAGATCTATATCAAGTAATGAAATTAGTAATTTAAAAACTACCCTCAAAGAAAAGCCCAGGCTCAGATAGCTTTACAGTGAATTCTATCAAACATTTAAAGAACTAATACCGATTCTTTACAAACTCTTCCAAAAAACAGTAGAGGAGGGAACTGCTGTTCCCATATCATTTTATGTGGCTGGTATTTGCCCTGATAATAAAGCCAGACAAAGACGTCACAAGAAAACTACAGACCAATATCTCTTATGAATAATGAATGTGAAAATCCTCAATAAAGTACTAGCAAACTGAATCCCACAACATATTTTTTAAAAAAACAAACTATGTATCATACATGACCAACTGGGATTTTTTCCAGGTTTCCAAGGCTAGTTCAACATTTAAAATTAATTAATGGAATATATTAATAGAATAATTTTTAAATTACATGATTATATCAATAGATGCAGAAAAAGCATTTGACTCATTGAATTCCCTTTAGTGATAGTAACACTGTAGCAAACTAGGAGTAGAGAAGAGTTTCCTTAACCTGAAAAGGGGCATCTATGAAAACCTGGTAGCTAACATCATAATCAGTGATAACAGACTGGGAATTTCCCCTTCTAAGACTAGGAACAAGACAAGGATATCTGCTCTTGCTATTTCTGTTTAACATTGCACTGGAGACTCTAGGTAAGGAAATTAGGCAAGATAAATAAAAGGCATCTAGTTTGGAAAGGAAGAGGTAAGACTGTTTTCAGATGACCGGATCTTATACACATTGAGCATCCCAAATCCAAAAATGTAAAATTTGAAATGCTCCAAAGTGCAAAGCGTTTTGAGCACCAACATGACGCTCAAAGAAAATCCTCATTAGAGCATTTTGGATTTCGGGTTTTTGGATTAGGAATGTTCAACTAATAACATGTAATGCAAATATTCTAAAATTCAAAATACTTTCGGTCCCAAACTTTTTTTTTTTCATTTGAGACAGTCTTGCTCTGTCACTCAGATTGGAGTGCAGTGGTGTGCTATTGGCTCACTGAAACCTCCGCCTCCTGGGTTCAAATTATTTTCGTGCCTCAGCCCCCCTACTAGCTGGGATTACAGGCATGTGCCACCACGTCAAACTAATTTTTTTGTATTTTTTATAGATGGGCCGGAGTTGCGGGGGAGGGGGGGGTCTCTCCATGTTGGCCAGGCTGGTCTCGAACTCCTGGCCTCAAGTGATCCACCTGCCTCAGCTTCCCAAAGTGCTGGGATTACAGATGTGAGCCACCATGCCTGGCCCCCAAGCATTTTGGATAAGGGATACTCAACCTGTTTATAGAAAATCGTAAGGAATTCATTTAAAAAGTATAGGACTAATAAAGAAGTTGAGCAAGGTTGCAGAATATAAAACCGGTATACAAACATGAGTTGTCTTATTATACACTTGCAGTGAAGCATTCAATGAAGAAAACAGGCTGGAGGTGGTGGCTCATGCCTGTAATCCTAGCAGTTTGGGAGGCCAAGGTGGTTGGATTGCTTGAGCCCAGGAGTTTGAGACCAGCCTGGGCAACGTGTCAAAACCCCATCTCTACAAAAATTACAAAAATTAGCCAGGCGTGTTGGTGGCCCATGCCCATAGTCCCAGCTACTCAGGAGACTGAGGTGGAGGGATCAGTTGAGCCCAGCAGATCAAGGCTTCAGTGAGCCGTGATCATACCACTGCACTCCAGCCTGGGGCAGCAGAGTGAGACTCTGTCTCAAAAAAAAAAAAAAAAATTAAAGGTGACATCAAAAGAATAAATTTAACAAAGAAAAACTCATACTCTGAAAACTTACAACATTGCTGAAAGAAATTAAAGACAATCTAAATAAATAGAAAAACACCCCATGTTCATGGATCAGAAGATTCAACATTGTAAAGATAGCAGTATTCTCCAAACTAATCTATAAATTCAATGCAGTTCCTATCAGAATCCTAGCTGACTTTGTAAAGATTGACAGTCTGATTCTGAAATTAATATGGAGTTGCAGGGGACCCAGAATAGCCAAAATAGTACTGAAAAAGGACAAAATGAGAGGACTCAGCTTCTTGACTTCAAAACTTACTGCAAAACAGTGGTAATTAAAGCATTGTGGTACTGGCACAAGGACATATAAATCAATGGAATAGAGAGTCCAGATATAAACCCATTTGTGTTCAACTGATTTCCAACAAGGATGCCAAGATCTTTCAGTGGTACAAGAATATGCTTTTTAACAGATGGTACTGGGACAACTGAATAGCTACATGCAAAAGAACGAGGTGGGACCATATACAAAAAATAACTCAAAATGGGTTAAAGGCCTGAAACTGTAAAAACTCCTTGGAAAAAAAAAAAACATATTAGTAAATCTTCATGACTTTGTATTTGGCAAGGAATTTGTAGATATGATAACCAAAAGCATGAACAGCAAAAGAAAAACACTGAACTTCATAAAAATTAAAACCTTCTGTGCTTCAAAGGACACCGTCATAAAAGACAAACCACAGAATGAGAGAAAATATTTGCAAACCATTTCTCTGGTAAGCAACTCACAACTAGAATATATAAAGAACTCTGACAACTCAGTAACAAAAAGACAACCCAATGGGTAGAGCTCCAGATGGACCCCAAGGAAGATACACTAATGTCCAGTAAGCACATGAAGATGCTCAACATTGTTACTTATCAGGGAAATGTAAATTAAAACTACAATGAGATACCACTTCACATCCACTAAGATGGCTAGAAACAAAGTTGGATAATAACAAGTGTTGGTGAGGATGTGGAGAAATCAGAATCCTCATACGCTCTTTTTTTTTTTTTTTTTTTTGGAGACGGAGTCTCGTTGACACCCAGGCTGGAGTACAGTGGCATGATCTTGGCTCACCGCAACCTCCGCCTCCCAGATTCAAGCTATTCTCCTGCCTCAGCCTCCCGAGCAGCTGGGATTACAGGCGCCCACCCCTACACCCAGCTAATTTTTTTGTATTTTTAGTAGAGTTGGGGCTTCACCATATTGGCCAGGCTGGTCTTGAACTCCTGACCTCAAGTAATCCACCCGCCTCGACCTCCCAAAGTGCTAGGATTACAGACGTGAACCACCGCATCCAGCCTCCTCATACACTCTTGATGGGAATATAAAGGTGTGGCTGCTTTGGAAGACAGTCTGACAATTTCTCAAATGATTTAATATAGAGTTACCATATGACCCAGCAATTCCTGTCTTAGACATATACCCAACAAACTGAAAACATACATCTACACAAAAACTTACACATGATTGTTTGTAGCAGCATTATTCATAATAGCCAAAAACTGGAAACAACTCGTGTCCATTAACCTGTAGATAATAAAAATGCGGAATATGGAGTGGAGTATTTTTTCAGCAATAAATGTAAATGAGGCATGATACATGGTAGAACATTATACTAAGTGAAGTGAGCCCCAAAAGTCCACATTATTATATGATTCCATTCATATGAAAGTCTTGGATGGGGAAGGTTTATAGACAAAAAATAGATTAGTGGTTGCTTAGGGCTGGCAGGAAGTTGGAGGGGGTTCTCCTATTTTTGTCTGTTGGGAACCTCCTCAAGTTGACTTGAGCTTTGATATACCCCGAGTAATCTTTGGTAGCTTCCTTGTTATCTGGTCAGATATTCCAGGAGGCATTTACTGCCTGAGACATGGGATCAGCCATTTCTCTAAGGACCCATGAGTTTATAGTTTTTTTGAGGTGAGAAAAGGAATTTAGAAGCCATTCTAGGTGCTAGCAATATTCATTGCTAGAGATTAAGTACATTGTCATTTCATACTGATGCTTTTAATTTGAAATTCAAGACCGTAAATTCAAATTGCAACTTTTTCCATTAACTATTTATAATGAATAGATGTAGGCATTTTATATAGCAAAACCAGTTAGAAATTTTATAACATAAATTTATTCAGTCATATATTTCACTCTGTTGTATGTTATGTGCAATACTGGACAGGGTCAAGAGAGAAATTAGACAGAAAATGTTTTCACCAAGGCCTTTTGCTCTGTCTGCTCCAAGCTTCTAACAACTTGCCTTTCTGCCCTTCTTCCCCGTACATTTTTTACATGTCTTCAGCTCTGATAAATTCAGCAGAATGAGATTTATCGTGACTTCTTCCCTGAACTACAGGCCAGGATGGGCAACTTCATGTATAAATTTACACGTGGATATTCTTCTCAGGTATTTTAAACTCAGTATATCCAAAACTGAAACATTTCTTTCCCCATCATCAACTCCTATCAAAACCAGCTCTTCTTTCGCCTTGTTTGGTGAAAACAAAGTTAGAGATATAACCATCTGACTTTTTTAGCTACTGTTCCACCCACCCTTAGTACAGAATCATGCCTAGGTGGTTTTCCATTCTAAATATTTCTCAGATGCATTTTCTTTATCCTCACTGCTGCCACCAAGACGTCTTCTTAAAAGGCAGATAGGACTCTTCTCCTCCCATGTGACTACCTGTGCTTTTTGAGGAAGATTGTAGGTCTGAAGCTTGTATAAACGTAAGTGGTCTTGAACCAAATAATTTTCTGGCCTCAGTGTCCTCATCTGTAAAATCAGGGTATTATAATGTAACCTCATGTGAGACAGCGTATCTAAAGCCCCTAGTGTTATATCTGGAACATAGTTGATAATCAGCCAATACAGACAAGTTTATGTATAAATTTCCACCTGGGTATTCCTCTTACAGGCATCTTAAACTTCTTTGCCCCTCTCCTTAACCTTTTCTGTCCTTGATGGGTTTTAATTAGAATATAAGCTGCGAGTGCGTGATCTCAGTTCCGTTTTAGCATAATTAAAACCTGGTTAGTATCTTTTGAAAGTCAGCCTCCAGTTTTGAGATGTGGCTGCATATTTAAATAGGTACATTCTTTTAAATATCAACTTTTCCCATCCAACTAAAATTACTTTCAAGGTTAGCAGTCTCATTACTTTCTCTTTCATCATGTTAAAGCAGCCACCTCACTTTATATGCTAAGAGCTACTTCATTTTAATCTCAAATCTTCTGATAATTTTTATCATCTAATCTATATATCAAAATACAGGTTTTTAAAATGCTGTGAAAAATAGAGTAGACATTTTAAAATTTGATCTCCATTTAATTTTTGTTCACACTTTTTCTAGTGTGAATAAATAGCTAACATTTATTGAATGCTTGCTTTATGCCAGGAATTGTGCTAATTTAATCCTCTTGGCTATCTTGGAAGTATAATTTTTATGATTCCTGTTTTTCAGATGAGAAAAAAAACAGAAGCATCATTAGAGAGGTGAACAACTTGACTCAGATTTAATGCCTGGCTGGTAAATGGGGAAGTGAAAATTTAAAACCTAAGATTTGTCTAACTTAAACCAATCTACTTTATCAAGTAGGCTGTATACCTTACTTGGCAAAATTGTTTCAACCCAACTGTAAAAAAAAATTGTAGGTTCTTTTTTGTATTCCCTTAAATTATATGTTGTTTAGCAACATACCACTTTCACAAGAATGTGTGATAGCAGTATTTCATCAGTAATTTGGAATAAAATGGGTGGGAAGTAAACTTCCTGAATTACTGAATAGTTCAAATTGCAGACTGCTACAAGTACATTTTTATTACTTGTAAATGCTGCACAAAGTCTAAATTAGTCATTGTAGTTAATACTGATCTTTACTCAAGAATTTTAAATGACCTCCAAATTAAACTTATAACTACACATATACATATTCATCTACACACAGAGATAAATGAGATTGATTAATTAATTAATTAATTAGTGGAGTTTCACTCTTTTTGCCCAGGCTGAAGTGCAATAGTGTGATCTTGGCTCACTGCAACCTCCACCTCCTGGGTTCAAGTGATTCTCCTGCCTCAGCCTCCCAACTAGCTAGGATTACAGGCACACACCACCACGCCCAGCTAATTTTGTATTTTTAGTAGAGATGGGGTTTCACCATGTTGGCCAGGCTGGTCTTGAACCCCTGACCTCAGGTGATCCACCCACCTTGGCCTTCCAAAGTGCTGGGATTACAGGCATGAGCCACCGTGCCTGGCGAGATTTTTTTTTTTTAAGAGACTTGGCTAACTTATAAAAACTTCGGGTTATACCTTGTGGTTTCTAAACTGTCCATATTATGTATGACATTTTCTTTTTTTCTCTCTCTCTCTTTTTTAAAATTTGAGGCCGAGTGTGATGACTCACACCTGTAATCCCAGCGCTTTGGGAGGCTGAGTCAGGTGGATTACATGAGGTCAGGAGTTCGAGACCAGCCTGGCCAACATGGTGAAACCCCATCTCTACTAAAATTACAAAAAATTAGCCAGGTGTAGTGTCTGGCGACTGTATTCCCAACTACTCAGGAGGCTGAAGCAGGAGAATTGCTTGAACCCGGGAGGCGGAGGTTGCAGTGAGCCAAGATTATGCCACTGTACTCCAGCCTGGGTGACAGAGTGAGACTCTGTCTCAAAATAAAATAAAATAAAATTTGAGACAGGGTCTTGCTGTGTTGCCCAGGTTGGAGTCAAGGGATCTTCCCACCTTAACTTCCTGAGTAGCTGGGATTACAGCTGCATGCCACTATACTTGGCAAATTTTTAAATATTTTAAAAATACTTCATTGCTAAAAAATTGTAGCAATTATCTGAGCCTTCAGCAAGTCATAATCTTCTTGTTGGTGGAAGGTCTTGCCTTGATACTGGTGGTGCCACTGATCCGGATGGTGGCCACTGAAGACTGGAGTTGTGGCAGTTTGTTTAATAAGACAGTGATGAAGCTTTCTTCCCCTACCCCACTCCACCCCTCGCTTTTTTTTTTTTTTTTTTTTTTAAATTAGAGGTGGGTCTCACTCCATTGCATTGAGCTCCTGGGCTCAAGTAGTCTTCCTGCCTCAGCCTCCCAAAGTGCTGGGATTACAGGCATGAGCCCCGGCACCCAACCTGGATCTTTCTTTCGTGAGGATTTCTCTTTTTTTTTTTTTTTTTTTTTTTTTGTAGACAGTCTCACTCTGTCACCCAGGCTGGAGTGCATGGCATGATCTTGGCTCACTGCAGCCTCCACCTCCCGGGTTCAAGCAGTTCTGCCTCAGCCTCCCGAGTAGCTGGGATTACAGGTGCCTGCCACCACACCCAGCTAATTTTTTGTATTTTTGGTAGAAACAGGATTTCACCATGTTGTCCAGGTTGGTCTCGAACTCCTGACCTCAGGGGATCCACCTGCCTTGGCCTCCCAAAGTGCCAAAGTGCTGGGATTACAGGCATGAGCCACTGCGCCCGGCCTTCACGAGGATTTCTCTACAGGATGTGATGCTGTTTGATAGCATATTACTTACAGAACGACTTCTTTCAAAATCAGAGTTGATTGCTAGGTGTAGTAGTTCAAACCTGTAATCTCAGCACTTTGGAATGCTGAGGCCGGGAGTTCGAGACCAGCCTGGGCAACATAGGGATACCCCTGTCTCTACCAAAAAAAAAAAAAAAAATTTTTTTTTTAATTAGCCAGGCATGGTGATACACACCGTAGTCCTAGATACTTGAGTGGCTAAGACAGGAGGATGCTTGACCCTAGGACTTCAAGGCTACAGTGAGCCATGATCATGCCACTGTACTCCAGCCTGGGTGACAGAGTGAGACCCTGCCTCTAAAACAAAAATTATAATCTTAACTAGCTCTTCTGGATAACTTGCAGGTTTGACATCAGTACTTGCAGCTTTACCTTGCACTTTTATGCTATGAAGATGGCTTCTTTCCTTCAACCTCATGAACCAACCAACCTCTGCCAGCTTTTCTGAATTTGTTTTAGAGGCAGGGTCTCACTCTGTCGCCCAGGCTGGTGTACGGTGCCTTGATCTCGGCTCACTGTAACCTCTACTTCCCAAGCTCATGCAGTCCTCCAGCCTCAGCCTCCTGAGTAGCTGGGACTACAGGCATGTGACACCACACTGAGCTAATTTTTGTATTTTTTATAGAGATGGTGTTTCACCCTGTTGCCAGGCTGCTGTTGAACTCTTGAGCTCAAGCCATCCACCTGCCTCAGCCTCCTAAAGTACTGGGATTATAGGGTGAGCCACTGCGCCCAGCTAAAAAAAATTTTTAATTAAAATTTTTTTTAAATTGGAGTTGATCCTCTCAAACCCTGCCACTGCTTTATCAACAAGGTTTATGTAGTTTTCTAAATCATTTATTGTCATTTCAACAGTGTTCCTAGTATCTTCACCAGGAGTAGACTCCAACTCAAGAAACCACTGTCTTTGCTTATCCACAAGGAGCAACTCCTTATCTGTTCAAGTTTTATCATGAGATTGCAGCAATTCAGACTCCATTTTGAATGCTAGTTCTCTTGCAGTTTCCAACACATCTGTAGTTACTTCCTCTGTGAAAGTCTTGAACCTCTCAAAGTCATCCATGAAGGCTGGAATCAATTTTGTCCAAACTCCTGTTAATGTTGATATTTTGACCTCCTCCCATGAATCTCAAACAGTCTTAATGGCATCTAGAATGATGAATCTTTTCCAGAAAGTTTTCACTTTGCTTTGTGCAGATCCATCAGAGGAATCAGTATCTATGGCAGCTATAGCCTTTTGAAATGTATTCCTTAAATAATAAGGCTTGAAAATCAAAATGACTCCCTGATCTATAGGCTGCAGAATGGATGTTACATTAGCAGCCATGAAAACAACATCAGTCATGTACATCCTCATCAGAGCTCCTCGATGACCAGATGCACTGTTGGAAAGCAGTAATATACTGAAAGCAGTCTTGTGAGCTGTCGGTCTCAACAGTGGGCTTTTAAAACATTCAGTAAACCATGCTGTAAATAGATGTGCTGTCATCAGGCTGTGTTGTTTCACTTACAGAGCACAGGCAGAATAGATTGAGCCTAATCGTTAAGGGGTCTAGGATTTTCAGAATGGTAAATGAATATTGGCTTCCAGTTAAGTCACCAGCTGCATTAGCCGCTTACAAGAGAGGCATCCCTTCCTTTGAAGTTTTGAAGCCAGGCATTGACTTCTTCTCTCTAGCTGTGAAAGTCCTAAACGTGTCTCTTTCCAGTGTAAGGCTGTGTTGTCTGTATTGAAAACCTGCTGTTTAGTGTAGCCACCTTCGTCAGTGATCTTAGCTAGCTCTTCTGGATAACTTGTTGCAGCTTCAACATCAGCACTTGCGGCTTCACCTTGCACTTTTATGTTACGGAGATGGCTTCTTTCCTTCAACCTCATGAATCAACTTCTGCTAGCTTCCAACTTTTCTTCTGCAGCTTCCTCATCCCTCTCAGCCTTCATAGAATTGAAGAGAGTTATGGCCTTGTGCTGGATTAGGCTTTGATTTAAAGGAATATTGTGGTTGGTTTCATCTTCTGTGCACACCAGGCAAACTTTCTCCATGTCAGCAATAAGGGTGTTTTACTTTCTCATCATTTGTGTGTGCACTGGAGTAGCACTTTCAATTTCCTTCAAGAATATGTCCTTTGCTATCACAGCTTGGCTAGCTGTTTGGTATAAAAAGTCTAGCTTTCAGGCTCTCACCTCTCAACATGCCTTCCTCAGTAAACTTAATCATTTCTAGCATTTCATTTAAAGTGAAAAACATGAGGCGGGTGGATCGCTTGAGGTCAGGAGTTCGAGACCAGGCTGGCCAACATGGTGAAACCCCCTCTCTACTAAAAATACAAAAATTAGCTGGGCTTTGTGGTACGTAACTGTATTTCCAGCTACTCTGGAAGCTGAAAGGAGAATTGCTTGAATCTGGGAGGTGGAGGGTGCAGTGAGCCAAGATTGTGCCACTGCACTCCAGCCTGGGTGACAGAGCAAAATTCCGTCTCATAAAAAAAATAAAGTGAGAAACGTGCAGCTCTTCCTTTCACTTGGTCATTTAGAGGCCATTGTAGGGTTATTAATTGGTCTAATTTCAATGTCCTTGTTTTTCATGGAATAGGGAGACCTGAGGAGGAGGAGAGAGATGGGGGAATGACTAGTGGGTAAATCAATCATAACACACACAACATTAAGTTCACTGTCTTATATGGGTGCAGTTTGTGGTACCCCAAAACAATTACAGTAGTAACATCAAAGATTACTGATCACAGATCACCATAACAGATATAATAATAATGAAAAATTTTGAAATATTGCAAGAATTACCAAAATGCGACACAAATGTGAAGTGAGCACAAGCTGGTGGAGAGTGGCACCAGTAGACTTGCTGACAGCAGGGTTGCCACAAATTTCCAATTTGTAAAAAACACAATATCTGCAAAGTTTAATAAAGCAAAGTGCAAGAAGATGAGGTATGTCTCTGTATCCAAAATATATTTCTCCATATAAGTTTGTATTATGGAGCATATCTTGGGCCTGCGTTTCCGCAGGCATATTGGGAAATGCATGTGATAAATATATGGTAGAGAATGCATTTCTTCATCATCACCTTCTTCTCATCCCATACTTCTAAGTATATCAGACTTCGTACCATATATGTGAACAAGCATGACTTACGGGAGGTACTCATGAGCCATTTTATTTATTCTGTGGAGTGAGTTCTCCAGCTTCCTGAAGAGTAAGTTTTAATAACTGTTCTGATCACTTTCAGGAAATACCAGCAATCTTTTCAAGAACTAATAAACGTAGAGTGAAAGCTTTCCCTCCTTTCCCACCTCAGGCCTACTACAGGCCTGCAGTTGAAGAGTTAGATGTGGTTTGCCTCCTTTTTCTTTCTTTCTCTCTTCCCCAACTTTCTTCTTTCACTTCTCTTCATTTGCTGGCTGTGGTTTCTGGCCCTTTCAGGAAGAAAAGGTCTTTGATAGCAATGTTAGTAGCAGCAGCAACTAATGTTTCTATAGCATTGATTATGTTACTAGTTACTATTCTAAACACTTAACATGTATTAGATCATTTAATCCTCAGAACTCTATGAGGTGTGTTGTGTTACGTTTATTATACCACTGAATATAGTAAGATACAGAGGGTTTGTTTAATGACTTGCCTAAGGTGACACAGGTAAAAATAGCAGAACCAGCATGCAGAGCGAGCATTCTGGCTCCAGAGTCTGTGCTTTCAACCACTCCACTGTGTTGCCTTTATATACTGTTGGGAGATAGTAGGCATACTTCTTGGCCTTGGTTGTTGTTTAAATCAGACTTATGTGCCCTTCAGAGTTGTTTCAGTTGTAACATATTTTCCATAGACTTGAGGTAAAGGATCAGCACGCCTTGAAGCCCCTTTCCCTTCAGAGTTGTTTCAGTTGTAACATATTTTCCATAGACTTGAGGTAAAGGATCAGCACGCCTTGAAGCCCCTTTCCCTTCAGAGTTGTTTCAGTTGTAACATATTTTCCATAGACTTGAGGTAAAGGATCAGCACGCCTTGAAGCCCCTTTCCCTTCAGAGTTGTTTCAGTTGTAACATATTTTCCATAGACTTGAGGTAAAGGATCAGCACGCCTTGAAGCCCCTTTCCCTTCAGAGTTGTTTCAGTTGTAACATATTTTCCATAGACTTGAGGTAAAGGATCAGCACGCCTTGAAGCCCCTTTCCCTTCAGAGTTGTTTCAGTTGTAACATATTTTCCATAGACTTGAGGTAAAGGATCAGCACGCCTTGAAGCCCCTTTCCCTTCAGAGTTGTTTCAGTTGTAACATGTTTTCCATAGACTTGAGGTAAAGGATCAGCACGCCTTGAAGCCCCTTTCCCCGCAGGGGAGCAAGCAGGGAAGTAGAATGGGGTTTGCAACTCACAACAAACTGATTACTCTCAGCAAAAATCCTTTTCATATCTACTCTTTGAACATGGAAGAGGACTGAAGGTGGATGTAACTCAAGGTTGAAAATAGTTTTCCACTATCCCTTGTATAAGGTGCCCTTGTGCCTCACTTGAGAATGTAGTACATTATCTGTTGTTTGGGGCCTATTCAAGATGGAAATGGTTTCATTTTAATACTCTGATGCGCATGTCTTCCAAATATGCTGTTTAATTTCTTGCCTTCACACCTTTGTTCATGCAGATGGTCCCTGGATTGTAACTAATTCATTTGCTCTGAAAGCATGTTTCTTCCCTCAGCCACATGATCCCAAAGTAAGCACTCTTGAAGGCCATGCTTTGAAAGCAGAAGCTACTCTCCTGGGATGCAATAAATGAACAAAATGCTTTATATATACCCCTCCCATTTTCTTCCTTTCATCTCATTTTTGTGAGACCTAAATCAGCAAATATGTTAAATGATGGTTTGCGTAGACCAGTCCCTGGCTGTCTAGTGTCTCATTGTGGTCAGTTGACTTCAGGAAGGGTATGTGGAGCACTCAGTTTACATTTGAACTTCTGTCACTAATGATGGTCAAGATAATTATTTCAGTAGCTTTACCTGGCCGCTTTGGAACAGAGATTTATGCCTTATCCTTCTGTGAAGTCTGACATGGAACAGTCTCAAATTGATCATTTTGTCTTCTCAAGTTAGAATAGTCTGTGACTTATATTTTTTTAGACAGGGTCTTACTCTGTCACCAAGGGTGGAGTGCAGTGGTGCAGTCTCGGCTCACTGCACCCTCCACCTCCCAGGCTCAAGTGATCCTTCCACATCAGCATCCCGAATAGCCGGGACTACAGGCCCATGCCACCACACCTGGCTAATTTTTATGTGTTTTTTGTAGAGACAGAGTTTTGCCGTGTTGACCAGGCTGGTCTTGGACTCCTGAGCTCAAGCAATCCGCCTGCCTTGGCCTCCCAAAGTGCTGGGATGACAGGTGTGAGCCACCACACCTGGCAACCTTTTTAAATTCATCTTGAAATCTTTTTTTTTTTTCTTTCCACTTCCTTTTTTTCTTTTTCCCATCTTTCTTTTCCTCTATACATTTACCTGCATAAAACATTAACAGGGATGATTATGTAATGGATTGTTCAGTGTTTACACTGGCATTGCCTGCTGCATGCTCACATTTAGAAACAGGAATGATAATATGCCTACTGACAGAGATATGATGACAATCAACTAATTATTAAATGTGAAGCATTTCAAATACTATCTGGCACATAGAAGACACTCTACAATTGTCATTATTTACAAACTGTTGCAGCCCTGCAGCTCATTAAAACGCTGGTTCACAGGCCGGGCGTGGTGGCTCACACCTGTAATCCCAGCACTTTGGGAGGCCGAGGCGGGCCTATCACCTGAGGTCAGGAGTTCAAGACCAGCCTGGCCAACATGGTGAAACCCCATCTCTACAAAAATACAAAACTTAGCCAGGCATGATGGCAGGTGCCTGTAATCCCAGCTACTCGGGAGGCTGAGGCAGGAGAATTGCTTGAACCCGGGAGGCAGAGGTTGCAGTGAGCCAAGACTGCCCCGCTGCACTCCAGCCTGGGCGACAAAGCGAGACTCTGTCTCAAAAACAAAACAAAACAAACAAAAAAAACATTGGTTCACAGACTTCACTGATTGGACAGTTTGGAAGGCAGATAAGGAGAATATATTTCTATACAGTCCCTACGTTGAAGTTTCTCTCTCACTACCATCTTTCAGCTTTTTAATTTAGTACAGTGGCCACATGAAAATGATCTAAATCACATTTTAAACCACTAAAATATCAATTAATGCTTTATTTTATGTATTTTTTAGGACATTTCTGATTTATTTGCATCCTTGAAGAGCATCTGTAGAAGAGGAAGTAAAAGATGGGTGTGAAAACATTTACTCATAGCTCCTCTTCCCACAGCCAGGAAATGCTTGGAAAGCTAAATATGCTGCGAAATGATGGACATTTTTGTGATATCACTATTCGTGTCCAGGACAAAATCTTCCGGGCACATAAGGTGGTACTAGCAGCTTGCAGTGATTTCTTTCGCACCAAACTTGTAGGCCAAGCCGAGGATGAGAACAAGAATGTATTGGATCTGCATCATGTTACAGTGACTGGCTTTATACCTCTTTTAGAATATGCTTACACAGCCACTCTATCAATTAACACAGAAAATATTATTGATGTTCTAGCAGCAGCCAGCTATATGCAAATGTTCAGTGTTGCCAGCACCTGCTCAGAGTTCATGAAATCAAGCATTTTATGGAATACACCCAACAGCCAACCTGAAAAGGGTCTAGATGCTGGACCAGAAAATAATTCTAACTGCAATTTTACTTCTCGAGATGGGAGCATTTCTCCCGTGTCCTCAGAGTGCAGTGTGGTAGAAAGAACGATTCCTGTCTGCCGAGAATCCCGGAGAAAGCGCAAAAGCTACATTGTTATGTCTCCTGAAAGTCCTGTGAAGTGTGGCACGCAAACAAGCTCACCCCAGGTATTGAATTCTTCAGCTTCCTATTCAGAAAATAGAAACCAACCAGTTGACTCTTCCTTAGCTTTTCCCTGGACTTTTCCTTTTGGAATTGATCGAAGGATTCAGCCTGAGAAAGTTAAGCAAGCAGAAAATACCCGGACTTTAGAATTACCTGGCCCATCTGAGGCCAGTAGAAGAATGGCTGATTATGTGACTTGTGAGAGCACAAAAACTACCTTGCCTTTAGGTACCGAAGAAGATGTCCGGGTCAAAGTAGAAAGATTAAGTGATGAGGAGGTCCATGAGGAAGTGTCCCAGCCTGTCAGTGCATCTCAGAGTTCGCTGAGTGATCAGCAGACAGTTCCAGGAAGTGAACAAGTCCAAGAAGACCTTCTGATTAGTCCACAGTCTTCCTCTATAGGTATAATGCCTTTTGTGTTTTTCTTGGTGCTATAAAGTCAATTCAAACATTTTTAAGTTCCTGTTAGATAAAAAGTTTTGTGCTCAGTCATATAGGAAATATAAAGAAGAGTAAAACATGATAACTGGATTTGCTTGAGATGCTATTAGCACTATCATTTATTTTTTACAAGTTGCACATTGGGGAAGATAAAAATAATTGAATAATATCTGGTGGGACAAAGGCAGATACACATACACAAAAAACAGTTAAATCCAGTTTGTGTTTTATTCTTCATTAAAATATGTATTGAAAACTTACCATGTGCCAAGCAAATATTGATGTTACATAAAGAAAAACACATAGTCCCTGCAATGAAGAGGTTAATCATCTAATTGGGGAAGCAGGTATGTAAGTAAATGATTACAGTGAACTATTAAAAGTGCTCTCATCTGGAGGTGTGAACAAAGTAGTATGGTTGCAACAAAGGAAAGAACAAGTTACACTGTATATTTGAGTGGGTCTTACGCAATAAGTAAGAGTTTACCCAAGTGTGGGAATGTCATTTCTGTGAAAACATAAAAACGCAGAGCATATATGCAAACACAGAGGTATGGAAGAGCATTGTGTGTTTGGTAAACAGTGAATTCAGTGCAAAATGATGTAAATAAGTACAGATGCCTGAAAGTGTAGGGAATAGTGGGAGATAAGATAAAAGGAGTGGTTGAGCGCAGGCTGTGAAGAGCCTCGAATCCTAGTTTCAAGTAGGGGTTGCATTTAAGTGCAGGTAACGGAATCCCTTCTAAAGTAACTTAACTGTAGCAGTTTTATTTATTTTTTTCTTTATTATTTATTTATTTATTTATCTTTTTAGATTGAAAATAAAATAATTTATGGTTGTTTTCTCTGGCAGTATTTTTTTCTTTCTTTTTTTTAAATTCAAATTCTGGGGTACATGTGCAGAACGTTCAGTTTTGTTACATAGGTATACACATGCCATGGTGGTTTGCTGCACCCATCAACCCTTCATCTACATTAGGTATTTATCCTAATGCTGTCTCTCCCCTAGCCCCCCACCCCCCAACAGGCCCCACTGTGTGATGTCCCCCTCCCTGTGTCCATGGGTTCTCATTGTTCAACTCCCACTTATGAGTAAGAACATGTGATGTTTGGTTTTCTGTTCTTGTGATAGTTTGCGGAGAATGATGGTTTCCAGCTTCATCCATGTCCCTGCAAAGGACATGAACTCATTCTTTTTTATGGCTGCATAGTATTTCATGGTGTACATGTGCCACATTTTCTTTATCCAATCTATTATTGACGGGGATTTGGGTTGGTTCCAAGTCTTTGCTGTTGTGCATAGTGCCACAATAAACATATGTGTGCATGTGTCTTTATAGTAGAATGATTTATAATCCTTTGGGTGTATACCCAGTAATGGGATGGCTGGGTCGAATGGTATTTCTATTTCTAGATTCTTGAGGAATCGCCACACTGTCTACCACAATGGTTGAACTAGTTTACAGTCCCACCAACAGTGTAAAAGCATTTCCTATTTCTCCGCATCCTCAACCGCATCTGTTGTTTCCAGACTTTTTAATGATCACCATTCTAACTGGTGTGAGATGGTATCTTATTAAATTTCCATGTGAAATTTAAACGAGTTTTTTCCAATTCTGTGAAGAAAGTCAATGGTAACTTGATGGGGATAGCACTGAATCTATAAATTACTTTGGGCAGTATGGCCATTTTCACAATATTGATTCTTCCTATCCATGAGCATGGAATGTTTTCCCATTTATTTGTGTCCTCTCTTATTTTCTTGAGCAGTGGTTTGTAGTTCTTGAAGAGGTCTTTCACATCCCTTGTAAGTTATATTCCTAGGTATTTTATTCTCTTTGTAGCAATTGTGAATGGGAGTTCACTTGTGATTTGGCTCTCTGTTACTGGTGCACAGGAATGCTTGTGATTTTTTATCACAAAGTGTTCAGGAATAAAAGTCCAGGGGTGGTACAGTGAATCTGCAATATAATCAGTGGCCTAGGCAACTTGTATATTTATAATCTGCCATCTTTAGTTTGTTGGTTTCATCCATAAGATGCTCATTTCATCTTTACCTTTGTATTCTAGAAAGGGGCAATGCTTTGTATCAAGAAAGCACCTTTGTTCTCAGAAATCCCTAAAAAACTTCTGCTAGTCTGTGTCACATAGTCTTTCCTAGCTGCAAGGGAATCTGGGAAGATAATGTATATTAGTTGGGTACCTAAATGCCTTGAACAAAATTAGAGCAAAATGGATATTGAGTATGCAACTAGCAATGTCTGCCACAAGTAGGCCAAGTAAGCTTGGATTTTATCTTAGTGGTAGGTAGTAAGGAGTCTACATTAAAGGGATAAAAACAAAAACATGCAGATATTTTAGGAAAACTGTTATTGACATGCAGTGAGTTTGGTTGTACAGAGACAGTCTCAAAGACCAATTGCAGTGCACTTATCTTGGTGTGAATGAAGACTTAAAACCACATGAAAGAAAATAGATATTACAAGACTTTGTAAAGAAAGACTCAGTACCTGATGAGACTGAATATGTATATTGAAAGAACAGGAGAAGTTAAAGTACTCTGATTACTAGGAAATAATGGTAACACTTTATTATATTCCATTGATTCTAAGTCACAATTTTTCATATTTTGTTATTTCTGAATCCAGATATGTCTTACAGTTGGCAGTCTTCTACAGTTGCTTTTTTCTTCCTTAGTGCTATAGAGAATAATGGCAATCATATGAATCAATAGCATTTTAGCATCTATTAAATGCAGTTAGTGCCGTATGAAAATCAGTGGAAGGTGGTGGGAATCCAGTTTTGAGAGTAAATTATCAAGGTCAATTCTGTGTAAATTGTGCTTGGATGATGATCAAGCAGTGTCATTTCAAAAGCAGTAGAAAAGATAAGTGAGATTCCCAACTTGGGACTTTTCTACTAGTAGTGGCAAATTCAATCTCAATAGGAAAAACAGAAGAGCCAAAAACAAGAGGATACCGTGGGGAATACCTATATTCAGGTTTGGGAAGGGATAGAAGAAAAGCCACTAGTGAGTAATAAAGATTTGTTCAAAAGATTGGTGAACCGGGAAGACCATATTAACTTTGTTAGTTTCTTGTGCTTTTACCCTCTGTGTGAGTTTCCCTGGGCTGCTGCAACAAAGTACCACAAACTGAATGGTTTAAAAAAAATTTATTCTCTCATAGTCAGAGGCCAGAAATCTGAACGACAGGTGTTAGCTCCCTTTGAAGGATCTTTCTCTCTTTGAAGATTGTAGGGAAGAATCCTTCCTTGTGTCTTCCAGCCTGTGGCAGCTGCCCACAATCCTTGGTGTTCTTTGACTTACAGCTCCAGTATATGATATTGTACTTTGGTATATGCATTCGTCTTTACATGACGTTCCCTGTCTCTCTGTTATGCCACTGGCTTCAAATCTCTCTCTCCGTAAAAGGACAGCAGTCATTGGATTCAGGTCCCACCCTAATCCAGCATGACCTCATCTTAACTTGATTACATCTGCAAAGACTCTATTTCCAAATAAGGTCACATTCATTGGTAGCAAGGATTAAGACGTACTTTTTTTTTTTTTTTTTTTTTTACTTTAAGTTCTGGGATGCTTGTGCTGAACATGCAAGTTGTGTTTTTGGGTATTTTATTTTCTTTGTAGCAATTGTGAATGGAAGTTCACTCATTATTTGGCTCTCTGCTTGTCTGTTACTGGTGTATAGGAACACTTGTGATTTTTGCACATTGATTTTGTATCCTGAGACTTTGCTGAAGTTGTTTATCAGCTTAAGGAGTTTTGGGGCTGAGACAGTGGGGTTTTCTAAATATACAATTATGTCATCTGCAAACAGAGACAATTTGACCTTCTCTCGTCTTATTTGAATACCCTTGACTTCCTCTCTTCCTATTTGAATACTCTTTCTTTCTCTTGCCTGATTGCTCTGGCCAGAACTTCCAGTACTGTGTTGAATAGGGGTGGTGAGAGAGGGCATCCTTGTCTTGTGCCGGTTTTCAAAGGGAATGCTTTCTGCTTTTACTCATTCGGTATGATACTGGCTGTGGGTTTGTCATAAATAGCTTTTAATATTTTGAGATATGTTCCATCAATACCTAGTTTATTGAGAATTTTTAGCATGAAGGGGTGTTTAATTTTTTTTATTTTTAATTTTTATTTATTTATTTTTCAGACGGAGTCTCACTCTGTCACCAGGCTGGAGTGCAGTGGTGTGATCTCAGCTCATTCAAGCAATTCTCCTGCCTCAGCCTCCTGAGTAGCTGGGACTACAGATTCGTGCCACCACACCCAGCTAATTTTTGTATTTTTAGTAGAGATGGGATTTCACCATGTTGGCCAGGATGGTCTCGATCTCTTGACCTCATGATCCGCCCGCCTCAGCATCCCAAAGTGCTGGGATTACAGACGTTAGCCACCACGCCCAGCCAGGGTGTTGAATTTTATTGAAGGCCTTTTCTGCATCTGTTGAGATAATCATGGTTTTTGTCATTGGTTCTGTTTTATGTGATGGATTACGTTTATTGATTTGCATGTTGAACCAGGCTTGCGTTCCAGGGATGAAGCCGACTCGATCCTGGTGGATAAGCTTTTTGATATTCTGATGGATTCAGTTTGCCAGTATTTTATTGAGGACTTTCACATCAATGTTCATCAGGTATATTGGCCTGATATTTTCTTTTTTTGTTGTTGTGCCTCTGCCAGGTTTTGGAATCAGGATGTTGCTAACCTCATAAAATGATTTAGGGAGGAGTCCCTCTTTTTCTGTTGTTAGGAATGGTACCAGCTTCTCTTTGTACCTTTGGTAGAATTCATCTGTGAATCCGTCTGGTGCTGGGCTTTTTTTGGTTGGTAGGCTATTTCAGGAGAGTTTATAGCATGAAGGGATGTTGATTTTTTTTTTTTTTTTTTTTTTTTTGAGGTTCTGCCACAACTTCAGAATTTGTTATTGGTCTATTCAGGGATTCAACTTCTTCCTAGTTTAGTCTTGGGAGGGTGTATATGTCCAGGAATTTTCATCTAGATTTTCTAGTTTATTTGCGAAGAGGTGTTTATAGTATTCCCTGATGGTAGTTTGTATTTCTGTGGGATCAGTAATGATATCCCTTTTATCATTTTTTATTGTGTCTATTTGATTATTCTCTCTCTTCTTCTTTATTAATCTGGTTAGCAGTCTATTTTGTTAATCTTTTCGAAACACCAGCTCCTGGATTCATTAATTTTTTGAAAGGTTTTTCGTGTCTCTCTTTCGGTTCTGCTCTGTTCTTAGTTATTTCTTGTCTTCTGCTAGCTTTTGAATTTGTTTGCTCTTGCTTCTCTACTTCTTTTAATTGTAATGTTAAGGTATAGATTTTACATCTTTCCCACTTTCTGATGTGAGCATTTAGTGCTATAAATTTCCCTCTCAACTGTGCTTTTTAGCATGTCCCGGAGATTCTGGTACCTTGTCTCTTTGTTCTCATTGGTTTCAGAGAACTTCGTTATTTCTGCCTTAATTTCGTTATTTACCAGTGGTCATTCAGGAGCAGGTTGTTTAGTTTCCATGTAGTTGTGCAGTTTTGAATGAGTTTCTTTTATGATTATTATTATTATTATTATTATTATTTATTATACTTTAAGTTCTAGGGAACATGTGCACAACGTGCAGGTTTGTTACATATGTATACATGTGTCATGTTGGTGTGCTGCACCCATTAACTCGTCATTTACATTAGGTATATCTTCTAATGCTATCCCTTCCCCCTCCCCCTGCCCCACAACAGGCCCCAGTGTGTGATGTTCCCCTTCCTGTGTCCAAGTGTTCTCATTGTTCAATTCCCACCTATGAGTGAGAACATGCGGTGTTTGGTTTTTTGTCCTTGTGATAGTTTGCTGAGAATGATGGTTTCCAGCTTCATCCATGTCCCTGCAAAGGACATGAACTCATCCTTTTTTATGGCTGCATAGTATTTCATGCTGTATATGTGCCACATTTTCTTAATCCTGTCTATCATTGATGGACATTTGGGTTGGTTCCAAGTCTTTGCTATTGTGAATAGTGCCGCAATAAACATACATGTGCAAGTGTCTTTATAGCAGCATGATTTATAATCCTTTGGGTATATACCCAGTAATGGGATGGCTGGGTCAAATGGTATTTCTAGTTCTAGATCCCTGAGGAATCACCACACTGTCTTCTACAATGGTTGAACTAGTTTACAGTCCCACCAACAGTGTAAAAAGTGTTCCTATTTCTCCACATCCTCTCCAGCACCTGTTGTTTCCTGACTTTTTAATGATCACCATTCTAACTAGTGTGAGATGGTATCTCATTGTGGTTTTGATTTGCATTTCTCTGATGGCCAGTGATGATGAGCATTTTTTCATGTGTCTGTTGGCTGCATAAATGTCATCTTTAGAGAAGTGTCTGTTCATATCCTTCCCCCACTTTCTGATGGGGTTGTTGTTGTTTGTTTTTTTCTTGTAAATTTGTTTGAGTTCTTTGTAGATTCTGGATATTAGCCCTTTGTCAGATGAGTAGATTGTAAAAATTTTCTCCCATTCTGTAGGTTGCCTGTTCACTCTGATGGTAGTTTCTTTTGCTGTGCAGAAGCTCTTTAGTTTAATTAGATCCCATTTGTCAATTTTGGCTTTTGTTGCCATTGCTTTTGGTGTTTTAGACATGAAGTCCTTGCCCATGCCTATGTCCTGAATTGTATTGCCTAGGTTTTCTTCTAGGGTTTTTATGGTTTTAGGTCTAATATTTAAGTCTTTAATCCATCTTGAATTAATTTTTGTATAAGGTGTAAGGAAGGGATCCAGTTTCAGCTTTCTACATATGGCTAGCCAGTTTTCCCAGCACCATTTATTAAATAGGGAATCCTTTCCCCATTTCTTGTTTTTGTCAGATTTGTCAAAGATCAGATGGTTGTAGATGTGTGATATTATTTCTGAGGGCTCTGTTCTGTTCCATTGGTCTGTATCTCTGTTTTGGTACCAGTACCATGCTGTTGTGGTTACTGTAGCCTTGTGGTATAGCTTGAAGTCAGGTAGTGTGGTGCCTCCAGCTTTATTCTTTTGGCTTAGGATTAACTTGGCAATGCAGGCTCTTTTTTGGTTCCATATGAACTTTAAAGTAGTTTTTTCCAATTCTGTGAAGAAAGTCATTGGTAGCTTGATGGGGATGGCATTGAATCTATAAATTACCTTGGGCAGTATGGCCATTTTCACGATATTGATTCTTCCTATCCACGAGCATGGAATATTCTTCCATTTGTTTGTATCGTCTTTTATTTCATTGAGCAGTGGTTTATAGTTCTCCTTGAAGAGGTCCTTCACATCCCTTGTAAGTTGGATTCCTAGGTATTTTATTTTCTTTGAAGCAATTGTGAATAGGAGTTCACTCATGATTTGGCTCTCTGTTTGTCTGTTATTGGTGTATAAGAATGCTTGTGATTTTTGCACATTGATTTTGTATCCAGAGACTTTGCTGAAGTTGCTTATCAGCTTGAGGAGATTTGGGGCTGAGATGATGGGGTTTTCTAAATATACAATCATGTCATCTGCAAACAGGGACAATTTGACTTCCTCTTTTCCTAATTGAATACCCTTTATTTCTTTCTCCTGCCTGATTGCCCTGGCCAGAACTTCCAACACTGTGTTGAATAGGAGTGGTGAGAAAGGGCATCCCTGTCTTGTGTCAGTTTTCAAAGGGAATGCTTCCAGTTTTTGCCCATTCAGTATGATATTGGCTGTGGATTTGTCATAAATAGGTCTTATTATTTTGATATATGTCCCATTAATACTTAATTTATTGAGAGTTTTTAGCATGAAGGGTTGTTGAATTTTGTCAAAGGCCTTTTCTGCATCTATTGAGATAATCATGTCTTTTTTGTCTTTGGTTCTGTTTATATGCTGGATTACGTTTATTGATTTGCATATGTTGAACCAGCCTTGCATCCCAGGGATGAAGCCCACTTGATCATGGTGGATAAGCTTTTTGATGTGCTGCTGGATTCGGTTTGCCAGTATTTTATTGAGGATTTTTGCATTGATGTTCATCAGGGATATTGGTCTAAAATTCTCTTTTTTTGTTGTGTCTCTGCCAGGCTTTGGTATCAGGATGGTGCTGGCCTCATAAAATGAGTTAGGGAGGATTCCCTCTTTTTCTACTGATTGGAATAGTTTCAGAAGGAATGGTACCAGCTCCTCTTTGTACCTCTGGTAGAATGAGTTTCTTAATCCTGAGTTCTAATTTGATGGCACTGTGGTCTGAGAGGCTGTTTGTTACGATTTCTGTTCTTTTGCATTTGCTGAGGTGTGTTTTACTTCCAATTATGTGGTCTATTTTAGAATAAGTGCCATGCGGTGCTGAGAAGAATGTATATTCTGTTGATTTGTGGTGGAGAGTTCTATAGCTATCTATTAGGTCTGCTTGGTCCAGAGCTGAGTTCAAGTCCTGAATATCTTTGTTAATTTTCTGTCTCATTGATCTGTCTAATATTGACAGTGGGGTGTTAAAGTCTCCCACTATTATTGTGTGGGAGTCTAAGTCTCTTTGTAGGTCTCTAAGAACTTGTTTTATGAATCTGGGTGCTCCTGTATTGCATATATATGTATTTAGGATAGTTAGCTCTTCTTGTTGCATTGATCCGTCTGCCATTATATAATGCCCTTCTTTGTCTTTTTTGATCTTTGTTGGTTTAAAGACTGTTTTATCAGAGACTATGATTGCAGCCCCCGCTTCTTTTTTTTCTTTCCATTTGCTTGGTAAATATTCCTCCATCCCTTTATTTTGAGTCTGTGTGTGTCTTTGACCCACATGAGATAGGTCTGAACACAGCACACCAATGGGTTTCGACTCTTTGTCCAATTTGCCAGTCTGTGTCTTTTAATTGGGGCATTTAGCCCATTTACATTTAAGGTTAATATTGTTATATGCAAATTTGATGCTGTCGTCATGATGCTAGCTGGTTATTTTGCACATTCGTTGATGCAGTTTCTTTATGTTATTGGTCTTTGTATTTTGGTGTGTTTTTGCAGTGGCTGGTACCAGTTTTTCTTTTCCATATTTAGTGCTTCCTTCAGGAGCTCTTGTAAGGCAAGCCTGGTGGTTACAAAATCCCTCAGCATTTGCTTGTCTGTAAAGGATTTTATTTCTCACTTATGAAACGTAGTTTGTCTGGATATGAAATTCTGGGGTGAAAATTCTTTTCTTTAAGAATTTGAATATTGGCCCCCACTCTCTGTAGAGAGATCCGCTGTTAGTCTGATGGCTTCCCTCTGTAGGTAACCTGACCTTTCTCTGTGGCTGCCCTTAACATTTTTCCTTCATTTCAACCTTGGAGAATCTGATGATTATGTCTCTTGGGGTTGCTATTCTCGAGGAGTATCTTAGTGGTGTTCTCTGTATTTCCTGAATTTGAATGTTGGCCTATGTTGCTAGGTTGGGGAAGTTGTCCTGGATAATATTCTGAAGTGTGTTTTCCAACTTGGTTCATTTCTCCCTGTCACTTTCAGGGACCTCAGTCAATCGTAGGTTTGGTCTTTTCACATAGTCCCATATTTCTTGGAGGCTTTGTTCCTTTTCAGTCTTTTTTTCTCTAATCCTGTCTTCATGCCTCGTTTCAGTAAGTTGATCTTCATTCTCTGTATCTTTCTTCCGCTTGGTCCATTCAGCTACTGATACTTGTGTATGCTTTGTGAAGTTCTCGTGCTGTGTTTTTTAGCTCTATCAGGTCATTTATGTTCTTCTGTAAACTGGTTATTCTAGTTAGCAGTTCCTGTAACCTTTTGTCAAGGTTCTTAGCTTCCTTGCATTGGGTGAGATAGAACATGCTCCATTAGTACAGAGGAGTTTGTTATTACCCACCTTCTGAAGCCTACTTCTGTCAATTTGTCAAATTCATTCTCTGTCCAGTGTTGTGCCCTTGCTGGAGAGGAGTTGCAATCATTTGGAGAAGAGGCATTCTGGTTTTTGGAATTTTCAGCGTTTTTGTGCTGGTTTTTCCTCATCTTCATGGATTTATCTATCTTTGATCTTTGAGGCTGATGACCTTTGGATGGGTTTGGATGGGGTGTCTGTGTGGAGGTTCTTTTTGTTGATGTTGATGTTATTGCCTTCTGTTTGTTAGTTTTTCTTCTAACAGGCCCCTCTTTTGAAGGTCTGCTGCAGTTTGTTGGAGGTCCACTCCAGACCCTATTTGCCTGGGTATCACCAGCGGAGGCTGCAGAACAGCAAAGATTGCTGCCTGCTCCTTCCTCTGGATGCTTCATCCCAGAGGGGCACCGGCCTGATGCCAGCCGGAGCTCTCCTGTATGAGGTGTCTGTCACCCCTGTTGGGAAGTCTTTCCCAGTCAGGAGGCATGGGGGTCAGGGACCCACTTGAGGAGGCAGTCTGTCCCTTTGCAGAAGTCGAGCACTGTGCTGGTAGAACCCTCCTTGTCAGTATCCGCTGCTCTCTTCAGAACCCGCAGGCAGGGACGTTTAAGTCCACTGAAGCTGCAACCACAGCCGCCCCTTCTCCCAGGTGCTCTGTCCCAGTAAGATGGGATTTTTATCTATAAGCCCCTGACTGGGGCTGCTGTCTTTCTTTCAGAGATGCCCTGCCCAATGAAGAGGAATCTAAAGAGGCAGTCTGGCCGCAGCCACTGTGCCACACTGTGTTGAGTTCTGCCCAGTTGGAACTTCCAGGCCTTTTTAGCGCTGTCAGGGGAAAACCAGCTACTCAAGCCTTAGTAATGGCAGATGGCCCTCCCCCGACCAAGCTTGATTGTCCCAGGTCAACTTCAGACTGCTGTGCTGGCAGTGAGAATTTCAAGCCAGTGGTTCTTAGCTTGCTGGGCGAGGTGGGAGTGGGACCTGCTGAGTGAGACCACTTGGCTCCCTGGCTTCAGCCCCCTTTGCAGGGGAGTGAATGGTTCTGTCTCACTGTAGTTCCAGGCACCACTGGTGTATGAAAAAAGAAGAGCTAGCTTGGTGTCTGCCCAAACAGCCGCCCAGTTTTGTGCTTGAAACCCAGGGCCCTGGTGATGTAGCACACGAGGGAATCTCCTGGTCTGCGGATTGCAAAAACTGTGGGAAAAGCGTAGTATCTGGGCCAGATAGCACAGTCCCTCACAGCTTTCCTTGGCTCCTTGCACCTCCTGGGTGAGGTAACACCCCACCCTGCTTCTGCTCACCCTCTGTGGGCTGCACCCACTGCCTAACTAGTCCCAGTGAGATGAACAGGGTACCTCATTGGAAATGCAGACACCTGCCTTCTGTGTTGGTCTCACTGGGAGCTGCAGACTGGAGCTGTTCCTATTCGGCCATCTTGCCAGTAGCCAAGACGTAGTGTCTTTTTGGGGGAAATAATGTCACCCACAGCAGCCACTGAAGTTCATATTCCTGAATTGGGGTCAAAATAGTTGTGAAGAATTTACATGAACACACATCCAACAAAATATTTAATTTCAAGAAATCATAGCTATTTGTTGATCCAACCAAGTTTTTACTAAACTACCAGAGTCAGTAATTGAAAACACCTTGGTACCTTCTGAGTAACGAACTGCCTACTGAATAATTATAATTTTAATCATTTAAGAAAGTAGGAACCCAAATATTAATCTATCTAGATATCTAAGATATTTAGTTAGGCATGTGAAATAGTCATCCTTTACCACTCCCAAGTATATATAATCAGTTATATATATATATCTGTTAAATATCTTCCTAAGATATTTAGTTAGGCATGTGAAATAGTCATCCTTTACCACTCCCAAGTATATATAATCAGTTCAGGTTTTGCCTTTATGATAGTTTTGTTTTTGTTTGAGACTGAGTCTCGCTCTGTCACCCAGGCTGGAATGCAGTAGCATGATCTCAGCTCACTGCAACCTCTCCCTCCTGGGTTCAAGCAATTCTCCTGCCTCAGCCTCCCAAGTAGCTGGGACTGCAGGCACACACCACCACACCCAGCTAATATTTGTATTTTTAGTAGAGATGGAGTTTCACCATGTGAGCCAGGTTGGTCTCAAACTCCTGACCTCAAGTGATCCACCCACCTCCGCCTCCCAAAATGCTGGGATTACAGGCCTGAGCCACTGCACCCAGCCCTTTATGATGTTATTAACAAGAGTTAATAAGTAGAACAAACCTTTCAGTTATATAAGTAGAATCTGTTACCTATATATTATTATAAATGGATTCTATAAAGCAGACATGGCAACCACTCTGAATCAGATAATCCTAATGTGGTTTGTTTCTTGTGTTTTTTTGTTTTGTTTTTGTGGTTTTTTGAGCCAGTATCTTGCCCTGTTGCTCAGGCTGGAGTGCTGTGGTGTGATGTCAGCTCACTGCAACTTCTGCCTCCTGAGTTCAAGTAATTGTCCTGCCTCAGCCTCCCAAGTAGCTGGGATTACAGGTGCCTGCCACCACACCTGGCTAATTTTTGTATTTTTAGTGGAGACAGGATTTCACCATGTTGGCCAGGCTGGTCTCGAACTCCTGACCTCAAGTGAACGCCTGCCTCAGCCTCCCAAAGTGCTGAGATTACAGCCGTGAGCCACCATGCCTGACTCCAATATGATTTTTTTTCCTTGCCTTCATGGCAAATGTACTGATCACTCTCAACAAACCAATCTTAATTCCAAACTTACATACTAAAACAAAGCCATACAGAAAAAAGTAAATTCTTTGCGGTATTGAAGGCAGTCAGTAAATTTGAGAGGGAGAAAAGGAAGATGTGCATGGTACTTTTTCCCCTATAAGTTCCATAAGTGTATTTAATTTTACTTACTAATTTGTTAAAGAACATCTCTGAGAGGTATTTTGTCTTTCTAGGTATGGAAAATATAATGTTTAGTATATTATTTTCAAATTTCCAAAATAATAATTTGATTATCCATGAAATTAGTTCAGATAGGATTTTACCTGCTGTTTTAAGTTCCCCTTGTTGCCACTTGCCCATGGAAAGGTTGTAAAATTCAGTATCAACTTGCAGCAAATAAAAGCAATAAATACAACAAATTTAAAGGAGAAAAAAGACTGCTGGTTTTAGGTTGGGCCTTGTTACTTAAAAAGATAACTCCCTAGTCCTTCTAACCCCATCCCCACTCCTAGGCAAACCACTGTAAATATTAATAGTTGCCTATTCTGGATATTTTATATCAGTGGGATCATGAAATACGTGGGTTTTTTTTCTCACTGGCTTATGTTTTTACCATAATGTTTTCACAGTTCATTTGTGTTATACCTTGTAAAGTTTTGAAATGGTTTTGCCAGTCAGAGATCTGAACTTGGCCTCCAGGGCCAGTTCAGATGAACTAATCCAAGCTATGTTCATCCTCTCATTATAGTTTATTTCTCTTGTAGACCGTTAACACAGTAGGCAGGCAGGCAGATGATCTTCAGAGCAGGTGTTAGTCTAGAAAACAATTTCACCAAGGAGCAACACAATCTGAATAACCAAAATATTTTCAAAAGACTGTTTCTAGGAAAACAAAACAAACCTGACAGCGAAGGGCTTCATTGAACTATTTGAGCTTAATTCAGCATGAACTTACATCCCAGCCAAGGGCAGGTGGCACCTCAAAAGGGATTTTATATCTGCCATCTCATCCAGGATCCCAGGACAAAAGCAACAAGGAATTTAGCTGAATCTCAGTGGATCTTTATTTCTGCCAGGGCCCTGTAGCCAAAGACCACCTATGATTGAACAGGTTGAGTTTGTTGCTCGTTTACAACAAGGGAGATTATACACCATGGGGTTTTTAGGGTTGGTTCTCAGTAAGAAAGTGTTAAAAAGGCCTTAGCGCAGGATTTGGCCTTGTGTTGGGTGATTTCAGGGATGCTTACTCTCTGTTAGGGAGGGTTCAAGGAAGTGAGGTTTGCTCAGGACTGGTGATGTCAGAAAGGAGAGAGAATTCTGTTATTGAATATCTTAATAAATACTATCTAGGAATGCAGACTAAAGTGAATCTATAGCAGTAGTGGCTCATTAGCCGGCGAGAGATGGGGATGACTGGTATGTTTCTGATTGCACAAATAAAAGTGTTTTTTAGTCTCGCTTTAAGTAAGGGTCACAGAGTGACTTGATCTTACGTTGTTTCGTGAGACTGTTTATGTTCCCCAGGAGAATACTGTGGCTGTAAGGACCAGGCCCCACCCCTAAATGAGTGCCAAGACTGTTTCTGAATGTTGGAAGATGTTTCCCTTTTTCAAGTATAAAGTGAGATCTTATATTGAAAACCTTTTAGAACAATGCCTGGCACATGGTAAATACTCAGTAGGAGATGACCACCGTAATTGCTTTTCAGTTCCAGAGGAATCTTTGTAAGTATCTTGAATACCTGAACAGTGGCAGCAGCAACTTGAGTTTGATGCGACAGAAGCTATTATACAGCACTTCTAATTGGGGGGAGAGTCGACTCTGTCTTGATAAGCTAGCCCTGAACCATATAAAGCTGATTGTCTCTATGAATCAGTTTTACTGTTTCACAAGGTGAAAAGTGTCTGACCAGAATTCTTAGCCTCACTACCACTGAGAACAGAATCCCTATAGGGTAGAAAGGAAACTTCATTTTAATAATTTAAGAAACATCACTGTCACCTCAGGAAAGTAATATTGCGCATATATATGTGTGTGTATGTGTATATATATGTGTATGTATTCTGCTGTTAAATCAGTTTAACTGAAATTCCAATTCATATGATTACTTGTGTTATTTGCAAAAATCATCATTTCAAGAAAAACAGTTGCAATTTATTTTTTGCTGATAGTTGCATAAGTGATATAATAACACTATGTGTTTACCTCCACAGTATACATAGAATTCCAAAAGTCTGTTTTAACTCATTTTAGCTTGGAGTGGCTTTCGTTTTTAGCTTTTGGTGCATTCAGTAGCCACGGGTGAGGGAAAATGGTTTTGCTTTGCTTTGCATGCTCACTATCCATTGAATTAGGGGATCTAGACATTTTAGAGTGTAGAGATGGATTTGTTTTAAGAAGGACCATCTGCTAGATGTATCTTGTACTGAATTTTAGTTCTTTTCAACCAGCTTTTTAAACAAACCTTTGGCGGTACTAGAATCAGTCCCAGACAGTGTGGTTTTTATTCTCACCTCACCAAGAGTCCACTCCCTCCTAGAAAGAATATGGCCTGCCTGATAGTGAGAAGCAAATGTCAGTCTTCTTGGCCTACCCTTATCACAACTCCAGGCACTTTTTTGGCAAGCCTTTGCCTATAAGCTTTAATATTGTCTGTGCTCTGAATAAGTTCAGAATACCGTAAAATAGATCTTTATGTCCATGGGACCAAGTCTAAATACTGGCGTTTTTCCAGTTTTTTATCCCAGGACTGATTGAAAAGTTAATGTTTATTTCTCTTTTCTTTAAGGAAAAAACTGAGAATGGGAAGATACTGACAAGTAAACAATTCTTTCTTAAAATGCAGCATTATCTGGTTCTCTATCCTACATCTGGATTAAAAACGAGTCAGAAGAACCCAGGAATAACTTGCATAAGTAGACATAGGGGAAAAGCAGAAATGCCGTTTGATAGTAAGAGAAAGAAAAAGAGAAGACACACACAGAAATGCTACACACATACCAGAAGGGATGGAATGGGAAGACCAGAAAGAATGGGGGTGCAATTGGGAATGAATGTAAACACACACAGTCCTGCCTATTTTCAAAAGCCTCAGAATATATGCAAGTATTAGAACACTGTATAATAATGAGTGTTCTTTATTATTGTGGTGAGTCATCAAGAAACAAAAAATAAGTTATATTTGGTATCCTTCATTTAAGAAGTCAAGGCAAAATGTAATCCTGTCACAAGTTTTCCAGTACAAGTGATTAAATAAAGTTTGGATGCCTTAAAATTTAGTTTTTTAAAACACTTTTTACTTAAGTGGATAATGTACCTGTTTCCTAATGACAGCAATTCAAGTGTTCCAAAGAGGGAAACTTAAGTATTAGATTCCAAATTTTCATCAGAAGGAAATTTCATCCCGTATGATCATTAGCAGATGATACTTATTAAATGTTCACACGTATATAGTGGTGTACAAACTGTTACAGTTAGTACATTTTCTTTTTTTTTTTTTTGAGACGGAGTTTCTCTCATTGCCCAGGCTGGAGTGCAATGGCACGGTCTCAGCTCACTGCAACCGCCGCCTCCCAGGTTCAAGTGATTCTCCTGCCTCGGTCTCCCGAGTAGCTGGGATTACAGGCATGCGCCACCACACCCAGCTAATTTTGTATTTTTAGTAGAGACGGGGTTTCTCCCTGTTGGTCAGGCTGGTCTCGAACTCCTGACCTCAGGTGATCCACCTGCGTCGGCCTCCCAAAGTGCTGGGATTACAGGCATGAACCACTGCGCCCAGCCACATTTTCATTTTCATTAAAATATTATAAGCAAAAGCTTGTTTGCTGTTAAAAGACCAAAATTCTCAGAGGCTCAGATTTGTTCATTTGGTGCAACACAGCTAGTTTGTGTTCAGTAAATAAACTGGCAGAGTTCGTTACCTAATGAGAATAAGCTAGGTTGTTTGAGTCTACTGTCCCACAACAAACAACAAATTTTAAGTTTTTAAAAATTCACTTTTAAACTGTTTGAAAAGCTGAAAAGATGGCCAAGGAACTGCAAGGTTAAATTAGGGGAGAAAGCCTGGCCCAGGGAGGTAAGTAGATCATCACAGCACTAAAATCAGTTTTGCCTTTAAGACATTTGCCAAAACACAAATGGGCTTTGGTTGATCAACTCAAAGAGCAGGAGAAATGAAACTGAAAGCTCAGAGTGTGTAAAAGTTGTAAAGTCTTAGAAAAGTTGCCCCACACATTAAGCAGGGAGCAGGTTTACATTAGAACTAAACCTGCTCCCTGCTTAATGTGTGTATTGTAACACATACCTGATTGGTAATAATTTAAAAATCCAGCAATACCAAGTGTTGGTAAGGATATGGAGCAAGACAACTCTGATATACTGCTAGCAGTGATGTAAATTTAGTACAATCATTTTGGAAAAGAATTTAGTATTTTCTGATAAGGTTGAAGATAAATGTATTCAGTGACCTAGCAGCTCCATTCCTACATATATACCACTTCCATTCCTAAGTATATACTGTGGAGAAAAGCATGCTCATGTGCATTGTCCTTTGGGATTGTACTGTCAGAACTAAACCTGCTCCCTGTCCTCCATACTCCAGGGGACTGTAGAAAAACCTGCCTTGGCAGTGAGCAGACTAGAAAAGGAAAAAGAGAGGAAAACACATCCCTGAGAAGTTACTGCTAGACCACGTACAGATTGGTACAACACAGACTTTGAGTGGGTAGGCCAAGGAATCTCAAACAGTGAATCTCATATAGATAATGCTGCCCAGGAACCTAGCAGAAGCAAACATAAAACGTCTCTGGAAAAGGGCATTATGTATCCTGACCTCAGCAACTCAATTACCTACAAATAATTTTCAAGGGCAATAACCAGTCGAAAAATTACCAGAGCACTCAAGAAAACAAGGCAGAGAGAGAACCAACAGGAAAAAAAAATGTGTTTTTTAAATGCAGCAGAAATATACTGGCATTGCCACTTGGCGTAGTTTTCAAGCACAGATATAAAGTAAATATGCTTACTGTATTTAACAAAATAAACATGAACAATAATTGCAGAGAACAGTAAACTATAAAAAGTGACATAGCAGATTTAAGGAGTACCAAATGGGACTTTTAGAGAAAAATGATAATCAAAATTAAAATCTCCGTGAACATTTTGGCAGCACATCGCACTCAACAGAAGAGAGAATTAGGAAATTAAAAGATTAACTAGAAGAAATTACTTCAGTGCTACACAGAGAGAGACACAGTGGTGGAAACTGCAGTAGCAAAGAGGAGAAGGGTGTGGAAGACAACAAATGTAGGTTTGATGGGAGCTTTAAACAGAGAAGAGAGGTTGGCTGAGAATTTTCCAGATTTGATGAAAGACACCAGTCCCAAACAGGAATAGTAAAAAGAAACACAGACCTAGATACATCGTAGAGAAAATTCAGGGAAAAAAAAAAAATGTCATATTCTTCAAAAGAATATGACTTTTTAACACCACCAGAAACCAGTGGGATGATATCCTCAGTGTGCTGAAAGAAAATAACTCCCAGTCTACATTTCTACACAGGGTAAAAGTATCTTTCAAGAATGAATTATATTTGAAAAATATATAAATGAAATATTTATATTTGAAAATATATAAATGAAATGTTTTCAAACAAAAAGAATTGATCATCAGCAAATCATTGCCAAAAAAGTTACAAAGAATGGACTTTTGGCAGAAGTGAAGTGAGCATAGATGGGAGGTTTCATTTGCAAGAATGAACAGCAGAGGAAGAGGTAAATATGAGAACATGTATATATGATAATGTCTGTGGGACTTAATCAGAACAAAGAAGTGAAATATCAGACAATTTGTAAATGGCAGGATGGAAGTGGTGGGAAATGGAGTTAAAGCTTCTAGGATCTTTATGTTATCCAGAAGGAAGTAAAAGTTTTAACTTTCGACTTTGGTAAACAAAGTATATCTCTAATTTGTAAGGCAACCAATAAAAAGAAATAGGAAAATATTGTGTAACTTCTAAACAAATAGAAGGGGAGAAGTGGAATATTTATTTCCACTTGTATTCAACAAGCTGATTCTCAAATGTATACAGGAATGCAGAAGGCAAAAAATAGCCAGAATGTTCAGAAAGCAAATGAACAGGGGCAGAGAACTTTCTCTACTTGATAGCAAGATTTATTATAAAGCTACAGTAACTAAAGATTGGCATTAATACAAGGACAAATAAGCAGATGGAACTAACAGAAAACCCGAAAACAGACCTATGTATTTGTACATGACATACGACAGAGGAGGCACTGCAGACCTTTCATGACGTTTGGTCACAAAGTCAACTCCAATGGCTTAAAGAAAAAACAAAGCATAAGGCAAAACATGATCCTTTCCATAAGATAATTTCAGACAGGGAAAGATTTTTTAAAAACAAGACCAAAAAGCCGTAACAATGAGAAAAAGATGAATTAAATTAAAATGTTAAACTTTGGTCATCAGAAGAAGCCATAGAAAGGTAAAAAAAGCCATGGGGTGGGAAAGGTATTTGTAGTGTGTGTCGCTGACCAAGGGCTTGTATACAGATGGTGAAAAGAACTCTTACGCTAAAAAGGCAGACAACTCGGGCATTTCACAAAAGAGGGAGCAAGGGAGATTCCGTAAATATGTGACACTAGATTCACCTCAGTAGTAATAAGGGAAATGCAATTCAAACCACCGTGAAATATTGTAACACATACACCAGGTTGGTAATAATTTTAAAAACCAGTGGTAATAACTTAAAAATCCAGCAACACCAAATGTTGGTAAGGAGGTAAGGATATGGAGCAGCACAACTCTGATACACTAGCAGTGATGTGAATTTAGTACAGTCACTCTGGAAAGAGTTTAGTATTTTCTAATAAGGTTGAAGATAAATGTGTTCAGTGACCTAGCAATTCCATTCCTACACATATACCACCTCCATTCCTAAGTCTTTACCATGGAGAAAAGCATGCTCATGTGCATTAAGGATATTCATAGCAGCATTGTTCTTAATAGCCAAAAAACTGTTCATCAAGAGTAAAATGGATAATGATGAATATTATAAACAATGAAAATAAACTTTGGTTACACGTAAAAACGATGAGTCCACAATGTTGGAGGAAAGAAGCAAGACAAAAGAATACATGTATGACCCGATTTATATAAAACAGCCAGACAACACTAAAAAGTATTGTTTATGGCAAGCCTTGGCAAACTTTCCTTTAAAGGCAAAATGATAACTGTTTTAGACATAACTGCCACATGGTCTCTGTCACAACCAAAAGCTACTAAACTCTGCCACTGTAGGGCAGAAGCAGCCCTAGTCCAGCCAAAGCTGTGTTCAGCAAGAACGAATACCTACTTTATGGATACTTGTATTCAAGATAAAGTTACTTTTAAAAGTGAGAGAATGGGAGGAGGAAAATGATAACCATAAGAAGCTTTTGGAGAAGGGAGGGGTTTATGATCAGGGAAGGCTGAATGGGGACTTCCAGGATGCTGGCAGTGCTTTCGTGTGGCTCGTGTGTGAAGGTTGCCCGGGTGTTCACTTTATCTGTTAAATTCTGTATAAAAGTTGTACAACAAGTTGTGTATGTCTTCAATAAGTTTTAAAAAATAAAAATTTCAGTGTTTTCCTTAAATGGTTAATTATTCAGTTTTATGTGGATTTTTGTTCGCTTTTGAATTGCCCTGCTTGCTTTCTGAAATGTGTCAAAGAAATAGTTCTAAAAGAACTTAAATAGTAATATAAGACTATTATCTTACATGTGACTTTTTTTTTAATCACAAACATTTAAAAATATAGAACACGGCCGGGTGCGGTGGCTCACACCTGTAATCCCAGCACTTTGGGAGGCCGAGGCAGGTGGATCACAAGGTCAGGAGATCGAGACCATCCTGGCTAACACGGTGAAACCCCATCCCTACTAAAATACAAAAAATGAGCTGGGCGTGGTGGCAGGCGCCTGTAAGTCCCAGCTACTCGGGAGGCTGAGGCAGGAGAATGGCGTGAACCCGGGAGGCGGAGCTTGCAGTGAGCCAACATCGCGCCACCGCACTCCAGCCTGGGCGACAGAGCGAGACTCAGTCTCAAAAAAAAAAAAAATGTAGAACACTACTTTGGATTAATAATTCAGGATATGAACACTAGATAATATATGTCAGAGGCTTAGATATAATATAGCTTTCAGTTACAATCTTGGCTTATTCACACCAAAGGATTACAGTTGTCCTCTTTCTCTTATTCACAGGCTCAGTAGATGAAGGCGTTTCTGAGGGGTTGCCTACACTTCAAAGCACGTCTAGCACTAATGCTCCTCCGGATGATGATGATCGGTCAGTACTAATATAGCATTTCGTTACCTCGTAAGGGTTGTGTTTACAACTCCAAATTCAAGCATTTCATCTCAGAGTTGTAGAAGTTTATTACAACCTCACTTCAGTATACTTTTCAAAGTAATGAAGTAGCATCATCACATTATAAATTAGAGCACCTATACAAGGCTTTTTTTTTTTCCCAGCATTTCCAAAACTACCTAGTCCCATTGCTTTAAATCGTATCTATCAAGTGTTGGCAAACTATGAACCACAGGCCAATTCCAGCCTACCACCTTTATTTGTAAATCAAGTATTATTGGAACACAACCACGCTCATTTGCTGACATACTGTTTGTGGATGGCAGAGTTGAGTGGTTGAAACAGACTGTACGGTGTGCAAAGTCAGAACGTGTGCTGTATGGACTGCTGTGAAAAACATCTGCCAAAGTCTGATCTGTATACCCATAACTCCCTCCCTGCTTGATATTTCCACATAAATGTGTAAAGGGCATTGCACATTTAACAAGGTCAAGACAGATCTCTTGATTTCTAACTCCTTGTCTAAATCCTGCTTCTCCACCCTTTCTCCCATTTCAGTAAGCATCATCATTATCCCCTAATTTCTCAAGCAAAATCTCTGAGGATTATTCTTAATCTTTTTTCCTTACCACTCTTCATCTCCCTCGTAGTTAATCCTTAAGTCCTGTCAACTCTGCCTATAAAATATATCCCTGTCTACTTTTCTAATCTGTACTGTAGCCACCCTACTCTAAGTCACCATCATCTTTTGCCTTGACTACTGCAATAGCCTTCAAAGTAGCCTCTGATTGCATTCTTCCCCAATTCTAATCCATTTTCCATGTAGCAGCGAAAATCATCTTTTTAAATTAAGTCAGACTATGTCACTGTTTTAAGCTATAGATTCTTAACATTCTTTATTCATACCTAAAATCTATAGGCCTTGCTATGCCTTCTAAAGCCCTACACGATGTGACTTCTGCCTAACTCCTTTCAGACCATTCTCCCTCTTACACTACATTCTAGCCTCATAGATCTTCTTTCACTGTTCCTGGAGTACTCCATGTTTGTTCCTGCTTTGGGCCATTCTGTCACTTTAGGGCCTTTGCCTGAAAAGCTTTCTCTCTCAGTTTTTACAGTGTTGGCTCCAGATTCATGACCTTCAGATCACTGTCTTGGTATCAGTTCTCAAGGAGGCTTTTCCTGCCCACCAGTCTCAAGCAGCACCCAATCACTATTAGATCCTTCTAATTTAATTGTCTGCTCTGATAAGTTCCTTGATTATTTATTATCTGTGTCTCTCCCACTGAATGTAGACTCCACTGAATGATTGCATTCTTCCTCAGAGAAGGTCCAGGACAATCTTAAAAACTGTATTTGTTGAAAACTTGAAGGATTTAAGGGACTCAAATTAGGTTTATTTTTCTTGAATAGCTAAACCTGGTAGGGGAGGTTATCAGCCGGAATCATTTGTGGATTAATGAAAGCATGAACAAACAGCAGTGTGCCTAGACTCCTTGATTTCAAGTATTAATCGGGTTGTGTGTTGTGTGTTAGATACCGGGCTGCATGGCAGTAACAGAGAGATGAGATCGTACAGCCCTTTCCCTCAAGGAGCTCAGTCAATTTTGGAGGAAGGATAAGGATTGAAGATAGACAAACAGATTATCATAAGTGATCTGCGGAGCTCTGTTGCCCTGCATAGGAGGATGCCTATCTAAACCACTGATAAATCAAAGAAGGCTTCCAGGAGGAGCATGTGACTACCTAGCTACATTTTGTAAAATGAGTAGGCATTTGGTATAGGGTATGTTTGGGGAGTGTGACAAAAAATGAGGCTAGAAAGGTACAGAGAGCTCAGATCATGAGGAATCTTGTATGCCTTGCAAAGGGGTTTGAATTTATTCTGAAGAAAATAGCTATTGCAGAATTTTAGACAGGGGACTGATTTGATCAGATCACTATGATGCAGTGAGAGGGATGGATTAGAGGAGTGTGGAGCTAAATGGAGAGAGTTATTAATTCAGGCTTGTATTAATGAAGGCCTAAATTTAAGAAGTGGGTTAGAAGGAAAGGATTGGCAAGATTAAGGACATTAAAGGTAAAGTAGCTGATGATATGTTCTGTGGTTGTATGTCATTCTGGGCTGGGCACAGTGGCTCATGCCCGTAATCCCAGCACTTTGGGAGGCCAAGGCAGGTGGATCACCTGAGGTCAGGAGTTCGAGACCAGCCTGATCAATATGGTGAGACCCCGTCTCTACTAAAATACAAAAATTAGCTGGGCTTGGTGGCGGGCACCTGTAGTCCCAACTACTCGGGAGACTGAGGCAGGAGAATCACTTGAACCCGGGAGCGGAGGTTTCAGTGAGCCGAGATCATGCCACTGCACTCCAGCCTGGGCATCACAGTGAGACTCCGTCTCAAAAAATTAAAAAAAATTAAAAAAAAAAACAAAAACAGGCATTCTGGACATGGTTTTTCATATTGTTAAAGTAAAACTTGAAATCTAACAGTTAAACTGTTTCAAAGAGTCTTTAAATGTCTTATCTTTTTTCATTTAAAATTGACCTATAGCAGTGTTTATTCAGTTTAAAAATCAGAGCCTGGTTGCCTTCTTTGGTCTGTTTTTTTTAGATTGGAAAATGTTCAGTATCCCTACCAACTCTACATTGCTCCTTCCACCAGCAGTACAGAACGACCAAGTCCAAATGGTCCCGACAGACCTTTTCAGTGTCCAACCTGCGGGGTGCGATTCACCCGTATTCAGAACCTAAAGCAGCACATGCTCATCCACTCAGGTAATGTCACTTTCCCTGTTGTTGCATAAGTGAACGCTCTAAAACATTTTATTTTGCAGTCCCAGTTAAAATAGAAAACAGGGGTTTCTGAGTTTTAAAAAAACTCTGGGAAGTCAAATGAAAACAGATTAGCTAAGGTTTATTGCTGAAATGATGCAGTGTCAGAAAGCTGTTTGCCATGGATGTTGAGTATTCTGATTAAAAGAACATAAGGTGATATGGAGTGAGTACTTTGTAAATAAAAAGACATATTAGGTGTGCACATAGAAGTGAGATAGAGAATCACAAACACAGATGGTAAAGCAAATAGGGTTAAAAGGGTCTGTATGGGTGTTCTTTGTGCTGTTCTTCTTATAACGTCTCTTTAAGTTTGAAATTTTTCCCAAATAAAAGTGTGTTTAAAAATGTAATATTTTCTTGCTAATTTACTTTCAATTCTACACTCCTAAATCTCTGTGTGCCCTGATGAGTCAGCTTTGTAGTTTGTATTTTTTTTAAACATAAGAGAGATTTTGGATAAATGTATAGAAGGGATTTGAAATTTTAGTTCAGTAATCGCATGAAGGCAACAGGATTCTTGTGGGTAAAACACTGACCTCTGATGAGTAAGAGATCTTTGCTGCTGTTTTCAGCTGCGTGAGTTACTATCTCACTTTCCCCTTCTGTAGATAGTTCTTACAGTCCCTGTCCTAGCACCAATTCTCTGTGACTTTGTTCAATCTGTAGATTGTGTTTTGAAAGGTTTTAAAATTTTTTCCCCAAAACACTGTGATAATGAATTTGAGGAGACTATTAACACACTTTATAACTCATTTATTTCTATCAATATTACATCATATTGCCCAAAAAAACCCATTATATCCCATGATGGTTCTGTCATGCTCATTACATTCAGAGATGTTAAAATTGTTCGTTCTTTCTTCTCGTTTCTCTGTGAGATAGGGAACAGAGAGTAGGTACTGATGATTTTCATATCTGTTCAATGTAAACCTCTAATGAAATGAAATAATATGTGCTGTTAATGGGGATTTGGGTTCTGTCTACATACTGTAGTTAAATTGTGTTTTGAAGTTAGTAAAATAGATGATTTAGAAAAGCATTCAAAAATCAGCTTCAGTAGACATTACCTAGTTTGCCTCCCCTACTGCCTTTTTTTCTTTTTTAAGCACTTGCGACTTTTCACATATTCTGCACATTTTCTGAGATACTCAATTAGAATATGTTTTTGCTGGTAATTCTTGTCTTTTCAGATGATCTGTTGCTACAAAAATATAGTTCAGAAATTGGTAGGGTTTATGACTTTTCAGTTTATTTTTGTTTTTAGATATTTTGTTTTGCTTTATTTACAGGAATTAAACCATTTCAGTGTGACCGCTGTGGGAAAAAGTTCACCAGGGCTTACTCGCTAAAGATGCATCGCCTAAAGCATGAAGGTAAACGCTGTTTCCGGTGCCAGATATGTAGTGCCACTTTCACTTCCTTCGGGGAATATAAACACCACATGAGGGTTTCCCGGCACATTATCCGCAAGCCTCGGATTTACGAGTGCAAAACATGTGGCGCCATGTTCACCAACTCTGGAAATTTAATCGTGCACCTGAGGAGTCTGAACCATGAAGCATCAGAGCTAGCAAACTACTTCCAGAGCAGGTGAGGTGCACAACGAAAACCCAACCAGGAAAACTGCTTTCTAAACTCTCTTTTCCTGCTTTTAGGGCAGCCTTCTGTGTTTTTACATCAGGTTGCCAGCTAGTCAGTCACATTTGTTACAGATTCCCACTGTTCATACTCTAATCTCCTGATCTGATAAAATTTTGCTGAGTCTTCTACGTATATAAAATTATAAACATTTTATAGTTGGTATTAAAAATATTTTCCTGCAGCAGTAGACTACTTGTCCTCTTGAGGTATTTTTTAAATAATACAAGGTTTAAGTAATTCTGTAATGGACCTTAAATAGATCTTACTGGAGATTTTACCATGTCAGATGATACTTAGTGATACTGGATTACTTCAGACTCTGGATGTTAATAAAATTCTTTACCACTTCTCTCTATTTAAAAATATTCTATATAAAAGGAATAGCCATTGGCCATTAAGAAAAATTTCAAAAGCAACTATAATGGGTGTGATGGTTTAGATCATGAAGTCATTCCTATTTTCATTCAGTTTAGAGCTCTATTCTTTTAATATTAATTTATAATAGAATTACCTTTCTGATGTATAGGGCATCCAAGGAAATCAGGTTCTAGTTCTAGCTCTGCCACTAATTGCTGTCGACTAAACATGTCACTTTACAGATGAAAAAGCTTGAAACTTAGAGAAAGATAAAATGTAAGCTTTAAATGATGGTTTCTAAGGCCTCCTCTAGATATAAAACTGTTGTTTTAAATTGTTTATAAGAATTGTACTTCTGTAGGAATCCTTAGTTTCTCATAAAATGAAATTTTTACAAATCTTTACTTTTTTTTTTTTTTTTTGAGATGGAGTCTCACTGTCACCCGGGCTGGAATGCAGTGGCACGATTTCGGCTTACTGCAACCTCAGCCTCCTGAGTAGCTGGGATTACAGGTGCCCACCACTACACCCAGCTAATATTTGTATTTTCAGTAGAGATGGGGTTTCACCGTGTTGGCCAGTCTGATCTCGAACCCCTGACCTCAAGTGATCCGCCCACTTCAGCCTCCCAAAGTGCTGTGGGATTACAGGCATGAGCCACCATGCCCAGCCCAAATCTTTACATTTTAAATCACCCTTATTTTTAAAACCTTTTTATTTTTTAATTGAATAGATGGGGTCTTGCAGTGTTGCCCAGGCTGAAGTGCAGTGGCTATTCATAGACACAATCATAGTGCACTGCAGCCTCGAACTCCTGAGGTCAAGCAGTTCTCCTGCTGGGGCTACAAGTGTGGGCACAACCCCTGACTTAAAACCTTATTTGTAAACAAATTCCAAATTATTCCTGCGTAGATTTTGTTTTTCCCTTCAAACCAGACATTCATTTTATTTAATGCAGTCATCTCTAATTCTGAATATGTGGTCGCCATATCACTAAACCTTAGGTTATACATATCGTAATAAACATAGTTTGTTCAGGACTAAAATAGTGTTCCTGTTAACTACTTGTGTTATCTTTATCGTCCCTGTACAGAGCCCTGTATTCTCCATTCTTCTTCTCTAACACCTGAAGACTTTTTAGAAAATACAACATAGGGCATTCTAAATTGCTTTGCAGATGAACAGATTTTAATTTTTTATTAATACTGAACAATGAAATTATAAAATAACCTTATCAAGTCTAATTACATATATTATTGACAATTATGGTGTAATGAAATTTTTAGTTCAGTAATAAAGATTTAAATAAAGCCTCTAAGGTAAGACTTATTTCACATACTTAGTTTCAATTACCAAAAAATGCTTATAAGTAGAAAATTTAGGAAATACAGAAAAGTATGAAGAAGAAATTTAAAATCTTTTCTATTTGATCACTTAAGGAAAGTAGCTACTGTTTTAGTATATTTTACTGTCCATGTTGCCTGTGGGGACCAATAATTAAATACTTTTTGAGGATTAACACATAACCAATCTCAAGGCATTCATTTCCAAATTCTTTATTAGTATTTTCATACACCAAATGTAATAGCAGGATACACATAAATTACTTTCTACATTTCCCAACTTTATAGTAGATTCTGTATCAGGTCATTTATGCATAAGGACTTAGTTTCTTAACTCACCTATGTCAAGTTTAGTAATACAAAGCTAGCTTTATATATCTTACTCAATGTATAATCAAGAAAAGTTTAGCATTAAAGTTACTCAGATGATCTTTGTTTAAGTGAGCATGCTACATTTGTTTTGTATATAGAAACTCCTCTACATAGAACAAGAAAGGCTGTTAAGGTGTCCAGAGTTACAATGAAAGTGATAATTAACCTGATGTATTGGTGGTGGGGAAGATTGATACATTTTGGTTTTAATGGATGTTTTGGTTCATATTTAGGAAAGTTTATAAGTTGAACGTTCCTGAGTTTTAATCTTCACTGAACAATTAGTGAAATGAAGAGTCCCAATTTTGTTGTATAAATCAGAGCTTTTTACTGTTGCTTATCTATTACTGGTTTGAAAATTAATTCCATATTTCATCCTTTGCCTCTTATCTAGTGATTTCCTAGTACCGGACTACTTAAACCAGGAACAAGAAGAGACCCTTGTTCAATATGATCTTGGAGAACACGGTTTTGAAAGCAACTCCTCTGTTCAAATGCCTGTAATTTCACAGGTCTCCTCAACCCAGAATTGTGAAAGCACTTTTCCCTTGGGGTCTCTTGGTGGGCTGGCAGAAAAAGAGGAAGAAGTGCCAGAGCAGCCAAAGACCAGTGCTTGTGCTGAGGCAACCAGAGATGACCCCCCAAAATCAGAGCTGTCTTCTATAACTATTGAGTAGTTTTGTGATTTGGCTTCAGTTTTGTTTTTTGGAAAGTGCCTGTGCTTGGTCTTGTACATTTAAATTTAATTTAATTTTTTAAACAAAAAAAGCCGGGTGGGAGGGAGGGGGAGATTGGGAAAGAATTTCCCTTTTTACTTTCTGAGCCCTGAAACTGATTTTATTTTTCATAACTGAGAGATTGCTTCTGTAAGTACACAATAACATGATGTTGAAACAAACTGTGAGACTTAAGGAGAACTGGTTGACTTAAAACATATACCAGTTCCTTCTTCCATTGTTAAAAGTAGGCTAACAACAGATCATTAGCTAGAGAGGAAATCAGATGATTATTGACCTTCTTGAGATAAGAGGGTACATGAGAAACTAATTACTAAACAGCTTGACAAATGGCCTGAGTAGATACTTACTGCTGTACACAGGATGTTGTATAATATTTTGTAAAGCCTGTTGTTTTTGGAAGTATTTATGGTAAGCTTTCTTAAAAATTATTAGGATAAATACTTCTGAAATCCGGCGTACTTTTTTTTAAGCTTTGTCATTTCTGTTATGATTTTTCATGGTGAAATTTTGGTACTGAGATGGGCATTCTCTGTACCTTTATAGTACCACTCCAAAGGCAAGGAACCATGATTGACAACAGTCAAGCTGTGGATGAAATGACCAGGAACGGAGAATGAAGTATGTAAATCCCAGCTTCATAGGAACTCTTCTCGTACTGCTTTTCTGATTAAAATTGCTGTTTACCTGGTCTCCGAATGTAATGCCTGACTGTGTCATTGCCTGGATCAGTTTTCCCCCTGCCCCATCAACATGTTCTCTTGCATATAGTGGCGTGCTGCCATATAAAGTAAAAATATTGGAGATATTCTATATTTTATATATAGGTTTATGTATTGTTGGGGATGTTTTCATTGTGCTCTTTTGGACATAATAAAGAATTCTCTTTTGAGGCTATATTCTTTTTTTTTTTTTTTTTTTAAAAAAAGAATGGCATCTCACTCTGTTGCCCAGGCTGGAGCATAGTGGCTAAGTCATAGCTCACTGCAGCTTCGAAGTCCTGAGCTCAGGCCATTCTCCTGCCTCAGCCTTTTGAGTATCTAGGATTATAGGCATGCTCCACCACACCTGGTTAACTTCATTTTTATTTTTTGTAGAGATGAGGTCTCACTATGGTGCCCAGGCTGGTCTTGAACTCCTAGGCCAAGTGATCCTCCTCCTTTGGCCTCCCAGACTGCTGGGATCACTGCACCGGCCAAGGCTGCATTCTTAACCCAACTAGATTGTTTACTGAATCCCATATGACAGCGATACATTGTCCTTACATATTTTTAGACATTGCAAAGTTATTAAAAACAGTTACTATAGTTTTTACACAACATAGGCAACAATGAAGAGATGAGTATAGACTGTAAGATTTTCATCTATGACTCACAAATCTGGGAGAAAAAAATTATTAAGACTAATGAGAAACTGAAAACCTTAAACTAATGAATATTATCATTTCTGCTGCTAAAAATATGAAACTTTGTGGTCTGTAGTTGAAATTTATATGATCCTCTAGACTTGGGTAGACTTTTCATCTGGTGCCATTAAAGCATCTCTAATATTGATCCTAAATATTTGTAAGTCCATGAGCAGTGAACTTTGGAATAAGCTTCTGTGTAGATACCCAAAGTTTAATAATTATGAGAGCACCTGATTCGATAGAAAATACAGTTCTTTAGTCAAAACACAAGATCTGAATTTTGTTCAGGTGCTAGACCATACTAAATGTATATATTTTTAATTATAGTGATTTGTTTCATTTTTTTAGATTGGCTAATTCTGTAATTTTTTCCCCAAAAACGTGAAGAAAGGAAAAGTAAATTCCTTAGAACTGTTTTAGGTTAAGATTCTCTGTGTCTGCCCGTATTCTGCAGTCCTTAACTTGTTTTCAGCTCTTTACCTCACTCATGAACTTGTTTTCACCCATTTGCTGCCAAACATAGGTGTGTTCCCTTCAGGAGAATCAGCATATACAGGGTATGATAGGCTCCCACCATTTATGCTTCTTCACTGATAGGGTCAAATTACTTTCTGCAGCAGACTATAATACTTCATATAGTACTGCTGTGTCTCAAATGGGAAGGTCAGGAATTTTAATGTTACATTGTGGTCTTTGAAAACTGTTATGCCTAGCAATAGATAAATCTCAAAATTAATTTTAAAATCTATATTGACAAGAATAGGTAAAATTATGACCAAGAATCATTGTTACCCTTAGTTCCAAGAGGTTTTTCGTTTTTGAAAGAGCAAGAGGAAAGAAAAAAGGAAAGAAGAATAAAGAAGAGAAATGTATAAGAATGGTTTGCAGATTTATTGGTTAAAAGTGTTTTTTTTTTTTTAGCGCATCCCCAACCCTGAAAACTTCGCATTAAGAGAGCCAAGCACAATTTTGGTAGCGCTAAGATACTCTGACTGTGTTCTTAGAATGAGGGATTACCCATCACTGGGTATTCCTTCCCAAGTAGAAACCTTAGATTTTCACTGGTAATACAAATTGCCAAGTTTTATGGGAAATCTGAATATACTGTGAAAATGCATATCTGGTTAGTTGTCTGCTGCCCAGATCTTATCAATACCAGTAACTAACCAGTATTTAACATAAAATGATATAAATGCCTTTTTCTATTTCAGTGAGGGTACATTATTCTTGATATATGTACTTTAAGGATATTAGATCTGTTTATGGATCTGTTTTAGGAAACAGATTTGCAAGGGATAATTGTATATATAGTAGTATTTAGATTTATTTCAAATTCATCTTAGGGATGCCTAGATGCATAATTTTTACCAGGACATATTGAAAATATTGCAAAGAGATAGCCAGTTATATTATCCCATTCATTAGAAATTACCAGTATAACTAAACATAAATATTCCAGTTTAGAGTGCTTAAACGTAGCTATCTTTCTTAAGGCCAGGAGGGTAACTTTGTGGTATCTAAAGGGCTTAAATTTCAGAATGCAGAATAAATTGCCTTTTTAAAACCGAGCATTTTATACAAGAAAAGCTTTTATTTTCAGTTTTTTAACTACCAAATAGGTGTGATATACTTCAGAAGTAAACAAAGATGTTCACCCATGATAATGGATGTTAAAGCTCCTGCAGTTGTTCTTTTCATGTTTAAAGGGTATATTCTAATAGTGGAAGCATCAAGCATGTCATTGATTTCATCTCATTCAGAAATAAAGGGATTAATATTGGTCTTTATTTTTTGGCATTGAAGTTTTATATAAATGGATGCAGATGGAGATTATCACCCACAAATATATTTAAATGGATTTTTCTTAATTTGAATTTCAAGTAATCTTTTTATTTCAAGTAATTAGTTACGCGTTTAGTTACATTGCCAGTTTTTTTTTAAATCAATTTCAGTAAGACAAAATAATACTAAAATGTTTAAATAGCCTCATTCAGTCTTACATTTTGACATTTCAGCAATCATTCTGGCTTACAGTAATCAAGTCCCCTGTTATGACACATGCCCTTTGGTCTTAATAACTAGCAAAAAAAAAAACAACAAAAAAAAAACAACTTTCGTCTTGTTAAAATACTTTAACCAAATGAAATAGACTAGTCAACACATCTGATGTCCCTAATTATTGGTAACTCAATTACCGTCTAACTAATAGGCTGTTTCAGGAGACTCTCCCAGTTTATAAATGGTTCTTTTGGGAGCCTTTGGAAGCTGTATTAAATCTTTCAGTCTTTTATTTCTTATTTTTTTCTCTTAATCTAAATAGAGGCCAGTTATCTATTTTATCAGCTTTTATTCTTGAAGATTCTCAGATTATGTTTTCGTCCCTTTTAGCTTTAATAGTCCTTGAAAAATACATTACTGTATAATGTGGCAATTCTGTAACAGAGAATTATTATTACTTGAATGAATAATCCTAAAATTTTAATATTTTAGCTGAAAGAAGTTTGAGATTTGTGGAATGGATGAACAAAAGAATTAGAAACTTTCATATGTTACTTTGTTTCACTCATCTGCAAAGTATGAAGTTGTAATTCTGAAATATACATCCAAATGAATGAGAATTTAAAATTTTCTAAATATTAATACTAACTGGGAAAAAAAACTAGTGTGAAGTTTACAGTTAGAAGAAACAGACCCAAAGTTGCCAAAAGGTAATAAATAAATGTAGTTTTCACTGTAAGTTATTGATGTAAGATGCTTTATTTGTAATATATTTAGATTTTGAAAGTTATTGAGAGATGAATGTATAAAAGCTAAATTTTCTTTTCTGAAGCAGCGAAACAAAATTGGGGTAACAAGGAAGCTCTATTGTGGCAAACATGTCTATGAGGACTATTAAAACTAAGTATACTCCCACAGGCTTTAAACTCAAATCATGAACATTTAAATTAAGTTGTTCCTTATTTTGCCTATACCCATTTTTATCTTTCAGTGCCGTTTTTGCTTGACAGTATGGTGACAGAGTATTTTTATTTGGAAAGTCCTCAGCAAGATGAATTAGCCAAAAGCAATAATGGTTCAGATTAAACAATAAAGTAGAATTGATTAAATCCCAGGCTCCACGAAGAACAGTCGCACTCTGGATGTTTCATTTTAGACGATAGATAAGTTGAGATGTTGTAATATTTATGGGGGGATAAGCCTATGTCAGTTATGGGATGAAGACTTGTAGTACCAGTACCATCAGTAGTCATACTTTTTTTTAACTTTTTACTAAACTAATACAGTTAGACATTTCCACTCTATCATGATTATATTTTTATGATGGGAAAATAAAAACAGTTCCATGTTTTTATAAATAGTCTCTGCAAAGATTTCAGATGTTATTGGTATCTCGGTTTGGCAGCATCTGAAAAATTGAGATTGCCTTTAAAGTGTTTGTGCTACTTTTACTTAAGTAAACCCCCACTGTGTTAAGACCCAGGCCGGTTTCAACTAATACCAAGGTTTCTATGTGCATAATAGTTGACAAAGAACTTAAGAGTAAGGACTATGGATTAAAAACAAAACTTTTTTTAACTTTAAAATTTTTAGTTTTTGTTCAAAGTACCTGGTTTATAAAGTCAAATTCTTTTATTATTTCCTTTCTCTTTTAAATTGACTGATTTTGCTGATTAAGCTTAAAGTCCCAGGCACAGTTGTGATGATATGCTGATAAAATTGGTGCCTAGTGGTTTGAGGAGCTCCAGTGTCATGACTTTTATTAAATTGCCCTTGTTTTCCCAAATGCCAATCTAGCCGTATTTAGATTTCAGTATTCAATAAAACAGATTAAAAATTATCCCATAAATGAATGTTGAGGTTACCAAAGTACATCACCCACTGAGGAAGGATAAATCTTCCTGCTTTAAGGGAGCCCCGTCATCTCTCCTCTTAATACACGTTTCCCTTGTTATTAGTGGAAGCTGTGTTCAAGATGGGAAGCCTTTCCTGCAGTTCTTAGAAACACCTGCTTTCTAAAGAGAGCCTTTTCTAGGATTAGGTTATGTGTGTTTTCTCTAGGAGATTTTTTATTTCAGTTACCAATTTAATTTTCAAGTTGACAGATGCTGTGTAAAGTCTCTCATACTGAGAGTAGTCCATTAAATTGTTGAAGGTTGCACTGCTTTTCATCTTTCAGGTACCTGAAGTGAATGACATCAGGTATTTGGAAGGAGTAAGATCATAAACTGTATTCATTTTCTTCCTTGTACAAAGTGATGACTTCTAATGCTTATATCTCAAGGTATTTTTTAAAAAAGCAACGGTCCCTAATAGAGTAAAATTTGGTTTTGGTCCAAGTTCCCAATAATGTATTTAATGTTTCTGTTGTTTACTGGTGCCTCCTGTTGCATCAGATAGAGATTGCCTGCCTCTTTGTAGGGCACCCTTGTGGCACCTTATGTCCAACTTGGAGGATAGTATATGGCTTCTTTGTGCCTCTACTATCTTTTCAAAAGCCATTTTATAAAAATCCTAGGTAGCCTATTTTAATATTTAAATATATATATTTGTGAAAGAACTTTTAGAACAGACTTTTTTTTTTTTTTACTTTAAAATTCCTGTATTTCCATTTTTAAGAGTAAATTTAATCTCCAGGATTTAGAAGTGTCTTTCCAGAGAAGCATAATGAGAAAGTCAGATTGAGGTAATAGACCAGAATTAAGTGATAGAAGAAACTGTTGTTTGGTTAAAGGACACAGATTTGAAGGAAAAAAATTTTGATGTAACAATTTTTTAAATAAAATTTTGTTTTTCTGTAATGTCATATTTGCTGCTACAGTAGCTCAATATTTTACAGGGCTAACATAAATCTGGCTCCGTTTAAAAACTGGAGTACTTCCTAGTGCAGCCAGCCTAGGCGGAAACTGTACACCATGGTCTTCCAGATGGGTGACTGATGGCTTTGTGTAGCTGATGCATGCTTTAATATTTGCCTATAGCCCGGCAGCAAGGAAGTCGGGGCGGGGGGACTTTTTTACCCTGCCAGTTATAGCATTGTGATTCTTTCTGGGCACTGGCATTTTGTGAAACTCTCAAGGGAAGGTGATGCAGGGGAGAAAATGTGAATTAAATTACATAGATGGGTGTTTTTATGTCTTCTACCCCTTTCCTAGAATTAGTACAACTCTTAACTGTGCCAGTCCCCAGTTCACCAGCTTTGTATCCAGTCGTCATCTCATTCAAGTATGGCTTTACTTGGTGACACTGGCCATAGCTAAGTTACTTGGCATGTTTGACTTTTGACAATAACAAAAATGGTTTTGGATTTTATTTCCAAAAAATGTATACAATATCAGAACTTCACATTTTATATACTAGTATCTGGCTATTAGTATTTTACAGGAACCATAGTTCTTGGTGACTACATATATATATATATATATATTTTTGTGACCTTTTTTGTAAACTAAGTGCCGTTTCAACGTTACAATCATTTTTAGAGTTATTGTAATCAATGTGAATATCATGTTTTTTCAAATCTGTTCTGAGCCTGTAGTGTTTGCTTTGTGAACATAAGTGTATTGTATATATTCTGTATAGTTATATTGTACTGAAATTAGCTTGTTTGATATAAGGAAAATATGTATTGAGTACCTTTTTGCTAGCCTGATTGTTTAATCTTTTTAAAAAAGGTTTAAACTTTTTTTAAAAAAAAAAAAATCTTTAAACTGGCCTTTATTACATGGTCACACATAAAGTTGCAGTTAGGAAAGGGATGGGCAGGGAAAAACTAGTTTTGAGTGTCTTTAGATAGAAACATGAGACTAAGGTTTGATTTTGTTTTCGTTTTCTCATTAAAATATCTTACGCTTTATGGAATAAAACTTCCTGCTGTTGTTATTTATTGTTTGCTGGGTGGTGGTGTTGGCTGAGGGCATGTGAGTGAGAAAAGGCATCAGAGCAATTCATTACTTAAATAATTATCTACTTAGAGTGCACAGAGTAGAGAGGGTTACATTAGACAGCACATGTCAATTTTTGGTGAAGTAGAGCTTAAGTGCAAAGATCTCACAAACACCATACCCCAACTTGGAAGGAGAGTATAAAGGCAGCCAGTTAGAGGACATCATCCAATCCTAGAGCTATTGAATCAGGTTCTTGTATAAAGCTGGGTACTAATGGGTGGGTTGCATCTTTCAAAGTTGCTCTGATTCTTTATAAAGTCATATTTTATTGACTAGAGACCAACTGGTGCCATTTCAATGATATCTTACAACCAGGGAGTAAAAAGCAGGTACCTAGCAGGGGAAAACAGCTCATTACATAGGTAATGAATCTATGAGATCCTGAGGAAGGAAAAGTTTTCTAACTTTAGATTCATTGATGTGGATTTTGACAATACCAGTCTTTAGAATAACAGTAACAGGCAAATAAAATTATTTTATTGACCTCAAGCTACCTGGATCATTTTAGAATTAAGTTCAGAGAGGAAGAGGGTAAATTTTAAGAAGCACACTCTTTCATTCCAGTGTGTTGAGCATTTTTAACAATTTACCAAATCATTCAAAATCAGAAAATGTTGGGTTCTTCAGTAGCCTTGACCACAGATGATTTATATAAGTGCAGAATGAAGAATTCAAAACAGATACATCCTTGCCAGCCATGGTGGCCCACACCTGTAATCCCAGCACTTTGGAAGGCTGAGGGAGGAGGATCACTTGAGCCCAGGAGTTCAAGACCAGTCTGGACAACATAGGGAGACGTTGTCTCTACCAAAAAAAAAAAAAAAAACTGGGCCTGGTGACACGCACCTGTAGTCCCAGCTACTGAAGAGGCTGAGGTGGGAGAATTGCTTGAACCTGGAAGGTCAAGACCTGCAGTGAGCTGAGATTGCACCACTGCACTCCAGCCTGGGTGACAGAGAGAGAACCTGTCAGTTGGCTTTGCATACTTGCATATAAATTACGTACCAGAAAGATTCCTTTCAGAGAATGATACTAAAAGTAATGACCAAAGATGTGTATCTTCTCAACTGATAGAGCAAAAAAAAAGTTTGGGCTTTTTCTCTTTTGAACAGGAATTTTGGTTCTAAGAACTAAGAAAGTTAAAATCTACAAACATACCAAAGGTTTAAAGGGGGAGAACTTGCTTGTAACAACATCAAACCCCCAAATTTAATGTAATTCTTTTTTGGGGAGTTAACTTCTATACAGATAGAAAAACTAACACAGGGCATATTCAATCTAGAAAGTCAGTCCTCTTGAGCAAATAGATTTATAACTAGGGTTTGAACACCTTTATGGACAAAGGGAAAGCTCTTTTGTTTTCTTAAATTCCAATTCATTTACTTGAATTTTTCTGCAAAATTAAAATTTTTACACCTGTTTTGTAGATAAGAGAGTGGAGCTGGCATTAGCATCGTTTTGCAAGGCTTCCTCACTTCATCCCATGCCCTTTCTTCCACACCTGCCTAATTTTTCCCGTGACTAACATTTCCGGCTGCCTTTGGCTAGAAGTCATTTAGTGAGTGTCTCGTTTACCAGAGATCCTGAAAGTTAGGCTCAGTACCCCACACACACCCCTAGTAAAGGGCCGGCTCAAATGATGGCCTTTGATGATTCTTGACATCTAGAGACCCTCTGTTGACAAAGTTGCCTTAGGACATAACAAGAAAATATTACACCAAATAAATGTTCTGTAGCCCGTTTTAAATTGGGGCTCAGACAAATGCTGACAGTTCAACAACAGTACATATAGTAGGACCTGTGTACCTAACTTTCATCCAGGAACAGAATTCTTTGTTGAGTGCAAATGACTTACAAAATTAGTAAACAGTCCTTTTCTGTTCTTTTTTTTTTTTTGATATGGAGTCTCGCTGTTGCCCAGGCTGGAGTGCAGTGGTGCGATCTCAGCTGACTGCAACCTCTGCCTCCTGGGTTCAAGCGATTCTTCTCCCTCAGCCTCCAGAGTAGCTGGGACTACAGGCACGTGCCACCACACCCGGCGTATTTTTAGTAGAGATGGTGTTTCACCATGTTAGCCAGGATAGTCTCCATCTCCTGACCTCGTGATCCACCCACCTCGGCCTCCCAAAGTGCTGGGACTACAGGCGTGAGCCACCGCGCCTAGCCTAACAATCCTTTTCATTTTTACAGTTTATAAAACGCTAGCACTTTTTAGCTATCTGATCTTCAGAAACCCAGTAAGATAAACAGGAAAAGTACTAACAGATGTGTGATCCACGTAAACGGTGCACGTCCTGCCCATTACAGGGAGAAAGATCCACTGAGAAATCAGGCCGTGAACAGGGCTGGAGTCTCAGAGGTATTGACTTGGTGGAGTCTCTGTGGACTCGGCTCTCTCCCAAACACAGTTCCTGGAAGAACAGGAATTGGGGTTCTTTTGTGCATTGGCACTTTGTGAAACCTTTGAGGGAGGGTAATGCTGGAGGGAAATGTGAATTCTCCAGGTGGCTGTGTCTAAATTATCTTAAAGGAAAGCCATTGTAACTTTTTCTTATGGTGTGAAAAGAATTGCTTGTGACCATTTTCTAAAGATGTGCACTGGTCGATTTTTTCTCGTGTGCTGTCATCTATTTAATACCTCCACAGGGTTATCCTTCCCACCCCTGTTGATAACATTTTCCATTATTCATCCCTGCTGCTACTAGCTAAATTCGAGCCTGTGTTGTTTCTGGCCTAATAACAGCACCAGCCTCCTTGCTGCTATTCCCTCCCTTCAGCCGGGCTTCCTTCCAGTCCATCCTTGGCACTGCTACTGCAGAGTCATCTTCTAATCAGGCCACTGCCCTGCCGAAAGCCTCCCGCCCCCCGCTCCCCCGGAACCCGCCCCTCAGCCCTCACACTCCCCTTCTACCTACCTCGGTTTGAGGTTGACTCACTCCTGTAGATTCCCACAGCAGATTTTGTTTGCCTTTACCAAACCACTTCTCAGCCACACAGCCTTGCAAAATCTACCTCAGAGTTGTGAGAATTGAGTGAGTTATATGTAAAATGCTTAGAACCATGCCTCGTAAATTGTGACCACTTCAGAAGCCTCGTCTATTACAAGACTCTGGCATCACGCTCGTGTGTCTCCCTCACCTGACTACATTCTTGAGGTCAGGGAATATGCCTTCTATTTGTGTGTCCTCTGTAGTACCTGGTATGGAGAACTCAAAAACTGTCGAAGGAATGATTAAATGTTGCCAAGAAGTGGTCATAAGCTCCATGTACGACAGTGCTTAGAGGTACTTACCCGGGAACTTTAGGACAGAATACCTAGAATTATTTTCATCAGACTGCCTGTTGATTAGCCTCAACTCTCACTTCAGCAAATGTCTCAGAGTCTCACTCATTTTTAAATGAGGGTCTGAAATAGGCTGTAGGAGTTGTGAATTAATACCAACTTTAATCCTCAGAACAACTGCTGTCAGCCTGGCTAGAATTTCCCCAAACTGTTCTTTAGGACACTGGCATCTGCCGTTTTTCTCCCCTTCACCTGTTTTCCTCATCCATTAACTTCATATTAAGTATCCCTTCTTAAGGAAGCTTTCCCAGAGCCTTTCCTGCTAGGTTGAGACTTTGGATTATGTTTACAGACCGTCCTGCGCTTCTATTACTATGGTAACTGACTAAACAGCTGGACTAAACCCCATTACGTTAAGTTCCACTAGGACAGTGACCGTATCTGTTTCTTGTACCAGGGGGTCCCCAGGCCCAAGGTTGTTTGAATGAATGAAGTCTCTGCCCTTAAGGAGCTTATAGAAGTAAGCAGAAGTAAAGAAGAATTACAGAAATACAATTGATAGAAATAACTGATTGCCATGAAAGAAACACCAAAAAGTATACTTTGGAAATTTGAAGTCGGAGACCTGGCTGGAGGGGTGAGGGAAGGTAGCATAGCAGAGGCATCACTTGAGCTGGGTCTTCCTTGGGAAGAGATGTAGGATTTGTACAGACAAGTGACGGAGAAGGAGATGACTCTGGGAAGCAATATGCAGCCTCAGAGGTTGAGGAAACAGAAGGAGTGTAGCTTGCTGAGCCTTGCAGGATCCCTGAAGGGGAAGAATGGAAGAAAACCTTATAAACTAGACTAGCACCAGGTCAAAGAAGGCCTGAAGAACTGCAGCTATATTTGGTAGGAAATCGAGAATTGTCTCACATTTTCGAGCACAGAAACATCAGAGCCCTCTCTAGAAATATTAAAAGCAGATTAAAGGGATGCATACGGACTTAACTGAGACCCCTGAGTTACAACAGAACTTCAGGTAGGAACCCAGAAGAAGGGGATGGGAGTGAGGCTGGAGAGGAAGGAGTGTGTGTTCGTGACATCGGGGCTGATGGAGACATGGTAGGTGGGGAGAGTGGGGAGAGGCAGGCCTGATCTTCAGTCCAGGTGTCACCTCTGCACAGTAGAGAATAGCTGCTATATTCTAAGCTGTAGCAACACCAAGTGTGTGACCTTAAATGCTTAGGCAACCTCCCTTTTTTGTTGGTTTTTTTGAGAGGGAACTGTCCGAGAGAAAATGGAGCAAGAATTAGGCCAAGTTCAAGGGTTAGGCTTCAGAATTAGGCTAAAGGAGAGATTCCCCGCACCACTAATCCCAGCACTTTGGGAGGCTGAGGTGGGTGGATCACCTGAGGTTAGGAGTTTGAGACCAGCCTGGCCAATATGGTAAAACCCCAACTCTACTAAAAGTACAAAAAAATGGCCGGGCGTGGTGGCGGACGCCTGTAATCCCACCTACTGGGGAGGCTGAGGCAGGAGAATCGCACGAACCCAGGAGATGGAGGTTCCAGTGATCCGAGATTGCGCCACTGCACTCCAGCCTGGGCAACAAGAGCGAAACTCTGGCTCAAAAAAATATGGCTTTTCCTGGACAAAGTCAAAGGAAGCCTGTTTCCCCAACACAAGCCAAGGACCCTGTGGCTGTGAGCTAGAGGCAGGTGCTCACAGCACTTGCAGATTTTAATTTTTAAAAGAGCTCATTCTCCATATCCAAATTTTTGGCATCTGTGGGAATTTAAAATGCCATTTAAAAGACCTTTACCTGTCAGATCCCAAAACACGTCTTTCCCACAGAGAGTCTGGCTGGCTACACAGCTACTCCCGCATGTAGGACGCAGAATGCCTACTACGCATGCAGATGTGCTTCACAGGCATGTGCTATGTGTTCATTCAACAGATAAGAAATGGCTTTCATAAGAACGTTTAACTGCCCTGGAGAAGGCCTGTGAAGGGGATGAGATTTAAACAGGGGCATTGTGCATTTGCACTGATTCATCCACTAGTAACCAGTATGTGCCAGTACAACCCCCGCCCCTGCCACTTTACCTATGAGCATTCCAGTCCCCTACATAGATACAGGCTGTCAGACATGGCAGGGATTTCCTTGTGGTCTCAAGAGAAACACTGGCACAGACTAGCTTTGGAGGAAGAGTTAGTTCTAACTTTACGTTGCGCTTTATAAGTACGCCAGTACGTGCACATATATCTACACAGACGCATAGACGTGTATAACTTATCTCAATGGAGAGTACGGAAAACTGAAGGAGAGGCCTCCCCAGTTGAGTAAGAGAGAACCTTTGGACCCCTAGTCCTCCCCATGTGATCGGAATGCTCTGTAACCACCAGTCATGCCCACCCAAGTACCTTCTCCCAGACCCTGATGGGATTGGACGATAGGGCCCTGTGCCTCCACCCGTGAGGCCCATGAGAACAAGAGCCCTTCCACACAGAAATCGCTGTGCTCCCTGTGGAGCCTGCCGTGGCAGCCAGCCCCTGACGCCTCTGTTGACAGGCACCAGGTGTGGAAGGAATTTCCCCAATTTGCTGATTGTCTCTCTGCCTGGACCCTTCCAGGCACAGTCATTGGTTTGCCCCAGCTCTCCTGTGCATCAGTGCACTTTCCAGCTCCTCTTCCAGAGGAAAGCCTAGGTACGGAGTGGGGCAAAGGGATGAGCAGAGCCAAGAGCAGGGAAACCACCAAGCAGCTCGGCTCTGCCCAGCAGCCCTCAGTCTCCAGGGGAACCAGCTGCCACCCACATAGCATGCAGCGCCCAAGCTCCAGAACCTCGGAGTGTGGGCCTCGTCCCTGGTTCTCCCCACACGGCATCCCAAGAGGCCACCTGTAGGTGCGGGGAGTGAGCAGCTCTGTAACCTGTGCTCAGAGACACTAAGGTTCGGTGCTTGCTTCCCAGAAGTTGTCCACGGTGCCATTCCAAGAATAGCCAGTGTCCAAAACAGAGGAGGCTCACTCATCTTAAGAAGGATGAAAATCATCTGGGTGGCCCTGGCAGGTCCCAGGTCACGTGGATCCAGAGTGACAGGAACAGGTGGTAAGAAACACACTTACCTTTCCAGAGCCAAAAACTCATCCTTCAGTGGCTGAGTGCTGATAAAATGTTTACAAACCACTCAGCCGTACCCTCTGCCTCTGGAAGGTTCCCTCCTTCCTCCCGTGGTGGACGTGCAGGCAGGAGGGCTCGGTGTGTGGGGATGCAAGGCAGGAGCCTGCCATGCGCGTCGCTTCCCCTGCCTGTGGCTCGCTGCCCTCCAGGTGTTCTTTGGAGGATCCCAGCAGTACTCCTGGTTCCTAGAACAAGGCCTGGCAAACAGACGCCAGTGAGTACCCTTTAGAAGAGCACATGGGGAGACAGAAGTGTGAAGCTACTGGCCGGGCGCGGTGGCTCACGCCTGTAATCCAAGCACTTTGGGAGACCAAGGCGGGCGGATCACGAGGTCAGGAGATCGAGACCATCCTGGCTAACACGGTGAAACCCCATCTCTACTAAAAGTACAAAAAATTAGCCGGGCGCGGTGGTGGGCACCTGTAGTCCCAGCTACTCGGGAGGCTGAGGCAGGAGAATGGCGTGAACACAGGAGGCAGAGCTTGCAGTGAGCCGAGATCGCGCCACTGCACTCCAGCCTGGGCGACAGAGAGAGACTCTGTCTCAAAAAAAAAAAAAAAGAAGTGTGAAGCTCCTGGAAATGGGTCCACAGGAACGCAAGTCTGGTAATCAGGTTACAGTTAAACACCCCAAGTACGATATGAGCCTCAATATAATTCCTCCCTCCCTGGGGCATTTTCGGGAATGAAGGAGCGCCAATTATGAACTGTTCACAGAGAAGTCCAGCCCTTCACGGCTCGGGGTGCTCCTTGGTGCGCCCGTACTGGAAGTGGTGCGTGCCAGCTCTGCAGGACTTTAGCAACCCCCACCCCAAGTCTTCATCCACTTCCCTAGACCTTAATATGAACATAGCTGGTTAGCATTATTTAATCTTGGGGAAGAAAAGCTTTATAGATGTGAAGGCTTCCAGGTACATTAAATAAGAAGAAATCCAAGCTCTGGCAGAGGTGATCTGAGGAGCATCTCTATACCCATGAGAAGACAGCAAAGAGACGACTTGGTTCCCCATAGTAGTGACCATGTTCCCAAATTCCCTTGGCCTCCTATAAACCTGCTCCAACCTGGGAATGTGCCAGGGACTCCTGTGTGGCTCCAGCCCTTACCACTCTCCAAGGTCACAGAAGTGAGGCCTGCTCCGTGTGTGCAGAGATGGACCGTTTTGGTCAAGTGTTCAGGAAATGCTTGTGGGACTTTAAGTGTCTGCCAGCCTCTCCAAGACACAGTGAGTTCCCCACTGTATGCCCAAAACACCCGGGGTGAGGGTCAGGGCACAGGAAGGCAGCCCGGCCAGCCCCCGGAACGCCACCTTCACAGCGGTGTCCAAATCTGAGGCCTCCAGGCCTGATGTACTCATGGAAACACAGGTGTTGGACGTCTATGCTTCACCAAGACGCACCATAAACCGTGTGGGCAGGGGCTTGTGGAGAGAGGTGGGCTGCCCAAAGCTGCCTTCTGAACCACACATCCATCCTGCCCTGCTGCCCGGCTGGCCCCGCTGAAACACAGTGTGCGCTCCCTGCTGCCCCCACCGCAGTGAGTCCCAGGGCGGACACTGAACCAGGCCCAAATCATCTTTCTTTACTCAACCCAAACTTACAAAATATTATTTTAAAAACTAAATCAGGCTGGGCGTGGTGGCTCATGCCTGTAATCTCAGCACTTTGGGAGGCCAAGGCGGGTGGATCAGCTGAGGTCAGGAGTTTGAGACCAGCCTGGCCAACATGGCGAAACCCTATCTCTAATAAAAATACAAAAATTAGCCAGGCGTGGTGGCGGGTGCCTGTAATCCCAGCTACTCGAAAGGCTGAGGTGAGAGAATCACTTGAACTGGGAAGGCATAGGTTGCATTGAGTCGAGATCACACCATTGCACTCCAGCCTGGGCAACAGAGCGAGACTCCATCTCAGAAAAGAAAAAAAACAACAACAAATTAAATGCCTTTTGTTTAAAATAAATACCCAACAAAATAGTTCAAGCTGTGAACCACTCATCCGTTTTTCAGAAGCCTTTGAATTAGAACAAAATGGAAATATATTTTCAGCTTAGGTCTTGCTACATGTCCCCAGGTCCCAGTGAAAATCCTTGTTACTGATGATGCAGGAATATTTCTGTCCCCCCACACACAGGTCCAGTTTGTGGGTCTTCTTTGGGACTGGAAAATCTGGGCACAGGGGCTGGCCCTGCAGAATCTCTCTCCAGCCCTTCCCCCTCAAGGCTCTAGTCCGAGGCCCGCCCCATCACCCCGGCCTCTGTTCCCTTTGCTTAAGCTTCCCACAAGGCCAAGCAGCCTTCAGCAGAATCGAACTGCTCAGCGAGGAAGACGAGGGTCACAGGCTGATCCTCCTGAATCAGAGGACGGAACATGTCGTTCTAGTGCCCACGGCCAAGACCTCAAGGAAACATGTTCTCCCTGCAGTCCACACTGCCCCAGGCAGAGGAGTAAGAGGAAGCAGATGGTTTGGCCCCTTAGAGAGGGAAATGCCAAGGAAAGAAAGGACGTGGGGAAGATTTTGAAATGCTGATGGAGCCAGGTTGGAGTCCTGCTAGCAAATGTCTGTTTTGGCCTTTTCCACGTGTGCCTAAGCCAGTGAGTTTATGACCTGGCGAGAGAGGTCCTGGCTCTAGCACCTAAAGCCCCAGGTGGAGCATGCACTGGCTGCAGGAGGCTATGTGGGTGGAGCCAGTGGCCCAGGTTCGCCCTTCTCTTCCCCTTGAGGAACCCTGAGCAGCAGGCTCTCTATCTGCACGGCCACAGCGTCCTCTCCTGTAACTGGGAATGACAGAACCCACTCCCGAGAACTGTGATGACGGTGAAGTAAGAAGTGAAGTGAGAGGATGCATCCACGCCGCCAGAGCCCCTGACACTTCTTTGACATACAGACTGGAGCAGTCACTCTTCCAGGGCCTCTCCAGCTCTCACATCCAGTGCAGGGGACAGGAAGAGGCCGCTTGGCATCCAACTTTGCAAGGTCAGGGGTACAGAGACAGGGTGGAGGCACAGTGGGGTCCCAGGCTGGACGGGCCTGTCCGTGCTCCCACATTACGACGGATTAAAATGCCTCGTGGGCATTTGGCGTAGGTCACCTTGAATTTTAGGTTCTTTCCAACCGTGAGGTTCCAATTCTGAAAGGATGTCCCTCAGGCAGCTGCTTTTCCTGGAAACAGGAGCTCCACTGAGCCTTGAAGGGTCATAAATGTCCTCGCACACACCCTAGAAGGCCCCAGACGGAGGCACCTTTCCTGTGCTCGGCTCAGGCTGGTCGGCCAGACCCCGTGACCTGACCCTGCCAGGAATGTGACCTGTCTGCCCGCCCAGACGTGCCCAGGACCTTGTTTCCCAAGTGTCTGCCTCACCTGGGGACCCGATGCCCCCAGCCTACAGCAGGTGCCCTTTCCGCAGTCACAGATGCCTGATTTGTTGAACTAACGAGCGGCTGCTTCTCTCATCCTTTCCCTTGGCTCATTCAAATAAGCTTGTTACCCATTCTTTTGCAACAGTCACATGTGTCAAACAGATCTCATTTTTTTCCTAGTTTATGCCTATACATTTCTTCTGTCCTATTTGTCTTCATTGGGATTTGGATGGGAATTGGATTATGAGCTGCAAAGAGGTGTCAGACACCCAGTGTATTCTGGGAGCTGTTCTCCGAACGTCCTTCTGCTTGGAGACCGAGATCTTCTCCACCCTTCCTGGGTGGGCCTGGTCCCTCGACCCCTCCCTCACACTGCGACCTCAGAGCTCTGTGGAAAAAGCACACAGGCTGAGGATGGAAGAATTTCCCTGTTGAGCTCTTTCCCTATTGAGTTAAACGAGACCATATGAAGTTCCAGAGGGTCTGGCGCAGAGACTGGGTTATTCTTGATCCAGGGGTGTGGGCAGAGGGAAACGGTGATAACCTCCAAGGTGAAAGCAGCGCGTGGGGGAGGGAGCCGGCAGCCAAGCCAAGGGCAAGGGAGAGCTAAGTTCCCATCCCAGGAAAACACACACATCCCTCCCGCTGGAAGGTGCTGAGACTATGGAATAAACAGACAATGGAGCTGAGTCCCACCCATGCCCGCAACCAGCTCTGGACAGTGGCTTTTTAGGAAACGATGGGAGTGAGTGGAAAGAGTAGAATGAACACACGGTCTCCGAGCTGCAGGCGCAGGACAGTGGAACTTGGGAGGAGACATTCCTCTGGAGGAGAAAAGGAGACAAACAGGAAGAGGATAGTCAAGCCCGCTGAAATCCTAAGAGGATCTCTTTATCAAAATATAGTGTCCTCGCTGTAGGCGTATCAGGTCACAGAAGCAATTAGTGTCATACACGCATCAGCTTGCAGGGCAGGGAACAGCCGGCGTGGGAAGGTGTCTACACACAGGCTTCTCCTTGGTGGCCAGCCAAGCCCTGGAGTAGAGCCAGGCTAGCCCCTCTGCAGGCACCTCCTGGCTGTGGGTTGCACCTGTGCCCCCTACACCCCTAAAGGGATGCCCATCCTGACGTCTTCCCCCATTGTCAACGCTGTACTGGTCATCTCATGGGACAGCAGCTTGAACCATCTTCTAGGCAGTCCCAAGATATGAAACCAGGGGAGAAATACTCCCATTCCTTCTTTGGGCTTTAGTCTCATCATTCTTAGTGGTGTTTCCGGCCTTTCCAAGTTCCGTTCCTGATTGTCACCCTGAGGAATGGCCCGGTGGCCTGGCCTGAGATAGCTGTTGTCCTCACCTCCTTCAGCCAACACTCTACTCCCTTCCCTGTCCCCATCAACCATCCTCACTGAGCAAATTGAGGTGGCATCATGGCTAATGAAAATCGTCTTCCGTCTGGCTGAGTGGACTCCGGGAACCCAAGAAGCAATGCCATCGAGGGTGGCAATGCAGATGGAAGACAAGTGCATGACCAGCCTAGAACAAACCCCTAGCCTGGTAAATAGGTCTTCTGGCATGAACATTTCACAGCCCGAAAGTCTCTAGAAGGTTGTCAGGATTCCCAAAAAAAAGAGGACTCACTGGAGGACAGTTCCCAAATGCTGATCCACACATATTTGTTGCTGAGACAGTTTCAAGTGTTTGCACAAAGATCAAAGCATTTAAAATACTTTTTTTTTCTTTTTTGAGACAGTGTCTCACCGTTTGCCTAGGCTGGAGTGCAGGAGTGGCGCAATCTCAGCTCCCTGCAGCCTCAACCTCCTGGGTTCAGGTGATTCTCCCACCTCAGTCTCCCAAGTGGCTGGGATTACAGGCGCCCACCACCATGCCTGGCTAAATTTTTGCATTTTTACCAGACAGGTAAAAATGTCTATGTTGCCCAGGTCTGGTCTCGAACTTCTAGACTCAAACAATCCACCCACCTCAGCCTCCCAGAGTGCTGGTATTACAGGCATGAGCCACCACGCCTGGCAATACCAGACTGTCTTTTATACCAACAGTATGACCTACCTGCAGTTAGCATGTTAAAATCTCCTTTATGAAATGCTGGTGACAGTATGTTACTGATATATAGTTACACGGTATGGATGTGTATGATAGAGCACAGTGCTGATATGTATATGACAGATAGATGTATATATGTGTGATATATATGGATATGATAGAGCACAGTGCTGGCTCTGGAGCCAGATCACTGACATTCAATACCATATTTCCTGAGTGTGGGGCCTTTGGGCAGGTTATTCAGATTTTTGGTGCCTTGGTGTTCTATCTATAAAGTGGGAAAGACCATGGGGCTGCTGTGAGGTTGAAATGAAATACGACTCAGAAAGCCCTTAGAGCACTCAGGAGGCAATCTTCATAAACGCTGGATGTGCTGCACCATGTTTCTCCTTTCAGCTCACTGCTCCAAGAAATGCAAGTATCTGAGAATCACTAGCTGAAGATCCAGTTTTCCTCACCTGTGATTGCAGGTGAGCAACACACACAAATACACACATGGACGCACACGCATGCACACACACCACACACATGCACATACACTATGCACACACACACCCCTAACGTGCAGTTGCAGGTGGGCAACACATGCACGCATGCACACACACCACACATACATGCACACGCACACAAGCACGCATGCACACACACCACACATACACACATGCACACACACACATGCACACATGCACACACACCACACATACATGCATACACACACACGCACACATGCACACACTACACATACATGCACACACTACACATACATGCACACACACCACACATGCATGCACACACCCCACACATACACCACACATACACGCATGCACACACCACATACATGCACACATGCACACACCACACATACATGCACACACCACACACATGCACACACCACATACATGCACACACCACACATACACACATGCACACACCACACATACACCACACATACACCACACATACATGCACACACACCACACACACCACACATACATGCACACACCACACACATACATGCACAACTACACATACACATATGCCCACACACCACACATACATGCACACACCACACATACATGCACACACACATACATGCCACACACCACACACATGCACGCACACACATGCACGCATGCACACACACCACATACACACACGCATGCACACACCACACATACACGCATGCACACACACATGCACGCATGCACACACACCACATACACACATGCACACACCACATACACACATGCACACACACCACACACATGAACACACACCACACACACATACACACCACATACACCACACACCACACACACGCACACACACGACACATACATGCACACACCACACATACACCACATACATGCACACACACCACACACACATGCACACACACCACACACATCCACACACACCACATACATGCACACACCACACATATGCACACACACCACACATTTGCACACACATGCACACACCACATATACACACATGCACACACACCACACACACATGCACACACACACCACACACATGCACACACACCACACATACATGAACACACACCACACATTTGCACACACACAACACATATGCACACACCACACATACACACATGCACACACACCACATACACATATGCACACACACCACACATACACACGCACACATACACGCATGCACACACACCACACATACACACATGCACACCACACATACACGCACCACACATACACACATGCACACACCACACATACACATATGCACACACACCACACATACATGCACACACCACACATGCACACACCACATACATGCATACACACCACACATACATGCATACACACACCACACATACACCACACATACATGCACACACCACACATGCACACACACCACACATACATGCACACACACCACACATACATGCACACACACCACACATACATGCACTACACATACACACATGCCCACACACCATACATCCACACACACCACACACACATGCACACACACCACACATACATGCACACACCACACATACACACATGCACGCACACGCACGCATGCACACACCACACATGCACACACACCACACATGCACACACATGCATGCACACACACCACACACACATGCACACACCACACATACACACATGCACACACACCACACATACATGCACACACCACACACATGCACACACGCACCACACATACATGCACACACCACACATACAGACACACCACATACATGCACACACCACACACACATGCACACACACCACACATACATGCACACACCACACATACACACGCACACACCACACATACACATGCACCACACATACACACCACACATACATGCACACACCACACACATGCACACACACCACACATGCACACACACCACACACTCATGCACACACCACACATACATGCACACACACACCACATACATGCACACACCACACATGCGCGCACACACCACACATACATGCACACACACCACACATATATGCACACACACCCCACATATACACACATGCACACACCACACATACATGCCTACACATCCCACACATACACACATGCACACCCCACACACACACATGCACACACCACACATTTGCACACACACACGTATGCACATACCACACATACATGCACACACACCACACATACATGCACACACATGCGCGCATGCACACACACCACATACACGCATACATGCATGCACACACACGTGCACACACACGCCCACAACCATATACACACATACACACATACATGCACACACATACACACACGCCTCAAACCTGCAAAACTGATAAAAAGTGAAAAGCAATGTTTGGTCACAGGCACCTGACTTTGGGTCTGTAGGCCCCTCAGGTGCTCCTGGGGAGGGAGAGGGCGTCTGGTGTAGCAGCCAGGTCATGTTCTTGTGGCACATTCTAATCCGTCTATTCCAGGACTGCACAATCCCCAACACACACACGCACGCGCACACCCCTACACACCCCTCTGCCCCCAGAATACCTGCGTACATGTGTATAGACAGACATGCCCACGTGTGGTAAATGGCCCGGCACAGTTGTCTCTGGGGCCAGTTGTGTCTCATGGGATAAAGTTCCACTTAGAGATGGCACCCACCTCGGCGCACGGGTCACCACTCTGTCCTCCTCAATCTCAAAAGCCATCTTTAGAGCCTGCCCTGAGAATGTGTCCTCCAGGGCCCAATGCCAGAGAGCCAGCAGGTCCTGGCTACAGATTAGAGGTGGGGGCACTAAAGGGGCTGAAGGGCTGGCCAGGAAAGGCTTCAGGCTGGGGGCCTCTTCGATGCTCACCCTGAGCCAGGCACCGATTTCACTACCTGAAAGGTGACTGGGAAGCAGCAGAAGGCAGCCGCCAAGAACACACGGCCCCAGCCACCCCGCCCCACTCGTGAGCGCCCACGCCCGTGAACGGCGCAACATCGCCACCGTGTGGCCGTCGACCTAAACAACAGCTTCTCAGCCCCTGGGGTCCGTAGCTCTAGGTCTCTGGAGACCTCCAAACTGGGCCCAGGATTTTAAACTTTCCTTTTCCATAAAGTCCTTCCTAATCCAAATTTCACTATGATTCCTGCAGACTCTAGGTCTGAGTAGGACTCGCCATGGCTGCAATAAGCAGGACTCGGGTTAAACTTTCATTAAATTTACATGGTTGTGATTCGTAGCTAAAACAATGGCGATTCAAGGTAGTTTTTTAGGGGGATCAGAGAGTTGGATCATCTTGAGATCTCAGCAACGAAAACAGCTAGTCAGTAGAGGAAAACCTCTGCGGGGCTGCACTGAGCTTGTGGGAGCGCAGCAGCAGCCCTGCACTCTTCCCCTATGAGGCCAGCCTGCTGTGCAGGGGACCTGTGCACGGGGGCCCTCAGCCTGGCCCTCCCACCTCCTCCTCTAACCCTTCAGACCTCTGCTGTGGCCTTCACCTGGGTGAAGGAAAGCCTGGTCAGCACAGACCTACGCAGGCCTCTGGCCTCTCCCAGCCGCTGCAGGTCTAGACTGCCATCCTCAGCAAGGAGGAATGGCTATAGCCTGCTGGCATTCCCACCCTGTCAGCTCAGGCTCTTGGACCAGAGACTTCTGCCTTCGTGAGAGCTATCAGCACGAGGCCTGAGTGATGTGTCTGGCCTCTGGCGAGTTAGGGAGTCTCAGCCTGATCTTCTGATCCAGCCAGAAGTTACACAGGATTTGGCCCCATAATCTTTTTAAAGGCATTGACACTTGATTGATTTTCCAGGGATCAAATGCTTCTCGACATTCAGGCAGGCTTCCAGGATCCCCCAAGGACCAAGGGTGTCATGCAAACTGCGGCTCTGGGCATCTGGTGGAGCACTTGGTGATGCTGCTGCTCCATGGCACTTGGAATGGCATGACCCACTGCTAAAACGGTGTTCTCCAACCTCACGGGGACGCTTCTTAGAGCACAGGCCACTGGCCCCACCCAGCGGGCCCCCCGGTTTCTGTTCAGGAGGTCTGGATGAAGCATGAGACTCTGCACCTATGAGTCCCAGGAGATCTCGATATTCCTGCCCAGGGACCTCCCGAGAGAAACACTGCCACAGATGACATGCCTTGTCCCACTCAGACCTCCCACAGAGAGTCCTGGAAAGGGTGGGATGACCCTGAAGGCTAGCCATCCGTGTTTTCACGTGCTCCCCGGGTGGGGATCTGACCTGGGGGAGTGAGCAGTCCAGAACACTGTCAAGCCACAGTGGAGCTGAGGGTGGCGCAGTGGCATGGGCTGGGCTGGCCTCCCTGAATCCCCCTGCATGGGTGACCATGTCTACACCCGGCCAAGCCCCGGCTGCCAAGGCTCACGCACACTTAGGAACCAGACCACACACAGGCCTCGTGAAACCTCTCCATTTAACGTAGACCATTCCCTCAGCACCTGTACTGGGCACTTCTGTCCGACGCGCTCAGGAGGGAATGACCACGTCAGGGCAGAAAAGGAATGACATTTACAATACGCACAGGAGTCCTTCAGCATCATCCTCATTCGACTTCCCACACCTTGGTTAGAACAGATGTTCTTTCCCTCCCCAGGGAGGAAAATGTGACAGATTCTCGCACAGGTTCCAGGCAACACTCCCTCCCTCAAAATGGTAAAACACTCAGGCTAAAATGAAAGAGGCACTGCAAACCCCACCTCCCCCGAGAAGCCTTGCAGGGTTGCTCCAATCAGACTATATTTCCTCCTTTTTGTTTCCATAACTCATGGCAGGCAAAAAACCATTCATTGAACAAACACACATCAGCATGTTCTAGGACAAGCCTGAGCTGGGGACATAGCGGTGAGCCAAGGCTACCTTCTGCCCTGCTGACACTGGCCATGCCATTTCTCTCCCCAGGTCCTCTTCCCTGTCCAAAGCTCATGTGGCACATCAGCATACAAGAAGCCCTTAAATGTTCCCCCAAAAGCTCCCTAACCCTTCCCCAGATCGTTGACATTGTCCCCTTCAGGCCACCAAGCAAGAAGAGAGGGAATATTTTTAATTAATAAGTAAAAATCAAGAGAGGCTGGGGGTGGTGGCTCAGCATGATCCCAAGGCGGGAAGATGACTTGAGCCCAGGAGTTCAAGACCAGCCTGGGAAACATAGTGAGACCCTGTCTCTACCAAAAAAAAAAAAAAAAAAAAAAACAAAACAAAACTTAGCCGGGTGTGGTGGTGGGCACCTCTAGTCCCAGCTGCTCAGGAGGCTGAGACAGGAGGATAGCTTGAGCCCAGGAGACTGAGGCTGCAATGAACTGTGGTCATGTCACTGCATTCCAGCCTGGGTGACAGAGCAAGACCCTGACTCAAAAAAAAAAAAAAGAAAAAGAAAAAATCAAGAGGGATGGCACGGGAGGTGTGGGTGCCCTTGAGCCAGGCAGCACCCCTCCTCCAAGGCCTTGGGACCCATCTGCTCAGCCTTCACTGGACAGCCAGCCAAGTATTCATGCACAGCCTCACATCTGTCCCTGTGAGTGTGTGCGCTCACATGACCAGCTCCCCACCAAACACGAAGCCACGCTTCCGCCCATCGTCCTCTGACAAAGTTCCTCCCTCTCCTAGGTTGGACCCAAGCCTGGGCACCAGTGCACCCCCTCTCCACCATCCCCACACGTTCGTCTCCCCGCCTCGCCAACCCGCATTTCCCTCCTACCAGGGCACCAGGCCCCTGGTCTTGGAAGCTACAGGTCAGAGCAAAACCAGCCCGTTGCTGGCCTAGAGAAAGCAGCGGCACTGCGGGCCCCACCCAGCCTGACTCCGGGGTCTGTGCTGAGGGGAATGTACGTCCAATTTCTTGCAAATCGAGTAGGAAAAAGGAGGAAGGAGGGCGCAACTCCAGTAGGAAAAGAAACTTACTTAAAAAGAAATAAAATGTTTTACTCATTTACACAAATACACACACTGAAGTCCACCCTGGGAGCTGGTAAAACAATTTCAATCTCAGACCCGTCTGTTTTCCAGGGTCCTCTGAGCCTGGGCTTCCTGAAGAGCATGGCCCAAGGGCCCCACAGCCCAGATCCGGCAGCCCCACCACCTTCACTGAGGCGGCCCCGAAGCTCCGTTCCCGCTGCTCCTTAGAGACAGGGGAGGCAGATACGCAGAAACGCGCCTCGGCCCAGCTTGGGGCTGGCGGGAGAGGCTGTGTCTTCAAACCTTTGCCCTCAGTTGGATCAGTAGAACCACCAGTGTCCTCCTCTTCTACCTCCCAGCTCCACTTTGGAGGCTGAGGAAGCGAGAGGTTTTCTAGGCAGATTTGGAGCCCTGGAGATTGAGTTCACAGTGTATGTTCTGGGGGAGCTGGTGCAGTCAGCGGTCCAGTCTCCAGCCTGCAGGCATGCACACTGGGGTGGACGGTGGGTGGCCCCGCAGGTGTACACATTTGGGTGGCCCCGGCCCCTATACCCCAGTTTTCTCTTTGATCCAGTCCCGAAACAGAGGGAGCCTTGTGTACACGCCTGGCTTGTTCCTCTGAGCGCAGCCGTCTCCCCAGCTCACCACACCGGCCTGGAAGATCCGCCCATCCGCCTCCACGCTGGACAGGGGTCCCCCGGAATCACCCTGGGCGGAGACAAGCCCTGCCGTGAGTCCCCAGTCCCGCCTCTCCCGGGGCCCACCTGCCGCCCTCCTGCCCCGGGGGGCACCTGGCAGGAGTCCACGCCGCCGCTGAGGAAGCCCACGCACATCATGCGCGGCGTGATCTGCTGCGGCAGGAGGTTCTCGCAGGTGGTCTGGTTGATGACGCGGATCTCACCCTTTTGCAGGATCAGCGCGCCAGTGCCTGGGGAGAGGGCAGGACGGGGCTGGGAGCCGGGCTGCTTCAGGGGCAGCGTCATTCGAGATGCTCCCCACGGGTCATTGGACTAGAAAACTCTGGAACAGCCCAGATGCCCGGGGCTGACAAACGGGTAATCCGCGTCTACTCAGTGGGCTCTGGCAATAGCAGCCACCTAGAGGAAGCAGGGGCATGCTGAGATCTGCCAGGCGAGTCGAGAGGGAACAGACGCCGTGGCAAGCAGGGGTGAGGGAACAAGAAGCAGAGAGGCGGAGGGAAGGCGCCGCAAACGCCCGCGGGGTTCTGTGCGGGCATTAGAGCTGTAAGTCCTGTTCGTTTCTTTCCTCTCCAAAGACTACAAATGTTCAGCATATGCTATAGGGTGGATTTTTTCAATCTAGCATTTGCCGACTAACGGCCTGCTTCCCTTCATACCCACCCCCTCACGTGCCTTAAGCACCACTGGGCTTAAGGTGTTGCTATCTTCATTATGCGGATGCACAAACAGGATCAGAGTTTAAGCAGCTCGCTCAAGGTCACTCAGGTAGTTAGGGGCAAAGCCAGCCTTCCATCCTGAGCCCGGGCTGCAAATCCCATGCCCCTTTTACTAAAGGCCTCCATTCCGCCCTGGACAGCCTCATTCTGCCAGGCAGAGGGAGACTGGGCAGCCCCCCGCCCCGAGACGGGACGCGCAGAGGAAACACGGCCTTGGAGGAAGGCCCCAGGCCCTCTGCGGAGCCCTGGGTCAGCCCGAAGCTTACCTGCATACTGGGTGTGTCCCCAGCCCGTGACCCAGATAGCCTTGCCGGCAGGGAAGACATGGGAGGCGTCCGGCAGGCAGATGGGCCGCACCATGGAGCTGTACTCCGCCGGTTTCTCCAGCTCCAGCAGCGCGATGTCATAGTCGAAGGTGAAGTCGTTGAAGAAGGGGTGGGAGATGATGCGCTTGAGCCGGCGCTCCTGCACCCCGGGGGCGCTGCGCTGGCTCTGGTCGTGCAAGCCCAGGAACGCCGTCCACTGCGTGGGGTCTGAGTACCTGGTAGGAAGAGCTGCTATGAGACTGCGCGGTCACTCGGGTCTGTGCACGCGGCCCCGCAGCCCCGCAGCCCCGCGCGTTCCCAGAGGATTCCGCATGGATGAGGCACAGCTGCTGCTAACAGAAGACGATAGGGCCGGCTCTTACTTGGTCTTGACCCTAAGCTGGAAACTACTAAGTGCCTCCAGCTGCAGTATGAAATCCCTCTTGAACTCTTTACCCCTCTCCGTGAATATATTTTTAATCTGATGACCAAAAATTAGTTATCTTATGAATCTGATCTTTCACAAGAGGAATAACAGAAAAATCAATCCAAATAATTTATTTTATTTATTTATTTATTTGTTTTTTGAGACGGAGTCTTGCTCTGTCACCCAGACTGGAGTGCGGTGGTGGCATGATCTCGGCTCACTGCAATCTCCACCTCCCAAGTTCAAGCGATTATCCTGCCTCAGCCTCTTGAGTAGCTGGGATTACAAGTGCGCACCACCACACCCAGCTAATTTTTGTATTTTTAGTAGAGACGGGATTTCACCATGTTGGTCAGGCTGGTCTCGAACTCTTGACCTTGTGATCCGCCCACCTCGGCCTCCCAAAGCACTGGGATTACAGGTGTGAGCCACCACGCCCAGCCCAAATAAATTTTTAATGCAGTGCTATTATAACCTAAGACCAAAATGAATTGAAAAATGTGTTGTATCTAAGTTTGTTGCTGGCTATGGAACAGGTTTAGTGATTCAGAAGCTGTTCCACGTGCACTGCAGAGCCGGAGCCCACCCCACCGAGGGGAAAGGGAGGCACAGATGTGGAATGAGATCAGAGGTATCAGGAAAGGCTCATGATTTTTATTTTATTATTATTTTTTGAGACGGAGTCTCACTCTGTCACCCAGGCTGGAGTACAGAGGTGTGATCTCAGTTCACTGTAACCTGCACCTACCAAGTTCAAGAGATTCTCCTGCCTCAGCCTCCCGAGTAGCTAGGACTACAGGCATTTGCAGCCACACCTGGCTAATTTTTGTATTTTTAGTGGAAACGGGGTTTCGCCATGTTGGCCAAGCTGGTCTCAAACTCCTGACCTCAAACGACCGGCCCACCTTGGCCTCCCAAAGTGCTGGAGTTACAAGCATAAGCCACCGTGCCCGCTGGCACACAATTCTTAAAAACTGGCCTAAAACCAATGCTGTCTCCAGCAGCACCCAGAACTTAAGTGTCTAAATATCCTTCTCTATTGAAAGGAACCAGGGCCTCTTGGAAAAACAGCTGATTTCAGATCTGGGGCTTAATGGAAAGCATAAAGCAACCTGGAACATTTTGTTTCTGCAGGAAGCAATCGAGCACTCAAACACCAATGTGGCCTGACAAAGCTGGCTAAAGTTAGAACAATAAGAACCCCGAAATAAATGGTGACAGGATTACACTACTACACAGGCAGAATAATAAAAAAAGGTGGGGTAATCCATCAGTCCACCCTGAGTCTAAAAAGTAATTTCAAAAGAATTTATAAAGGGAAAAGGAAAGCTATTCTTTACAGAGAAAAAGCAGCCCCTGGCTGGGCGTGGTGACTCACTCCTGTAATCCAAGCACTTTGGGAGGCCAAGGTGGGTGGATCACCTGAGGTTAGGAGTTCAAGACCAGCCTGGCCAGCATGGTGAAACCCCACCTCTACCAAAAACACAAAAATTAGCCGGGTGTGGTGGCCGGTGCCTGTAATCCCAGCTACTCGGGAGGCTGAGGCAGGAGAATTGCTTGAACCCAGGAGGCAGAGGTTGCAGTGAGCCAAGATCGCACCACTGAACTCCAGCCTGGGCAACGTAGTGAGACCCCACCTCAGAAAAAAAAAAAGAAAAGAGAAGAGAAAGAGAAAGAAAGAAAGAGTGAGCAGCCCCAAATGCTGAAGAAATGGTACAATAAGGAACCACATTCGCACCTGCCACAGTAATAATCAACACATGTGAGAATAACCAGCGGACGCTGAGACGCCGGGTAAAATACAGCTGGAGAAGGAGACACTCACGCTGATTCAAAGAATCACCTGCGATGTATTCACGACCAATGGGGAAGCCCCTTTATGATGGCGAAACCTGCTGGGCGGCCAAGCCAGGTGCTCAGGCTCCTCTCCCCACCAGCCCCCTTCACAGGGGATCCTGCTCTCCCCGAGTAGGGTACAGCACCGCCCGCGTGCTGCTTCCAAACTCAGCCATGAAAACACAGTCGGGAAAACCCAAATTGAGAGGCATCCTGTAAGATAACTGGCCTGAACTTTTCAAAAATGTCAATGCCATAAAAAAACAAAAAATAAAAGTCGTAGAGAAACTGTTCTTGATTCAAATAAGATTAAAGAAACCTAATGACTAAATACAAGGCATGACCCTTGACTGCATCCTAGGACTTTTTTTAAAAAGCTCCAAAGAAGGCCAGGCATGGTGGCTCACGCCTGTAATCCCAGCACTTTGGGAGCCCCAGGCGAGAGGATCATAAGGTTGGGAGTTTGAGACCAGCCTGGCCAACATGGTGAAACCCCATCTCTACTAAAAATACAAAAATTAGCCAGGTGTGGTGGCAGGGGCCTGCAATCCCAGCTACTCAGGAGACTGAGGCAAGAGAATCACCTGAACCTGGGAGGTGGAGGTTGCAGTGAGCTTAGATTGCGCCACTGCACTCCAGACTAGGCGATAGAGTGCGTCTCAAAAAAAAAAAAAAAACCTCTAAAGAAGAACATGATGGGCATCATTGGAGGACATTTATGACGCGTACGTCAGCTCGCAGCACAAAGCAATGCCGCTATTTCTCAGTGTGGGACAGCGTCCTTGTTCTTGGAGACACAGGCCGAGGCACCTGGTGGGAAGCCTCACAATGGCTGCCCCCAGTTGGGAAATGGTTCTGAAAAATACATGCGGGTGCAAACAGACAGAAAGCAAATATGATTAACTCAATCACTGAATGTAGATCAAAGGTATAAGAGTGTTCACTGTATGGCTGGGTGCGGTGGCTCACGCCTGTAATCCCAGCACTTTGGGAGGCCGAGGTGGGGAATCACGAGGTCAGGAGTTCGAGACCAGCCTGGCCAGTATGGTGAAACCCCATCTCCACTAAAAATAGAAAAATTTAGCCGGGCGTGGTGGCGCACAGCTGTAGTCCCAGCTACTCCAGAGGCTGAGGCAGGAGAATTGCTTGAAGCCGGGAGGCAGAGGTTGCAGTGAGCTGAGATTACGCTGCTGCACTCCAGCCTGGGGACAGAGCAAGACTCTGTCTCAAAAAAAAAAAAAGTGTTCACTGTACTAGTCCTTTTTTTCGTTCATTGTATTTACAACATTTTTGTATGTTTGAAAAATTTCAAAATAAAACATTGGAAAAATACATATTTAAAAATAGAAAATGTGTGTGACAAGAGAAAGGCATGAAGACCCGCTTCATTTTCCCTCACCTCTCAGGAGAGTCAAAAGGTTACTGAACCGCCCAGCCAGGGCACCTCCCCGACCCCGGAGCACCAAACCGAGCCTCTGCCTCCACATCTCTCCCCGTGCCCGTCCGAGCCCTGGTCCACTCTCACTGCCCCAGCGTCCATCACCTTCTGGCCTTTCTTTTTTTTTGAGATGGAGTCTTACTCTGTTGCCCAGGCTGGAGTGTAGTGGCGTGATCTTGGTTCACCACAACCTCCGCCTCCCAGGCTCAAGTGATCCTCCTGCCTCAGCCGCCCCCAAGTAGCTGGGAGTGCAGGTGCATGCCACCATGCTCGACTCATTTTTGTATTTTTAGTAGAAATGGGGTTCCACCATGTTGGTCAGGCTGGTCTCAAACTCCTGACCTCAGGTGATCCGCCTGCTTCGGCTTCCCAAGGTGCTGGGATTACAGGCATGAGCCACCGCGCCAGGCCCCCTTCTGGCCTTTCTTACAGCCACCTCCCCACGGAATGGCACACCTAGGCCAAAGCTCAGTTTTCCAACCTGGGCTATGCCCAATCTCGCTTCACTGTAATCTGTTGCCACCAGAAAATGACTTCCCAAAAGCTGCTTTTGTGAGATCCTTTTCGTCCCATTCCACAGCCTAAAAGGATTCCCAAGAGTTGCCAGGTGAGGTCTTGTGACCCATCCAGGCCTTCTGCGTTCACCGTTAATCGACCTGACCTTTCTAACAGTTTCCCAGCCTGCTCACATCCAGCCACGTACTCAGCCCCCATCAACTCATTCGCTCAACAATCCCTGGGCATCTGTGATGCGATCTATGACCCAGCCTTCAGGTTCCCAGTGTACATGGGGAGAGATATGAAAACCACCAATTACAGCGTGACAAGAAGGTCCCACAGAGGACTGGGTAGAAAGCTGTGGAAGAGGATGGGCTGGGAGTCCGGAAACGAAGTGAGTTATGAACCAAGCCTCGATATCACATAGGCTTGGCCACCTGCGGCCTGAAGGGGTGGAGAATGCCGCATGTTTAAAGAGAACAAAGGTGGCTGGGCGTGGTGGCTCACACCTGTAATCCCAGCACTTTCGGAGGCCGAGGCAGGCGGATCACCTGCGGTCAGGAGTTCAAGACCAGCCTGGCTAACATGGTGAAACTCCGTTTCTACTAAAAGTACAAAAAATTAGCTGGGCGTGGTGGCACATGCCTGTAATCCCAGCCACTCGGGAGGGTGAGGCAGGAGAATCGCTTGAACCCCGGAGGCAGAGGTTGCAGTGAGCTGAGATCGCGCCTTTGCACTCCAGCTTGGGCAACAAAAGTGAAACTTGGTCTCAAAAAAAAAAAAAAAAAGAGCAAAGGCATGTTCAGGAAGCCCTCACATTGAGCATGGGGAAGGCGTGAGGACTGCACTGGAGACTGAGGCTGGACAGACGGGCAGGGGCCAGATAACGTGGCCATGTCGGTCATGAAGGAGTTCCTGCTTTATACTGCAAGCCGTGACAGGTGTTGAAGCAAGAGATTGGGGTGACCAGATTTTGGGAAGACCACTCTGGGCTCGAGTGGTGCAGACCAGAGTCCTGAGAGGGAAGGAAGTAGATGGGGAGGGTGCTGCAGCTGCCCAGGATACAGTGAGCTAGGACGAGCAAGGTGGTGGCAGTGCAAATAGAGAGTAGAGATGTTTCAGGAACACCCAGGAGGCGAGCATGTAGCTGAAAGGGTCTCATGGGACGGGGGAGAGGGGAGAGCCATCCTTGTCCCTCTAGCTCAATTCCCCGTGACCCCAGCACTCAGCATGGACATCCCCATCGGCTCTTTGCCCTGTGCCTGCAGGTTTCCACCTCCCTCCTCCAAGCCCGCCCTGTTCACCCGGCGACCTCAGCTCCAGACCCCGCTTTCATGAAGCCCTGTCTGCAAACCCAGCCAATTGGTAAGTCTGACAGTTTTTGATTCTATCAGCAGACTCAGCCTCTAATGTTTAAGGCATGCACGTCTACCAGCAGCTGAGAGACTGGTTGTGAAGATGCAGCCACTGATATCCCCCATGGTGACCCCAGGGGCTGGAGGGCAGTTGGAAATCGTTAGTGCTCAGGTAGAACTTCTGATGTCCCAAGCACTCTTCTCGATGCTGACACAGTAAGTTATTTTATCTCCGAAACAGCCCTGCGAGGTAGGGTCACCCTTTTTAGGATGAGGACTCAGGCACAGAGAGGGCAACTTGCCAAAGTTCATATAGCTAATACGCTGTAGGCCACAATTGGAACCTAGGCAGCCTGTGCATTTAACCGCAACGTGATGCCACCTCCCGGCAGTGCCCGATGAATGCATGATGACTTAGCCATGTGCTCAGGGCCCCTTGACACCAGGCCCCTGCACACCTCACACCTCCCTGCCTCTGCACACGACACTCCCTTTGTCTGGAAGGTCTGAGCCACCTGGTCCAGCTGACAAATACCCTCACCTTCAACCCTCAGTTCAGACACCCATGTTGAGTGTTCCCAATAGGCGCCCTCCCCAGTCTCTCAGGCATATGGGTTTAGAATTCTAAACTCCACATGCTGGGCCCGAGGGAGCCTGGACACAGCCCTGGCACAGCACTTACTGCACGTGTGTGTCATGTCTTGTCCCTGCCCTTACAAGTCTGTGACCCACAATCTTCAGGGAGCAAGTCCTATTCATGTTGGTCTCTCTAGTGTCAATAGTAACCATGGGTGTTGAATATTAATTGCACTACTCGTTGGCAGAAGCAGGACTGATGATCAACACACGATGAAGGAAAAGGAAATGAGAAAGAAAGCAATGAAGCAAAGTAAAAGAGGAAGCAGTGCAGGACGGCAGGGGAGTTCTTAGTATGCACGCAGCCATTTCCTAGCTCCACCTGCTGACTGGGCCTGGACATGACACCATGGGGACAATGAACACACTAAGAAACCAGACCTTGGTTTCTAAATACCATCCCCAGTAAAGGACTCCTTGGAGAAATGACTGGTCCTAGGGCTGGGCTGGGGAAACACAAGATGAGCCTATTGTACCTGGTAGTGCCAGAAAGCAAGGACATGGCTCAAAAAAAGAAAGAATGGGGCATGTTAAAGAGGTACAGAAGCCAACCTCAAAGAGAAGTGGTCGGGCCAGGCATGGTGGCTCACATCTGTAACGCCAGCACTTTGGGAGGCCAAGATGAGAGGATCGCTTCAGCCTAAGAGTTGGAGGCCAAGCTTAGCAATGTAGCAAGGCTCTGTCTCTACAAAAATTTCAAACTAGCTGGGCATGGTGGCATGTGCCTGTAGTCAGCTACTCGGGAGGCTGAGGCAGGAGGATTGCTCAAGCCCAGGAGTTCAAGACTGTAGCAAGCTATGATTTGCACCACTGAACTTCAGCCTGGGTGACACAGTGAGACTCTGACTCACACACACAGACCCACACACACACACAAAATTCTTAAATGAGCTCCCATTACTCCAAGAAAAAAAAAAATCATTCCTGCTCTGGGTGGAGTTGAGTGTGACAAAATGAGACAAGGGACAGCCTCAGGCTGCACAAAGCCACATGTGAAGCACCCAGCGAAGCTGGGGACCATGGAACTGGTCCACTCCCCACAGGCTCTTGCTGTCCGTCTCCATCACCCACGCCCTGTGTATGGGTCTGAGCATACTCCATCTGTGCCACAGGCCTCCCTCCTGCTGTGGGCCCATCTCTCCTCCCTGCAAAGGGCAGCTGAGGGCTTGGATCGCCTGCTCCCGGAGCTGCCTACCATGGAAAAGCACGCAGCCAGCAGAAAGCGCATCCCCTTCTCCCGAGGTTGGATTCTCCTGGAAGGCCCATGCCCCTGCGCCTGCCTCTTCAGAGCAAGCCAGGCCCTAACACTCCTTCCTTCAGCCAATGGCCAGACGCCTAGAGAGGCCGGGAGCTAAGACACAAATAGCGCAGCCCGGCATTGTGCCCCTGTTCCTGGGATGCCCACGTGACCCTTCCAGGCCTCTCATCTGCCTGTGTGTCTGAGGCCATGACATGCTGAGCACCTACTATGTGCCAGGCACAGCGCAAAGTGTCTCAAGTACAGCATCGTATTTAATTCTCACAACTCTAAGGGTGGGAACTGATACCGTCACTATCATCAGTGAAGAACCCAAGGCCTAGGAAGTTTGAATAACCTGCCCAGGGCCACCGGCAAGCCAGAGCTGGAGCATGAATCCAAAGCTCACGTTGGCCAATCCGAGGAGTTGCGCAGTGCAGACTCACCAGAGACCATTCCTGTGCTCAAGTCTGGCTCTGCCACTTAACAGCTGTGCCACCTCAAGCAAACATCCCTACTTCTCTGAACCTTACTTTCTGTAGTGAGGATAAAATCGACCTGCCTAACTTGCTAGGGGGTTTTAGAAGAGGCAAAGAGACAGCACTTGGCTGAGAGTGGGCACCGAATACAGTGAGTTTTTATTATTACTGTTATTAAGCCCCGTCCTGGGATTTTCCATATCCATATGAAAATGGATATCCATATTCATATGAAAACTTTCCATATTTCAGTGTTTCTGAAATCCGCATTTGGTTTGGATGCTTGTCCCCTCCAAATCTCATGTTGAAATAGGATCCCCAGTGTTGGAGGTGGGACGTGGTGGGAGGTGTTTTGGTCACGGATCTCTCGTGAATGTTTTGGTGCCCTTCCCATGGTGATGGGTGAGTTCTGAGTTCACACGATACTGGCTGCTTAAGAGTCTGGGACCTCCTCCTGCTCTCTCTTGCTCCTGCTCTTGCCATGTGATGTGCCTCCTCCCCTTCACCTTCTGCCATGGATGGAAGCTCCCTGAGGCCCTCACCAGAAGCAGAGGCTGGTGCCACGCTTCCTATACAGCCTGCAGAACCATGGGCCAAATAAACTCTTTTCTTTATAAATGACCCAGTCTCAGGTATTTCTTTAGAGCAACTCAAGAATGGACTAACACATGTGGCCACCCCTCCAATGCCCTGCCTCAGTGCCAACCTATCCTGGCATGTCTCCCAGATGCAAGGAAGCTCCCTGCTGCCCACCCAGAGACCCACCTGAATCCTCTGTCATCGATGTAGCAGTGCGCGGCGGAGACAAGCCAGTTGGGAGAGATGAGGGAAGCACCGCAGATGTGGCCCTGGCCCAGAGCGTGCAGGCTCACCTGCCAGGGCCACTCGCCCTCATCCGCATCCGTGCCCCCAACAACACGAGCCTGTCTCGTGAATGACCGCAGCCCACAGTCTGCAGAGGGGGCAGAGAACCAGAGGGCAGCAAGTCAAGGTGGGCACGTCGAACCCCAAGGGGATATGCAGTGGGTGCCAGGAGACCCTGTTTGAGGAAGCCAGCTTTTGGCGTGCACAGCACTGCTGGCATGGCCAGGGTGTGAGGGACCCCCAAAACTATCTTTGAGCTTCACAGACTCCCTTCCAGCATGCCCCTCCTTCTCCCAAATTCAAACCCTCATCTTCCCACCTCCCCCTCCCTCACAAATGCAGCGAGGGCCTCCAGAGGCTGGCTGGTCAGCTTCACTTTGATTTGGGTGTCATCTGCCTGATTTGACATAATTTGGGACCTCACAGGGGAGGGGGCGGCATGGAGCAGGGAGAAGCATTTTTGAATGCTGAAGGGCACAGCTCTCAGAGGGACGAATGAACTGCTGACGTGAGGTCACAGGACAGCTGTAGCTGTGCTCAAATCTAACCTGTGGCCAGCCAGCGCTTCTGAAACACGGAGACTGCAAATTAAAGTATGGGCAGGCAAGGGTGACACCCTGCCTTGGGCTTGGGTGAGCTGGGCCGCCCTTCTCCAGGCTACTGCTCCACAGTTGTGTCTACATAGCAGGGGCCAGCAACACACTGCAGCCACGACCTCGCCATGCTACAGAGGCGCTGAGATGCTGGCGGTACGGGCCTTTCTCCAAGACCAGAGCCAGCCCGTGGGGTGGTGCCTTCATGCCAACTGGCAAGGCTACTATTTCCTCCAGGACACGCGCCCGCTCACCCAAGCACAGAGCTGCTAAGTGAGGTGCTGGCAGGATTGCACCTCCAGGTGCACCTTCTGGTGGGCACTTCACACAGTGAACAACCTGCACAACCATATTCGGATGCCCTGCTCACCACAGTCCTTCTCATCTGAGCCGTCGCTACAGTCCTCCTTCCCGTCACACTCAGGGTTGCCCTTGCTCAAGCAGAGCCCGTTGAGGCAGCGGTAGGTGTGTTTGGTACAAGTGACGACGTTCACTGTTCAAGGAGGAGGACGAGGGAGGGGATCAATTCCTCTGCAGCATCCGACCAGAAGCCAGAAACCACCAATGGCGCTTCATGGCCCCTGCACCTTACCCCTCACCCAGGCCTGCCCCATCCACACCCACTGGCCTCCCACACTGCTACAGGTTCTCCACCTTCTGGAAAGTTCTCCCCCAACCGGAGCCCTTTCTCATCACACTTAACACACAGGTGATTTGTGTTCATTAAACTCGGGGCGTCCTGCATGTGCGTGTGCTCAGGGCAGCCTCCTCCAGGGACGAGGCCCCCAGCAGGAATGTGGGTGGGGCGGGCCTCACCCTTGGCGCAGGAGACCTCGTCGGACCCGTCCCCACAGTCGTCCTTCCCATTGCACTGCTGGCTCTTCGAGAGGCACTTCCCATTAGAACACCTGAAGGTCTGGGCTGGACAACCTGGAGAGGCACCGGGACTCAGCCACCAGGAGCCACCGTGAGTCGCCCCGCCCACCTGCCCGCCCAGGCAGCCCCTCCCCAGCACTCACTGCACCCCTGCTCGTCGCTGTTGTCTCCGCAGTCGTTCACACTGTCGCACACCCAGAAGAGGGGCTTGCAGAACTTGTTCTTGCAGGTGAACTGGTGGCTGGCGTCGCAACCTGGAGCAGGGTAAGGGGAGGTCGGCCGTGAGGCCCTCATCACTCACTGCTTCCCCAGGATGCCCAGGTGATCAGAGCTACCTGGGGACCACTTTCCGATCTAAAGAGAGGCCCAGGTGGCCCTGCTCCACCAGCTACTAAGCTGACCTAGCACCTCCGAGACACCCCACCACCTGCCCCATAGGCCAACATCTCCATATGGCAGGGTGGGGAGGGGGGCCAGAGGTCTCTACACAGGGCCGAGAGCAAAAACTCCCACCACCTCCGGCCTTTCTGCCTCAGCAGCCAGCCAGCCTGCAGGGCCATGGGACACGGGCAGGGCAGGGAAGGAGGGTGGGGAGACCCGGGCTCCCAGCCCGACTCACTGCAGTTGAGCTCATCGCTGTGGTCGGTGCAGTCGGCCCAGCCATCACAGCGCAACTCCTTCCGGATACACCGCCCCGTGCGGCACGTGAACTGCCCCGGGCACGCTGTGGGCACAAGCAGGCCTGAGGCCCCCAGCACCCACTCACCTCCCTCCGCTGGCTCCCGGCTCCCTCCCTCAGGCCAACCTCCCAGCCACAAACACACAGGAGCAGGGCGGGTGCTGTGGCCCCGGGCAGGGATTGCCCAGGCCCACCAAGCTGTGACAAAGGGGTTCCTGCACCTGCTGCTAGTGTGGGAAGAGGGCTGGCTACAGACTCCAACCTGGGCTGGCAGGGTCCCTCCCCACCACTGAGGATCGAAGCCCAGGAAGCCCCAGGTGCCCTGCAGTGAGGCCGGCTGGTCGCAGGCCCTGCCCTGCCCTGTGTGCTGGGCTGCCTGGTGCCCCTGAGGGCCAGGCCCCGCCTGTGACGCTCAGCTGGTCCCCAATGCATGTGATGTGTCCTATCCAAATGTAGTGCAGCATCACGCACTTTCTTCACTCTAAACATTTTCCATATTTCAATGTTTCTGAAATCCAGAGGCATCTGACCACTTTGCAGATGACAAAGTTGTAAGGAGACCATTGTCACCACCTCGGCACAGGTACACTTCAGTCACAGGTAAGTGTTTAGATCAAAGGTGTCGGTTCATCCAAGTGTACTTTTGGTGGTGAGCCAGGCCCTTGAATTTTACCTTAAATTCGGATTCCTAAGCATAGTTAAATGTCTTCCCAAGGTTATTCTACGACGCAGGGTTGAAATAAAAACACGTTGTATATGTGGAAGAACCACTGCTCATACAGCCAACGGTGCTTCCTAATGTGTCTCAAAATTACGCTGTGAATCCTAACGGTGCTAACAGGCCACAGAGGCAAGCACAGATGATCAAAGTCACGGTGAAGGTGGGCCTGAGGGACAGATGGCCGGGGGAGCTCAGATGAGGGGCGTCTCCAGCCGCAGGTACCTCATGCTGGGACTGCAACCCAGAGGGGCACGGTGTGTACCAGCGCTCACAGCCAGCCTGCTTTAATTAATGCATCAAAGGTAGCGTGTTTTCCTCCCAAAGCTACGGGAGGGGCGAGATGCTCTTACGTTCTCCAGCATTTTAGAATCAGCAAAGCATGATGCTAACGAGATGCAGGGTAGACAGAACATGCGGTGCAGGCCCCCGCCAGCCCTCCTGCCAACAATGTTCACTCACGGTCACTGGAGTCGTAGGAGAGGTATTCGGCTAAGAACCCGGTGTCAGTGTAGGACTGATCTGAGTGGAAGCGAACTGTGATCTTGTTGCTGTTGCTGGTGACAACGAACTGGGACCTCTCTCCGCAGTACCTGGAGCGGGGGTGGGGCACAAGGTGAGGAGGGACAGCTGGGAGCCGGGGGACTAGGGGTCTGGTGGGACCCCTCCCCCTGCAGCATGGGCCCGGCAGCCCCCATACCCCTGGGGACTCACTTCTCCCCATTGATCTCCACGTAGTCCTTGGGGCAGGTGCCCGTAGGCACGCCGGGCTCCAGCAGGTAGAAGAATTTGAAGCGCACCTTCACATGCTGGTTGTTGGGCACCTGAGGGAAGAGAGGCTGCTGGGAATGTGCGGCTTCCCTCCCGCCTCCCTGAACCTGAGGACGTCAAAGGGAGGCGGTGGCATGGACCAGGGACAGACGTATGCCTTCCATCACCAAGACAGGTTGGAAAGTTCTCAGTGTTTTTGTTTGTTTGTTTGTTGGTTTGTTTGTTTGTTTTTTGGGATGGAGTCTTGCTCTGTCGCCCAGGCTGGAGTGCAGTGGCAAGATCTCGGCTCACCGCAACCTCCGCCTCCCGGGTTCACGCCATTCTCCTGCCTCATCCTCCCGAGCAGCTGGGATTACAGGCACACGCCACAACACCCAGATAATTTTTTTTGTATTTTTAGTAGAGATGGGGTTTCACCATGTTGGTCAGGCTGGTCTCAAACTCTTGACCTCAGGTGATCTGCCCGCCTCGGCCTCCCAAAGTGCTGGGATTACAGGCGCAAGCCACCACACCCGGCCTCTTTTCTTTTTTTTTTGAGATGAAGTCTCACTCTGTCACCCAGGCTGGAGTACAGTGGCAAGATCTCGGCTCACCACAACCTCCGGCTCCCGGGTTCAAGCTACTTTCCTGCCTCAGTCTCCCGAGCAGCTGGGATTACAGGCGCCCGCCACCACACCCGGCTAATTTTTGTATTTTTAGTAGAGACAGGGTTTCACCATGTTGCCCAGGCTGGTCTCGAACTCCTGACCTCATGATCCACCAGCCTTGGCCTCCCAAAGTGCTGGGATTACAGGCGTGAGCCACTGCGCCCGGACCTCCTGGCATTTTTAAAGAAAGGAAAGGGAGGCAGCTCTGGCTGGGATGGCGTGAGCAGCACAGACAGGCGACTCTCTTGTCTCACACGCCTTCTTTGATTTCTTCCTGATGGCACCTCTGAGACTCAGGCACTATCACCCTCACTTCACCTAGGGGCAAGCTGAGGCCCAGGGAGCTTCAGCAACTGCCCAGGTCGTTCCATCACCTGACAAGGAGCTAGGATAAGAGTCTGGGTCTGCCTGACACTGCAGGAAGACCTGACCCCACCCTGGGCCCTGAGACACATGGTCTCTTTGGGGTTTATTTGTTTTTGTTGTTTTTTGAGACAGGGTCTCACTGTTGCCCAGGCTGGAGTGCAATGGCACTGTCATAGTTTACTGTAGCCTTAAACTCCCGGGTTTAAGTGATCCTCCCACCTCGGCCTCCTGAGTAGCTGGGACTACAGGCGTGCACCACCATGCCTGGATAATTTTTGTACTTTTTTGTAGAGATCAAGCCTCAGTATGTTACACAGGCTGGTCTTGAATTCCTGGCCTCAAGTGATCCTCCTGCCTTGGTCTCCCAAAGTGCTGAGATTACAGGTGTGAGTCACCACGTCTGGCTGCCTCTTTGGGGTTGATAAAGGATCTCCCCTTCCCTTTCTTCTGTCTTCCTCATTTGCCATCCACCTCTCTCTCTCACACACACACACACACGCACACACACATGCACACACATGCACACACATATGCACACATCCACACAGGGAGACATACACACGTGCACATACATGCTCACACACACACACGTTCACACACCCCATAGCTCCTACCTCAATGTTCCACGTGCAGTCAATGTTGGGTGGGTAGTGGCCTGGGTAGTAGGGGCTGTTGAATGTCCCCTGGGCTTTACGTAAGCGGCCTCCACAGCCTGAGAGGAAAGGTGGGAGAAAGCAAGAGGATCAGGAACCTGCCCGGCCAAGCAGGCCGGCGAGGGCTCTGCAGCCTGAGGCCTGGAGCTGCCTCCTGGACGCCTGGATGCTGCACAGCAAGTGCACAGCCAGGAAGGCCACGTGCCAGGTGCCAAAGCTTCGGGAGGGCTCCTGACCCAGGCGGTCGGCCAGATAGATGCCTTTGGCTCAAGCTTCAGCCTCTGCTGCTGACCTAGGCCAGCTCGCCAACCACGGGGTCTAGCCTGTGGCCTCCTAAGCTCTGGTCACCCCCACTAAAGCCTTCCCCTTCTCCGCGGCCCGAGGGCAGTTCCGCCCTGCCCTGCCCTTCCTTACTGCCCATCTTAGGCAGCTGGAAGAAGGTGGCCTCGAAGCCGGGATGCCGCCGCTCAGTGTTGGTGATCAGTGTGATGAGCAGGACGTTCTGGGAGGAGTGGAAGGTCAGGTTGTAGGAGGGAGGGTAGGTGCCACACAACCTGTGGGGGCAGAGGGCGGGCATTAGGAAGAGCAGACAGAACCCAAGTTTCTCACACACCCAAAACAGGCTCCCAGGCAGAGGTGCCTGAGGACCCCAACCCTAACTCTGGTCCCATCCACAGAGGCCAAGAATGGAGTCAAAAAGACCTTCATTCAAGTAAGTCCCTCCCCCACACAATCTCTGATGGAAGGAGTTAGTGATAAACCGTTCACCTTTGTTTAAAAGAGCAACACCCAGCTGGGCGCGGTGGCTCACGCCTGTAATCCTAGCACTTTGGGAGGCCGAGGCGGGTGAATCACCTGAGGTCAGGAGTTCGAGACCAGCCTGGCCAACCTGGTGAAATCCCGTCTCTACTAAAAATACAAAAATTAGCTGGGCGTCATGGTGCACACCTGTAATCCCAGCTACTCGGGAGGCTGAGGCAGGAGAATCGCTGGAACCCGGGAGGCGGATGTTGCAGTGAGCTGAGATCGCGCCACTGCACTCCAGCCTGGGCGACAGAGCGAGACTCTGTCTCAGAAAAAAAAAAAAAAAAGAGCAACACCCTAGACACAATACATGCCCAATAAACTGTGGGCTCAATCAGAACAACAGCAGTAGTAACAACCAACATTTATTAAGCACACGCCAAGGTCGGGCCTATAATCCCAGCCCGTTGGGAGGCCGAGGCAGGAGAATTGCTTGAGGCCAGGAGTTTCAGACCAGCCTGGGTAACACAGTGACACCTCATCTCCATAATCAAAAAAACTAGCTGGGCACGGTGGCGCTTGCCTGTAGTCCCAGCTACTCCGGGGCGAGGCCAGAGGATTGCTTGAGCCTCAGGAGTTCAAGGTTACAGTGAGCTATGATTGCGCCACTGCACACTCCAGCCTGGGTGACCAGGAGACTCAAAAAAAAAAAAGAAGAAGAACATGCTTGGCATGGTTCTCGGTGCTCTTAAATCTATTAACTCATAATCTTCATAACAGCTCTATGAAGTAGATACTATTATCCTTATCTCAGAGGTGAGGAAACAGACACAGAGATCTTCAGTAACGTGCCCAACATCTCATGGTTAATAAGTGGCAGGCTTAGAATTTAAACTCAGGCATTCAAGCTCCAGAGTCCACACTGCTCACAACCGTGGCATCCTGATTGTGTCCCCTCCTTCTAAACAATGCAACCTTACAAAAACCCTGAGAGAGAGGGTGACTGATTTGGAAAGATCATTATAATATACTTCATTTGTTAAAGCAGGTAATGAGACTGAATGCACAGGATAATCCTATTTCTTATCACACACGGCAAAAAAGGCTGGGAGAATAGACATCAAAAATTTGGCCGGGTGCTGTGGCTCATGCCTGTAATCCCAGCACTTTGGGAGGCCAAGGCGGGCAGATTACCTGAGGTCAGAAGTTCGAGACCAGCCTGACCAACATGGTGAAACCCCATCTCTACTAAAAATACAAAAAAAAATTAGCTGGGTGTTGTGGCACGTGCCTGTAATCCCAGCTACTCGAGAGGATGAAGCAGGAGAATCGCTTGAACCCAGGAGGTGGAGGTTGCAGTGAGCCGAGATCTTGCCACTGCACTCCAGCCTGGGCAACAGAGCGAGACTCCATCTCAAAGAAAAAGAATTAACAGTGGTTATTTCTAGGCAGTAAGATGACAAGTGACTTTAATCTTCCTTTTGCTTGTCGATTTCTTTTTCCTACTGGGACCATGTACTTCTTTGTTGTACAATTAATAAATTAGAGAGATGGAAAAGAAGTCCTGGTTACGAAGCTGTGGCAGCAGATGGTTCTAGATTGTTCTTGGCCTGAATTTTAGCCCATTATTAATGGACTAAATGAAATGTCCGCCCAGCTCATTTCCATAGACAGCCACAGAAGGCTCTGGCCCAGCGCGTGCAGGAGAGGTGGCTCGCCCACCACGCACAGCACCTCTGTGCGGTACGCTCCACCCTGACGTGGGGTATCCCACAGGTACATTAACCACGCCTTTCTGTTTTCTGTAATGCAGGTGCTTTGACATCTGGGGCCCTGCTGACTGTGGAGGGCTGGCCAATGCTTACAGATAGGAAAGGACTCAGCTGCGAGCAAACCTTCCCTATGCAAACCCACCTCCTCCGAAAGGATCTCACACTCAGGGCCACTATTCTTTTCCCTAACCACCCCAGGCCCAAGTATCAGAGAACTAGGGACAGCTCCTATGCCCCAGAGCCTACTGAAATTATTCAAACAAGCCAGTTCTAAACCTCTCACCCTGATTTGTCTTGCCTTTTCTGTGTAAACCATATACAGGCTCTTTATTTTATTTATTTATTTTTTTTGAGACACAGTCTCGCTCTGTTGCCCAGGCTGGAGTGTAGTAGTTCGATCTCGGCTTACTGCAACCTCTGCCTCCCAGGTTCAAGTGATTCCCCTGCCTTGGCCTCCCAAGTAGCTGGGATTACAGGCACCCGCCACCACACCCAGCAGATTTTTGTATTTTTAGTAGAGACGGGGTTTCACCAGGTTGGCTTGACTGGTCTCGAACTCCTGACCTCAAGTGATCCAGCCACCTTGGCCTCCCAAAGTGCTGGGCTTACAGGCATGAGCCACCATGCCCGGCCCATAATAAAGGCTCTTGCTTACATTTTCCCCTCATTCCTGTTACCCCTTGACCAACCTGGTGCTTCCTCGTGTGGCCTGAGACAGGGTCTTGCTCTGTTGCCCAGCCTGGAGTGCAGTGGTGCAATCAGAGCTCACTGCAGCCTCGACCTCCTGGGCTGGAGAGCCTCCTGCATCAGCCTCCTGAGTAGGCTTGCACCACCACACCCAGCTAAGCTTTTTATTTTTTTATAGAGGCAGTCTTGTTGCCCAGGCTAGTCTCAAACTCCTGGCCTCAAGAGATCCTCCCGCCTCAGCCTCCCAAAGTGCTGAGATTACAGGCATGAGCTACCATGCCCGCCATCAAAATTGTCTTTTCAAGAGCAGTCATCTCCTGATCTGTTGGCCTTCATATACCTGAATAATAAAGCCTACATTTTACAACTGTGAGCAGTGCCTTCTCTCTGGCAGTTCAGGGGGGCACACCCTGCACAGGCTGCACAGGCTGGATTTGGTATCTGGGGACCATAGAGCCTTCCTCTGCCTTGCCAAGGCTGAGAAAAATCACCTCCCAGACTCCACTGGAGCTCCAGCTGAGGATCACACCACATGTGCCTCCTGCTGCCTGGATGTTTAGCAGTGGCCTGTGGCCAAGAGTCATATACTGTATCCCAGGCCTGTGCCACAATCCGTTGAAGAAGCTGGCCCCCTATAGGGCAGCTGCCAAGCTCCCACAGCCCCACCCGCCCCCCGGGGTACTCACTGCACCAGGGCGTGGGGCTCCATGGGGCTCAGGGTGTTGTATACCATCACCAGGTCGCTGCTGCGCTCATCACAGGACGCAAGGTCAAAGCTGCGGAAGGTGAGGCTCAGCACTGAGTCGGCATCTCCCCGCAGGGCCCACTGGCAGCGGGCATGAGCGGGGTAGGGGCTGTCAGGGAAGCCGGGCGTGGTGAAGCGCATCAGCTCCACACCGCGGGCGTGCAGGGCAAAGCTGCAGCTGTCTGCGCAGGAGACAAGAAGAAGGGCATGTGTGGGGGCAGGGCTGGGCAGAGCTGGGGGAGGAACCTGAGACCCCGTGGGTGTGCATCTCAGGCCTGGCCCCTTTGAGATGCCCCAGGCTGCCCTGGGCCTCGGGAAATCAGGAAGGGGGCTTCTCAGAAGGGCCTGGAAGAGGAAGGGTCTGGAAAGATCATCATAATATACTTCATTCAGAGGGACATGCTTCTGGGGACCCCACTGGCTCAAGGGCATCTGGCCACATCCCCCCTCTTCCCCACCCAGAAGAGGAGGCGGGCACGATACTTACTGTCCTGGGTCCTCTGTACTGTTTTGGGGTCAGTGGCTGAAGAATAAGAAGAAGAATGAAGCATTTCCTGATACAATCCATTTCCTTATTCCTGCTTCCTTATTATCTAAAGGGAGGTGCCCTGCCAGCACGTAGTCTTCTCTCTGGGGCACTGGGCCCTGGGAGTGCCGGTCCCCTGCAATGGTCCAGGGCCCAGCCCCACTCCATGGAAGGCTGGCCAGTCCCATGCCCACCCCTGGCCCTCGGACTCACGGAAAGCCACCACTGAGGTGACCACAAAGGACTTCAGGGAGCGCGCCCGCGGGGGCAGCATGACTACGCGCTCCTCGGCCATGACGCGCTCGGCCTCCTCCACCAGGTGCTGCGGGATACTGAACTCAGACCAGTAGTAGGCGATGACGCTGCCCTCGCTGGGGAGAGAGCGGAGGCCTGAGGCGGAGCTCTGGGCCCCATTTCCCCCACGTGCGCCTAGAGCGACTCCAGGACACGTGGGCCGCTCGGGCCGCCCACGGGGGCACACCTGGGCCCTCCATCTGCAGAGGCCCTGCCCCAGCTCGTCTGTTGTGTCACCCCTCTTTCCACCCCGAAGCAAGAGGCCTTGCCCCTTTGCCCTCTGCTCTCACAGTCTCATCCCCAACCAGACCGATTCTGGGGGCCTCTCAGGGGTAGGAATGAGGAGGGGAACCCATTGGAGTTTGGCCACAAGCGAGGACACACCGAGTGTCACCTTCCTGAGCCTGTTTTCTGACCTGAGAAAGGAACTGGGAATGCCACCTGCCACACAGCATTCCCCAGGGTTCAAACGAACAGCAAAATAAAAAGCACTTTGAGAATAAAGTCTATTTTTTTACAGAAGTATGCGTGAAAAACTGCTCAAGCACAGAAAATGTGGGGACTCATTGAAGCCTGCCTGAATACCCCAACTCCCCCAAACCCAAATTTGGAAAAACAACAAAGAATCACAGCCGATCCTGGCATCATGCCAAACACTTCACAGGCCTTTGGACAGCTCATCACAGCAACAGCTACAGTCACCTTTGTCATGGGGCAGAAGAGTCAGGCTGCCAAGTAACGCACAGGAGGACACAGTGAGGACCCTCCTTGCTCTCCAGGCCAGGACCTCCAGCACCATCTCCCGCTTCCTGCCCCACACACTGTACCCCAATCATACCCCCAGCCAGTCTGGGGTGCATCCCACTGAGCCTTCTCTCCACACCCACCTGAAGGCCGTCACGGCCGACTCCTTGTGGTAGGGGCCCAGGAACGGGACTCCGCTGTACAGCAGCTTCAGCTGAGGAAGGGCAGAGACTCAAGGCGGGCCCCACACGGCAATGACCCTGCCCCAAGCCCGGGCTGCTCCCTCCACTCCAGGGCCCGGGTCCCCTTTGCAGATCACCCCCCTCCAGGGCCCAGGTCCCCTTCGCAGGTCACCCCCATCCCAGGGCCCTGGGAGCACAGGCGAGGTATGTCTCCCCTGACCAGCAGGTGGGACACCAGGGCACACAGCCCGGCAGGGCTCTGGGCAGGCTGCACTCACCGCGTCCTTCACCTTGCTGGCCAGGCTTACAAACTCAGTGGAGTTGGAGTTCTCGTAGGCATCCACAAAATTCTCATTTGTGATCCTCATGTAGCCATTGAAGACCTTCTGGACACGCACGTCCCGGTCTGTGTGAGATCAGAAGGCGCTCAGCCAGGGGAGGCGGTGCTACCCCCGTCTGTCCCTTGCCGTCCACAATGGGGAATGAATGCCGGGAGGGGGCCATGGGTCAGCCCTGACTGCTTCCCATCACTCCCCATCAGGGTTCCAGAGAGGCCAAGAGATCCTCATGTCCTCAGTAGGTGGCCCTGGGTCTGTCCGCTGAGGGAGGAGGGACAGTCACCCCTTGTCGTCCTCCCCGGAGCCAGCCCCAGCTTTACTCACACTGCAAATGCCACACCAGGAAGCCGATCCCCAGCGAGACCAAGAGGAGGCCGATCAGCACGGCTGCCAGCACCACCCAGCGCCCCGGGCCATGCTTTTCCACCTTCTTGACGTTGTTGACCGGCAGGAACTCCACGCCTTCCTCCAAGCCATTCACTTTCTGCAGGGAGAGAGGCACCGCCACTCAGACCCTCTCACCCCCTCTTCCCCCTGCGCCCTGCTGGGGAAGATGTTCACATTTTCTGAGGTCCGGCTTGGAGAAGAAAGCAGGGGCTTGGGTGAGAAGAAGGAGGCTTCCCCCAGAGGCATGAGGACCACTGCCCAGAGCGCAGACCCCGGGACATGAACCCTGGGCGTGCTCTGGGAGGAACACAAGGTCGGCCTTCCTGGCCACGATCTCAGGGTCTGGACAGCACCAGGCAATCATTGCTCACGAATTGTTCATTTAAATTAAAACACAATAAAGGGCTGTCGAACCCGGTCCTCGAGGTCTCCCCTTCAGTGAATCACCTTCGACACGGGTGGATGCCTCGAAGGGTAGCCCCAGCCCAGGCCCATGACTGGCAACTGTGGTGCCCCTGTGCAGACTTCTAGGAGCAGGCCCTGCTCCCTCGGACACAGCCCCTGCCAGATTCAGTCCCCCCATCACCTGGCCCAGGAGCCTGTGGCCAGCACTCAACTGCACACCCTACCCAGCAGCCTCACCCTGCTGATGGTGAACCAGCCAAAAGTAAAAAGGTGGTGCTGTCATGGAAAAAACTGCTCTGTGTTTAACCTTGGGAACCCCAGTCCAGGACCTCAAGGCACAGTGAGAGGCCCACTGTGGGAATCCACACCCATGCGCAGCCCCAAGAGAGGGAAAAGCAAACAAACCAAACGCCCAAAAGACAGGATGGCAACTTCCCTGGGTTCCTCCCTGCCGAGGGTATCCATGTGAGGGGCCAGAATACGGAGGGGCAGGTGGGGTGTCTGCTGCACCCAGTGACAGACCGGTGAAGGTTTCTGCCCATAGCACATGCCATCTGCCCGCCCTGAATAGTGGGGACGTACCATGGCCTGGCACTGTGGCACTCTCAGTTTAACTACCTCACACCCACTCAGTACAGCTCACAACAAAAGCAACAGCCCATCCCAAACCCACAGGTGTTGGCCCTTTCGACGGTTTCCTGATGTTGTTCTTCTGGTGGTGATCTCATAATTCGACAGTGTAAATTTAAGCTGATACGTCTTGGTTTGTCACATTTACCCATTATCAACTCACTGCATGAAAGATTCTCCTCACTCCTGCCTTACTGGGATAGGATACTTGTAACTCCAATTTTAGTTTCCTCATTGTCCATATTTGTGACTTGATCTAATATCACACACAGAAACACACCCCAGACGGCCACTTAAAATGTGTTCAAGATGCTTGTTCTGGAGTCTGTCTCTATATTTCTAAATAATACGCCAACACCATAATCTCTTGACTCATCTATCTAGACATCGGCTGACTTTCTATTATGACAAGATGGATTTTAGTGTCCTTCCGCCCTTTCTCTCCCCATCCTCCCAACAGTTACAGGCCCAAAGTTTAAAAAAAATTATATCCATACTCTAGGTTTTCATTATTAGCCTGTGAAAATATTGTTCACTATTATGTTTCCTTTCTTTGTACAATTTCTTTGTTTTTCCTGCTGTGAATTTTCATTGACTGGGGTTTCTTTTTAACTTGTACCCAAATCTTTACATACAATCTAAGAACTCTGCAATACTCTTCTCAATCTTCTACATGTAATATCTGTTAAATAACTTATTTCATATTCTTCCTGAGGGCCACAGTCCTGGAGCCGCCTGTCCTTTCTCATAGCAAGTTGTCTAGAACTTCCTTCACCATCACCCTGGGATTTTCCTTAATCTCCTTCTGTGTTAAAACCCCTATTTCCTGGATTCATTGTCTTCATCTCTCTTGGTTTACACTTCATTTTGGTGGAACACATACTTTTTAAAAATTTTTTTCTAACCACAAAGACCCAGAAGAGATGAACATATACTTTCTGAGAAGAATATTTTTTGATACTTTGCATGTTTCTGAAAATACCTTAATTCTACATTCACACATTTATGGAACTTTGGCTGGGTATAGAACTATAGGTTTAAAATAATTTTCACTTAGAATTTTGAGGGCTCAGGCTGGGCGCGGTGGCTCACGCCTATAATCCCAGCACTTTGGGGGCCGAGGCAGGTGGATCATCTGAGGTCGGCAGTTCGAGACCAGCCTGGCCAACATGGTGAAACCCTGTCTCTACTAACAATACAAAAATTAGCTGGGCGTGGTGGCACGTGCATGTAATCCCAGCTACTCAGGAGGCTGAGGCAGGAGAATCGCTTGAACCTAGGAGGCAGAGGTTGCAGTGAGCTGAGATTGCGCCACTGAACTCCAGCCTGGGTGACAGGGTGAAACTCTGTCTCAAAAACAAAAAAAAGAAAGCATTTTGAGGGCTCCATTGTTTTTTAGCTTCTAATTTGCTTTTGAGAAATATGATAATATTATAAACTCATTATCTTTTACTTATGACTTCGTTGTCTTTCTTTGAAAGCCTTGAGAATGTGCTTTGAATTGGGTCTTTTTGTTTTCTTGACATAGGGTCTTCCTGTGTTGCCCACGCTGGAGTGCAGTGGTCTGATCATAGCTCACTGTAACCTTGAACTCCTGAGCTCAGGCAATCCTCCCACTTCAGCCTCCTGAGTAGGTAGGACTATAGCTGTACACCACCATGTCCAGTTAATTTTTTTATAATTTTTTGTAGAGGCAAGGTCTTACTACGTTGCCCAGGCTTGTCTCGAACTCCTGGCTTCAAGCTATCCTTCCATCTCAGCCTCCGAAAATGATTTTCCTGTCTTATTTTTTAGATTATGTCTCCCTTTCATTTCCTCTGGTCTACCATTCTTTAATCCTTATTATATTTATCCTCTATTTATCCTTTCTCTGTATTATCCATCTCATTATTTTTAACCTTTCAATTGAGTTTTTCATTTTTGGTATCAAAATTTTAATTTCTAAGAGCTTTCTGGTTCTTTGAATTTTCCTCTTTTATGGCATCTTGTATTTGTTTCATGAATGCAAAACCTTCTCATCTTTATATTTCCATTGAGTATCTTTCTCTGTTTTTGACTTTCTCTTCCATGTTGAAGACTTTCCTCAAATGCTGGGGGATCCTTGGTGGTTATTTTTATTTAGAAACAAGCTCCTGGAGGCTGTTTGGAAACTCTGTGTGCATGCCTTGCCACAACTGGCTTCACTAGGGGGGACACAAGTGAGTGGCTAAACATTTTTTTTCTGGGCACTCCCAACAGTTAGACTATATACATCTTCCTGTGGATGGTTCCACTGCTCCAGAGAATAATTTTCTAATCTCCTGGCTGGAGTGATTTAAACCCAGCCACTAGCATTCAGGAACATGTAGGAGAAGAGACTCATTCCCCTTCTTTTCACCTCTCTCTACAGCCTTCCTCTGTACCTGGGGTCCTCAAGCCCACATATTCTTTGATTCAGTCTCTCCAGACTATTTTTCCCATCCACTGTGGGAGACTGCTGGGGCCTTTGTCTTTTTGCTTGGGGCCGAGGTGGAGATTTGGGTATTTCTAACAATGTCCTTTCTTGTCTCACCTCTGTCTTCTAGAATACTTGAGCCCAATCTTTTCTGAGCCTGGCAGAGAAGAGACCATTACCAAAGAAATATTGAAAGGATGTTTCCAAGAGCTGAAGAGAGTCGTAAATCTTCCAATTCAAAGGGCTCAGTGAGTGGTGAGAAAGACAAATGAAACAGCACATATAGCCAAACAGACTGTATTGTGATGACATTTCGGAACATCACAGATAGGAATGGATCCTCTACGCCTCTAGCTGTCATCTTTTCTCTCCCGTAGTTTGCGTTTCTTCAGCGTTTGGTTCTATTTTGGGAATTTCTTTGACTTGCTCTTGCAAACCTTCCATTAAATTTAAAAAATAGCTTCATTGAGGTATTATTGCATAAAATAAAGTGTATATATTTAAGTGTACAATTTTGGGCATCCATATGCACCCATGAAACCATCCACAGCTAAGATGATGTCCATGTCCATCTCCTTCAAAGTCTCCTCCTGGCCCCTCCCACATGTTCCTCCCTGAATCCTTTTCCTGTCCCCAAGAAACCACTCATCTGTTTCAGGCTGCTTTTCCCGGAGCTTTATGTAAATGGAATTCTGCAGTATGCACTCTTCCACCTGGCTTCTTTCACTCCGCATGATTCCTCTGAGACTCACGCAGGTTCCTGTGTGCACAGCAGTGCATACCTTTTGGTTGTTGCTGTATTTATCCCATCGTTCGGACACACAACATGTGTTTACCTGTTCACCTATTGATGGACATTTGGGGTGTCTCCAATTTGAGGCCATTACAAACAGAGCTGCTAGAAACACTCCCGTAGCTGTCTTTGTACTGACATATCAGCAATGAAAAACTGGAAACTAAAACTAAAAGACACCATTTACAATAGCTTCAAGAATATGAAATACTTAGAGGTAAATCTGACAAAAAGTGTACAAAAGCTGTACACTGAAAGATGCAAAATACTGCTGGGAGAAATTCTAAAAGACTTAAATTAGTTGAGCAATATATGCTGTTCATGGATTAGATGATTCAATATTAAGATGTCTATTCTCAAAATTAGCTATAGATGCAATGCAATCTTTTTTTTTTTTTTTTTTTTTTTTAAGATACAGGGTCTTGCTATGTTGCCTAGGCTGGTCTTGAACTCTTGGCTCAAGCAATCCTCCTGCGTCAGCCTCCTGAGTAGCTGGGACTACAGTGTGCACCACTGCACCCAGCTGCAACTAGATATTTTTATGTTATCTTTGGAACTTCGCCTTTGACTTTCTTTCAGGCTAGGTTTTCTTTAGACATCTGGTGGCCTCTGGTAGTCTAATCATATTTAAGAATGAGAAAACAGAGATTTCGGCTAGACTCTGAACAGACCGTGTACGTGTATATATGTATAAGAAATGTAGGCCGGGCGTGGTGGCTCACGCCTATAATCCCAGCACTTCGGGAGGCCGAGGCAGGCAGATCACCTGAGGTCAGGAGGTCAAGACCAGCCTGGCCAACATGGTGAAACCCCATCTCTACTAAAAATACAAAAAAATTAGCCAGGCATGGTGGTGGACGCCTGTAATCCCAGCTACTCGGGGGGCTGAGGCAGGAGAGTCGCTTGAACCCAGGAGGCAGAGGTTGTGGTGAGCCAAAATCGTGCCATTACACTCCAGCCTGGGCAAGAAGAGCGAAACTCCATTTCAAAAAAAAAAGTAACAAAAGTGGCCAGGCGCGGTGGCTCATGCCTGTAATCCCAGCATTTTTGGAGGCCAAGGCGGGTGGATCACCTAGGTCAGGAGTTCGAGACCAGCCTGGCCAACATGGGGAAACTCCATCTCTACAAAAAATATAAAAAATTAGCTGGGTGTGGTGGCGGATGCCTGTTATCCCAGCTATTTGGGAGGCTGAAGTACAAGAGTTGCTTGAACCTGGGAGGCGGAAATTGCAGTGAGCCGAGATCACACAACTACACTCCAGCCTGGGCAACAGAGTGAGATGCAGTCTCAAAAAAAAAAAAGAAATGTAACAAAAGGGCCAGGCACGGTGGCTCACACCTGCACTGTGAAAGGCCAAGGTGGGCAGAAATCACGTGAGCCCAGGAGTTCGAGATCAGCGTGGCCAACATGGCTAAACCCAATTCAAATGGCTCAGTGAATGGTAAGAAAGACAAAAATACAAAAAAACTAGCCAGACATGGCAGCATGCACCTGTAGTCGTGGCTACTCGGGAGGTTGAGGCAGGAGGATGATCTGAGCCCAGGGAGGCTGAGGCTGCAGTGAACCATAGTCATACCACTGCCCTCCAGCCTGGGCGAGACAGCAGAACCTCATCTCGAAAAAAAAAAAAAAAAAAAAGGAAAGAAAGAAAAAAAGAAATGTAACAAAATAATAATGTATTATGTTTAGATGTATATCCAATTCACAGGGTAATTTCACAACCATTTTCTTCCTGGCTCTTCATGACAATCCTGTGACTCATTCAAGACTGGCTGGTGCCATCACCCTGCTCTAGAAAGAAGGTAGTGAATAATGCTGATTTTGCAAAGGTCACCCAGGACTTGGTGGCAGATCCAGAATCTGGTCCTGGTTTACTGCCTCCCAGTGTGGTTAGGTTCCAGACTTCAGGGAGCAAGGATTCAGGGAAACAGAAGACAGAGACTCCCATGAGAAGGGGGAAGGTGGCTGAGGGCATTGACTCGGGGGTCACCCCAGGCTCTGCCACGGAGCAAGGCTGTCAGCAGTGGTGCTAGCTCAATGGTGGGTCCTCTCTCCTCCCCGCAGTGTGAGTTCTGTGGCTACACTCAGCCCAAAAGTGCTGTCTAATCAGTAACTGGGCTGCTTCCTTTTATAACCTTAGCTCTTGGCTCCATTTTCAGGTGTAACAGAGATACTCTTGCATAATCCCATCGTTTTATTGATAAGAACACTGAGAATGAAAGAGAGGGAGTGGCCTGTCCAAGGTCACAAAGTTAATAAAGTCAGTGAAACAGCAAAGCTCTTTTCACTCCTGGGTGGGGGAGGAGGAAGGGGGAGGTCTCAGGGAACTCCCATCCACTTAGACACTTAGACAACTGTAGGCATAACACCTCTCTACGGGGCCACAGCCGACAGGAGAGATCCTATGCCTGCGCCTGCTTTCACTTCTCCTGTCTCTCTTTCTTAAAAGTAAACATCTTTGCAGGTGCACACATAAAACGGTGCTATGAAGCCAGGTGTGTCTGCTTACCATAAACACAGACAGAGGCCACGTAACTATCACAGCCTCTTCCTGCTGGCCCACTCTAGTTAGATCCTGGCCGAAGGACCCAGAAACACAGCTCGGCTCCAGGCCACTCAGACAAGGGAACGAGGAATGAATTCCAGGCGGGAGGTTGGGGATAAAGGGCTCAGGACAAGCAGGGTACAGACCCTAAAGGGCCCGGATCTAACAGGGACCACCACCATCCCACCCAACAGTGGCAAGATCAGACCACCATCCCATCCAGGAGGGATGGATCAGACCACCACCATCCCACCCAGCAGGGACGAGATCAGATCACCACCATCCCACCCAGCAGGGATGAGATCAGATCCCCACCATCCCACCTAGCAGGGACGAGATCAGATCACCACCATCCCACCCAGCAGGGACCACCGCCATCCCACCCAGCAGGGACAAAATCAGACCACCGCCATCCCACCCAGCAGGGACAAAATCAGACCACCACCATCTCACCCAAGAGGGACCACTGCCATCCCACCCAGCAGGGATGAGATCAGACCATTGTCATCTCACCCAACTTTCTGCAGGGAGCGAAGGGTCAGATCCAGAAACCCGGGAAGGGGAAGTGGAGAGGTCCTGGAGCACACCCTATTTTATCTTATCGCATTGTCTGAAGCACACTAGATGCATATCCTCCCCAAGGCCGGGCTCTCCAAAACAAAAAGAAAAAAAACACTGATTTCTAGAGAGCCAAAAAAGAGACCTATTTTATTTGATAATATAGGAAAGATTCTTGCAGCCAGCCTACTCCCATTAAGTCAGAGAAACTCACCAGGGCTGAAAGCTAAATGCTGAGCCAACAAAACTCTGTGTGAGTCAACCAGAGAATCCTGCCTCTGAGAGGAACGCTCTCCTGGTTCCTCAAACACACACTAGACCTGCCACTGAGTGCAAACTCTCCAGGGCCCACGACCCTACTGGCTCTGGGGACCAAGAAGTCCAAAGCCAGAATTTGCCATGGGTAGCTCAGAGCATGGTTATCCTTAGAGAAAAGCAATGGGGAAGGGCCCCTACACTTACCAACAACAAAAATACTACCAACTGCACACAAAGCCACACAAGATTCCAACCAAAGCAGACAGGGAAAAATGAAGCTTCGGGCCAGACCCTTTCTAAAGATCATTCCTCATGTGGCTAAGGTTGGGTGTGATCTGCTGGGAAGGAAGGGGCTGAACCTGGAAACCTCAAGAGGCCCCTTGGAATCCTGGGGAGGGACCGTGAAGGGCAGTCACATGACAATGGGTAACCTGCTTCTGAGGCTGAAGATCAAGGTCAAGGGGCAGGGGCGATGCCACCAGCTAGGGACACAGTTGTGCTGCTCAGACCTGAGACGAGGACAGGGGTGGCTGGATTTGTGTGCTGCTGCCAAGTGCCACTGATTTGTGGCCAAGGCTCTTGACTGACACGCTCAGTGACTCCCAGGTGGGACGGATTTCAATCCCATGACGTCATCACCCCCACCAGGGCCATGAGAACCATAAACTAACCCTGTAATTGTTCAAGCGAGAAAGGAAAGTAGAGCCTGAGCACCTGCAAGGGTTTCCCCGGGGAAGAAAGCATTCTGTGGCAGGTCGAAGATGCCTTCCTTTGCAAGGGAAAGACCGAGCCAGCACAACCTCGTGGCCGCTCCCTGCCGGACTGGCTACAAGGTTGTGCTGGATCCTGGCCAGATTCCCCGGAAACCCAGCACGGCTCGAGCCCACCTCAGATGACAGCAGGGAATGACTGCCAAGAACGAACTCTGTGTTTGTCATCTGGGCAATGCTGAGCTGAGAATGATACCAGAGGGATACTGCAGGAAGGCCTCTTCATCAGGCTGCTGATTATAAAAGGGACCTGTCTCCAGCTAGGAGGGACCCCACATAGACAGGCACTCCCCAGTTAAATCAGCAGCCCCGGGGAAGCTCCAGCAGCTGTGCACAGAGCAGGCGGTCAGCAGGCTCCTGAGGACGGGACTTCACCCCACCTGCCACCATGGCAGTCCAGGGCCCAGCACAGGGCCTCATAAAAGAGGACACTTGAGTGCTTATCTGGGGATGACCAAGGGGCAAATGAGAAAGGAAAAGAAAGCCTACACTGGAACCCTCCCACCCACTCCCCAACCAGTGGTAATCGATCGCTCTACAAGCCAATTTTCACGAAACCTGCAAAAGCCTACGGTTCCCATTGATCGCAACCCCCAGCATTTCCCGGACTTGTCTGGTCGTGAAAAAGAACAATAAAAATCAACTGAAACAAATGCAGTGTTTGTTCCACATCCAGATTCCCAAGCCCCTCTCCCTGGAGATGCTGATGTCATGCGTCAGGAGTAGGGCCTAGGATTTGGAAGTTTTTATCAAGTGCCCCAGGTCATTCTTGGGAACCTGAAAGCTGGAGAAACTCCACCCACCATTTCCAGGAGGCTCACCCCTTCCTGTCACCAGCAGGAGAAGCTGGCTTAGAGTCTCAGCTGGTCTATTTTGAGCAACCACCTGGGATGAAGGGAAGCTGCTGTGCAAGGTCGAACTTTGCTTCCACGCCCTGGGGACCCTCCCACAATTGGTTATAAGCATCGTCCCAGAAGTCCCTGAGGCTATCACTTTTCCCAGAAATACACACTCCAGCTCCTCCTGGGAGAGCACAGGACCAGCTGCAGGCCCAGCCAGCTGCTGGCAGACACCCCAAAACCCCGGCCTGCCCACCTTTCCCTTTGACCCGTCACCGCCCTCAGCCGCCCCGCCAGAAGGAGCTGCTGGAAAACAGGTGGGGCTGCAGGGCCCCAAGGAAGATCCAGAAATATCTGTAGATCTGTAACCCCAGCCCATCAGGGGAACACAAAGCTGGCCCACGGCCAAGAACTCCCACCGAAGGAAGTAAACCACAAGTCTCCACACCTGGTTACAGCCTGAAGGAAAGTCCCCCAGGGCCTGACTCAGCCAGCTGGGAGGACGTCGTCAACACAGAAACCCAGTGGTTCTCTGCCAGCGAGCAGCCAGCTCCTGCAGGTTTCAAGTTCCGTCCCAATTCCCAGCACTGCCCAGGGCCCTCCCCACGCGCCAAGGGACCGGGAGCCTTGTACAGAGCACCCTTGACATAAGTAACGCCATCTTAGAAAAAGACTTCATCTTACATTTTATAGGGCACTTTGCCAACAGGGACAAGACGTTTTGCTTAATAAATAAAGACTACATCCAACCAGACAAGGGAACACGCAAGCACACTACTTCACTGTTGGTCCAGAGGACTCTGTGGCCATAAAAAGAGCAGGACTTCGGCAGCTCGAGATGCCCTCTTCACTGACACTGTTTTGCTGTCACTCATGATAAGCACCCAGCATCTGCCAACGAAGGCTCTGCCAACATCAGAAACTCTTCCCGGCAAGACCGACAAATGACCCAGCTCACACTAGGAGACTCTTTTTATCTTCGCGGCTCTTCCTGGACTGGTTTGTTAACCCTTTTTCCTATCCCCTTTCTCTTGATGTTAAATGTCACTTTGATGTGGAATGTTTAATCTATACTTTTATGTATTGGTTAAGAATATTATTATGTATAGTTTGCAATATTGACTGGAGTGGTTTGAGCCTATATGCCTGAGGCTGTGACTACGGAGTGAACAGGAAGTACTAAGGAGAGCTGTCTCTTTGGGAACTCCATGCGGCTCGTGCCTTGTGTGATTGAAGTTGCATCAATAAGTCTGACCTTGTGGAAAGACACAAAGGTGCATGGACCTGGTTAGGACCTCGCACCGCTCATGAGAACTGGCACAGTCAGCTTACTGGGCGTAGTTGGCATAGTCGATGCTAAGGCCAAAGCCTCCACTAAAACTTAAATTAGAAATCAAGCCGTTTGAAAAAACAAACTGCCACCCTCTTCAAAAAGAGACGTCATCTCACTTCACCTTGAAAGTCTGGCTCCCTGAGGAAAACCTCAGGTGATGAGGTTCTTCACCCAGGTCCTGTAGCTCCAAGAGCTGACAAGGTCTTGGCTGATGCCAGGCTAGGAAGCTAGTGGGGCCAGAAAGGCTCATAGCAAGCATGGTCTCAACTTAGGAGATGGCGATTGGCAAAACAAAAAAAAATTTTTTTTTGAGACGGAGTTTCGCTCTTGTCTCCCAGGCTGGAGTGCAATGGCGCCATCTCGGCTCACCACAACCTCCACCTCCCAGGTTCAAGCGATTCTCCTGCCTCAGCCTCTCGAGTAGCTGGTATTACAGGCACCTGCCACCACGCCTGGCTAATTTTTGTATTTTTAGTACAGACGGGGTTTCACCGTGTTTGCCAGGATGGTCTCGATCTCTTGAACTCGTGATCTGCCCGCCTCAGCCTCCCAAAGTGCTGGGATTACAGGCGTGAGCCACCGCGCCCAGCCTAAAAACAAATTTTTAACTGGGCTGAAAGAAGAGGCAGCCAATTATTGCATAACCCCCACTCATCCGGTTGGCTAAGGTGGGAAATCAAACCATTGCCCAAATAGAGTTGGAAGTCAGAAAGACTCCCCGTATGACCCCCTGAGGATGTACAGTCAGACTTGAGGACCCTAAAAATGTTAAGCCCCGCCAGGCATGGTGGCTCACGCCTGTAATCCCAGCACTCTGGGAGCTCAAGGCAGGTGGATCACGAGGTCAGGAGATCGAAACCATCTTGGCTAACACGGTGAAATCCCATCCCTACTAAAAATACAAAAAATTTGCCAGGCGTGGTGGTACGGGCCTGTAGTCCCAGCTACTCGGGAGGCTGAAGCAGGAGAATCACTAGAACCCAGGAGGCAGAGGTTGCAGTGAACCGAGATCGCGCCACTGCACTCCAGCCTGGGTGACCGAGTGAGACTCCGTCTCAACAAAAAAAAAAAAAAAAAAAAAAAAAAAAAAAAAAAAAGTTAAGCCCAAAAGAAAAAATCCCTGCACTTTTAACGCAAAGTATCTCACAGATTGCCAGACGGGCAAACAGCCAGCTCAAAGAATTTTAAGGAAAAGTAGGCCGGGTGCGGTGGCTCAAGCCTGTAATCCCAGCACTTTGGGAGGCAGAGGCGGGTGGATCACGAGGTCAGGAGATCAAGACTATCCTGGCTAACATGGTGAAACCCCATCTCTACTAAAAATACAAAAAATTAGCCGGGCATGGTGGTGGGCACCTGTAGTCCCAGCTACTCGGGAGGCTGAGGCAGGAGAATGGCGTGAACCCGGGGGGAGGAGCTTGCAGTGAGCCGAGATCGCGCCACTGCACTCCAGCCTGGGCAACAGAGCAAGACTCCGTCTCAAAAAAAAAAAAAAGACAAGAGAAAAAAAAGGAAAAGTAAATCCCTGTCAGGGGTAACTTTTATGGAGGAACCCCTGGGACCAAAGGAACCTCCTGCAGAGAACTTAAGAGATTACAGTGACCTTGGGGTGGGTATATACAGCAAGACCTATAATAACTAGAAAAAGAGGTACCAATGATAACTACGAGAATCACAGTCCTCAGGACACCAGTGGGGAAAGAGAATACACCACAGCAGAGTTACTGAAACTGAGAACAGATTTTTGCCAAAGACAGAGCACAGATGCAGACTGGCCCCTCCATCTGTGGGAGAATGCAGCAGACACCATGGTACTATCAGGCACAGAAATGCATCGCATCCCTACACAAGCAGGAACTGTCATGAGCTATTATAAAACTACCAAACCGTAAACCATTAGAACCACAAATCAGCCAAGGCTGGATGTGGTGGCTCACACCTGTAATTTCAGTACTTTGGGAGGCTGAGGCAAGTGGATCACTTGAGGTCAGGAGTTTGAAACCAGCCTGGCCAACATGGCAAAACCCCATCTCTACTAAAATACAAAATTAGCTGGATGTGGTGGCACACGCCTATAGTCCCAGCTACTCGGGAGGCTGAGACAGGAGAATCGCTTGAACCCAGGGGGTGGAGGTTGCAGTGAGCCGAGATTGCACCACTGCACTCGAGCCTGGGCAAGAAAGAGTGAGACTCCAGGCCAGGTGTGGTGGCTCATGCCTGTAATCCCACCAGCACTTTGGGAGGCCGAGGTGGGCAGATCACCTGCGGTCAGGAGTTCGAAACTAGCCTGACCAACATGGAGAAACCCTGTCTCTACTAAAAATACAAAAAATTAGGCGGGTGTGGTGGCACACGCCTGTAATCCCAGCTACTCGGGAGGCTGAGGTAGAAGAATCACTTGAACCTGGGAGGCGGAGGTTGCGATGAGCCAAGATTGTGCCATTGCACTCCAGCCTGGGCAACAAGAACAAAACTCCATCTCAAAAACAAAAAGAGAGAGAGAGAGAAAGAGAGAGAGGAAAAGAAAAGACAAAAGAAAACAGTGATATTCCATCTCAAAAAACAAACAAACAAACAAAAAAAAACACCAATCAGTCAAGATATGTTCTAGCCCTCTGGGACTGGATCACATCAGCCTGGAGATCTGTCCACCCATATTTAGACCCAGCAAAATCTGGAGACGGACTTAAAAAAATCTAACACAAGGCCAAACGAATCCAAAAAAATCAGCTATCTTAGGGATGGCATGTGATAGATATAATGAATTTGCCATTCCGCTTGAAATTCCAATCATAAATGAAATTCAGAGAACACTTCTGTTAGGAGCACCACCTAACCTGCAGTTCTCCTACATGATTGCTCTCTTGGCATGCAGAGCCATGCAAGATATACTAGACTTATAATTATCAGGAACCCATAAGGTAACATTTATGGCAAAACCTGAAAAACATACCAAGAGAAAGGGGATAGGAAAAAGGGTTAATGAACCAGTCCAGGGAGAGCCACAAAGACAAAAAAAAATCTGGGCTGGGCTAGGCTGGCTGGTTCATCAGTCTTTCAGGGAAGAGTCTGTAACATGGGCAGAGCCTTTGGCAGTGGATGTTGGGTGCTTATCACCAGTGATAGCAGAGGGTGAACTGCCAAAGTCCTGCTCTTTTTATGGCCACAGAGTCCTCTGGTGAGGACTACAGTGGAGGAGTATGCTTGTCTGTTTGGATGCAGTCTTTAAATGTATCAGCAAAACACCTTGTCCTTGTTGGCAAAGTGCCCTATGAAATGTAAGATGAAGTCTTTTTCTAAGATGAGTTACTTACGTCAAGGGTGGTTCTATACGGGTAGTTGGTAATAACTTCCACCCCCACCCCCACCCCACACCCACACACCCCACCCCCCAGGAGAAGCAGCAGAGGGCCCAGGAAAGCAACACTGGATTTGGAGTCAGACAGATTTGGGTTCAAAATTCAGCTCTGCCGCACTTTCAGCTATCTGGGTTTTTGATAAATTATCCTCTCTTAACCCTTTTTTATCTGAAAATGAAGCCTAGCTGCTGTAAGAATTAGACGTGATATTTATTGAAAACACCTACATGGCACAAAGATGTCCAAAAATAATGAGTGTATTTGCTGTGGTCACCGCCCCCCTCATCTGGCTGTGGGCCCCCGGGAGGAGGGATGGGACAATCCCTTGGGAGACCTCAGAGGTGGAAGAGCAGCTCCTGGGGCTGCAGCCTGTGGGCAGACTCTCTCCTCCTGCTGCTGTGGGTCTGTCTGGTTTTGAATCCCTAACTTGTCTTAAGGAATGATCCAGAGACCCTCTGTGTCCTGCTCCTGCTTCAAGCCAATTGTTTCATTATTTTCCGGCTCTGCAAAAAAAGTATTTGAAACAAGGTTTTCACTGTTTTAAAAAATGTTTTTGGAAACTACCAGAAGCTTGATGTGTAAGCTGAGGCCCAGAGCATGCTGCGACCTGGCCAGCACTCTCTGGTCTTGTGGGGTAAACCACCCATGGGTGCAAGTGGGTAGGGACACCCTGGCTGGCCTTCTTCTCTCTCCCACAGAGAGTAGACAGAGGGGCTGCAGAGAAGCGGGACAGCAGCGGAGCCCTCCTGGAGCCGTGGGTCGGGACAGAGTGACAAGGGCGGGTAAATGTGGGCCAGCCAAGGATTGGCTCCTGGGCTCCTGGAAAGACCTGCCAGGTCGCTCCCCACTAAGGCCCACACAGTAGACTTGTGCTGTTAAGGTCTTTCATTTTTTTTGTGGCGGGGGGGTGTTTGATTTTTTTTTTTTTTTTTTTTTTTGAGACAGAGTCTCGCTCTGTCGTGCAGTCTGGAGTGCAGTGGCACCATCTTAGCTCACCACAACCTCCACCTCCCAGGTTCTAGCGATTCTCCTGCCTCAGCCTCCCGAGTAGCTGGGACTACAGGCACCCGCCACCACGCCTGGCTAATTTTTGTATTTTTAGTAGAGACAGGATTTCGCCATTTGGCCAGGCTGGTCTCGACTCCTGACCTCAGGTGATCTGCCTGCCTCTGCCTCCCAAAGTACTGGGATTACAGGAGTGAGCCACCACGCACAGCCTTTCATTTTGTTTTGAAGTTTGAATCTGAACTCCAGCTGCTCCACCAAACCAGAGGGAGGAATGGGACTGCCTGGCTTTTGGCAGATGGGTAAACAGTGAGTGGAGAAATTAAAATCAAAGAGAGACGGTAGGTAGGCCTCAGTCATTAGAAGGAATTAGCTAACTATGTTCTATTTGGAAGGCCATAAGTGGTTATTAACCCACTTTTAAGAGGGGAAAACTGAGGCACAGAGAAAAGTATTTGCCCCAGCAGCTCAGGGCTCTCAGTCCTGACCACTCGCCTGGTTATGCCAAACCCTCCCCTGCACTGGCTCCCCAGAAAGGAAAGAAGAGACTTGTGTCAGGCAGTCCTCACTGAAGCTGGTTCTTTGCCCTCCTGTAGGGTCCCATTGCGGATGTGTGAGGCTTGTACAGAGCACCCTTGACATAAATAACTCCATCTTAGAAAAAGACCTCATCTTATGTTTCACTTTGTCAACAGGGACAAGATGTTTTGCAAATAAATAAACATGGCATCCAACCAGACAAGGACATACACAAGCACACTCCTCCACTGTCTGTCCTCAGTAGAGGACTCTGTGGCCATAAGAAAAGGACAGCCACGGCCGGGCTTGGTGGCTTACGCCTGTAATCCCAGCACTTTGGGAGGCCGAGGCAGGAGGATCATGAGGTCAGGAGATCGAGACCATCCTGGCTAACATGGTGAAACCCCATCTCTACTAAAAATACAAAAAATTAGCTGGGTGTGGTGGCGGGCACCTGTAGTCCCAGCTACTCTGGAGGCTGAGGCAGGAGAATGGCGTGAACCTGGGAGGCGGAGCTTGCAGAGGACAGCCGGGCACAGTGGCTCATGCCTGGAATCCCAGCACTTTGGCAGGCTGAGATGGCAGGATTGTTTGAGCCCTGGAGTTTCAGACAAGCCTGGGCAATGCAGTGAGACCCCATCTCTACAAAATTTTTTTTAAAAATTAGCTTAGCATGGTGACACAGCTACTCAGTGGGCTGAGGTGGGAGGATCACTTGAGCCTGGGATGTCAAGGCTGCAGCGAGCTGTGATCACGCCACTGCACTCCAGCTTGGGCAACAGAGCAAGACCCCGTATCAAAAAAAAAAAAAGGCAACCAAAAGAAACAAAAAACAAAACAAGAGAAAAGAGCAAGACTTCAGCAGCTTGAAATGGCTGTCTTAATTGACACTCTCTTGCTGTCACTCGTGATTAGCACCTAGCATCTGCCAGCGAAGGCTCTGCCAACATCAGAAGCTCTTCCCCACGAAACCAACAGACTGCCCAGGCCAGGGAAGGGGGTCTTTGTCTTCGTGGCTCTCCCTGGACTGGTTCATTAACCCTTTTTCCTAACCCCTTTCTCCTGATGATAAGTGTTACTTTGATGTGAGATGTTTAATCTATACATTTATATATTGATTAAGTATATGATCATGTATGACTTGCAATGTCGACTGACTTGTGGAGTGGCTTCAGCCTGTGTGCCCGAGGCTCTGCCTCCTGAGTGAACAGGAAGTACTAAGGAGAACTGTCTGTTTGGGAACTCCATGTGGCTAGTGGTGTTTATGATTGAAATTGCATCAATAAAAGTCTGACCTTGTGGAAAGACACAAACGTGCAGGGACCTGGTTGTCTTTGACCTTGCCACTCACGAGACCCCCGCAATATTGCAGAAAAGCGAACTGAAGCCCAGAGAGATCATGCTCTGCAGATCCACCAAGCCTACCTCTGAGTATTTATCCAAAGGAAGGAATTGAAACCAGGATCTGAAGAGAGAGCTGCATCCCATGCTCACTGCAGCACTGTTCACAGAAGCCAAGATGTGGGAACAACCTAAGCGCTCCTTAGCGAATGAATGGATACACAAAAGGTGGTCCATACATTCAATAAGAGACCTTGTATTAAGTGTTCTTATCACAAAATAGTAATTATTATTATAAATAAATAGAATAATAGATAAAGAGGGCAGGAGGAAACTTTGGAAGGTGATGGGTATTTTGCAGCCTAACTTATGGGATGGTATCACTGGTGTTTCCATACGTCCACACTCATCAGGTTGTACATATTAAATAGAAACAAAAGAAACAAAAAACAAGAGAAAAGAGCAGGACATCAGTAGCTTGAAATAGCTGTCTTAATTGACACTATCTTGCGTCATTCGTGATAAGCACAACAGCGGTATCATCCGTGGATCTTATTCAGATTTCCCATTTCACTGCTACTCATGTGAATATTAAGTTCCATTCTGTCATTGCTATCATAGACCCCTGTCTCTAATGTCACAAAAAGGTACAGCTTTTTGTGTATCAATCATACCTCAATAAAGTAGTCTAAATCAATAAATACGGTGTTGATTTCAAAAACAAACAAACAAAAAAAAAGGAACACTCTGCAAAACTCTATCTACTACAAAACCCACTTCTTGGGCCCAAGAGACGGGCCCCTGCTGTGTCCACCACTGTATATGGGTTGTCACTCCTTCAACATTGGTCTAAGGGCACTGGCTCCCCCAACTCTGACGTTGGCTCTAGCCAGAAAGGCCCCCAAGCCTTTTAGGAACCGAGAGGTTCCTAGGTAGACCCATCTGCCTGCTCAGAATGGCTGGGCTCCCCTACCACCTACCGAACCCTGCCTGCCCTCAAGCACACAGGCCAAAGCTGAGCCTTGCCAGGAATCCTCCCGGGACCACAACAAGCCACAGTACTTTCTCCCTGGGGCCTCACCTCTTCCCCAACCTGCACCATGCTGGGTGGACCAGGAAGTCCTGGCTGGTCAGAGTGCCCCGGTTTCCTCTTCCTACTGCTTCTCTCCCTCCCCCTCCAGCCTCGACCTTGCCCAGAGTTAGCACTTGATTGATTAATTGATGGGTTGATGGAAGGTCTTCTCTCCCCATAGCCAGACTTAGGCAGCCTCCCCAGGGCAGGCTGGAATAATCCGCCGGTTGCCAAGTGCCCTCAAACAAGAAGGGTAGAAAATACTCAGTCCACACCTCAGGGCTCTGCTGACAGTCCCCCAGGCTCTCTGGGGTCAGACCTGGCCTGGCCACCCACTGTCCTCAGGCCCCATTTAAGGTTGGACTTTGCCAGATCTCTCCTGGTCCTCAATTCAGTGTGTTGCCCCGAAAACACACACACCAGGACATAACCTCTTTTGCCAATTCTAGCCGGAAAATTCCATCTCTGCCTCTCCGATCCCACTAAGTTTGCACCAGCCCTCTCCTTATGTGCCAAAGACCTACTTCCCGGCCCAGCCGCCCCACCTTCCTCCTGCCCCAAGTCAGCGGACTCAGAGCAGAAGCATCTGCCTGCAGCAGCAAAACCAGGCAGATCCCCCAAAACCTGACAAGAGAAACAAGAGGTGCAGCCAGCACCTCGTAACTTCTTTTCATTCATTTTCTTGACTTTTTATTAAATCCACATTCTGATTTCACGAGCTAGTGTGCCTTTTATTACTGACATTTTTATGGAGATACTTGTAGATTCCCATACAGTTGTAGGAAATCATACTGAGATCCTTGTACAGCTTGCCCAGTTTCTCCCAGTAGTCACACCTCATAAAACTATATCATAATACCACAACAGCAGTATCATCCGCGGATCTTATTCAGACTTCCCGTTTCACTGATACTCACTTGAGTATTAAATTCCATCTATGTCATCGCTAGCATAGTCGCCTGTCTCTAGCATCACAGTCAACATTTTGAACAGCTCCAACACGAGGATGCCCATGGCTTTCTGTAACCACAGCCACCTCCCTCCTGCCCCCAACCCCTTCAGCTCCACAATCGCTAATCTGTCCTCTACTGCTAACATGGTGTCATTTCAAAAATTATGTTATATAGGATGGGCGCGGTGGCTCACGCCTGTCATCCCAGCACTTTGGAAGGCCAAGGCGGGTGGATCACGTGAGGTCAGGATTTCGAGACCAGCCTGGCCAACATGGCGAAACCCCGTCTCTACTAAAAATACAAAAATTAGCCAGGTGTGGTGGCACGCACCTGTAATCCCAGCTACTCGGGAGGCTGAGGCAGGAGAATCGCTTGAACCCAGGAGGCGGAGGTTGCAGTGAGCCCAGATCACACCACTGCACTCCAGCCTGGGACAGAGCAAGACTCTCTCAAAAAAAAAAAAAAAAAACCAATATGTTATATAAATAAATAATGTGGTATGTATGGGACTGTTGGCTTTTTTTTAACTGCACAAAATTCCCTGGAGGTCCTTCAAGTCGTTGCATCCATCAGCTTGTTCCTTTTCAGTGCTGAGTCATATTTCATGGCATGGAGGTGCCACCGTCTGTTTCTGACTTGGTGGACCCAGGGATCTGCAGAAGCTAGTGGGAAAAACCCAAGCCCTCCTGCAGCCTCTAGAACTGGTTAGGATCTAAAACACTCTTCCACGGCTACAAATCTGAGCACCTGTTTTGGGGAAAGGACCAACTATGCAAACAGGGGTCCCCCCCCCCAGGGGAGGGCACCAGGAGGTCTGTGTCCTCTATTAGAACCAGACTCTGTCCTGGGGGAATAGGATACAAGCGAGGGGAGAACTGCTGGATCTACCCTTGAAATTGGATTCTCAGAGCTGGGACATATTCTACAGGTCATGTCACCCACCTCTCATCCCCGCAGGACCATCCTTTTGGAAGAAATAGCATTTTCCTTAGTACCAGTATTAGGAAGCTCTTCCTTCCACCAAGTGTGATCAGCACCGCTATCACCTCTGCACTAATTAGCACTGCAACAGAACCAGCCTAGTTTCCCCACTCAGGAGACGCTGCAGTGGAAGCTCTACATCAGTGCTCGTGTGCTCTCTCAGTCTGCACCTCCTCTGGCTAAACATGCTCAACTCCTCTGATCATTCAAACAAAATGTTTCCTAAACCCTGGCCATCTGGTTCAATCTCACCCTTAGTCATCTTCCCTTGAAGACACCGTTTCCAGAATTCACCAGCATAACCCACAAGAGGTCTGACTAGTGTGGCCTCCACAGGGTCTGCTTGCCAATTACCTTCGTCATTCTGTTTGCTCTTTTTCTATGAATTGTCCAACGATGCATTGAAGTAACACACCCAAACAATAAAACGATTAAAATAAGAAGACGGAAAGAATGATATGTTCCCTTGATGAAAGCTTATAAGGCAATCAAAAATGGTTTTTCGAAAAGTAGATAATGACATGGAAAAGCTATTATCTAAGATAGAATGTTAAATGAAAAAAATAGGCTGGGCACGGTGGCTCATGCCTGTAATCCCAGCAATTTGGGAGTCCAAGGCAGGCAGATCACTTGAGGCCAGGATTCACTTGAGGGCAGATCACCATATGGGCCAGGCTGGCCCATCTCTACTAGTAGAGATGGCCCCCATCTCTACTAAAAATACAAAAATTAGCCTGGCGCAGTGGCGCACACCTGTAATTCCAGCTACTTGGAAGGCTGAGGCAGCAGAATTGCTCAAACCCGGGAGGCAGAGGTTACAGTGAGCCAAGATCGCGCCACTGCACTCCAGCCTGGGCAACAGAGCAAGACCCTATCTCAGAAAAAAAAACAAATAGTCACTCCTGCCCTTCGAAACTCAGCTCAGGCATCTCCTTGGAGTAATTCTGGGAGATCCCTCTCCAACACCTCCCTCCCAGACTCCTGTGATAGGGGAGGGAAGGGGGTCTGCCTTGCTCCACAAATCTAGCATGAGGTACGATATCTAATAAATGTTTAATAAGTTCATTAATAAAATCATGTCTTTACTGCAGAGTGGAATTAGTGATGACTCCATTTGAGGGAGAATAGGTGTGCACACAAACAGCAGAACATGCACACAAGACTTGTGGGAGAATATAAACAAAACTATTTATAGAGGCTCTAAAATCTGGGAGAGGGAATTTCAGAGGAGTTTCACATTTTACACTGTACATTTCTATATTGCGTGACTTCAAAAAGAAAAGCTTCCTAAATGTGGTAATGAGGAAAAAATTTTTTTAGAAAACACGCATAAGCAATATCAAATTGTTAAAATGTCTTTGTAGGGGTGTTTGTGTCATTTTTATTAAAAAAAAAAATTTTTTTTTTGAAACTGGGTCTCGCTCTGTCACCCAGGCTGGAGTGCAATGGCACAATCTCGGCTCACTGCAACCTCCACCTCCCAGGTTCAAGTGATTCTCCTCTCTCAGTCTCCCGAGTAGCTAGGATTACAGGTGCCCACCACCATGCCTGGCTAATTTTTGGATTTTTAGTGGAGATGGAGTTTCACCATGTTGGCCAGGCTAGTCTTGAACTCCTGACCTCAAGTGATCCATCTGTCTTGGCCTCCCAAAGTGCTGGGATTACAGGCTTGAACCACCGCGCCCGGCCTCATTTTTTAATTCTTACTACTTATCTGAGTTGGCCAAGTTTTTCTTAAATATGTATATATTAGCCTTTTAATAATAACTTTAAAAGGTATAACCAAATAAAAACATGGGGGGAAGAAAGCACACTTCGACTCTGGGCAGTCACACTTCCATGCCTGGTCTCTCCTGGGCCTGCTGTCAACTCAGAACTCTGGGTCTCGTGGTTTCTGCTCCACGGTTGAGGGAAGTGGTTCGGTGAGCGAAGCACTGACTCCTGACCCAGACGGTTGCGTTCTGTCCAGCGCAGCCTATCAGACAGGCTGTCCAGATGCTCTGACTCATAATCAAGTCATACAAGGTATCAGCCTTTCCCTCCCAGCTGGTGTCATCTGCGGAGCTGATAGGCAAATGCCCCAAGTCATCATCTGAGCTGTTACTAAATAAGAAATGGCACAGAACCCAGGAAGGGGTGACGAGCAGCCTGAGGTCACCACCCAAAGTGACATGGATTCAAGAACAGACCCCGCCTTAGGCACAGCCTTTCAGTCAGACACAAGCCTACCAGACCTTCAATCCTCCAGCGCCCAGGGCTCCATACGCGGCAGACAGGAGGCCAATAAAACACCTTGTCCAAGAAACAAGTGGTGTGTGCACAACGACCAACTAGATACATTGAACCATAGACAGCAAGGAGGGGAAAGAGGCGTGAAAAGTGATTTGTTGGCAGAGGTGAGTGAATTGGTTTTCATTTGAAAACTTCCACCATAATTTTTAATCATATGTATGATACATAAAGCTACCTCTATGTAAAGCCTGTTGAAATCACATCTCCAGCTGTGCTCCTGGTCCACCAGCTAAGGAACCTCATCAAAAGGGGAAACCAGACAAGTTGGTCTATGATGTTTGTAGCACACCAGCACTGGCACCAGGTGATCACCACTTCCTTTTTATGTGCTCACAGCTCTCTGGTGAATAACGTGTTCTAGCAGTTTGCTGGGGATACGCAACCTTCACCATCATCTCAGGAATACAATTTTATAATGGCATCATGGTGAGCTCCCAGGCTTTGAAGTTGCGCAGATCTAAGTTTGAATTCTTGCTCTACTTCTTACTGCCTTTACACAAACCCTTTGAGCCTCAGTATTCTCATCTGTGAACTGGGCATTTTTTTCCCACATAGCTGTTGTGAGGATAAAGTGAGGTCATGAATTGAAGTGCAGATATTTAGTGAAAGGTAGAAATAACTGTCATCACATTCTTCTCCACCCTTTCAACATCACCACCACCATCATCATCCCCACCACCACCTCAGCATCACCAACGTGGGCCAAAGAGAGTCAAAGGATCCAAGATTTTGATCAGTTAGCCGACTGTCACAGGATTCAGGGGAAAATCCCAAAATATTGCTAAGCCCAGGCAGAATAGGGAAATTCTGAAAATATGAGCATCTGAAACAGAATTTTTAGCAGGGAGCTGCTTCTGGAAAGATTCTTAACAAAGCAAAAAGGGCAACTACTATCCATGAGCTCTGAGCAAACCCCAAACACACTTCTCACCACTGCCAACCAGGCCAGGCTAAGAACTCTGAGAATTCCATACGTTTCTATTCCCATCCTACCAAATGGTTTCTACAATTTAGTCCCAGGCATCTCAGAAACATCCTGAGGAGAGAAATCCAGTTTCTTACCCAAATCTGATGAATTCTCAACCTTTAGTATTCCATCCCCTCCTGAGCCCTGTGGGCTGACAGCCCTGTTTCGCATGTCACAGCCCACATACGATACAACAGGGCCAGACTACCTGGGCTTCAATCCAGATTCCGCCACTGTTTTGCTCTGCGACCTCAGGCAAGTTATTTAGCCTCCCTGTGCTCCATTTTCCTCACCTATAAAAAGGTAATAGCAATAAGGCTGGGCTGGGCATGGTGGCTCACGCCTGTAATCTCAGCACTTTGGGAGGCCGAAGTGGGCAGATCACCTGAGGTCAGGAGTTTGAGACCAGCCTGACCAACATGGAGAAACCCCATCTCTACTAAAAATACAAAATTAGCTGGGCATGGTAGCGCATGCCTGTAATCCCATCTACTCAGGAGGCTGAGGCAGGAGAATCGCTTGAACCCAGGAGGCGGAGGTTGTGGTGAGCCGAGATCATGCCATTGCACTCCAGCCTGGGCAACAAGAGTGAAACTTCATCTCAAAATAATAATAACAATAATAATAAGGTTGGGTGTGGTGGCTCACACCTGTAGTCCCAGCACTTTGGGAGGTTGAGATGGGCAGATCACTTGAGCCCAGGAGTTCAAGACCAGCTTGGGCAACATAGCAAGACCCTGCCTCTACAAAAAATGCAAAAATCAGTCAGGCGTGCTGCACCTGTAGTCCCAGCTACTGAGGAAGCTGAGGCAGGAGGATTGCTTGAGCCTGGGAGATCAAGGTGGCAGTGACCCATGAGTGCACCATCGCACTCCAGCCGGGGTGACAGAGGGAGACCCTGTCTAAAAAAAAAAAAAAGTAATAATAGCAACACTTATCTCTGAGAGGGGTAATACTTGGTCTCAAAGACCAGTAAGACCACATCTTACTTCCCTTCAGCCATGCCTGACCCAGGACTAGGTACAGAGTTAGTTCAATGAAGCTTGGCAGGAAAAAAGACAAACAGCAAGCCATGCTCAATAAATGCTAATGATGATCAGTATTCATGATGATTAGTAGTCTAGACACTCTAGTAATCATCGCACAACATCAGAAGCAACATCATCTTCAGGACCTGGGCTCCCAGGGGACTCTGTCACATTTCCCTTCCTCTTCCAAAGACAACTTCTCTTTTAAGAGAGACATGAGCCACCAGCCTTGGCAGAACCACAGACCAGAGAAGGAACAGACGTTGGGAACTTTAGGGGCACAGTGTTCCGAGGGATAGAGGCCACTGGCCACAGCAGTAGGCAGTCCGGTAGTCTGGTTCCCAGGGAGCAGAGTGAGGGTCAGATAGGGGGAGGGAGCTGTGACTCGTTCTCCTTCCGCAGCCCGTGACAACGTGGCAACAGGCCAGCAGTCGGCTCTGAGCAGATCCACCCTCTGACCATTTCCACTGCGAGCAGGCGAAGGCAGCCACCAAACTAGGGGCATCTTCTCCTCTTCCTCAGTTTTCTCAACTCCTAAACGAGGAATTTCCAGGTGTTCTCAGGACCAAGGCGGAGGGAAGGGTCCAGAAAGTCCCCGGAGAAGGCAGACTTCCGGTCTACTCCAGCAGCTGAAGCCCCACCTACGGGACAATCCTAGCTTCCTGCTGCTTTCTGCCTTCCCAACCCTCTTCCTCACCCACTGCACACACCTGCCCAGCACATGCTTTAGAGAACAAAAAAGGCAGTTCTCTAAAGTTTTATGTGGGCACAGTGGCTCATGCCTGTAATCCCAACTACTTAGAAGTCTGAGACAAGGAGGATCAATCACCTGGACCCAAGAGTTTGAGTCCAGCCTGGGCAACATAGCAAGACCCCCATGTCTAAAAAACAAAACAAAATAAAAGTTTAATTTTCTATGGTGGGAGGGGCAGGGGATGAGAAGGAGAAAGGGATATGCAGCTGGCACACATTTTCTTTTCATAGAAAGAGCTTTCTCCTAGAAGCTGGGTAAAGGGGGGGAATGAAAATCAGAAGGTCTTAGGAAGAGGTCTCTTGCTGGCGAGTAGTTCCTTGAATCCTTGGAGCACTTCCACGTGTTTGGCAGGGCAGCATGGCTCCTCTGCGAGGTCAGGGCCCCACTGACAACCTGGGTTCTCAGCCTCTCGACAGGCGTCCTACTGATACTATATTATCTTCTTGCTTGTCTCAAGTCCCTTTCAACTCAAAAACTCAAGCTGCATCATTTGAACACCACACTGCAACCTACAAAGGGCTTTCATGTAAAGTATCCCTCTTAATCCTTTCAACAAACCTGGAACATATATGTCATCCCCATTTTATAGCCACAGAAACCAAGGCTTAGAGATATTGGGTAACATCTCTGAGATCACGTGGCTAGACAAGGCGGCCCCGGGTCTTCGCTGCACGTTACCTCCTGCCACCACATCACAGATGCCTGCAGCCCCAATTTGCTGACCTGGTCCTTCCAGCCTGGGTTAGAGAGATGCCATGTGCTCACCCAGTGCGTATCCAGAAGCTAGTACTCATGAGTCAGAATTTAGTTCCCTGTATCCCACACTACCTTGAGTGGTCCCAAGGACAGGGGCTGTGAGTCTAGGGTCTTCCTCACTGCTATTTCCCAGCACCTGGCACAGGTTCAGTCAGTGGGTTACCTAGCAGATATTGTTATGTGAATGAATGCCTGAATGGTTGACCAATTAACAAGCAGGTGACTCTCTAAATAGCAAGAGTTTTACACCATAGCCCCTAGACATCTGATTTTGGCCACACAACATCCGATTTTTCCAACCTTGGTCTCTGGATGCCTAAGGGATTCTGAGTCTTACCTAGGGCAATCGTGATCTGAGAAGGAACCAGTAGATGTCAAGGCAGCTTCATATTCACCATCAAATACTCAACAGGAATCAAGACCCTCAGGAAGGCAGGCTTCCTGGTTCTCGTCAATGGCCATAAGAAGTGGCATCTCTTTCCCTGCTTGCTCGCAGGCAGGGCTCACACCATCCCCAGATGCAGTAACATGCATCAGGACTCTGAAGGCCATGCAGAACACTTGATGGGAGCAGCAGGGGTGGGGCAGGGGCGGCGCAACCAGCCTTGAGAAGGGGACAGCCAGATACAAATACCACCAAACAAGGGTGCAGGGATGGATGCAACTGGGGACAAGGAACCCAGAAACAACAGTACCCTGTGGGCCAGGCTCTGCTGACCCAGATAGTAAACCCAGGGGCAGCAGCCACACCTCCCGACCAGGGATGGAGATTCTAGCTGCAAACACACACTACAAGGTGATCCCAGGGACTGGGATTTCTGGTGAGGCCAGGGATGGGAGGAATCTGCAAGACATGGAAATGAGCCAGGGATGGGAGGAATCTGCAAGACATGGAAATGAGCTTTGGCCAACTTCCTCTGGACACTCCGCCTCGCAGCTAACTTTGGCATTCGTCTCTTAGTTTTGCTCTCAAGACTGGATGTTCTTTAAAGGAAACAACCACATCTTACTGGTCTCTGAGAGCCTTCCCTTCACCCATGCCTGACCCAGGACTAGGTATTGAGTTAGTTCAATAAAGCTCGGCAGGAGAAAAGACAAAGAGCAAGCCATGAGAAGGAAAATGGCAGAGGGAGAAGGAACAGCCCAAGGGCGCAGAGAGCAAATGAGCTTCGCAGAGGAGGAGGAAATGAGCAGGGACGGGGGAAACTAAAGCCAGGGCAAGACAAGTCTGCTGAATGTGGGATCCTGGGGGTGAGTGGAAGGTGAGCGCCAGCCTGGCCACTTGTCGGGTGGTGAGATGGCTCAGAGAGGTGGCTGGACCACACGACCAGGAAGAAGACCCTGCTTTCCCCGTGTGGGCAGGAGAGTCCTAGAAAGGGAAGTCAGGAAGAACAAACTTGGGGTGGGGGCACCGGACTGCCCCGAAATAACAAATTCCAAACAGCAGGATCTCTGCTGAAGAGGCAGGGAGTCTAGAGCCCCAAGTAGGCAATTAGCAAGGACACAAACACAGCAATTACAGCAAGGAAGAGAAGGTGAATCTGCCTCACAGCAGGGCACAGGCACAGCCAGGGGAAGGGCCCAAGCCTTCAGGTCCACTGGAAGCTTTCCTCCTTGTTGAGGGTGAAAAGTGGAGAAAATAGCAGAGCCCAGCCCCAGGTCCTGTCTGTGGTGCAGGCAGCCTCCAAAGCCCCAGCGTTTGATTTTCTGCAAGCTCCCTGGGTCGGGATGGTGCTCGGACAAAAGGAATTGATCTGAGACAGCACCAAAATCAGGCCTGACTCAGGGAGCAACGGCAGAGGCTATGGAGCCCAGGGGCACCCAGGAGGAGGGGAGAAAGTGAGGGTTGGCAGGGCAGGGAGGCCATCATTTGCAGAGGAGCAAAACTCTCTGCCAAACAGCCCCTGCCTCTCAGCGCCGCCCTGACCTGGTATGGCCTGGCCTTCCAGGAAACCTGGGGGTCTGCGTTGGACAGAGAGGGTAGAGACCTGGCTGCTGGTCCCGCCCGGGCACTACCACCTAGGTGGGTCGGTCAATGAAGTTACTAGCGACCCATCCCCAACTCCATACAGGAACATGTAATCATTTTGAGATCTTTCAATAGGTCTTTCATTGTTCTTTCTGCCAAAGAAGAGCTTCCTGTTTCGGTACTTTGCAAAAGGCTAAAGGCATGTATGTGTTCCCAAATCCCTTCCCATACAGCCGCCTTCCCAAAGGGCTCCATCCCCTCTCGAGAAGCCCAGGCAAGCCCAACTCTGGAGTTCTTAGCTCCAGCCCCTATGGCAGCCAAAGCCCCGGCCTCCCAGTTGTCCTCTGCGAGGTCCCAAAGCGCCTTTTGACGGGGAAGGCGAGAGACAAAAGAAACTTTCTGCAGAGGCCAAGGATGGCTGAGACTCCAAACCCTCCTGAAATTTCACTTCCTCCCAAATAACCCCACTCCGAGCCCCTGGTTTCTTCCGGATGTTCACTAACAGCGCGAGAGTCATGGAGGGGCCGAGACGGAGCCCCTTTTTTCAACTCCGGGAAAGGACCGAGGGCGCGGGAAGGCCCAGGGGCTTCCCGCCTCCCTCTGACGGGGCGCAGCCGGTCCGGTACCAAAGGTCCGGCCAGCCCCGCCCGCCCGCGGCCCGGCACCCGCTGAACAGGAAATTCCACCTGTGCGCCCAGAGCTCGGCCACCGACGGACACGCCAGGGGAGCCGGCCGAGCCCAGCGCCGCGCTGCAGGGTCGGGCGGGCGGAGCTTCCCAGCGCCCCGGGTCCCCGGCCCGCGCTCACCTCGTGCCGCGAGCTGTACTTGAGTCCCGCGCCGAAGTCCTTCGGGCCCCCTCCGCCCTTGCGGGCCCGATCGCTCCCCATGGTCCCCGAGGCCGATCGCGGGTCTCAGAGGCGTCGTCCCTGCCGGCGGCCGGCTCCCATGGCCCGCAGGGCGCGGGGCGCGGGGCGCGGGGCGCAGGCGGCGGGGTTCCGGGCAGGCCCAGAGCGCCCGACCGGCGGCAGTGCCCTCGCTCTGGCGCGCTCTCTCTCCCTCTTCCTCTTTCTCCGGCTGCAGCTCCGCTCTCACACTCCGGCCCGGCCCGCGCAGGTAGTTTCAGGGTGTGGCCTCGGCCCGCCCAGCCCGCCGCGCTCGCCTGCGCACCTGCCCGGCTCACCTGCCCGCCCCCGCCGGCCCTAGGGGAGGCTCCTCCCCTCGGCTCTAGGCCTGAAGGTGGTGGTCGCTAAGGCCCTCACCATCACCACGATAGCGTTCACTCACCCCTCCGGCCCTCGCAGGGGCCCCGTCCCGGGAGGGCAGCCCTTTATCCACCTCCTTGATGCCAACCATCTTTTCCCTCCTTCCTCATGCGCCTCCGGCCTCTCCCCTTCACCTTGCTCACTTTGCTACAGGACTAAATCGCATTTATGAACCCCCCAAAACCAAACAGAAACCAGAACCGCCCCTGGCCCAGCCTCCCCGTCGGCTACGCAGCCTCCTGTTCTCCAGGCGAGAGGCGCTTGCTGGCCTCGCCCGGCTACCCTGGGGAGGCCCAGTGACATGAGCTGCGCCACCAGATGCCCTCTGAGCCGTCCCAACGCCCCTCGCCCACTTGCAGCATCTGATGCTTCCTCAAATGCCCCCTTTCCCTGGATTCCGGTCCTCCTTTCTAGTCCTAAATGTCATGATTCCCAAAGTTCTCCCTTCAGTTTCATCCCTTTCTTCTCTAGGCTTTTTCTCTTGGCAGCACGTCTCATCTTACGGCTTCAGACAGGAAAACCTCCCTCCCAGCACAGACACCACCAGGGAGTGCCGGTTCTGCCTTAGCGGTCGCCTGGGGACGTCTCCGTTTATGTTCTACTGTATTCTGTAGCCAAGGAACATTACCAAGCACACACTATGCGCTAAGCACTGTCCTGGGTACAGGGAAACAGGATTGAACAAAATAAAAATCCCTGCTTTGACATCAACAAGCCCCATCTTCCTTCCCTGACTTGCCCATTTTCCGCTGTTTTCTCTCATTCTAATGGCAGCACTCTCCCAGGCTCAAATCCTGGAATCATCTTTGATTCTCCACCCTGCTTGCATCTCATATCCAATTAGTTCCAAATCTGATCAAGACTCTGCTGATCAGTATAGCCCTTTATTTCCTGCGCATTTAGAAGACCCCTATTCAAGTCCTCAGAGCCCTTTGCCTGGTTAAGAAAGATCTGGGCTGCCACCCTCTGATCTCTCCTACACGTAGCAGTCAGGTAAATCTGAAACCACAGCTCTTTCATGACTTTCCGTGTCTCCTGGATCAAATCCAGCCTCCTTAGCCCAGCTTCACATTCTGCCCTGTCCTCCCTTAACACCGTGCCTCCCAGCATTCCTGTTTGGAGCCCCTCTCTCCAGCCAGGCTTTCTGACCTTGGTACCTTTCCTAAAGCTTTTCATTCCCTGGAAGCTCTTCTCCTTCACACTCACCTCCACATATTGGGTCGAAGTCACCGATGGGGTTTTTTCGTGTTGTTCATTGAGTGTTTTTAGCTCTCTGCCTTCTGGGCACAGGCCAGGGTGTTACTCTCTCTTCTCTGAAGTTAGGTATAGCAGTATGGCTAGCGGTAACCAAGAAAATGTCCAATGAGAGGACACACCACTTGTACATAGCAGCATAAGGAGGCACTGCACAATTCCCTGCTCTCTTCTGAGATTAAACCTCTGTGACCTGTGACCCTAAGTGGCTACAATGACACGCACTGGATATGTAGCATGAATGAGGAGTCAGTCAGCTTTTGGGATGTTAAGCCACCAAGAGTTGAGGGTTGTTTGTTATTGCTGCAAACCTCACGCATCCTGACTGATATGCTACCTCCTCCCCAGGAGTTTCCTTCCCTCTCAACCAGAACTAGCTCTATTTGTACCTCTCTCGTGGAGCTCACCACAATTTCATTGCATTTTCTGTCTGTGTCTTAACTGCCTTTGCACCCTCAAAGCTTAGCACAATGACTGACACAATATATTGGGTCAATTTAATTGAAAGAAGAATGAATCTGCTGCCTTCCATCGCATAAAGCATTCCAAAGCTAAACAGAAAATATTTCTAAAAGGCTGGGCGCGTTGGCTCACGCCTGTAATCCCAGCACTTTGGGAGGCTGAGGTGAGTGGATCACCTGAGGTCAGGAGTTTGAGATCAGCCTAGCCAACATATAGTGAAACCCCATCTCTACTAAAAAATACAAAATTAGCTGGGCATGGTGGTGCGTGCCTGTAGTCCCAGCTACTTGGGAAGCTGAGGCAGGAGAATTGCTTGAACCTGGGAAGTGGAGGTTGCAGTGAGCCGGGATCATGCCACTACACTCCAGCCTGGAGCAAGACTCCATCTCTGGAAAAAAAAAAAAAAGAAAAAAAAGAAAAAGAAAATACACAAAAATAATTTTTTCCTTTGGATTACCAATGGCACAGCATTCTTCAACTAGTGTAAGTGACGGAAAGTAAGCCAAATCCAATGTGACATAAATGAGACGGTACTCCTGACACACAAACCAGCTGTGCTGCTGCAAACACAGTGACTCAGGTCGTCTCCCCACTTCCTAGGGCCTCATCTTTTATCTCGTAGAGCTGGGCACTCAGCGTGATTTGGATGCCGTGTGAATGCAATGCACTGACTGCAAGCGCAGATGAAGAGACAGCGATGCAGGACAAGACCCTTCCCCTAGGATGGCTGCATGGGGATACCTTGCTGAATGCAACCTATGTGTACTCCTGGGATGGAGGAGGCAGTGTAACCATATGTTATTCCATTAATCCCATTTGGTTTAATCCTCAAAAGATTATGAAATGTCAGTGCTTTTTGTTCCTAAATGGTAAGTGAAGGAACCCAAGAGCAGACAGCCTCAAGAATAGGACCAGATTCTCACACTCAGGAGGAGCAAATCCAACTCAAGCCCAGATTTCGGCCTGAGGTCCGTGTCATTTCTCTTCTATAGAAAGAGTGACTCATGACCAAATTACCCAACCTTCACCACCCACTGTGCCTTCTCCACCACCCCCTCACTGGCCCTTCCCCGGCCCCAGCACTACAAAGCTGTCATCACTCCTCTCCAGGGAGCCATCCTCTTCCTGGTTCCAGGACTGCCTGCTGAGAAAGTCACATCTGTGTCCCTGGGACCCCCTCAAGGGCATGTCCAACAAGCCCCTATGTCCTTGCAGCTGGGACCACTTAGAAGGTGTGCAAATGTGGACCTGCCCACAGGCTAAAAGACACTGGCTGAAGCTAGTGACAATGTGGGAGCCAGTGGGGCCATGTGAGGTAGGCCCAGCCCAAGTGTAAAACAGCCAGTGCTCTGCTGCCATCCAAGGCGGGGGGAGACCAGGGCCAAACCCAGCCAGAGCAGCTTGTGCCAGGCCTGCAGGCGACTCATGCTCCTTCAATAAAGAAGAAAAGTGTAAACAGCAAAGAGGTGTGGTAGAGGTTGAGAATGAACAGAATAAAGCCAAATGAACCGGTTATGGAGCTGGCATCCATAAATGTACTTAAACCTTCTGAAACAAAAAGGTTTATATGGATTCGACACCTAGAACCACTTCTGCTTTTGTCTTGGCACAGCCCTCATGCTTCCCTGTCAAACGTGCTTCGTGGGGAAAATGCACTTTCTAAATGCAGGTGTTTAGTATCCTTGAGGTAATGCTGCCTGTTCCTGCACGGTCCTTCCCACCCCATCCCCAATGACTTGGCCCCTTCCCCTTAGTGAGATCCAAATTCAGCTAAAGTATCAAAGTGAATATGATTAACTTTCCCCAGAAGTTAATAACTAATCTCTTCCGTCAGTTAGGACTTATGGTATAGTGTATTTTGGTCTTCCTGATACACATAAGAGCACTGAAAATGCTGTTTGGAGACAGTGAGTGAGGACAGTCCGTGGAGCTGATCAGTGTCCATCAAGTAAGCTGTCGGCTACTGAGTCTCTTCACCGAGTTTAGAAACAAAAGCGTACCATAATTTCTTTTTTTTCTTTTCTTTTCTTTTTTTTTTTTTTTTTGAGACAGAGTTTTGCTCTTGTCACCCAGGCTAGAGTGTAATGGCACAATCTCGGATCTCGGCTCACTGCAATCTCCACCTCCCAGGTTCAAGTGATTCTCCTGCCTCAGCCTTCCGAGTAGCTGGGATAACAGGTGCCTGCCACCACACCCAGCTAATTTTTGTATTTTTAGTAGAGATGTTTCTCCATGTTGGCCAGGCTGGTCTTGAACTCCTGACCTCAGGTGATCCACCCGCCTTGGCCTCCCAAAGTGCTGGGATTACAGGTATGACTCACCACGCCCAGCCAGCATATCATAATTTCAGGAGGATTAAACCAAATGGGTTTGATGTGATAGTTGATGGCTACACTTCCTTCCTCCTCGCTCCTGCACTTCAATGAGCTGGTGTGGCACAGTGGTCCTAGGGAGAAGGTCTTGGCCTCTGCATGGCTTCCTTTTCATCTGAATTTGCAGCTGATGCATTGCATATGGATAGCATTCAAATGACAGCACTGAGCACTTCTGCGGGCAAGATGCTCATTCAGCTCTATGAGATGAAAGGTTATGCTCTAGGAGGCCAGGATTTGTGGGATGCACCTGTGGTTCCAGCTACTCGGGAGGCTGAGGCAGGAAGATCTCTGAACCCTGGAGTTTGAGGCCTCAGTGAGCTGTGATCACACCTGTGAATAGCCACTGTATTCCAGCCTGAGCAACGTAAGTGAGACCCCATGTCTAAACAAAAGATGATGTTCTAGGAATGTGGGGGAGAAGATGACCCCTCCTTTTGCAGCAGCATAGCGGGTTTGTGTGCCAGGAACACCCATTTGTTTATGTTACTCTGGATCCAGCTATCTTAGCAAAGGGCTTTCTCATCCATTTAGTCAACCAGTTCTAGAAGACATCACTGACTTCTCTTCTTTCCTTATCCCACCCACCCACAAACAACAAACACACAAACAAATCACCAATCAGTTGGTTCTACCTTCAAAACATGTTTGGAACCTGTCTAATTCTGCTTTTCCCTCCTGCTGTGTCCCTATCCCATGTCACCATCATCTCTCCTGTGGGCTACACACAGTCCTGCAAGCTCTCCTTCCTCTCTTCTCCACTCTAGGCCTTGTGGTTACAGAGAATGGTTCCCTCTCTAGGCGCAAAACTCCTAAAGGCATGGACCAGTGTCTGTTAGCATCCCCAGCACGCAGTCAACCAGTCTTTGTTAAATTATTCAAAGACCACATGAATAAGGAAAAATGTAAGTAAATGTTTTCACAATTTTTATTTTTTTAAGACGGGGTTTCGCTCTTGTTGCCCAAGCTGGAGTGCAATGGTGCAATCTCGGCTCACCACAACTTCTGCCTCCCAGGTTCAAGCGATTCTCCTGCCTCAGCTTCCCAAGTAGCTGGGATTACAGGCATGTGCCACCACGCCTGGCTAATTTTGCATTTTTAGTAGAGATGGGGTTTCTCCATGTTGGTCAAGCTGGTCTCAAACTTCTAACCTCAGGTGATCCACCCACCTCGGCCTCCCAAAGTGCTGGGATTACAGGCGTGAGCCACCGTGCCGGGACTGTTGTCACAAATTTTTTTATTGTTAAATGTGGTGGAAATATAGAAATCAGCATAAAACAAATATACAGCTTACTGGATTATTATAAGGCAACTCCATAGAAGACCAGATATGAGTCTGGGCACAGTGGCTCACACTAAAACTACTAAAAACACAAAAAATTAGCTGGGTGTAGTGGCGCGTGCCTGTAATCCCAGCTACTCGGGAGACTGAGGCAAATAATTGCTTGAACCCAGGAGGTGGAGGTTGCAGTGAGCTGAGATCGCACCACTGCACTCCAGCCTGGGCGACAGAGCGAGACTCCTTCTCAAAAAAAAAAAAAAACAAGACCAGATGTGAGAGGAGATAGAACCTTGCCAACCCTCATGCCAAGCCCTCCATGGGCCCGTCCCCAAAACAATCCCTCCTCTCCCCAGTAAGAGTGACCACTCTACTGACATGGATTGTGGTTACTTCCTTGGTTTTTTGTTTTGCTTTGTTTGTTTGTTTGTTTGTTTTGAGACAGAGTCTTGCTCTGTCGCCCAGGCTGGGGAGCAGTGGCGCGATCTCGGCTCACTGCAAGCTCCGCCTCCCGGGTTCACGCCATTCTCCTGCCTCAGCTTCCCGAGTAGCTGGGACTACAGGCGCCCGCCACCACGCCCGGCTAATTTTTTGTATTTTTAGTAGAGATGGGGTTTCACGGTGTTAGCCAGGATGGTCTCGATCTCCTGACCTCGTGATCGGCCTGCCTCGGCCTCTCAAAGTGCTGGGATTACAGGTGTGAGCCACCACGCCCGGCTGTTTGTTTGTTTTTTGAGATGGTCTCTCTCTGTTGCCCAGGCTGGAGTGCAATGGTACAGTCACAGCTCAATGCAGCCTCGACCTCTCAGGCTCAAGCAGTGCTCCCACCTCAGCCTCCAGAGTTACTAGGACCACAGGCGTGCGCCACCACGCCAGCTAACTTTTTGGGGTTTTTTTTGGCCATCTTGTATAGAAAGATTTTTTCTCCCTGTGGTAAGGGGTCTGGCCATGTGGCCCAGGCTGGTCTTGAACTCCTGGGCTCAAGCAATCCTCTCGCCTCAGCCTCTCAAAGCGCTGGGATTATAGGTGTCAGCCACCATGCCCCCTCCTTGTTTTTCTTTATATGGTTTTACAATCCAGGCTTGACTCTCTTTGCACCATAGTTTACTTTCTGCCTGCTTTTTGTTTGCCTGCTTTTTGTTTTCAATGTCTTTTAGATCATTTTAATTTTATTTATTTATTTATTTATTTAATTTATTTATTTATTTTTGCGATGGAGTTTCGCTCTGTCACCCAGGCTGGAGCGCAGTGGTGCAACCTCAGCTCACTGCAACCTCCACCTCCCGGGTTCAAGCGATTATCCTGCCTCAGCCTCCCAAGTAGCTGGGATTATACGCTCCCGCCATCATACCTGGCTAATTTTTTGTATTTTTAGTAGAGACGGGATTTCACCATGCTGGCCAGGCTGGTCTCAAACTTCTGACCTCGTGATTCGCCCACCTAAGCCTCCCAAAGTGCTGAGATTACAGGTGTGAGCCACCGTGACTGGCCAATTTAAATTTAAATTTTATTTTATTTTATTTTATTTTGAGATGGAGTTTGGCTCTATCACCCAAGCTGGAGTGCAATGGCACAATCTCAGCTCACTGCAACCTCTGCCTCTTGGGTTCAAGCAATTCTCCTGCCTCAGCCTCCTGAGTAGCTGGTATTACAGGCGCACGCCACCACACCTGGCTAATTTTTGTATTTTTAGTAGAGATGGGTTTCACCATGTTGGCCAGGCTGGTCTCGAACTCGTGACCTCATGTGATCCACGCGCTTCAGCCTCCCAAAGTGCTGGGATTACAGGCGTAAGCCACCATGCCCAGCCAGTCAGTTTTAATCTTTAGGTTCCCACTTCATCTTTTTCACCCTCCTTTACAGTTTATTTACTGAAGAAACCAAATCATTTGTTCTGGAGACTTTCCTGCAGTCAGGATTTTGCTGATTGTGTTCTCATAGTGTAGTCTATCTCATAGGTTCCTTGTCCTTTGTATTCCCCACAAACTGTCATATCCAGAGGCGCGAGCAGATAAAGCTTTGCTTTTTCGGGAGGGAAGATGACTTCACAGGGGCTGGTGTGTTCTTCAACAGGTGACGTGTCTGGTTGTCTCATATTGTGAGCTCTGTGCTTGAATTCTAAATTTGTGAGGAAATGGTAACAGCAAGATTTCAATGTTTCATTCCTTGCTTATTTACTTTCTGGAATACTTCTAGAAAGTGAAATTTCTTATCATCTATTTGGTTACCCAGTGGTAAGGTTTGTATAGGAAAGGAAGGATAAATGCCTAAGTCTCTATTTATTTATTTATTTTCAGATGGAGTCTTGCTCTGTCGCCCAGGTTGGAGTGCAATGGCAGTAACTCTGCTCACTGCAACCTCCACTTCCTGGGTTTAAGGGATTCTCCTGCCTTAGCCTCCCAAGTAGCTGGGACAACAAGCACCCACCATCACGCCTGGCTAATTTTTGTATTTTTAGTGGAGACGAGGGTTTCACAAACCGCTTTCACAAACCACTTGTGTTTTGCTTGTTTTTGTATTATTATGAACTCTTGGTATTAAACAAATATTTGATATGTCCGGGTTCATTGCTGTTTTTATTCTTATTGATGTTCAAAGTGTCCTCTCTTTGGCCACTGGGACCTTCTTTAAGTCAGCTCTGAGTCCTTTTGACCCAATTCTTGTCATCTTTGATTTTTTGTTTATTTTCTGGTATGATGTTGCAGATTCAACTTGTACTTTTCCTGCCCACACATGCAATCAGCTGTTTCTTTAAGACATCCTAATAGCTTTTTGTGAAAAGTGATCCTCCAAGGGGATGTTCATTTCTAGCTGGTCCTTGTTTCTGGGGCTTTTGGTAGACAAAGCCAGAACTTTGTGAAAGAGATAAAACACCCATCATGTTCATATTGATACTCCCAATTCTAATTTAGGACCACAGAGTACTGACTTATTCAAGCTGAGATCTGTATTTTCTTTTTCACACTGATAATTCTTGTTCTCACATCACTTTTTTTTTAAACTCTGTCTCCTTTATCAAATGAAGGCAACGGGTACAACTTTCCCATTAGAGTTCAGTGAATTGGCCCTTAGTGGAATTTTTGTCAACTTGGAGCTCACGAACAATAGAATAGCTAATTTGAGGGAAAAAAGAGGAAATTATTTTAAAATTGTTAGGAGATTCACAGAATGTCTGGGAGGGCCAGAGAGCTGGGAGAGGAGGAAACAGAGCCAGAAACAAGGTCCCAGGCACACCACAAGGCAGCAGGGACACCCCCACTGCTCCCGCCCAAGCTGATACCATCAGAGCTCATCCTCTGAGCCCAGACCCACTCACCAGTGCCGCTGCCGCTGCTGCCCCAGGAGCAGGACACTGCCACCTGCATCCCACCAGAAAGTGGGCTCACTGCAGTGCCTGCGTCCTTTCTTTGTTGCCTCCTGAGTAAGTCTCTTGTGAGTGCATCTCATTAGATCCTAAGTTACATGTCTGTGCCCTACCTACAAGGGAGCTGAGAAGGAGAGTTCTGGTTTCTGCCTGAGGTAGGCAGGACTCAAAAGATGGAAAGTCTCCAAATCTAAGAGGGCTGTTCAAGAGACACTGGAGTGTCCCTAAACTGGGTAAATGCAGATGCACGGAAATGTGAGTGGAGTCTGGGAGTTTGTTCTGGAAATGCATTTCACTGTGGGCCACTTGTTTGATGCTCTGTGTTTCTCTGACTTCCTCTGCCCTGTCCACATCATCAGCACATCCAAGTTCATCCCTCCTTCCATCTAATACGTGCAGTTCTGGCCCAGCCTGCTCCCTGGCCCAGGGTGCCGCGTGGGGTATACACAGGTTTCATTAAAATCAAAGTCTGCTGATGCACTTGTTTGCATTCTGAGCTCAGTCATCAGCTGAAAACATTTACCATCTAAGACGTCATTCCCCAAAAAGTTTCAATTATTAAGACCATGGATTTACACTTACTATTAATAGTGATATTCTTCACTGTAAATGTATGTTGGGTCTTGAGGTATTAACTAATATTATGAGGCCAATGGGATTAATGAGACTTAAACTTTAAATGCCCAGTACATGAAGACAAACCACTACAATCTCTTCAGTGCTTAGTCATGCAATACTCGATTTAGTAATTTACAAAGTTTCATTAAGAAATGATAAATGCACAGCTTGAGATTTCTTCATTAAATGCTAAAGGCAAAAAGCCATAAACCATGGTGGAATCACTTTTTCTTGCCACAGTAAAAGTGGCTGAAATAATACACAGAAGGCCGGGCACAGTGGCTCATGCTTGTAATCCCAGCACTTTGGGAGTCCAAGGCGGACAGATCATGAGATCAGGAGTTCGAGACCAGCCTGGCCAATATGGTGAAACCCCCATCTCCACTAAAAATACAAAAATTAGCCAGGCGTGATGGTGGGTGCCTGTTGTCCCAGCTACTCGGGAGGCTGAGGCAGAAGAATTGCTTGAACCTGGGAGGCAGAGGTTGCAGTGAGCCGAGATCGCATTACTGCACTCCAGCCTGGGCGACAGAGTGAGACTCCATCTCAAAACAAACAAACAAAAACCACAGAAAAGGATATGGCAACACTATAATCCATTCTTCTGTCAGTAAATACTGTTAGAAGATACACAGATTTGAAGAAACAAGTAAAAAACAACCTTTAGAGTATGGGAGGTTTGGATGAAAGCACAGATGTTTCTAATGTAGCTCTGCTCATAGTGTAATATATGTAGATTTTTCTGCTCACAAAATACAAATATTATTTTTTTCTTGCCGGGAGCAATGGCTCATGCCTGTAGTCCCAGCACTTTGGGAAGCTGAGGCAAGTGGATCACTTGAGGTCAGAAGTTTGAGACCAGCCTGGCCAACATGTGGAAACCCCGTCTCTGCCAAAAATACAAAAATTAGCCGGGTGTGGTGGTGGGCACCTGTAGTCTCAGCCACATGGGAGGCTGAGGCAGGAGAATCTCTTGAACCCAGGAGGTGGAGGCTGCAGTGAGCCAACATCGTGCCACTGCACTCCAGCCTGGGCGACAGAGCAAGACTCCGTCACACATACACACACACACACACACCAGAAAACAAAACTAAACTAAAAGCAGCTTGATTGAGGTATAATCGACTGCACATATTGAAAGTGTCCAATCTGGTAAGTTTTGACACATATCTACACCTATGAAATTGTTGCCACAATCAAGAACTCTTTCAGTTTTGATAGCCATTAAATATAGTATTGCAACAAACTGACCTTCGAACAGATTTTCTAGTTGCTCTCTTTCAAAGTACTAAAACACGATTACAAAAATAAGATACGGGAGAGCATAACTCCCATACCTTAAGTTCGGGCTGCACATGGTGCAGTGTGACAGTGCAGGGAGGGGAAGATTAACTTTAGACAACCTGACAAGCACCACCTCAGCCAGGGGTCAAGGTCAACATCAACAGCAGTAAGTCATGTTGACAGTGTGTACCCTTGATGGAACAGGAGGACACCTTACCTCTGTGGTCTTCCTCCTAATAACACATAACCCATGCATTACCATGAGAAAAACATCAGACAAAACCCCATAGTGGGACATCCTACAAAATGCCTGACCAATAGCTCCTCAAAACTGTCAAGATCATCAAAACAAGGAAAGTCTGAGAAACCTTCACTGTCTAGAGAAACCTAAATACAATGTCATTTATTGGGAGAAGATAGAAGACAGGGCTGGGCGCAGTGGCTCACGCCTGTAATCCTAACACTTTGGGAGGCTGAGGCAGGTGGATCACCTGAGGTCAGGAGTTTGTAGACAAGCCTGACCAACATAGAGAAACCCCGTCTCTACTAAAAATACAAAATTAGCCAGGCCTGGTGGCGCATGTCTGTAATCCCAGCTATTCAGGAGGCTGAAGCAGGAGAATCGTTTGAACCCAGGAGGCGGAGGTTGCGGTGAGCCGAGATCGCACCATTGCACTCCAGCCTGGGCAACAAGAGCTAAACTCTGTCTCAGAAAAAAAAGAAAAAAAAAAAAAAATAGAAGACAGTAGGTAAACACTAAGAAGATCTGAATCAACGATATGAACTTCCGTTAGGAGAGAGGAAGGAGAGAATGAAAGCAATCACTTTGCCTGCACTAAAACTAGCAATATTTGACTGGACCCAAAAGACTTTGTACTGTTATTAAATAAAATTTGGAAAAAGTATTTCATCTTTTTTATGCCTTCCAAGTTTCTGTTTATAATACATGCCGATAATTTTAAAATAACTATACATAGTTTAAAACAACTGTATATATAGTACACACTATAAATGTTTTATTGATGGAGGGCACTGCTCTAATCAGAAAGAGGCAGGAACTTCAAAATTTTAAGTTCAACCAAGCTGGGCACGGTGGCTTACGCCTTAATCCGAGCACTTTGGAAAGCTGAGGTGGGCGGATCATTTGAGGTCAGCAGTTCCAGACCAGCCTGGCCAACATAGTGAAACCTTATCTCTACTAAAAAATACAAAAATTAGCCAGGCGTGGTGGTGCACACCTATAATCCCAGCTACTCTGGAGGCTGAGGCACAAGAATCACTTGAACCTGGGAGGCTGAGGTTGCAGTGATCGTCACTGTATTCCAGCCTGGGCAACAGAGCAAGGTTCCATCTGAAGAAAAAAAAAAAATTCAGTCAGATCTGGGTTATCTTGTATCTTGGCCACAGATCTCTGACAGATTCCTCAAGAATGTCATGCCCCCAGCCAGGCGCGGTGGCTCACACCTGTAATCCCAGCACTTTGGGAGGCCGAGGCGGGCAGATCACAAGGTCAGGAGATTGAGACCATCCTGGCTAACACGATGAAACTCCATGTCTACTAAAAATACAAAAAATTAGCCAGGCGTCGTGGCACGCACTTGTAGTCCCAGCTACTCAGGAGGCTGAAGCAGGAGAAATCGCTTGAATCGGGGAGGTGGAGCTTGCAGTGAGCCAAGATTGCGCCACTGCACTCCAGCCTGGGCGACAGAGTGAGACTCTGTCTCCAAAAAAAAAAAAAAAAAAAGTGATGCCCCATCCATTTCAAGGACTCTGGGGGCCGGGGGCGGGGGAACTCATGTCTCCTGTCGCATTCTCTGGGTATCTGGGCTGCCCCACAGTGGAAATGCACTAACCAAGTCCATGGTTGCTACTGCCTGTCAAAAGTATGTACCCACAGAGGGCAGAACAGACACGACTTCCCCTTATTTCATAGGCGGTAACAGGGAAGATACCAGCTGACACCCATCTCCTTGTCTTATAAAGACCGCTTTACCCTTTGCCCCAGAAAAGAGTCCATTGTACATAACCACAGCCTTTGGCTCTGCACCTAACAGCGTGTGAGCTTGTGGCCATGTTTCAGCTGTGAAATAATCAGGAGTCATAAGGTCCCTTCCCGTTCCCTGTATCCATCCTATGTCTAGGATTTCAAAGTACCGCGAGACAGCATGTTCCTTTTTTAAATACTTTTTCGCCTGCTCCTACGATAGTGGACCCTTGGGCCTCTCCAAACCTTAGGGACTCATTACATCCTCATCTGCACCTCCTAAAGAGCTTTGTCAGTTGTCACAGCAACAGAAACCAGAGATCAGGGCAACCGATGTCCTGGCTCAAACCTCAGCTGCTGGGCTCTGATTTGCAACTGAAAGCAGACAGGCAGGTAGGAGGACCTTCGCACCTGTCGGCTGTCAGCACCTGAGGCTGGCCGCAAGGTAGGCAGTGCTACATTCCCCAGAGGTCAAGGCTGAGTCACCAAGGCAGAAACCAGGAGACGAGCTTCTCTCAGTTCCCGGGAGGTGGGTGGGCCACCAGGGAGCAGAGTGGAGCCAGCCTAGGGTGAGGCCGCCCGGCAGCCCTGCCTCTCATTCATTTCCACGTCATCTCTCAGGCCTCCCCCGTTCTCAGCTAACCCCGACTGTCTCTGCAATGACCCCATTTGGGTAATGAACGTGTAAATAGAAACCCCTGCACTTTCACCAGCCCCCAACTCCTCTCTAACCCATAAGCAACAGGAATGTGGCTAACAGGTAAGAGACCCGAGAGCTGAGCAGCTGGATGGGTACTGGCTGCCATGCCCCCACCCCTGCCTCCCCCAGGACTGAAGTACACTGAATAAAGGATGCAAACCCACCGAGCTGGGTTTGCATCTCTGCTGCACCCCTTACTGCTCCGTGGAAGACCTCAGCGTCCTTTCTGGAAGAGAGGAATGCCTCAAAAGGTTAAGACTAAATGGAGCTGGGCGTGGTGGCTCACGCCTGTAATCCCAGCACTTTGAGAGGCCAAGGCGAGTGGATCATGAGGCCAGGAGTTCGAGACCAGCCTGGCCAACATGGTGAAACCCTGTCTCTACCAAAAATACAAAAAAATTAGCCGGGCATGGTGGTGCACGCCTGTACTCCCAGCTACTCGGGAGGCTGAGACAGAATTGCTTGAACCTGTGAGGCAGAGGTTGCAGTGAGCTGAGATCGCGCCCCTGCACTCCAGCCTGGGCAACAGACTCTGTCTCAAAAAAAAAGAAAAAAAGACAAAGATGCGGCTCTGACTTGGAGGCAGCTAGTACATGGCACGCACTAAAATCAATGAAGCTGGTCTGTTAGCTTTGAAATTAGAATGACCCTGAGATCAGTTTCCAGCTGATACTGCAGAGGGTCAGGTGATAACACTCTTCAGAGCACTCCAGCAGAAACTGGTTTCAAAAAACAAAAAAGTTCCCTCTTCTTCAGGGCTTTCCTGGCAGCAACTTCAGTGACCAATGCAGGCAGAAGGGAGAGGCTGATGGGGAAGTGGTAATCATTATGAAGAACCAACCTGTTCACCTGACTCACAAAATGCTTTCCTGGCTCATAAAACACTCCCCAGTCCAGTATCCTCGGGAAGATTCATCACATATGTACACACATGTACATCCACACACAGGTATATATGACATTACCTTGATAACTACTCTGTATATTTAAACTGGCATCAAACTGGGGTAGGGACTGAGATTTACCCCTGAACTGACCCTCTTCCCTGTAGCTGGGCATTAAAAAAAATCTTAGCTCAGTAGATAAAACGGGGCCCAGGCAGAAAGCCCTCTAAGCAGTTGTCAAGGCAACAAACCAAACACCCCCATCAGTGAGGGGATAGGACCTCCCAGTGTCAGGTTATTTAAGCAAATGGAAGCTGCAAGCATTTCTCTGAAAATTCAGCCACAAGCCCTACTCATTGTTTCCAGTAGCATTAAGAAGTCTCATATTAATAAATATCAGTAGCCTAAATTTTGCCAGACAAATGCTCTATGCAGACGTTCCCTCTTACTTTGTTTTCTAAATGCAAAATGGCACTGGAACCCTAGAGTCACGGCTTGAGTAGACATATTTCCGCCTGTGAGGTGCAGCTGGGGTCCTTCGTGGAAGGAAGGTATCACCCTCCTGGAGGCAGGGGGCAGAACCATCACGCAGATCAATGCCACAGTCAATGAAACAAGCAGTCTCGGTGGAAGTTAAAGTATTTATTGATGTGTTTAAACTGTGTACATTCTCCACAGATCATATTAAGGAGTTTGTAGGTGAAGTTTAATCTGTGCATAGTGGGCAGAGACATGAATAGGGTCAAAGGGGAGGAAAAAGGAAAAAAACAAAACAAAAACAGTCACAGGAAAATAAAAATACACCACAGGTTACCAGAACCTTCAGATTTAAAATAAAAAGAAAGAAAAAGCAGAAGCTGTGAGCATCAACATCAACTGTACAAGCATTACAAAGACTCATGTGAAGAAAACACAATTGTTCAAAGCTTTCCACAGTATCCATAGACTCAGTTTCAAGGACAGCCTGGACTACTTTCCTTTCACACAAACAAACCTCCCCGTGTTCTCTCCTGGGCCAGCAGCCGCCTCCTTGGTGTGGTCTTCTCTGAGTGAACGTCACAAGGCCGGTGACAGGAGGGGGTGGAGGTGAGGGGACAAAGTAGAGGCCGAGGGTCAGTGCCTTTGGAGAAAGTCCAGAGAGGAGGAGCCTGCACATCTGGACATAGTTGGAAGGGGAAGTGAACAGTAAAAAGCTACGGTAGGTAAACAACAGACAGTGAAGAATGTCAAATATAAGCTACAGGCTAATCTCTATGGAAGCACTGGATTCCGAAGGAAAGCAGCAGCAGACACCCTCATCTGTATACACTAAGCTCTCTAGAAGACGCTGGAATAAAATGCCTTTAACGTCCTTAGTGACAGGACTTTTATGGAGACACAAAGGGATCCAGCCGTGGAAACACTGGACTTCAAGAAACTGGTCCTTTCACATCATTTTGCGAGGGTCTCCTCACGTGCTTCAGTGGCCATTACAGTTCCCTATTCCACCTCATTTCTCAGCAACTTCCTGAAAGCTCATTTAAAAAGGGAATACTGCCTTTTTTTTTTCTTTAAATAAAAGCCAGGACAGTGAATGAGCCTGAAGAGTTGACTTACACAATATAACCGGAACGACAGCCTGCATATAAGTCTATTATTGAAAATCGACATTTCCCATTTATATATTGAGAGTATGTGTCAGACAATACAATGGAAGTGGGATTTCTGATTAATTTAAAAAAGAAAACTACATCAAATATCTGCAATAGATCATTTTTTTCATTTAAGGTTTATATATCATATATTGTTATATTACCATTTTTCACCCATTTAAAAGAATGGAAATTGCAGTTCTACAGTAGTACTTTATATAGTCCTACAGTCCAGGAGGTCAGGATGTCAGACGCAGCCCCTGGCAGCAGCTGCCGCTTGGCAGTCGATCGGAATCGTGGGATCTTCCAGCCCGCCTGCACCCCTCCGCCAGGGCTGCCACACTCCATGCCACCTAAATCTGCATCTGCTCCAGGTATTTGTAGGTGGGGTTCTCATAGCCATGGTTCTGCATCTTGTTCAGGTGACGCTCTTCTGGGGTGAGCATTGGATCAACCTGGAAGAACAAAACCTGAGGGTCATTGTGGTGTCTGGGAAGAGACCTGCACAGGGTGCTGGGAGACCTGAGCCATTTGCTGCACAATCCCCTGAGGACCAAATGCAGCCAGCAGCCCATTCCCACCGGACAGGCCAAATGAGAACCGGTGGTGAAACACAGGAGAAAGAAAATAAGGGGATCAAAGAGGCAATGCTTTCGAAACGAGAGCCCTGAAAGCTTAGCCCTCACGGAAGATGACAGTCAACTGGATTTCCCAGCACCATGGTGACATGCAAGGCTCGGCGCCACTGCTTACTACCTGGCCAGCCAAGGCAAGCCACTCGGCAGTAGGCTAGCAAGCAGACAGTGGGACCAGGGGATCTCTGGTCTTTTTCAGCTCTGAAATTCTACAGCTAGGCCAGTCTCCAGCTGGAGATAAAACCAAGTAACTGGCCAGGTGCAGTAGCTCATGCTTGTAATCCCAACATTTTGGGAGGCTGAGGCGGGTGGATCACTTGAAGTCAGGATTTGAGACCACCCTGGTCAATATGGGGAAATCCTATCTCTAATAAAAATACAAAGACTAGCTGGGCGTGGTGGCGCACACCTGTAGTCTCAGCTAGGTGGGAGGCTGAGGCACAAGAATCACCTGAACCCGGGAGACAGAGGTTGCAGTGTGCCAAGATCGCGTCACTGCACTCCAGCCTGGGCGACAGAGCGAGACTCTGTCTCCAAAAAACCAAAACAAACAAAACACAAATAACTAAGACCAGCATCTGCACTAATTTCCCAGCACTCATTAAGGTCCTTACTGTATTTATACGTGGGGATCAAGGGACTCTGGACATTCCCACTGTTCACTAAGGAATGAGTGGCAAGAGAAGTTCAGTAACCAGCAGAAAACAGAACAGAAACAGTCTGCTTCAGCACTTTCTAAATTTCCTGTTGCTCCTTCCCCCCATTAAAAGAAAAAAACATACCTGGAAAAAGGAACACTAAGGAAATAATCTGAGAAAAGAGTTTTCACTCTCTGTAGCATAAAATGTTCACATGACTTTCTGACATTCATAGCCAAGGCCCAAATTAATGTTGAAAGTTGGCAACAGCCCCTTGTGGCAGGGGATGATTTCCAAAAACACGACCTAGGAATCCAGTGAGTAACTGAACTGAAGACAGCAGCATGTCCAGTACTTGAGGAGTGAAGATGCCTATTAATTCCACAGGTTCCCACCCCCCACCCAGACCACAGTGCAGAGCAGGCCCTCAGCAGCCCAGTTCCTCACCTCCACGATCCCGTGGCTGATGGTGCCATACTGCCTCTTCCTCAGCATCACCAGGCTGATGACGATGACTGTGGCAATGGCCACTGCGATGACCAGCAGGCCAATGAGGGCACTGCTACTCAGACTGAAGTCCTCCCGCAGTGGGCCCACGGATTCCTACGTAATAAAGCAGACGTGGAACAAAGTCCCAGTGACCATCTGGCAGCTGTGAGGCAAGTAACTCACTGAGGGCCACGCTCCTGGAAGGTCGAGCCCCTAAAACCCAAAGCGGCACCAAGATCCTGCTTTGCAGGAACCACCCATATGTGGAGAACGCCCACTCTTCCCCATCTCCATGGAGATTTTAATTTTAGCTTTCTTATCCAAAAGTATGGGAAGCTGGGGATGAGGGACCCTTATTAACTCAGGCATCTCTCCCGCTTTCTACTTGAACTGAGAAGGTCCAGAGGAGAAATACCTAAGATGGACAGGAAACCTTAGGTTCTGGAGCTAAACACGTACCCGCTCTTCCTCAAGGCCTCCAACTCTCTCGGCATTGAAAATCATTTCCTTAACGTCCAGAGTCTCGTCAATGACCTGAAACAGTCAAGAGAATGTCGGCAGCGAGCAACTGGGTGAACAGGGAGTTTGGTATTTACTGCCTCCTTCCTCTGCTACTTGCTGCTTGATGGAAGGAAGCAGGTACCTGTGGGACCCCCATTAACCAACCAGCTCTGTCACAGCCTTCCAAATCCACTCCCCAAACACCTAATGAAGGGGCAGGTATGGAGGGAAGACTATATTATGGCAGCTGGTCCCGTATGCATTTTCCTTCAAGTAACCGTTGCGGAGACATATCTCAGAACAGATTGCCAAAAAGCCACATTTATGCCAGGCGTGGTGGCTCACGCCTGTAATCCCAGCACTTTGGGAGGCCGAGGCGGGCGGATCACAAGGTCAGAAGATCGAGACTATCCTGGCTAACACGGTGAAACCCCGTCTCTACTAAAAATACAAAAGATTACCCAGGCATGGTGGCGGGCGCCTGTAGTCCCAGCTACTTGGGAGGCTGAGGCAGGAGAATGGCGTAAACCCGGGAGGCGGAGCTTGCAGTGAGCAGAGATCGCGCCACTGTACTCCACAGCCTCGGTGACAACGCGAGACTCCGTTTCAAAAAAAAGCCACATTTAAATATCAAACTCAGTTGAGGATAATCCAGAACTATAAATGACAGAAAATACTAGGTGAATAAAAGGGGGTAATAAGGTATAAACCTAAGGCAGTATAAGAACAAAAACCAACTCTAATCCAAGTTATTAACTCTCTACTCACTTGAAAATGGCCTCTAACAGGTTATTCGTATCTTTAGTTGTAAATATATTTTCCTACTCTATAGCAAGAGATGAGCTACTGCTGAAAAGGGCTTTTTAATCCTTTTCATACCCAGATGCTAAACACCACAGCCAGTCTGTGGGAGCTGTTGGAGCCCTCCAACCTTCTACTATGCGGAAAACGAACACAGAGACGTGCACCTGGAAGCATCTGACATCAGGTCACTCACTCTCATGAGTCTCAAAAGTAAAGTGTGTTGGGCAGAAGAAAGAACAGGCTCACCATGTTTTCATCCACTTTATTCTTACTGTTAATCACTTTCTCTTCGGCACCGATCAGTCCCCCATCCTGCTCTCCCACTCCAGATCCTGTGTGGAAAGAGATCACGGCTGAGTTCCCAAGGATGGCCCATCTCACGCCCATTGCACAGAAGCAGCAAACTCCCTCCTGAGGGCCAGTGAGCCCCTCACCACACACCTCCCCCTACGACTCATCTGCAACCATGTTCACAAGTCTGAGGGTGCCCTGTGCTCTCTAAAGATGAATGAGACAGGCATTTGCAGAAACCGATGGGTATAATGGAGGAGGAGGGAGTGCTTACTTGTCACCAACTTGGGAAAATGAAATGCAAGTCTTCAGAGAAAATGTTTATTGTAAGACACATAGAAGCGGAGCCCAGGGGCATCCTAGCATGGGAAATACACACCATTATAGGAGAAATTACTGAGCACCTACTACCCACACCTGGCTGCCACAGCACCCATCCTCATAATAACCTGCACGTTTGCCTTGGACATAGTAGGTGAGCCCACAGGGAATTCATTCTGCCTCAAATACGCTCCCCAACCTAAACTCTTATTTTCCCTTCAAGTTTCAGTTGGTCCTGGGGAGGTTCCCAGGTGATAGCATTTTCAATCACAGTTTGTCATTACGGATTTCTTCCTGCATCTCTCACCACGCTGAATCCCTCTCAGTGCCGAGATCCTAGGTGCTCATATCCTAAGTGGCTATTAGAAGATAAACAGGAAGCATACATTCCATCTATAGGAAGAATTCTAATATCAGCATGGAAGGCACCTTTCTCCAAATGAAGCAGCAAGAATAGCAACTCTCCTCTTGCCAAGGTCAGACATTGCCTGAGCAACATCACTCGAGTGTGGCGCTCCGAAGAATAGCATCCAAATACGCAGCGCGACGACGCAGCACAGGCCCAGGGAGGGAATGTGAGAGGCAGTCCTCTATTTTTAGTTCCAAAGCATGTGATTTCTAGCTATCATAAGAATTTCTTATTAATAATAACATACAGTTCAATATAAATGTCTGTGATATGAGCCTTTTATAACTAGATCAACCTGACAGCATATTTGGCATTCTAAGGTAACTACCTGCAAGTGAGAGTTCAACATGAGGACATGCAAAGCACTGCTGTCCCTGGGCTTGTCAAAGGCAGGTAATGGCACAAGGCACAGCCACAGCAGAGCTTCTGCCTCACAACTAGACTTGTTTTTAACACGTAGCAATTTGTAACAGCTTCCACAGCTGCTGAACATGCAGGCTAGCTAATGCAATGCAGCCAAAAATGATGCAATTTTTCTAAAGCTTCAACTTTAAAGACTTGCACGACTTGATTCCAGTTAAATCAGAGCTAGCTTTTGTCTCAAAATGCCCATGAAATAGCAATACTGCACTCCAACTATTTGAGAAAGAGGGATCTGGAAAGGTACTGCCTCCGCAAGGATGCTTATGACCAAGCCCAATCAACTGTAATTCTGAGCTCCTTCCATATATATGTTTCTCTCTCTCAGAATTTTAAAGGTCACACAGGCAGGATTTATTCAAAAAGCAATGTGGCACTGAGCCAACTAAAGGCCTACTGTCACTGGACACAGTGGCTCATGCTTATAATCCCAGCATTTTGGGAGGCCAAGGCGGGAGGATCGCTTGAGTCCGGGAGTTCGAGACCAGCCTGGGCAACATGGCAAAATTCCGTCTCTACTAAAAAAAAAAAAAAAAAAAAAAAAAAATTTAGCCGAGGGTGGTGGCATGCACCTGTGGTCCCACCTACTTGGGAGGCTGAGGTAGGAGGACTGCTTGAGCCCCAGAGGAGGAGGTCGCAGTGAGCCAAGACCGCACTACTGCACTCCAGCCTGGGCAACAGCAAGACCCCATCTCAAAAAAAAAAAAAAAAAAAAAAAAAAAAAAAAGACTTATCGCCAGTCCAGACTGTTACAATAGATTTTTGGTGGTATAGCCCCTATGTTTCTTAACATAAACGAGTGACTTCAAGACATCAAAGTTAATGTTTAAATTGTCCCAACTCATAACAGTTCAGTACAAAGGCAAAAGGCAGTTAAACTTCTAGAAAACTCATTTTTCTCTATAAACATCTCAGTTGTGCTGTTGAAAGTAATGTCGGCACAGTCATCCCCAAGAACAGGCATATCCAAGTAGAATAAAATAAAGCATCTACACGAAGTCATTTTCAGAAGATTCAAATCACACTTTTGTGTTCTGAGAATAACCTGTGGCATAAACCAGAACACCAACTTCTTAGCCAGGCAACACCATTTGGGCCCATCGATAGGAAGTCTGCCAAAGCCAAGGGCGAGCTCATACAACGCATTATGAACAAGAAATGTTGAAATGATTCATAATGGGCTGCCCACCCACCTGGGGGATCCCGTGACACTGACAACTTAGGTAATGAAATCACATGGGCTTGGGGAACAGAGAACTGGGTTCAAATCCTGGTTCCTCCACTTCTTAGAGCAAGTCATGTCATCTCAGAAACTTCTTCAATTGTCTAATCTAGAAAATAGAGCTAAAAACACTACCCATCCTACAGGGGCGTTCAGTGGGCTAAGATCAAGTATGCAAAGCATTCCACACAGCGCTTTACGGAACGTTAACTGTTTTTGAAAACTGGAGACTCAGTACAGTGAGTGAGCTGGGTTGTCTTCAGCTGTTTGATCCATTGGCTTCTGATGTTCTGAGGAATATACAACTCAGGGGACATGAGACAACTGGCACAGACAGAGGGCGAGGAGAGCCAAAAAGAAAAGATGTAAATGGGAATTGCAGAGAAAAAGAGGGAAAAGAGAAAGACTCTCCACCTGACTGTAAATAAGGCGTATTTATACGGATACAGCAGTTCACAACCAACCTAAGTTGGATATACTTCTAAAAATCTACCCAGATTAAAAGAGTCATGAAATCTATTTTGGTTGCTGTGCATTCTCTGACATCCCAGAGGGAAAGCTTAGCATGACCACGCGGTAACCAACGCCATGGAAACTGGCCTCAGAGTGCTGGAGTCAGGTCAGCTTGTTAGCAACATGGAGGTGGGGCTGCTCTGACTCCACTCACAGCCGTGTTGGAAGAAATGAGGTGGGGAAAGCCAGGTGATGGCATGAAACAGAACATGAAGCTTCGGACACACTGGGGAGTGGAGAGGAATGAAGGTCTTAAAGGGAACATCTTGGACGAACCAACCTTTTTTCATTGGGTGGTACAACTCCGGCTGAGTGTCTAGCAGAAAGGAAAACAATAAAAAACAAAATAAAATAGCACAAAAGGAGATTAAAAAAGAAAATGGCTTCTTTTAAAATTTCTATCTTAGAATTTCTCTATAATGTGAACAAAAAGTATTCCTCCTTAAAAACACCATGCTTGAAATATCCCATAAACAAACCAGCAGTACGAGCCACAGCAAATCACTGGAGGGTATCCTTGATAAGAGAGAAAAAAGTAGGTGTGTCTTGTGCCTTTTTAGGGAAACTGGGAGATGCCTGCACTATTTAGCTTAGCCCACATAATTATTTTTCTTAGAAAAAAGTGAAAATTGAAGTTAGTGTTGGTTGTGGTTTGCTGATAGGGAGATAAGGTCCTAGTTCAGGTATATCCAAGCTGCCCCGACCCCCAACAAGCACATAAGAAATTGTCCAAGCATGGCCACCCAACAAACCCACGGGGATTTGGGGATAGCATGGTGCCTTTTCATCTATCTGCCACTTCCTCAGATCCTGTTTTATTTCTGGAGAGTCAACTGCTCTGGGATCACCAGTTTAGAAGGCATTTCCATTAAGGTCTGAGGCTAAGGTGGATGTACCTCCATCCCCCCACCCCTAATTTGATGCCTTCCTGAGGCCTCTGTTACACTGCTATATCCAGTCAGGTCTGTGACTGTAGGACCAGATCGGCTTGGGTTCGACTCCTGACTCTCCACTTACAAGCTACATGATCTTGGGTGAATTACTTAATCTCTCTACACCTCAGAATCCCCACGTGGGGACACTCGACTACCCACCTGCGAGGGTTACTGTGAGGATGGAGAGCATCCGCTGAGATGCTTAGCTAAAGCTGGCATATAACAAGGACTATGGCATAGCTGTGGGCCATTCTTATCATTACCCCGCCAGCAGCAACAGCAACAAACAGAACTGATGAGGGGGACGGCTCTCAGGGCACTGGTCTCAGCAACTTGTTTATTTCTGGAGCAGGCTCACAGCTTTTAGAGATCCTCTTAGACACTGAGAACCAGCAGGAGAATAGAGGAAAGAACGTCTGCCTAGGAGCCAGAGGAACAGCTTCTTATCCCCACCTCATGTCAGAGATATGACCCTGCGCCAGCCCTGTCACCTCCTCAGCCTCTCCAGCACCTACCTCCCAAGACGGCTGGGCAAAGGTAACGCCGTAACAGGAAGGCGCTGTTTCAACTGCCAAGTGCCTCCCGCACGTAAGGAAGTGCACAAGTGCCTCCCGCACGTAAGAAGTGCACAGGTGCCTCCCGCACGTAAGGAAGTGCACAGGTGCCTCCCGCACGTAAGGAAGTGCACAGGTGCCTCCCGCACGTAGGGAAGTGCACAGGTGCCTCCCGCACGTAGGGAAGTGCACAGGTGCCTCCCGCACGTAAGGAAGTGCACAGGTGCCTCCCGCACGTAGGGAAGTGCACAGGTGCCTCCCGCACGTAGGGAAGTGCACAGGTGCCTCCCGCACGTAGGGAAGTGCACAGGTGCCTCCCGCACGTAGGGAAGTGCACAGGTGCCTCCCGCACGTAGGGAAGTGCACAGGTGCCTCCCGCATGTAAGGAAGTGCCAGGTGCCTCCCGCATGTAGGGAAGTGCCAGGTGCCTCCCGCACGTAAGGAAGTGCACAGGTGCCTCCCGCATGTAGGGAAGTGCACAGGTGCCTCCCGCACGTAGGGAAGTGCCAGGTGCCTCCCGCAGGTAGGGAAGTGCACAGGTTGGAAGAAGTGGGGGTTTCAAGCGACCTATCTTGAAATGGGAGAGTTAGTCTTAACTTCATGGGGACATTGACACCAATGATTTGAGAGCATCTAGCTGGGTCCTTGCACACAGTAGGCGCTCAATGAATCCGGTCTCCCTTCCCCTGACTCTCACAGGAACACCATCTCCCAACTCAATTTGGTTTTCAAAAAACTGACTTCAATTCTCTCATTTTTTCCTCCCCCTGCTGCCCAGAAGTGGCACCGTCGCCCATACACACCTTCGTTCTCAGGTAAGGCTGGGAAGGGGTGGAAGGGGTGGAACGGTGGGATCTCCTCACTCTCCTCAGAGCTCACCCGGACGTCCACAGGGGTCTCTGAGATGGAGGCAGTGAACTGGTCCATATCTGCACGCTGCTCCTGAAGGAGCTCATCTGATGAAGACAGGGCAGGGGACAGAGAGCAGGCTTCAGAAGGGCCTGGTGTTCAGGCACAGGATACTCTAGAGCTCCAAGACCCCACTGTGGCTCCCAGTTCCCGCCTGAAACACCTTCCCTGATTCTGTGGCATCACAGAGCCCCAGCACCAGGGACCCCAGGGCGCCATCCCAGGCACCCCTGCCTCCACCTCCACACTCCAGTTAAGTGGTATCCACAACTCCACAGATTTTGGGGGTTTAAAAAATTGTACATATTTAAGGTCTACAATATAATGCTTTGATACACATATACACTGTGAAATGATTTCCATAGTCAAGCAAACACACAGATCACCTTCCAGAATTCCCTTTTTTTTTTTTTTAAATAAGAATACCCCAAATCTACTCTCGGCAAATTTTTAGTATATAGTACAATATTACTAACTACAGTCCTCACGCTGTCCACCCCATCTCTAGACGTATCCACCCTACGTAACTACAACTACCACTTCATACCCTCTGACTTACTTCTACCCAATGCCAGTTTTAAATACTGACCATATACCATGACTCCCAGGCCCGAATCCTGGACCTACTGCCTGACCTCTGCCTCACCTAAATCCTACATCTCCACATAACACCCAACAGAAATTTATATGTTAACATGTATCAAGAGAGCTCCGGATTTCCTTCTCCACCTCAGCTGGCCATGGTACCACCATCCCCGAGCTGCTCCCAGTGGAACACTAAGTGCAGTTCTTGATGACGCTCCCGCAACCCCACATGCAGCCCTGGGCGCAGCCCCACACACTTCCACCAGAACACATCCTAGAGACCATCCCCAGCTGTCCCTGGGGCACTCCTTCTCCTACCCCGTCACCCCTTCAGTGCATACTCCGAACAGCTCTCTCCTGGATTTCTATAATCGCTTCCCGGCTGGTTTCTAATTTTAATCGACTACACACAGCAGCCAAGTGAGCTTTTAAAAATTCATAATCCAGATCTAGTCTTTCCCTAGCTGAAAATCCTCTAACGGCTACCCATTATCCTAGAACAAAATCCAAACTCCTTGATTTTGCTGAAATTTCTTCCTGATCTTGTCCCTGCATACTTTGGCCGCATTCCCTTTGCTATGTTGTAGCCACACGGATCTACTCAAATGTGATGCCTGACTTCCACCTGGGGCCTTTGTAGCTGCCGCTCCCTCTGCTACCAACGTGCTCTCCTGCTGTGATCTTACCATTCGGATCTCAGGCCACCATCCCCAGAGCCAACCGCCCCCACCGGCCGCTCTCTACCACTCCGCCCGAGTTTTAACTCTGCACAGCACTTATCACCACCTGACACTTATTTCTTGTTTTATTATCTGTTTTTCTCCTATCATCACATGAATTCCAGCAGGTACTATCTGCTTGTGGACCATTTTACTCTGTGATATGCACGCAGCAGCCATAATAAAATTTGTTGAATAAATGAAGAAGATAAAGACTGGGAGAGGAGGAGGTGAGAATTTATATAAAATCAGGTGCTTGAAATCATCAGAACGAAGGAGGAAAATGGTAACAGGAAATCTCGTAGTCTCTTGCAATTTCACACCCCAGATATTCTTCCGCTAACACAGTGAAGGTCAATGAAACCGAAGGCTCCATGGCTCACAGCCAGTGCATCTGTCCTTGGTCCCTCCTTCACCTTGCCATGAAAGCTCCAGTGGATTCCAGGCTTCTGAAGCCAGGGTGTGCTAATGCCCCACTTGACGGGCCTTGCTTGCTCATCTCTCTACTCTTGCCCAGCTTTCACTCCTGAGCCTCTGCAAGAAGTCCCACATGACCTTGACACAAACAGCTGGTACCCACCAATTTCCTCTTGAATTTCTTGGGCTACATAAGGTACTTTGTAGAGCAGAGAGAGGCTTTGGTTCCTTCTTTCTTCAATCACGTGGAGATGTGTCATCACCTGGAAGCAGAGTTACAGTGGAGAGGTGTTGTGACTGAAAACAACTAGGCCAGGAGGGAACTTGCAGCTGGAACATCGACACAACTTCTGGAAAACCACTTTACAAAGTATATTCTCTACAGAGTCTAGCAAAGCAACTGGTCAGGGGAAATGTATTAATCCTCACGCCATATTTACTGACTGCTAAAGTATAAGACCTTGTTCAGCCTGGGCGTGGTGGCTCACACCTGTAATTTCAGCACTTTGGGAGGGTGAGACAGCAGGATCACTGGAGCCAAGGAGTTTGAGACCAGCCTGGCCAACATGATGAAACCCTGTCTCTACCAAAAATACAAAAATTAGCAAGGCATAGTACTGTGTGCCTGCAGTCACGGCTACCTGGGAGGCTAAGGCTGGAGGATCACTGGAGCCCCGGAGGTTTAGGCTACAGTGAGCTGTGACTGTGCTACTGCACTCCAACCTAGGCAACAGAGCAAGATCCTGTCTCAAAAAAAAAAAAAAAAAAAAAAAAAGACTGTATAATTCCCCCAGCTGATGTGAGAATTTATCCCGAGAGTGCTCCAAGTTAAAGAGACAATTTATTAAAAAATAGCCACTAGCTACTGGATTTTCATATAAGGCACTTAATACTAATTATATTGAGTTTAAAAAAAAAACCCTAATTTGTATAATGCTGAACGTTCAGTAAGGTTTTGCTGAGTGAAAGAAGAGTCAGTTGATTTCTACCACTGGTCAGATTAGATGGGATTAAAAAAGACTGAAATTACTGGCTGAAACGTAGACTTGGCGACAGAGGGAACCATTATGGATTTTGCTTAGTGAAGCAATTGCTTAAATGATTATTGTGGTAAATAAAGAATTAGTTTATTCCTATTTGACTAAATTGCTATTTTTTGAAAAACTCATGCTGAGGTATAAATAAACCTGATTTTAAGGGGGTGATAAAGGAAGACTCATCTACCATAGCTCACTGCCTTTTCTGAATGCAAAAGTTCTAAGGTTGTTCATTTAAAAAAAAAGGCCATTAGAAGTGGTCACTATTTTTACAGCTTTTCAGGATGGAAGTGAAAGGTGACTTGGGCTAGCATCCACCCCAACGACATGGCAAGGTGTGTTGCTGTAGCTCCCACAGGCTTTTCAAGCAAAGTCATCCCTGCCTGGTTAGACCTGCAATTACCAAGCTTTTCCTAAAGAGGGTGCTGGAAACCAATGGATTAATTATGTGGGCTTGACGCCATTAACATGAAGGATCAAAATGAAAAAAAAAGCTAAATGGAAAGATGCTTTTATTGGAGACTGACACCACTCTGACCTTTCAAAGCAAGGATGAAAGCAATTTAATTTTATATTTCCCATTCTGTCAATCAAGGAAAGCACAAGAGTGAGTGCCTTGAAGAAAAAATGCAAATGAAGGCAAAATGCAACACCCACGGGTTCAGCAAGGGTTGTCCTGCTGCACCTCCCCAGAGGAACCAGGAGCCACGTGACAGAGGAAGGTTCATACACTCACAGAGGACAAGAACCAAAGAGTGGGAGACTGCAAATTAGTGTCTCTACAGCAAACCACTGGCTATAGTATGGGGGTAAAAAGCACCATCTCACTCATATCCAGACAAGCAGATATGGTACAAGTTACAACAGGCTGAATATCTGCAAATTTTTCTGGTGTTTAGATAACAGAATAGGGAACAAGGCAGAAGGCAAGCTTTGCCGGAATTACAGCTAAGAGCAGGTAGTAAGTAGCAGACAGGAGAGCTGGGTTTTCTCCCCAAAGGTGTTTAAATGGGAGCGTTCTACTTCCCACATTACTTGGCGTGGAAGCTCGATCTCACTTGCAGGAATTCTCTATTAATTTAATATACTGATCAAAATCTCTCCTTCCCTTCTACTCTCACACAAAACTGGCTAGAATACAACACAATAATTTAATTTTAAAACAGAAAGTTTGGAAAGTGATTAAGTCTTTTCAAAAAAATCATGTAGACCCCAAGAGCCTAAGTCCTGTCCAGATGCATGCATTTTCCATCCAGGCCTCTTGGACTTTCTCCTCTTCTGCTACATCCAGCGTGAAGCAAAGCCCTGAGCTCCAGGCCCACACCAGATGCCTCTTAGGGTCTCCAACCCAGCCCCTTTCCACATTCTTCCCACTCTTTAGAAGCCTGAGTTCTTTTATTCCCCAAAACAACCAGCTTCTGAAATGAACTCTGTATATCTAAGAACACCTGCTCTAGGCTGGGGGTGGTGGCTCACGCCTGTAATCCTAGAACTTTGGGAGGCAGAGGTGGGCGGATTACCTGAGGCCAGGAGCCCAAGACCAGCCTGGCCAATACGGTGAAACCCTGTCTCTACTGAAACTACAAAACTTAACCAGGCGTTGTGGTGGGCGCCTGTAATCCCAGCTACTCGGGAGGTTGAAGCAAGAGAATCATTTGAACCCGGGAGGTGGAGGTTGCAGTGAGCTGAGATGGCGCCATTGCAGCCCAGCCTGAGTGACAGAGTGGGACTCCGTCTCAAACAAACAAACAAAAGACAAAAAAACACCTGCTCTTCACCTTTACAGTTATTATGTCTACACTAGCGTGTGAGCTGCTCAAGGGCACTCAAGGGAGTCAACCCGGCAGCACTGAATGCCAGTGTGGAGTCTGGCACTGAGACAGACCCCGGCTCCACAAATGGAGCAGCTCAGCTCCAATACTCCAAAGGCCTTTAGGCCTTTAGGCACATTAGCTTTTCATCTTCGCACACATAGCAGCTGTGGGGAAGGAAGGTTTCTGGGCTGACAGGCCACCACCTGTGCAGTAAGTGAGCCCATGTACCCTGGCACTCACAATCAGCACAGCACTGTATTTACAATATGAGAGGAAATCAAGTAAGATCAGCGTTGTTACTGTAAGGCCCTCTAGGAAAACTAACAGGCTGAGCTACGAGACTTCCTGGTTTAAACGGAAGCTAGCAGTCTTGTAGGCAAGCTCATTTTTATGAATACAAAAAAGTAAAACTCAAGTTAATATATGAACACCACCAATATTAGAAATAGGAACCAGAAACAAACCTCTATAGATGAAAGTAAAGCTGGACAAAACCTAGGAATGTAAAAGTGTCTGTCTAAACAAAAACTATACTGCACAAAACAAGAGACCAATTTTTAAGATCTGCTTGATAAATATACCTAGAAAAGGATCTTGAATATTGGTTCTGGCAATACCCTACATCAGAAATAAATGATATAAAAAAATTCAGAAATTGTTTAAGTATAAAGTAGTTAATATTAAAAAGTATTTAAAAAGATGTTTTAAAAATAGTGCCCTTACAAAAACCAGCTCACCCACCGAATGTCTTCGGAAATCAAAACTCATTTTCTAAGAACTAATAGCAAGTGCAACTAGCAGTGCTGTTCAACCACTAGTCAAGGCATTATGTTCCCCACTGGAAATGCCCTCACAGCAGCAATTTCTACTACATCTACTGTACCTGGGATTTCATCTGGGCCGCCTTTTCTGGGTCAACAGCCAACACATGCTGGTAATGACGGATGGTATGTAGGCGATCTTTGTTCTCAGCACGGACATAACGCCGTAAGGCCTGGAGAATGCGATGAGGCTGCAAGACAGAACAGTTGTTTTAATATCCAGAGACTAGAGAATTGAAAATAGGCAGGAAAACAAAAGCTTAAAAAGTTCACCTAAGAATGTAAAGCTCAGCTAGGCACCAGAATGAAAGCTGTAACTTGGAAAGCTTTTTTAGCTTACCAAGTAACAAAAAAAACTGTCTAGGTAAAATAGCAAAACTAAGTTCCAAAGTTATACTGGCTCCTTAACGTACAGTATTTTCCAGAATCTCCAGCCCACTGTTCTCTTCTGATCTGTCCTTTTTCCTGGCTCAGCCTCTGACACCTGAATTATAAGCTAGGTAGTCTCCTGTGTCGCCCAAAGAGAAAAGACTTTAACCGGCTTACTTAAGGATACAAATATCCTCCTAATACTTTCCATCCCCCAAAGCAAGGCAGGTTAGTGTTAAGGGACAAAATCGTTTGAGACCACTCACACAAGAGTTTCAGAAGAAATTACTTTACCCCTTTCTTCATAATCTTATTTATAATGTAACTTGTTCAAAAGTCTTCATGAAAAGCATGTTTTCATTCTTTGAATGGAAGTTCAATAACTGGATAATTACCAATCAATTTTGCCAGGTTACACTTTTCTAGTGTAAAACACTTCCACATCACAGGTGGTATACACAGGCATAAAGCGATGTCATGCTTAGCTTATATACACAGATATTAGAATGTAATACCTTTTCCTCCCTCATCGTCTTTCCTTAGGCTTCAGCTTTGCCAGAACTTGTCATACAAATGTGACTTTTACTGACCTGAGTGTCATACATTGGTCCCCTACATATACCACGTCAGGGCAGGCAGTGCTAGGGGCAGGACTCACCCGTGGCGGGTCAGACTGCAAGGCAGCCAGGTAGTTCTCCAGAGCCATCCGACGGCGGTCGTTCAGCATAGCTTCCACTCGAGCCAGGTGGGTCTCCACCAGCTGCTGCTTCTCACTGGCTGCTTCCTTCTCTAAAGCTTTAACCATGGCTTGGAAGTGCTAAACCAAGACAGCAGGAACCACACATGATTTGTGGCACCCAGAGGAAGCCTAAGCAAGCAACCTTAGACCCCAGTGCTTCTTCTCCTGTCAGTGCCCATGCAAAACGGTAACAGGTTCAGAGAGTGGAGCAACGGTAGGATCCAAAGTCTACTTCATCCTACCTTCATTCTACTTCTATCAGGAGAATTACTTCCTTCTTTAAAGAGAGCAAGTTAAATCTCAGTGTCAGAGGGCCTCCTTAGTATCTGTATAACTGCAAGTGCTAGTGCCTGCAAGCCCAAGGCCTGGTTTCTCAACATGCACCATAAAAAAAGAACACCGTCCTTCCCACATTGCAGCAAGGCACCAGCTTCCAAACTCTGAGACCGCTGACCAATGGCAGTTATGTGGTAAGTTCTGTTGAAGTATTCCTGTCATTAGGTTGGTGCAAAAGTAATTGTGGTTTTTGCCATTACTATCAATAAAGTCATGAAGGGCAAAGTTATCCATGAGGTATCCGGCCCGGTTTACAGGTACAGTTTAAGCCTGCTGAACTAAATTTTCCTGAACAAGATGCACTGACTTCTGTAGGAATTAAAACTGTTAGATTTTCTAAGTGATCAATAAAAAAGCACTTTAAGATTATTTTTTAACACTTTATTAAAGTGTTAACATTAGGAGGAAAGACATTTCAGCTAAACATAAAATGATTTAAAATTTACAAAATCAGTTTTGTAAAAACCGAATCAGTCCTGGAAATTGCTATCCCTATTCCTAGCAACACTCTTCTACTGAAGGGGAATGCAGTTTGCTGTTATGATTTTAGTTATAGTCTACAAAGTTAGAGATGAATTGTATCAGAGATCTTTATTTTCTATCCTTTGACTTTCGATTAGTCTTAAAAAAAAATTCAGTACTGCCGAAAAACAAGTCACAGTCTAAGACTGAAAAACGGCAGAGGACTTCTGCCAGGAAAGCAGAATTAACAGAAGGCAGCTGAGCTAAGCTTACCTTCTGGCATGAATTACATGTGCTCTGGTGGGGGTTTGGTTTCCTTCTACCATAGGTGAGCAATACTCAAGGTGAAAAAAAAATAGGCCAGTTACAACTTCCTTGTAAGCCCTCACCTAAAAGGAGGTGGTGTCCAATTCTAATTTTGTTGGGAATGGGGCTCTGACCGTATTTTCCAATGGTCAGGCTGAAAGCTATGTCCCCGGAGAAGGCATCCTACCTGAATCAGAGTCTGCCTCTCTGCTTTGGGGAGGTTCTTAGCTTGAAGCTCTGCCTCTTCCCATTCCTTCTTTACCTAGAACAAAGGTCAAAAACGCCATCAGCAGTGATTAATACCCCGAAACAACTCTTCCATTTGCTAAAAACACTGTCAGATGCTAAATCTCATAGGAAACTGCAAAAGGAAACCAATCACACGATCCCTCAGGAGCTTAGCATTGTTACTGCCTCAGAAGGTTCTAGGCCTCAACTATCCCCAGATGGAGCCTCAATTCCATGACCTCTTTGTTACATAACCTTGGGTAAGTTATTTAAGTCTCTGTGCCTTAGTCTCCTCACCAAAAAAATTGAGGTTAATACCTACTTTTCAGAGCTGATGTGGATAAAACAATGAGCATTTTGCAAACTGTAAGCCCAACATGGGACTGTGTGGGATTTGGGGTGGAGCCTAGGCCTAGCAAGGCATTCCCTTTTCAATTCTCTTTCAATCCTGAGTAAATCCAGAAGAAAAGTTGCACTTTGGTATTCCTGCTGCTCTCTTATAACCCTTTTAAAGGAAAAGAAACATCTCTGAGACTCAGACCCTTCCAGAGACGCAGTATCTAGCTAGCATGTATTAGTACATGTTTGCTTTCATCTAATAGATTTGTATGGTTGGTCACTTTCTTCTCACGGCAAATGGTACTAGCTTTTTATTGATAACAGTGATATAAAGTTTCCTTCTTTAAAATAAAGAAATTTTAAAGGAAGTTAATTGCAAAAAAAAATAAGGGCAGATAATGGTATAGGAAGTGCTCAGAGGGTAATTATATTATATACTATCTGAATGCAGGTGGTGAAGAAGCCCACCCAGAAGGCAGCTCCACTGATAACTCTCTCCTGACTCACCAGTCCTTATACATCAGCATGACAATCTAGGGAGAAGCTATTACTTTTCTTCAGCTATGAGAACCATGCTACCCAAAGCCAAGTACCATGAAGATGAAGGAACTGTCAAGGTTTACCCTGTCCATTCGGTTACGGTGCCGAATCTCCAGCTGCTCCTTAGCCTTCTGGAAGCGAGCATGCTCATTATCATCTGCAGAGGTCTCGAAATACACATCAACATCATTGGTTGGCAGAGGAGTTGGAGGAACTGAAACAAAATTACAGAGGGAGTTCTCTTTGGAATCAGGTGCACTGTGCTCTAGGAAGAAAACCCAGCTCAGGACCTGCAGAATGGACTCAATTTGTTTTGTGGCATTCTCTAAGTGCAGGGTGCTGCTATCTGCCAAGACTTCACTTGGTTAGATTACAGTGGGCAATCTTCCTTACACAATATTCATCAACCATGTCAGCCCACGCTAATACAGCAATTTACTGGCAGCTTCAGCACCAATGAGGCATCTACTTAAGACCTCAGGGCTGAAAAAGAGGTGGTTTCTTCTATACCTTCCCTTCAGTGCTCGAACCGTGGAAACCTAAACAATAGCTACCTTATTGCTCATAACTGAGCATCTGAACAGAGACAAGGGCAGGAATCAGATCCTAGAGGCACTTTTATGCAATTCCTTATTTTTAAAGAAATTTATTACTCAGGTACCTCTGCTCTTCTGGCTATCTTTGAGTCTTAATTTACAACGGAAAACAGGCTCAAGTGAATGTTCTTTGCATATACGCTGGGTAGAGAAAGTCCCAATCACTCCAGCTATAATTTTGAGTTTTCAATATCAGTGAAAGACTCTTAGCCCCACCATCAGTGACAGAACCAACAAGGATAAAACTGAGTTGCTCTATTTGACAAGGACACCTTTCACCGATATGAAGATAGGGCTTTTTGATCCACGACACTGACTAATAGGGCTTCCCAAGCATTCCCCAGAGCACAGGCCCATTGGAACACCCCCGACTGCTGGAAGGGCATAATCTCTTATGGAGCCCAAGCAAGTGAGTCTCTGCACAATGGAATTTAGCCTGATAAGGGAAAGGACTGAGATGACAAGTTTGCTCAGTCAGCCTCTCAAGACATACCTAAGGTAACACTTATTAGCCTAATTCATACAAGATTTCCCAAGCTGGTGTGGACTTACTTGATAGATTATGACACAATTTCAGAGCTCAGTGGAGAGAGAATGCCAAGGTTCAACCGATTTTTAATTCGGAAGCAAATTCACCTGATTTCTAGAATTGCATCATTGTAATACATTAAAACAACTGTAAAATTGATGAATACAGCTACAAATTAGCCAGCCAGTTCAACTTTTTTCTGTCGGAAGCACCTTTTATTTGCCCATTTAACAGACCTAAAAACGACAACTAAAGTCATGAAGAATATGAGCCCTATGTAAGTTTTAAAAGGGTGTCAATATCCCACTTTCAGATTAACTAAATTAGAATCTATAACTTAGTAAACGCCATTCCCCAAGACACTCGCAAGTTCAGTGGAGGAGAATTTCAAGCACTGCAGTCCACCGTGCGGATCAGCGACACGTGCCTGTGCTATAAAGGCCTGAGCGCTGGAGACGGAGCCTTTGATTCACATAGCTGGACTGGAAAAAGATAACAGCAAACACAGGCTGCTTCCACCCTCCCTGGGAACAGAGTGGAGAGGACAGCGGGCCGAAATGCTTTTTTCTGAAGACACCCTCGGTCCCTGTGGAATCACCCACTCACGAAGCCAGCACATCCGCCAGACTCAGCCCCTTCAAAGAAGAACAAAAATGCTCCCACTGGAAGGAAACTTGATGCTTCTCAACCTGCAAAGCCCTCCAGGCAGAGGCCCCACAAGAACATGAACACACAGCTTCTCCCAGGCAAATCTCATCCAAGCCACAGCAAATGGGAGTTTTACAGACCTGCCACTCATCATGTCTCACAGCACCACCCAGCTGACCCTTCGGGTAGAGATCACCACCTCCACACTCAGTGGGATTCCTCAGACTTCAACCCAAGTTTTACAAAGTAGTAAGTATCACAATAATTTCTATTTCTAAATCTTTCCTGAAAATGCAAAGTTTATTCACCAAGGTTCCCTAAGGCCTCCTTTCAACTGTTACCGAATAAACACAGCTTTCCTGGAGCTGGAAGGGAAAGCGCTCAAGCATTGCCATATTACATTAAGATTTGAAAGATCTTTTGGTAGAACGAAGGAAGAGGGAACATGAAAGCATGTGAATGAAAAACCATCAGAAGCTACAGCCAAATCCTTCACAGCAAATTATTACTCCAACAAATTCCAGAGTAGGAACCAAGAAAAACTGTCTGGCCTGAGGATTTTCCTAGTGTGTAGGTTAGTGCTGCAAGGTGAGAGACTGAAGGTCTTAACGAGAAAAAGGAGTAGCCGTGGAGAAAAGGGAAACTCTAGGTAGAAACTCTTCCTACCAACGTCCAGCATAAACCCAACTCAACTGAACCACTGACCTTCCTGTCACACCAAAGCACACACCAACTGAAATCCTCTCACTTCCTAAAGCTGTGTGACCCGGTTGCAAAATATTGAAGAAACAGAGTGAGTCACTACCACTTGGCTGCTAGCTCTCTCTAGATTGCATTATGCAAGATATTTCAATATTCTAGACTGCCCAAAGTACTTCACTGTCACTCCTTTTGAGAGGAGGCGCCCCGTGAGCTGGCATGCATCACAGGGGTCAGTGACAGGGCAGTTCAAAGACAGGAATGTTCAGTGCCTCTAAGCTAGAGCCAGCCCAGGGGACAGCTGCCTTCCCCACCAATACTACAGTGGCCTGGGGGCCTGCAGACTCCAAAGCCAGACGAGAAAGAACAAGCCCCTGGCCGTGCTGCTCGCTATACCAAGGTGGGTACGCACCTTCACCACCAAGCACCACCAGACACACGGTGAGCACAGGACACAAGAACTGAGCTTACCACCGCCGGCAGGAGAGCAAAGCCTAGATCTAGAAAGCACAAAGATGAGGGGAAGACGACCGACAGCAAACACCCGAGTGGGCAGGGACACCACACAGATGCAGCCACGAAGACGGCAGGGAGACGGACGCCGGACAGGACGGTGCTGCCGCACAGGACCAGTGCGAGGCAGGACTTACTCATCGCTTTACACACAGCCATACAATAATCCTCAGACTCAAAATTGTTCCTGTTGCCGCCGCAGCCGCCATATATAAAGCGCACGCACTTTCCCTTGGAGAGGTCGAAGTACCAACGAGGCATCACGGCCCGGCAGGGCCCCGTCATCGCCTCCTGGGAGCAGACAGCTGTGTGAAAATGGTCAGAGTGTCAGCAGGACAGAGGCAGTGACGTCAAATGCTTCAAAATGCTACAGGCCGGCAAGCCGGGGGATGGGCTGGGGGAGGCCTGAGACTGGGTGGAGCCTGGAGGCCCTGGTTGGCCGAACACTCCAGCTCAGGCCAGCCTTGCTGAGGACAAGTTGCTTCCCCACAGAGTAGAGACATTTAGGAACTGGGATAAATATTTTTTTGGCACCCTCTGGAGTCTAGATCTGAGTTTAGATTGATGTAGAGCAATTCCTTTGTCTCACAGCTGTGACAGCCTCACATTTCTGATCTGTTCAGTGGAGATATCTGCCTAGTTTGTCTATTCAGGAGACAATGTGAGTGGAAAGGCTGCTTTAAGTGGTGATATCTGTAGTAAAGACAAGCACCTAGAATGGACAATTGTTTCCCACCTTTATGTTCTCTAAGGCAAATCATAAACTTCTCAACTGGTTAAATAATTTCCCCCAACTTGGGTCCTAAATAATTCTTCACATCTTAATTGGTTTTGAATATACGATCAGCAGGAGGCTGCATGTTAATGGCTCTGGACCGACTGCAACCTTTTTGTGTTTTAATTGGCAAGATGAAAAAAAAAAAACTGCAGGCCCCAATCTGTTACCAGCAGGTCAATAAATTTCACCCTCCCAACTAAAACATCTGGACAAATAGGGCAGCCTACAGATTAGAAGACAAGCAGGAAAAGAAAAACCAAGAAAACCATTTCTATTCTAGGAGGCCAGAACTTGAGTGGTATCGAAGACGGGAGCTCCCCTTGGGGAGGGAACGTTTTAGGATGAATGTGGAAGAATCCTGCTGAAGGGCGGACTATGTTGTCTCTCTTACTCTCTAGTCCCTGTTCTCTAATTCAATCCTACATCTCTCCCTGGATGTGCCTGCCCGCCCACTTTGTTAAGACGGCACCATCACTGCACTGGAGAGCTGAACTCACCTTCAGTGCAGAGATACCACACCTTTCCTTCTGTGACTGACTTACCTGTAACAGACGCAATGCAAAAGTCTAAGTGAATAATTACCACATGCATTTCAAAGCCATGGCTCTACGTGGGGTTACCTTTGACATCATGAGTAATTTCCTTGTCTGACATGGTGCTGTCACTGCCGGGTTCAGTAGGATTCTCCTCATTGTAGTCATCTCCTTTGAAGGTGTCATAGTAGTAATCTCGGTCCTCCACCACTTCCTCCCCTTCTTCCTCATCCTCATCTTCCTCATCCACAGCTGCTTCTGTGAAGTCTTCCAGATCTGCTTCAGTAGGAAATTCACTGAAGGCCAAAATAGAAAAAAGGAAGGTTAATAGCTCCTATGTGCAAAGCACAACAATGGGTCCCTTCTCTATTCTGAAACACCAAAACAGAGGCAGGAAATAAGCTCAACGCACATTTCACTGTGCCACTAAGCCCCTGAGCCCAGCTACATCAGCAAACGGGAAGTATTTGTGAACATTTGAATCTAATCATGATAAAACAATAAGACAAATCCAAATTCAGGGATATTATGTTAAACAAATGGCACGGACTCTTAAAAAATATCATAGTAACCTGCAGAAAATAACAGCCCAGAATGACGTAAACACAAAAATCACAGGTACTCCTGTGATTGGCGATGGCTAGAATGAAATGCGAGCTTAATCAACTAGCAGAACAAAGGAATGCCCAGTTTATCCAGAAGTGAGGGACTAGCAGCCAGCAGCTGTCTTTACAGAAGGGCTAACAAAAAGGCAAAACGACTTCACAGCTCCAAGTAGAAGAGTTACCTTTTATAAACATCATAGTCTTCCTCTTCATCTTCCTCTTCCTCTTCATCGTCCTCTTCCTCCTCCTCTTCTTTTGACACAGATCCAATAATCTTTGTCTGAGGGCAGCACACATATTCAGTGCCATGGAACTGGTCTACCCCACATGGGAGCAGCATGCCATAGCTATATAAGGTCATTCCCTGAGTCAGACATGCCTAAAAGAAACCCACAGACCACATCAGAACATACTCCAGAGTAAACGTGGTCAAATACACTCCGATCTCTACCCTCCAAAATAAACCCTTATCAAATCACTTAGCAATGCTTTCTCTTATGAACACATACATTTTATGTCAAAAAAAAATTGTAATAATATTATTGTAAGATTTATAAATTTTAATTTACAATGGGGAAACATGATCTGGTCCAAAAATACTGAAATTCCAAATGTGGAAAAAAGTCAGGAAAAGAGCATTTTTTTCTAATAATGACCAAAGGCAGATAAGGTGGTCAACGTTAATTGATATTCATCACTGGTGCAAGCACTACTTCAGTATTTGACCAAAGGAAGATTACTGACCAAAGAGCAGAGCCAACCTAATTACAGAAGACAAGAAAGGGTATTTCTTGCCACCAGGAAAGTGAGATGGCATGCAGTCCTGCCTGTGCATATGTCCAGACCTGTATTTTCTATAACTGGCGATTTCCGTGCAGGCCTTAGGGCCAGGATGGTTTCCCAGGAGCCTCACCAGCAGCATACAGTATTCTCGCTCAGCCACCTCCTTAACATCCTCAACTTCAGGAGCTGACTGTCAACACTGAGCTCTCCTACACAAATACCTACTTCTCTCCCAAATATTTCTAACTTATAAGACAGACGTAATTGTAAACCTTAAGGAGGTAAGAAGGAAACAAAACTAACTTAAAAGCATGGTGAGATTTGGAGAAAAGTGCTACCTTCTCTCTTAATAGATACAACAACAGCTGACTTTCCCCCCCTCAGTTCTCTTACCTCTTTGACTACCGTGTGCCAGTGCTGGTGATTCTCGCACACCTCCATCCGCTCTTTGTGGAAAAACTGGCACTTTTCTGGAACTAGCAGAACATCACTTACAAATTCACCCACTGGAAAAGAGAACCTTTGTCAGAGCGGATCTGACCATGATTTCAAGGTGAAAATGCCCCTCACTGAAGTTTATGATGATAGTCTACACAGCCAGGAGCAGTCTAATGTATACGAGCAGATGCACATCTCGTACCTTCAAAGGCTGACTGGACGGTACAGTTCTACCAAGCAGCCACAAGAACTCACCAACCTGTCAGAGCCATGATGCAGTCTCACCGCAGGGCTACAGCAACATGTGACGGGGAATATAACAGGATCACCTCCACGCCCACCTCAAACACACGCAGCTACTCTCCCCACACAGCTCTGCCTTCCTTATTCCTGCCCACACCTCTCTAATCAAATGCCCAAGAAACTAAAACCAGGTGTTCAACTGAAGTACAGATGAATCTTACTTTAGACAAAACACGATGTAATAATTGAATCCAGTAAGAATAATCAATGATTAATTACAAAGGGGCAAAGGTGCCTTTACAGTGGGAAGCCTCGGCAAAAAAACTACCTTAGCCAGATAACCAATTTAACATCACTGATAATGAGCAAACTGATATGTGTGATGTCCTAAAAATAACATATCACCTACACAGTATTTCTGCCAAAGTATATTATCATTTGAATTTAATCATGCTAAAACAATAAGACACATCCAAATTCAGGGACATTATGTTAAACAAATGGCATAGACTCTTAAAAAATATCATTGTCATGAAAGTTTTTGTTTTTAAAGAAAGACTAGGGAACTATTCTAGATGAAATGTAGTATGTGATCCTTTTAAAAAGGAAGCTATAAAGAACACTAGTTAGATACTTAGGAAAATTTCCAAACATGACAACTGTATTGTCATTATATATAGGAGAATGTCCCTGGCTCTTAGGAGAAACCAGCTGAAATACTTAGAAATGAACTGTCATGATATCCCAACTTACTTTCAAATGGTTTGGCAACACAAAAATATATATAAGATGCAGAGAGAGAAAAACTTCAGGCAAAATTGGAGAATCTAGGTAAAGGGTATAGAGGTATTCACTATTACATTTTCTAAAACTTGTCCCAAAAAGTTGGAAGAAAGATACACATAGCTGTTTATTTACGGGGAAAAAATGGTATCTGATTTGTTTCCAAATAATCAGGGTTGTGAGGGAGTGGGCCTATAGAAGAAGGAAGAGTGGCTCATGAACTGATGGTGGTTGCACAGGTGGGCGGCCAGTGCGTGAGGGTGAATGGCATCATCGTCTCTTGTTGGGCATCATCGTCTCTTGTTGGGCGGCTAGTGCGTGGGGGTGAATGGCATCATCGTCTCTTGTTGGGCGGCTAGTGCGTGGGGGTGAATGGCATCATCGTCTCTTGTTGGGCGGCCAGTGCGTGGGGGTGAATGGCATCATCGTCTCTTGCTGGGCGGCTAGTGCGTGGGGGTGAACGGCATCATCGTCTCTTGTTGGGCGGCCAGTGCGTGGGGGTGAACGGCATCATCGTCTCTTGCTGGGCGGCCAGTGCGTGAGGGTGAATGGCATCATCGTCTCTTGTTGGGCGGCCAGTGCGTGGGGGTGAACGGCATCATCGTCTCTTGTTGGGCGGCCAGTGCGTGGGGGTGAACGGCATCATCGTCTCTTGCTGGGCGGCCAGTGCGTGGGGGTGAATGGCATCATCGTCTCTTGTTGGGCGGCCAGTGCGTGGGGGTGAATGGCATCATTGTCTCTTGTTGGGCGGCCAGTGCGTGGAATGGCATCATCGTCTCTTGCTGGGCGGCTAGTGCGTGAGGGTGAACGGCATCATCGTCTCTTGTTGGGTGGCCAGTGCGTGGGGGTGAATGGTATCATCGTCTCTTGTGTGGCCATGTTTTTAATTTGCCACAATAAAAAGTTGGAAACACAATACACACATCACTGGATGATCACCCCAAGACTCTGATTCAGTCATATAAGGTAAGGCTCAGTAATCTACACTTGGCATATGTCTGCCATGTGCTCCAGACAGTGTGGAGGGAGAGGAAGAGAGGGCGAGAAGGGTGCTTAGCCCAAGGAGAGATGCGGGAAGCAGTGGCAGGAAGATGCAGCAGGCAGACTAACCTCTGACGTTAAGGGGGGAAAACCCTGAAAATATCATGAGAAAGTAATGTGGTCTAAGAAAGGGCTCAGGGCTCAGCTAGTGGGAAGTCTACACAGACCCACCCCAGCCTCGCCATCATGGATGGGTCTCTCAGGATCCTCTGCCTTGGGCCTCGGGCGCAAGCACTGAAGTCAGTCTTTCTATTGCCCCAGTGGTAAGAGAAAGGGAGTTGCTGATGTGTAAGTAGGGGAAGATGGGCTCCTGACATGACAAGCTGTAGCAGTGTAACAGTCCCCCCACATGAAAACAGCATTACAAATGGCAGTCAGGTTTCTCAGCACTGCTAGCACAGGGACTTTGGGATCAAACAGCTCAATGTGACACTGAAGCAGGAATGTGAAAGTGAGCCTGACACACTGCTTACCCTTGAGGACCCCAAAGGCTCTAGGGGAGGCAGTACCTGCAAACAGGCTTTAGCAATCAACTAGACTTATAAGCATTGCTTAAAAATAGCAAAAACACCAATGGTAAGCTAGAATCTGCCTCTACGAGAACGAACAACCCTGATACTCAATCTAAGTAGAAATTACTTCAATTCTGACATCCAACCACCAACTCAACATGGTTTAATGTGATTATTCTGAATTAACTAGGCTGTTTTTATATTTGTTCATTTGCTTAACATTGTTGTTAAGCAACAAAAGTGTATACTTAAGGAAAAGAATATGTAGGGTTGAATGCCAGGGTTCAATCTCAGCACTGTCATTTACTAGCAGAGTAATCTTAGCCAAGTTACTTAACCTTTCTATCCCTCGGTTTCTTTATCTTGTGGGGACTAAATGACATAATCTATACAACAAGAAAAGCTTAGAACAGAAACTATTGTTCCACATGTGGGTTTGTTGTTTAAAATAAAAACAGAAACTGACACCTGGTAGGCATTATTGATGTTAATGTTACTGTGAAGTCTTGAGGAACTAGTTTTATACGAACTATTCAACCATACTCATAAAGCAATCTATATTTAAGCAACAGTTAATGCACTTTAATTAAACCTCACTTTTACATGTACAATTGCAACATCAAAAAAAATTTAAAGCAGCAATTTCACTACTAATCTATATTCTATAGAAACACTACAACTTTTTTTTTTTTTTTTTTTTTTTTTTGAGATGGAGTCTCGCTCTGTCACCCAGGCTAGAGTGCAGTGGCGCAATCTCAGCTCACTACAACCTCTGCCTCCCAGGTTCAAGGATTCTCCTGCCTCAGCCTCCCAAATAGCTGGGACTACAGGCACGTGCCACCACGCCCATCTAATTTTTTGTATTTTTAGTAGAGAGACGGGTTTTCACCATGTTAGCCAGGATGGTCTCGATCTACTGACCTTGTGATCCACCCCGGCCTCGGCCTCCTAAAGCGCTAGGATTACAGGCGTGAGCCACTGTGCCTGGTCAGAAACACAACCTTTAACTAAACCTATACAACACCTTGGATAAACTAAAAAATGATGCAAAGCAAAAGCAAGTTGTAAAAGGTCAGATACAGTATGATGCCATTAATGTAAATTTTAAAACACAAAAACATTGTTTATACATGCATGTAAATGTTGCAAAAGAACTGAGACCAGCCTGGCCAGCATGGTGACACCCCATCTCTACTAAAAATACAAAAATTAGCCAGGCATGGTGGCATGCGCCTGTAATTCCAGCTACTCAGGAGGCTGAGGTTGCAGTGAGCCGAGATCATGCCACTGCACTCCAGCCTGGGCAACAGAGACTCCGTCTCAGAAAAAAAAAAAAAGATGGGAGATGAAGCAAACATGACAGAACATTGAAGAACTGAAATCAGGAGGGTGAGCATACGAGCAACCATCACATTATGTTTTATCTCTTCAGGATGCTTGGTATAATATTTCAGAATTAAAGTTTAAAATCAAAACCTTCTTGGAAATGCCAAAAATTTAATAAAATAATTAATTCCATGCTAAACCATAAAATTAAATGCCACTAATCTTCAGCTATTCCATGACTGAGTCAATCTGTTTGAGCTCTAAAAATCAAAAAAGAACACCACTGAATTTGAAAACAAACTAAACTCTAAAATTTAACTTTTTTTTTTTTTTTTTTTTTTTAAGATGGAGTCTCACACCATCACCCAGGCTGGAGTACAGTGGCGCGATCTTGGCTCACTGCATCCTCTGCCTCCCAGGTTCAAGTAATTCTTCTGCTTCAGCCTCCTGAGTAGCTGACATTACAGGCGTTCGCCACCACACCCAGCTAATTTTTACTGTTTTTAGTAGAGACGGGGTTTCACCATGTTGGTCAGGCTGGTCTTGAACTCCTGATCTCAAATGATCCTCCCATCCCAGCCTCCCAAAGTGCTGTGATTACAGGCATGAGCCACCACGCCTGGCCTAAAAATATATATAGATTTTTTAACAGTACTCTTTGATTCAACAATTCCAGTTCTAAAAATATACCCTAAGGATGTCTGGACGCAGTGGCTCACGCCTGTAATCCCAGCACTTTATGAGGCTGAGGCAGGCGGATCATTTGACGTCAGGAGTTCAAGACCAGCCTGGCCAACATGGGGAAACCTCGTCTCTACTAAAAATAGTAAAAATTAGCCAGGCGTGGTGGTGAATGCCTGTAATCTCAGCTGCAGGGTGGAAGGGGGGACACGCGGGACAAAGGCTGCAGTGAGCCGAGATCGCGCCACTGCACTCCAGCCTGGGTGACAGCGACCCTGCCTTAAAAATAAAAAGAAAAAAAGAAAAAAAAATACACACACCCCCTAAGGAAATAACTAGGCAAGTGAATTAAAATGTTCATTAGTGTTATTAGTATCAAAAAACTAGAACAAACCTAAATGTCCATCAAGAGGGAATTAATTAAATGATACATATATACGACAGAATAGTATGGGGTTACAAGAAATATGGCTTATGTGTATATTTAACATGGACCTTTTTCCATGGCGGTTTAATAATTTTTAAAATCACTGAACAAACAAACAAAAGGAAACCCACTGCATATCTCTAACCCCTTCTTCAGGCTAGTTACTTAAGGCCAACTTTATCTTTTTTTTTTCCCAACCTTATCTTTTATTCAAAGATGTATGTATCCCTAAAAGTAGCACATAATAATAAAAGCTCAATAAATGCCAAATAAAAATAAACAGAGGAGCATACGTTGTATAATCACAGTTAGGGAAAAAATATTTAAAAGTATATACACTTCCATGTGTATCCAAAGGAAAAAAAGTTCACCTATACCCCAAAATGTTAATCACAGTTAACTTAGTACAGAAACTGAAAATAATTGTTTTTGTCCCCTTCCCCCAATGCAAACTTCTTTTATTGAAAAATAAACCCCTTTTTAAAAAGCAGACTAAAAGAGGAAACACATTTCAACCCCAGCATCCGCTCTATCATTTCATTGCTACTCTTTGCCTTTGCTACAATTTTTTATCAGAAGCTCCTAGGGAAAAAAATTTACCTAGGCAGATCAGTATTACTCTGTTTTACAGAACATTGAAAATGGTTTGCTCTCACTTTAATAATTTATATTCCAGCTGGTAACATCCTCAATTTAATCAGCGGAGTATAATATAATTGCCACAATTTCCTAAGTCACTGGACAAACATAAAGCTCTACTGTTTTTGCTGATCAATGAATATGGCAATATAGCAAAACCTAACCTATACAATATTCATTTAAACTGCAGTTAGGATTTATCTCCAATTTCTAATCATCCCTGTGATTCAGCTTTTCTTTCCTACTACTTCTCTCCAGTAGTGCTGTGGCAGCCATCCAGGTTTTAGAGCTTTTTCAGAGTTGCTGAAATTCCTCTCAGAATAAATAACAAAGGCTGTTTACCTACTTGAGGAAGCCTCCAACACCAACACCCATGCGTATATCTACTACATGACACGACTATACACACTATATGCCTGTACCAATATATCTCGCGTACTCCATAAATACAGACACCTACCATGTAGCCACAAAAATTAAAAATTAAAAAAAATAAATGTACCTCAAAAGCACACTCCAGGTGCAAACAGGAAAACCATGTAATTTAGGGAGCTGGTAAAAGCTGCACCCAGGTGGGAGAAAACAGCCTTATGTAATGAGGCCTGGTGGTCACCCGAGGTATGTTTCAGGGAAAACAGTGTTCAGAGAAGTGAAGGATCCACGCTGCCTCTCACGAGTGGAACATTCACCTTGCACAGGGGTCCACACCAGGAACAGAGTGAACTGTCAATGGCTGTCATGAACTCAAAGGCTAGAAGACTTGCAAAAGGACACCTGCAATGGACAAGTGAGCTATGCCAACAGACCAAGGTACAAATGCAGAAGACAGCACCTCAAAGCTGCCGAGATGAGTTTTTCAAAGTAGATATTAAATCAGAACTTTAGTAGTTTTCATACTGCAATAACACTACCTGTCCAAATCTCTGTCCAAAAATAACCAAAAACAAACAAAATCACCTAAGGCCCAGATCTGGATTTCAAAACAGCATTCCCCACTAAAAGAAACCATGGTGTCTCAGAGAAAACAGATTCCAGGAGTGGAGTAGGGAAAATACAGAATGGACTTGAAGAATCTTTTGTTATCAGAAAGTAAAGTTCTCAAAGAATGATAGGGACATGTTAAAAGGACACAGGAACCAGCATAAAGGGGCCCCCACTGGCCAAATGCAGACAATGTGTACATAATAAGACAAATGAATGTAGACACCATCTTAGCCAGGTGATGAAACAAACTGGTATAGCGCTACTCCAACTATGATGCAGTGAGAACACTTCTGTGATACTCCCCTCAAAAATGAATAAATCAAAAGGATCACAGAAAAACACAAATTGCAAGGCATTCTATAAAGGAACTGAGCAGTGGCAGTATCGTAGCCAATGAGGTTTATGGGAGGCGTGATCATTGCTAATTGAAAACTTTTCTATAAAGGAACTGGTCTGTAGTTTAAAAAAAAAAAATCAGTGTCACAAAGGACAAGGAAATATGCAACATGTAATCTTAGATTAGATCCTGGATGTTATTATAACAACAGGTGAAACCTGAGTAGGGTCTGTAGATTAGATATTGGATCAACTAGATATTGTCTACAAAATCTTGATTTTTGATGATTATACCATGGTTACGTAGCAGAATTTCCTTGCTTTTTAAAAATACACACTGTAGTATTAAGGCATAAGGATACCATGTTTGCCTTATCGCCAAATGATTCAAAAAACAACAAACCACGAGTATGTGTGTGAGGGGTAGTGGGAAGGGAGAATAAGGTTTTTTACCACATTAATCAAATGTTAACAGTTGGAAAATCTGAAATCTGGGTGAAGGGTGCACAGAGGAACTCTGTGCCATTTTTGTAACTATCCTGTAAATTTGAAATTATTTTTAAACTATTATTTTTAATTTAAAAAAGCAATAGCAACTCTAGAAGACTATCATCAAAAGGCTTTCTAAGGAGTCTACGGGGGAAAAGTTGGTGGCCATTATTAACTAAATGATGTCAGTTCTGCCTGGGTGCTGGAAGTGGGGGTGACGGCAGAAGGGGCAGGGAGACATCAGAATCTAACTGATAAGGGAGAATTGCAATATGTCTTTCCTACTCCCTCCCTTAAACTCCAGTCATGTCACCCCTTATTAGTTTAGGCTCAGGCAACTGTGCTTATGCAAAAATATCAATGGATAGCTCTACCGACTGGTTAAGTTGTCTAAATGGATGCTGGGGTAAATATGAATAACCGTCTGAAGTAACACCAAAGATTGTATAATGCTTTATTCAGTGACCACAATGCAAAGAAGGTACCAAATGGATTATGGTTAAACTGTCTTTTATGCATTTCATTAACGACAATATTATTGTTTGGTTCTGTAACATGCTAACAAATTTAAACTCTATCATTTGGGAAATAAAGCAATAAAATAAAATTTCTGTTGTGTACCAACTATAGTAGTATTTTTGTGTTATAATTATCGTAAACAGTATATTCTATATTCTAGGCACTACCATGGTGCTGAGGTTGACAAAAAAGACTTAAAGCAGGGTCGCTGCTGGCAAGGTGTTCACAGCATAGTTGGAGAAAGGTCTATAAACAATCATGGTACAGTGTGATAAGTGCAATGGCAACAGCAAGGAGTATTACAGAAACCTGGATGAATGGATAGAAAATAAGACCAGGAAAGGCTCCCTTTAAAGGAGGCAACTCGTGAGGTAAGCCTTGCAGGAAGAACTTCCCAAGCAAAGTCAGCAGAGGAAAGCCATTCCAAATGCTGAGAGCTGGATGGTGCGTGACCCAGCACCCTGGGGTGGTCGATGCTGATAAAACCTAAAGCATGAGATCACAGAGAACAGAGGAGAGTTGAGCAAGGGCCAGATCATGGAGTTTTGAAGCCACGCTAAGGAGTTTCAACATTCTTTTTTAAGATTTTGTGCATGAGAGACATGATTTGGTCTTCATTTTCAATCTGCAGGCAACAGATTGGACAGCCAGCACTGAGAAACAGCATGGAGGCTGCTCTCGGCCCAGACAAGAAGTGACCACAGGCTGAGCTAGGGCAGTGGGAATCTGATGCAGGAAGAGGACACAAGCCCACGATGACCACATTTTCGACTCACAGCACCCTGAGTGTCTTAGGAATTTTTTTCACAGGACTCCTAGGCTAAAATAACACCGAAAAATTGAGTAGTCAGACCCAACAACTTAATAAGCACTATGTCCTGTCACCTTAGTGCCCACTGGGCCCTGCACATCTCCCCCAACTGCAATCAGACCGAACACCATCACCTTCATTTCTTTCTCAGCGATTTTCAAAAGATACCTGCTTTTTATCACAGGAATAACTAAAAACATAGCTTCACAGAGATATGAAGTCATCAAAATAAATGATCTCATGATGAAACTGTACATTACTTCCAGCTAGTAGTTTGCAGAATGCCTGACAGATGTCACTACATTTCCCTTGAAAAATCAAAAATATCCCGCAATGCCCTGTGAGTTTTGCTGCAATGCCCCGAGGTGCCTCGGCGCACAGTTTGAAAATCATGACTATAAGCCTATTTAAGAAGTAAGTATCAGGCTGGCTCAGAAACTGACCGGATACAGGGAGATAAGGGATAACAGAAGAATCAAAGAGTCTCCCAGGTCCCACTCAGAGGGTCTGGGTGGGGAGTGAAGCTGGAAGGTGACAAGGACAAACAAGAGGAGATAATCAGGCTGCAAAGTCTTTAGGGGGAGTGATGCAGAAGGAATGATTTCAAGCACTTTCTATCCACTGTCTACAAATATTCCAGGATAATCTCATTTCACTTTTAGTTTGAGAATTTTTTTAACGAACAAATGAAACCTCATACCTAGAGATTTCTCAGAGCCAAACAGAATAGAAAACATCCTTAAACCACATCACACAACATTTTTAACAAGTCTCCCAACCTTGAGATACCCAGTTTTAAAGTAAACGGTGGTAAGCACACATGATGTCCCTCTTTCTCCTCACCAATACTTTTAAAACAAAGTTAACTGCCACATACTTTAAACACTGTTGTTCAGGGGCCCCGCTTCTTCCTGTGGCCCGGCTACAGTGAGAATGAGAAAAAGTATCACATTCCATTTTGCTGCCATCAGCAGTGGAAGGAAAGATTTTAAAGAAGGGAGAGAGGAGAATAAGTTAAGAGTTCCAATTACATACAGCTCCAGAACCACTCAGGATGTCTACATTAATGCTGTATCTCCTTTAATCCCGTCAGGGCTAATCTAAAATTGATTGTTTTGCCCTTTGAAGTTTCTGTGACCAAATCTGTTCCTGAATCACCCAGACCACAGATATGTGAGTGTAATTCCAATGTATCAGGCACAAATAGTTAAAATGAATATACTCCCTGAGCATCGAAGCAACAACTCTGTTTCTGCATAACAAACTGTTACCATTTTACTCAAATTGGCTCTGAATGTGGACACCAGCAACACAGAATCAGGAACACCCTTACCAGCCCCAAACCCTTCAGAATGGCAGGTCCTATAAGCCCTGGCCCCGGTACCCTTGACTGTCCACAGGCTGCCATAAATCACTTTTCTTTCTCCTGAAAACTACCAGAAATTTGGTCAAATGGTGCAAACGTGTGTGGGGTGAAAGTAAGGGAAACAGAAGACTCTTCTCCTGGGGCTGCTTTCTTTAATACTACTCACCACTATCACCGTAAACCACTGATATCAAACAATGTGAGGTCATAAGTGCAATTGCTCTGTGGGTAGCCCCCTTATTCAGTCCTGAGTAAGGATGTCTACAATGGGAAGGCAGAGTTAGTCATCACTGAGAGGAGGTCAACCACTGACACTCGAAGCCAGTAAACACCCCTAAGAGAAATTCTCCCCAATAAATTCATGTCGCACTCAGCTTACCAGGTGTAAATATTTCACTGTGAGCCAAGAGAAAATTAAATTTAAAATGGGAGGGGGCTGGCACTTCCTGAAAAGTAACTAAGAACACTCACCAAGACACTTGAAAGGTGTAACAAAGCGACTCTTGCATTGCTTTTTGTCCCTCCGGCACCAATTGTCAATACTGACCCGCTGGTTTGCCTCCATCACATTTGTGATCTGTAGCTCTGGATACATCTGTTAAGAAAACAAAAACACACACAATAAATCAATCTGCAGACACACACACACTTGCAAGTAAGGACGGCGTGTCTAAGTTTACTCAGCCTCCACCCTTACCCTACATACATCTGAAGTTCCACTCCATTACCCCTGGCTCTAACTGAAGTCATCAAATAAAAAGATAATGTATTAGTTTTGACAGGTTAGATTTCTGAACACTTCCACACATTCTCTTTTCAAAAGGGATATGTATTTAAGGACAAACAAAAGCAGCACGCTTTTAGCCCAAAACAAATTCATGAGATGTCAAGTTTGCTTGTAGGGTAGGTGTTGAACTGATGAGTCCGTGAGGCAAGTCTATGGAAATGTCTGTCAATGAAATTATAGAACAACTTCACCGTGGCCCTGTATGCTCATCTTGGTAAGAAGTGGTGGCTGATGCCTATAACCCCAGCACTTTGGGAAGCTCGGGAGGATTGCTTGAGGCCAGGAGTTTGAGAGCGCCCTGGCCAATGTAGCAAGACCCTGTCTCTATCAGAAAAAATAAATACAAGTTATAATATCTCATATCATTTTCTCTTTAACACAAGGTTGAATCAGACCTGAGATGATCATTTACAATACTGGTGGCTTTCTGTCAGTAAGGAGACATGTTTTGTTTTCCATCTTCCAAGACAAGAGGGAGGATGAGAACCAGGCTGCACTTCCATGGCACTTGCCGGGCTTCTGCAGTATCCCTTCCTTAAAGAACTGAGAGCTCACGGAACACGCAGGCAAAGCCTTTGAGAGGTCTCAGTCATACCACACATTCAGAAACAAAAGGCTTGGGGCCCTGGTCATTAGCATCTTGGTCTTAGGTCAAAAGAGAATGACAGAATACCTATTTCTAAGGTTAACAGATTCAACCCTGCCCCAGAAAAATAACAGATCAACACTCTTACCTCCTGACAGTACTGAAGAACTTCTTCTTTTGTTTCAAAGCAGCTCTTGGTGCCTGTTGGATCAGGTTCCCATTTCCCGGTCTGAATGTTCACATGCATATTTAACTTCCCACAAAACATTGCGATTTGAGGCTCAGCAACAGCAAATCCTGTTCCGGCATTGGCTGCAAGAGCCTACCAAAGGGAAAAAAATTGCAGGTTTACTCCAAAAAGGCTAGCACAGAGGCAACAGTCATTCAGGTCTATGTGACAGAATTCACCTTTTAAAAACCTTAATTATTTACTATTTGTATCTTCACAAACAAATCCTTTTCCCAGGAGCTAGAACATAATAAAAAGTGACTTTTGGATGTGTATGATCGAAGTGAAAGGCAAAGGAAAAACCTTATTTATGTCTTTATTTTATTATACTTTAAGTTCTAGGGTACATGTGCACAACGTGCAGGTTTGTTACACAGGTAGACGTGTGCCATGCTGGTGTGCTGCACCCATTAACTTGTCATTTACATAAGGTATATATCCTAAGGCTATCCCTGCCCCCTCCCCCCACCCCACGACAGGACCCAGTGTGTGATGTTCCCCATCCTGTGTCCAAGTGTTCTCATTGTTCAATTCCCACCTATTAGTGAGAACATGCGGTGTTTGGTCTTCTGTCCTTGCGATAGTTTGCTCAGAATGATGGTTTCCAGCTTCATCCAGGTCCCTACAAAGGACATGAACTCATCCTTTTTATGGCTGCATAGTATTCCATGGTATGTGCCACATTTTCTTAATCCAGTCTATCACTGATGGACATTTGGGTTGGTTCCAAGTCTTTGCTATTGTGAATAGTGCTGCAATAAAGATACGTGTGGCACGTGTCTTTAGAGCAGCATGATTTATAATCCATTGGGTATATACCCAGTAATGGGATGGCTGGGTCAAATGGTATTTCTAGTTCTAGATCCTTGAGGAATCGCCACACTGTCTTCCACAATGGTTGAACTAGTTTACACTCCCATCAACAGTGTAAGAAGTGTTCCTATTTCTCCACATCGTCTCCAGCACCTGTTGTTTCCTGACTTTTTAATGACTGGCCATTCTAACTGGTGTGAGATGGTATCTCATTGTGGTTTTGATTTGCATTTCTCTGATGGCCAGTGATGATGAGCATTTCTTCATGTGTCTGTTGGCTGCATAAATGTCTTCTTTTGAGAAGTATCTGTTCATATCCTTAGCCCACTTGTTGATGGGGTTGTTTGATTTTTTCTTGTAAATTTGTTTTAAGTTATTTGTAGATTCTGGATATTAGCCCTTTGTCAGATGGGTAGACTGTAAAAATTTTCTCCCAAGGTTGTCTGTTCACTCTGATGGTAGTTTCTTTTGCTGTGCAGAAGCTCTTTAGTTTAATTAGATCCCATTTGTCAATTTTAGCTTTTGTTGCCATTGTTTTTGCTCTTTTAGTCATGAAGTCCTTGCCCATGCCTGTGTCCTGAATGGTATTGCCTAGGTTTTCTTCTGGGGTTTTTATGGTTTTAGGTCTAACATTTAAGTCTTTAATCCATCTTGAATTAATTTTTGTATAAGGTGTAAGGAAGGGATCCAGTTTCAGCTTTCTACATATGGCTAGCCAGTTTTCCCAGCACCATTTATTAAATAGGGAATCCTTTCCCCATTTCTTGTTTTTCTCAGGTTTGTCAAAGATCAGATGGTTGTAGATGTGTGGTATTATTTCTGAGGGCTCTGTTCTGTTCCATTGGTCTTGTATCTCTGTTTTTGTACCAGTACCATGCTGTTTTGCTTACTGTAGCCTTGAAGTATAGTTTGAAGTCAGGTAGTGTGATGCCTCCAGCTTTGTTCTTTCGGCTTAGGATTGTCTTGGCAATGTGGGCTCTTTTTTGGTTCCATATGAACTTTAAAGTAGTTTTTTCCAATTCTGTGAAGAAAGTCATTGGTAGCTTCATGGGGATGGCACTGAATCTATAAATCACCTTGGGCAGTATGGCCATTTTCACAGTACTGATTCTTCCTATCCATGAGCATGGAATGTTCTTCCATTTGTTTGTGTCCTCTTTTATTTCATTGAGCAGTGGTTTATAGTTCTCCTTGAAGAGGAGAACTTCAAACATCCTTTGTAAGTTGGATTCCTAGGTATTTTATTCTCTTTGAAGCAATTGTGAATGGGAGTTCACTCATGATTTAGCTCTGTTATTGGTGTATAGGAATGCTTGTGATTTTTGCACATTGATTTTGTATCCTGAGACTTAGGCGAAGGAAAAATCTAACCCTCAATCCCCATCTGGGGTACTTCTAACTTTAGAACATATAATCCAACTGCAGTTTGTCCTCGTAAAAGCAAATCTACTTTCTAATCCTTTGCACACACCAAATCATGAAAGTGGAGAATTACTAAAATTCCAATAATTTTACCTAATTTACCCAGAAAACAAAATTTTATTGAGCAACTACTATTTTGCAAAGCAACATGTTAAGTGTTTAGGATTTAAGAGTGGGCAAAAAAGTCATGACCTGCTTTCTTGGGGCTCTAATTCAAGAGTTAAAACTCACAAAAAGTTGTGACCACATTCCCAAATGTCTTAAGAAGGAAAAGAAAACAGCATTGAGAAAGCACATAAAAAAGGAATCTGGGCCAGGCGCGGTGGCTCACACCCGTAATTCTAGCACTTTGGGAGGCCAAGGCAGGCAGGTCACGAGGTCGGGAGTTCGAGACCAGCCTGGCCAACATGGCGAAATCCCATCTCTACTAAAAATACACAAATTAGCCAGGCGTGGTGGCGGATGCCAGTAATCACAGCTACTCAGGGGGCTGAGGCAGGAAAACTGCTTGAACCTGGGAGGCAGAGGTTGCAGTGAGCCGAGATTGCACAATTGTACTCCAGCCTAGGCAAGAGAGCGAGACTCAAATCTCAAAAAAGGGGAAATCTGACCTAAGCTTGGGTAGGAAGCTGATCAAGGAAGCTTCCTAAAGAGAGTGACACCTGAGTAGCGCTTTAAGCATCCCACATGGAGGCAATGTTGATTTTGAGGCAGAGAGATGGTGGGAGAAGCATGCCGGGAGAAGAGTCTGCAGACCAAGAAGGACTTCAGTCCTTACCACTGAAGTGTTGAGAGGCTTTAAGCATAAAGTTACTATTTTCATAACAAAGCTCTGATGATTTCTCTAGTTGCACGGTGAAGAACCAACTGAAAGGAAATGAGTGTATGCATGGAAATCATTCAGGACACTGCAGTTGCACATTCCAAGAGAGGAATAAATGGTAGCTTGGGCTAAGGTGGAGTGGTGGACAGAGAGATTCAAGAAACCATAGAGCCTAAAATAGGCCTAGGTGTGATAACTGATATGAGGGATGAGGAAGACGAAGGTGTCAAGTTTGGCTCCCATGACTCAAAATGTGATGGCATCATTCATAAACACCGAACACTAAAGGGGATTTCATGAACAATTTTATCTCATGTTGGGTAAAAATAATCAACTATTCCATAAGATCTGTCTTTGGCCTTTAACTTTTTATGTGCGGTCTAACCATTAACAGCTCAGAAGCTATAGGTGAGAAGTAACATTATGACAGCAAGGCTCCTGCAGACATGCACGAGAAAAGCACAGGCATCGGCCGGGCGTGGGGGCTCACACCTGTAATCCCAGCACTTTGGGAGGCCAAGGCAGGCAAATCACCTGAGGTCAGGAGTTTGAGACCAGACTGACCAACATGGACAAACCCCATCTCTACTAAAAATACAAAATTAGCCAGGTGTGGTGGCACATGCCTGTAGTCCCAACTACTCAGGAGGCTGAGGCAGGAGAACTGCCTGGACCCGGGAGGCAGACGTTGCGGTGAGCAGAGATCACACCATTGCACTCCAGCCTGGGCAACAAGAGCGAAACTCCATCTCAAAAAAAAAAAAAAAAAAAGCAGACAGACAGGGAGGGAGGGAGGCAGGAAGGAGAGAAGGAAGGGGGGAGACACAGAGAGAGAAGCACAGGCATCTCTCTAGAAATATGCCATTACTCATGGTTATAGCCATAAGAGTCCCCAATTGCAAAACTTTCTTCAAAATTAAATAAATAAATAACAGTTCTTAAGTTAAAACTTGTAGAGGAGGAGTGTTAGATTATATGGTCTACCATGTTGTTCTTTTTAAAAACAGCATATACCTAACATGGTTTTCCTATTAACAAGAAAGGGTAGCTTTGATGCCCCCATCTTTTTTTTTTTTTTTTTTTTTTTGAGACAGGGTCTTGCTCTGTCACCCAGGTGGAGTGCAGTGGGGCAATCTCGGCTCATCACAGTCTCGACCCCCTGGGCTCAAGCCATCCTCCAGCCTTAATCTCCTGAGTAGCAGGGACCACAGGCATGCGCCATCACACCCAGTATACACGTATTTATATTGTGGTAGAGATGGGGTCTCATTGTGTTGCCCAAGCTGGTCTCAAACTCTTGGGCTCAAGTGATCCTTCTGCCTTGACCTCCCAAAGGACTGGGATCATAAGCGTGAGATACCACGCCTAGCTGACTTTTAAAATATATGGAAAATGTATGATTTTCTAGGAAACTTTCATTTATTTATGATGATGAACTACATAGACATGAACGATCCTTCTAACCAGGAACTTAAATTTGATTGTGAAATATATTATGGTCTTTTTCCAGGACCAATTTACCATCTGACATATGTTTTGCTTCGAAGCTTATTAAAATGAACCTGCTTTCTACTAGTATAAGAGAAGGAAGCACCAACCCTTGTTGGACAGCTGGGAGAAAGCTAATTTGGAATTAAAATGTTGCCAATATCTATCAGGGCTGAAAAACACCTCAGTTAAACCCAACAAACAATTAGCACCTTTATTAACTAGAATTGACTTTACCCTGCTGGGACGAATACTCATTTATTAAAGTAGAAGGCCCTATGCCTTCAGCATGAATGCACGTGAAGCTACAGACTAAGGTGAGTTCCTGCTTCCCCCAAAGAAGGAAAAAACACCTAAAGATATGTGTAGAAAGGAACACACACCTATTCGTAGGTAATACTCTAGTGGTGCTTAATTCAAACAAATAATTAAAAGGTATAAAGGATGCACAAGACAGATGTGCTTAATTTTCACACTTAGTTCAAGATGCGTACCAAGCCAGGCACGGTGGCTCATACCTGTAATTCCAGCACTTCGGGAGGCTGAGACAGGTGGATACCTGAGGTCAGGAGCTCGAGACCAGCCTGGTCAACGTGGTGAAACCCTGTCTCTACTAAAAATACAAAAATTAGCCTGGCATGGGGGCGCGTGCCTATGGTCCCAGCTACTTGGGAGGCTGAGACACTAGAATCGCTTGAACCCAGGAGGCAGAGGTTGCAGTGAAGCCGAGATTGCGCCACTGCACTCCAGACTGGGCAACAGAGACAGAGACTCTGTCTCAAAAAAAAAAAAAAAAAAGATGTGTACCAAAAGGCCTGTTCTTTTGTAATCTAAGGATTATGGCTAGAAACTTGGATTGTGTGTGGAGAAAAATGGGGATATCCAAAGATAAAGGTAAGGAAGCCCCAAGGATATTTTCGTGTACTGAAACCAGTGCTCTCCCCCGAATCCTTTGTTTCCCACTTCGAAAGCTCAAAAGCTCAGATAGAATTAAGTGAAGAAAATCCAAGAAGACATGATAAATATGTACATGAAAAGCCAAATCTACAGGTCGGAAGGAATGTGCTTCCTAAACCTGCTATGAATGAACTCCCACAGTTAAGTCTGAAAGCTTCTGAGCAGTGTTTCCTAGATTGTCTCTGGCCTTCTATATTTTTACATTAAAGGCAGCTACTAAACAAATCAGATTTCAGGTGGTATTTAATCTGTCAGCAGTTCAGCCTGCAGGAGAAACCATTTACCCCTTAAATTCCAAAAATGAATATAGCTAAGAAACCATTTACCCCTTAAATTCCAAAAATGAATATAGCTAAGAGACCTCATGTAATTAGTTACATGAGGTCACCCAAGCCACAGCGTGGAATGGTCAATTTCACTGTAAAAAGCCATTTATCAGCACCAAAGATTATGTTCCACATGTTACTCATTATGGTTGCTGGCTAAAAGACCGCAAGAGTTCCAACTGTATAAATGTTCAGTTTATGGGTCAACCACTAAGGCCAACACATCAGTGGTAAGTGCATTTCGGCTCTGTCCTGAGATGGTCAGTACTATCTTCCCTAAAGAGAATCTTAAAATACCAGAGGTTAAAGCAACAGGAAGAGGCAGCTAAGCACCAACAGATCCTCACATCAGTTACCACCAAGAAAAAGCAGAGAAACTGGAATCAATCCAGACAGCTAATATGCTGTAGTGATTCACTTTTGAGTTCAAAAAGATTAATCCTTGTGGTCTTAAGAGACCCTCAAGAAGGTATCATCTGAAATATAAAAAGCCTCTGTAGACCATGTTTTAGGAGTCAACTAATCAAACATACCCCAACCCTACCTAGAGTATAAAAGGCTAATTTTTTCTGTAATGTTGGTACTTCTACCTTGAAAATGCCCTTATTTAATGTGCTCTCCATTTCCTTAAGCACAGACTGTGCCTTGATCCATTACATCAACATATAAATCAATCTGTTTCCTAATCTAACATGTTACAAATGGGATTTTGCTGCCAAGTCAGCACTTCTGATATCCTGTAAACCCGGAATCCTCTACCAAAAAAATTAATGCCCCACGTGTTGGCACTAAAGCCAGTCCTTGTGATCTGTGCATACTGCAGCACTTTTAAGGCTTGGAAAACAAATTGCATCAACTGCTTCCCTAGCCCAGCACTTCCATTTTGCTTAATAATTCATTCTTAATAAGAAATTCCATTTTATTAATTTGGCTTGGGGAACAGTTTAGCGATCCAAGGACAGAAATTCAACTTGGTAAAAAGTGCTTCTAGTAACTTGGTCGAAAACCTGAAATGGCTTAAGGAAATAAATATGCAAATCTAAATAAATCTAAGTCTCAACCTACTTTAAATCGGGGCCTTTAATCACCTCAAGTGATGCAACTCCTGGGCCCATCTAAGCCTACCTCCCTTCACAAAGCCCTCGGGACCAGGCAGTCCTCTCACTCCAAAGCAAACATGCACACCCAGTTATCTCTGCCCTCATTGAAGCTACTATTCCAGGATCAAATCTGGCTGCAGGGCTTCTGAAGGTGCCTGCCATAGAGGGAGCATCTCCCCATGAACATGGTTTGATCTACTACTGGGAGAATTAGGTCTCTTTGAACAGGAATCCGGCTTTATGAGACACACGAGTATTCAAGTTTCACCCTGCGAAGGCAATGTAACACAGCTCTAGTTCTAATAAACGCGGAATGAAGCAGGCCTTTGAGGCATCTAGTTACCACTCGCAAGCTACTGATAGCGAAAGGTACGACGCTCTTGTTCAAAAACCTTTTTTAAGGATAAGTCAGTAAAAGGACCATCTATTAAAAGATACAAAGATCCTATATATTATTTTCATTCATATTTGTTCAAGTGCTGAGGTACTTCAAGATTCACAAATTAAAACAAATTTATGTTCATGAACCTTCGCCAAAGATTTACTAAACTGAACAAAGTGGAAAAAAAAAAAAATCCTGTTCTTAGTATCCTTTCAAGGTATCTCCCCAAAGATATTAGCTACAAAAGGGAAAACAATTACTTGAGAGCAGAGAGACACATCAGACACCTACGTTAATCTCATCCACAATGAGACATTTGAGGGTGCTGATCGGGGAAGACCGGAGACTGCAACAGATCTGAGAAGACTAAGCAGAAATGACAAGTAAATGCAATGCAGGTGCCTGGACAGGATCCCGGAACAGGAAAAGGACATTAGTGGAAAAACTGCAGCAATTATTTGAATAAGGTCTGTAAGTCAGTTAACAGTGCTGTGCCAGTGCCAACCTCCTGGTTTTAATCATCGCATTACGAGTTATGCAAGATGTCAACATTAAGGGAAACAGGGTTACAGTACAGGGGAACTCTTGTAGTATTTTTGCAACTTTTTTTAAAGTCTAAAATTTATTCAAAATAGTGTTTTTGAATTCTGCTTATTATATGCCTAGATTTCAATCTGGAATGCATTGTTTCAATATTAAGAGTCTAATCTGTCAAAAAGAGCAGACACAATTTGAGGTAGCCCAACTAGTAAGTAAAATCGGAACAGGCTCAATACCTGAAAAGTGTATTATTCTAAACACACCAGGGCCGGGCATGGTGGCTCACGCCTATAATCCCAGCACTTTGGGAGGCCGAGGCAGGCGGATCACGAGGTCAGGAGATCGAGACCATCCTGGCTAACACGGTGAAACCCTGTCTCTACTAAAAAAAAAAAAAATACAAAAAATTAGCTGGGCGCAGTGGCAGGCACCTGTAGTCCCAGCTACTCGGGAGGCTGACGCAGGAGAATGTCATGAACCCACCAGGAGGCGGAGCTTGCAGTGAGCCGAGATCACGCCACTGAACTCCGCCTGGACAAAAGAGCGAGACTCCATCTCAAAAACAACAACAACAACAACAACAACAAAAAATAAACACACGGGTACACATCCTAATACAGTAAAGCCCCATGTGTACACATATTAAATTCTATTTTTCTGCAATTGGAAGACTATTACGATTCTGACCCAGAGCCTAATGTGTAAGAAATGCCACATTTTTTTTACTGTCCAAACAGTGACCACAGTTTGAAACTTTAGGAGTATCTTTTTCAGCAGCAGAGAAGTGAAGCTTCAAACCACTAATAAAATAGCAGGATTCTTGTTAAGCATTTTCCGGTTTCATAGCAGTAAAATGAAAAAACCTATTCTTGAGAGTTTGCATTACATGAATGGAAAATTCTTGGTCTTTTGATTTTTTAACATTTAAACTTAATTCTAATTAGAAACTGGTGAACTGGGTGTAGGGGGAAAACTCCAAGTGTAAAAGGACACTATTCTTACAGTGACATATGCCAGCTGTAAGGTATTATTTTCACAGGCAGTAATTTATACAAATAACCCCAGCTTTTATTAGAGCTTTAAATATTAAAGTATAAATGAGGTATCATTTCCAAGATTGAAAATGGTTTAGGCTGTCTCCAATGCTTTTTATGGAAACATGGTAATTTGTCCATCTGGATTATAGTGGTAAGGAGCCAAGCATCATGATTTAATAGAGGTCTGTCTTTCAGTATGTGTCTCTGAGATGAGAGCTAAGGGAAGTTTTTTTTAAAATATACAAATACATAAAATACTTTCATGTAAAAAAAAAAAACAAAAACCATGCAGAACAGTGTTTACACACCTGAAATTCTCAAATGAACGGGTTCTTCATCAGTCCCTGTGTTTTTTTCTGATCGCCCATTATAAAACAGGAAGTCCAAGAAACTTATTTCCAGGGGGTATGGAGACACTAGGGACTGGCCTCGGCCAGCCATTACTCTTCTACTCACTGCACTACTGACCTGGGAGAAAGAGCAAGAGTGTGGCTTTAAGGCGCAGACACAGCGTGACAGAGTTCCACCTCCATCACTGACTGGCTGTGCCAACTCTGGCAGGTCACGTAGCCTCTCTGGGCCTCACTTTCGTCATCTATAAGGTAATGACAATAATAACTACACATCAGTGCTGCTTTGATGTTTAAATGAGTTAATACACGTTAAGGGTTTGAAAAGTGCTTGTCACATAGAAGTGCTCTTCAAGCATTGGTAGCTTTCATTATTACCAGGTTTTAATTTTTTAATCTACAAAACAGGGTTACTAACGTACCGATGGCTCAGGCCTGTTGTGAGGATTCGATTAAGATAACACGCAGAAGCGCTGAGCACAATGCCTGCCGCGGAGCAAGCACGTTAGCATCACTATCATCAGGCTGGCTCTTTCCACTCTCTGGCTGCAATTACGCAGAACTAGGGCTTGAGCCCAAGGTGCACAAGGGAAGAGGCCACAAAGTCCCCACATGACTAGCCATCCTTCCCAAATCCAGGATGGCATGAAATGGGTTTAAAAGAGTGCACATTCCTTCTTTACACATTAACTATGGACATGAGGAAAGCAGGTTGCATTAATGCTTCATATTTTGTGGGAATTCAGTCACCAGACGTTTAGATGAATGATTTAATACATTTAAAAGAAAATGGCCAAGAGTTGCTGACTTCCTGGCTCTAGCCCAGCTTCCGGGACTTGGAAGTGAAGTCAAGATGAATCTGCAACTATCAAAACACTTCTGTGATCAGAAGAGCACTATGTAAATTATTTTTCTAAACTGGTTTTCCTGATGGACATTCTGCTTCCTTGCTATGTAATCTCATGGAAGTTATTTAATCTCTCTTGACCTTAGTTTTCACTACTGTGCAACATAAATAGGGTGCTACTCAAAGTTTAGTTATTAAACGAGACACTTACAATATTAACTTTTTTCACACTATAACAGATGGAACTCTATTCTCCTAAAACTCCCCATGCAGGAGAAACATGGCTTAGAAACAAAGACGACTTCCCTCACTAAGTCAGAATTCACTGTGACTCCAAAGCAAAGCAGGCATTTCTCATACTTTGTCAGTCACGCTAACTGCAGAGGTCAGGAAGGCAGGAGGCCTCAGAATTAATATAAGATGATCTAAATGGTGTGAGGTTGGGCTTAACATTTGAACTTGTTGGCCAGCATCACTTAGGCAGTTATTAAGAGTGTGCTGACCAGTACGTGCAGAGCAGGGCTGGGGGGATGTAGAAGGATATGTTTCCCAAACCTTAAAAGAGTGAAATGATTTCAAGTAACACTCAGAAGTACTACTCATTAAATATTAATAATAAAATGTTTATTCTAAATCATTCTTATTGATTCAGATGACAGAAATAATACAAATGATGAAGGGTTTTCTGCAGAATATCTGAGCACAAACCTGGCAATACTCTCAGAAATTATAAGCTTCCTCTGGCTGACCTGGTACTCTATGATACATACTCTGTTTTTATATGCATTAAGCCAGCCACTAAAAATCAGGTTAAGCATAGTTTATTTCATGTACTTGTAAAAAATTACACTTTTTAAAATATTCCATTTTTCTGACCAACTATTTCACTAAATAAACACTCAGATTAGTGACTTTACCAAGGCTAAGTTGAGAAACTATCCAACATTCCAGCTTTGGCTGAAATGCTGTAACTGACTTCAAGAGGTTAAAACCACAAACACGAATAACCAGTGTCAGAGATCTGAAATTGACTTCACTAGATCTTGTTTCCTTTAATGTATCTGGGAAAAAATAAGAAAACAAATTCATGCAACTGAAAACATCTTTTTTTTTTTTGAGACGGAGTCTCCCTCTGTCACCAGGTTAGAATGCAGTGGCGTCATCTCAGCTCACTGCAACCTCCGACTCCCGGGTTCTAGCAATTCTCCTGTCTCAGCCTCCCAAATAGCTGGGATTACAGGCACGTGCCACCACACCCAGCTAATTTTTGTATTTTTAGTAGAGATGGGGTTTCACCATGTTGGCCAGGATGGTCTCCATCTCCTGACCTCATGATACGCCCATCTCAGCCTCCCAAAGTGCTGGGATTACAGGCCACCACACCCTGCCAAATATCCATGTTTTAATATATATGATGATTTTTGCCAGTGTTTTAAAGCAGGGGGTCCCCAACATCCACTAGGGGGACTAACAGGGTCTACGAAAGGTTTCCAGTGGCCCACCCGAAAAATGAGAAACCTAAGAAAGGACTAGTGTGCACGTGTTGTGCACACATCCACGTGTAAGGGTACAGAACTGCTAATGGTCCTCCCTTAAGAATAACTGTCCTGAACTCTAACATTTTCTTCTACCTTTTGTTATTAAAATGGTTTCATAAAATGATGGCAACAATAAACAGGTAGCTGCTTTTTAAAAATTATTCTTCTGTAATATTAACCAAGAACAACCTTATCTATTTAAAACATTTTTCTTAGTTCCATTATTCCATAAAAACCAAACACTGGAAATTACAGGCTTACGTTTTTCTTGTGGGTTTTTGTTGTTGTTTTTGAGCCAGAGTCTCACTATGTCGCCCAGGCTGGAGCTCACTGCAGCCTCAACCTCCCAGGATCAAGCAATCCTCCCACCTCAGCCCCACAAGTAGCAGGGACTACAGTCACACACCACTACACCCGGCTAATTAAACAAAAATTTTTTGCAGAGACGGGGTCCCACTATATTGCCCAGGCTGGTCTTGTACTCCCAGCCTCAAACAATCCTCCCTCCTTGGACTCCCAAAGTGTTAGAATTACAGGCGTGAGTCGCCATACCTGGCCCTTTAATTTCTAAGGTTCTGCTATGCTGAAAGGCATGAAATTCTCGGGTGAATAACCCATATCTTTGCTTATAACAAGAAAATATGACAAATTGCCAAAATGATTTTCACAGGGCAGGGAGAGAGAAACTTTACATCTTAAATATAAATTTCTATACAGTCATTCTGCTAAACATTTTATTAGGTGCACACAACATTCAGATATCAATCTAGATATAACAAATCAATTTAACTTCTAATGCCCATTAAAACCGTGAAAATAACAAAAATACGAAAGTGCTCCACTCTTTCCAAATTCAAAGCAAGTTAAAAGACATCTTTCCTATGATTTATGTGGCATTTAAATTTAAAAGTAAATCAGACTGTATTACCAGCTTACAGCAGATCTGCCTGCAGACAGTAATTCTTCCTGTCTTGGACCCATGCCCATGTGCATTATTGTAATTATCAACAATTTAAAAAACTAAAGTAATAAAGCAAGTATGACCCACTAGTCAGTATGTTTACTGCTTGCTGCACTGGCTATCAGTTAACCTTCTGGGGTTCAAACCACCTAACTACTAAATAAATGCATAAACGACAGCAGGAAAAGCTACCCTCAAGTAAAAAGAATGAGTAAAAGGAATGTAAACGTGTGTGTAAGCACACATGAACCCGCATGGTGTAAAATCCAACAGCACCTTTTTTGGTATTTTTTAGAGACAGGGTCTTGCTCTGTCACCCAGGCTGGAGTGCAGTGGTGCAATCACGGTTGATTATAACCTTGAACTTCTGGGCTCAAGTGATCCTCCTGCCTTGGCCTTCCGAGGAGCTGAGACCACAGATGTGCACCACCCCACCTGGCTAATTTTTAAATGTTTTGTAGAGAGGAGGTCTCGCTATATAGCCCAGGCTGGTCTCAAACTCCAAGCCTCATGCAATTCTCCAGCCTCAGCCTCCCAAGGTGCTGGGATTACAGGCATGAGCCACAGGGCCCAGCCTCAACAGCACTTTTGTACTACTTGTCAGGTGAGCACTGGGAGGCCTCCAGGATCCAGTCTCCACCCAGCACTCTGAATCCCCTCAAGGCAGAACACACTGCTCTTCCATTGCAGAGAATTCAGAGTGGCTAATGTGGCTTCCAAGGCCCACCATGATGCAGCCCCCGCCACACTCCAGCATCCCTCCAGTCCAGCACCACCCTTGATGTCGCAAGCCAGGGTCTGTCTCACCTCAAGGCCAACTGTCCTCTCTTGTTGAGGATAACTGTCCTGAATTCTAATGAACTCCCAGAACTCCCTTCCCCTGCTGTTCCCAAGCAAGTGTGGTGGTCTCACCCTCAGGACTCTGCTCAAAGGGGCATTCCATGGAAGGCCTTCTCCTCCAACCCATTCCAGGTTTTATCTCTCTCAAGCAATCTGAAACGACCTTGCTCATTGATCTGCAGTGTCCATCTCCCATCACCAGAATGTGAGTTCGTCAAGGGGAGAGACTTCATGTATTTTCCTAACCACTGTTATCTGGGAACAGCCCTAGCATGCAGTAGCTCATCATTCATACTCAAGTAAACAACTGACTCTGAAGCCTTTGCTCTTGGTTTCTTCAAGATATTGCACTAAACTAGTATCAATCTGCAGGTATTTCTAAATCAACAGTGTACTTAGTCTCCATACAAGGAGACCTACTAAAAGTTGACAAATTAAATGACAAAAATACAAGATGGCAAGTTTCCATTCTCTTAATTTTAATTTTTGTCAAGTGACTCCAAGCACACAGTTTGAGAAGCCACACAGAACAAGGCTAGAGCTCACACTAGAAGGACAGCTTCCATCCGAGTGGAGCCTGCTCTGCAGAGACTGTGCTTCCACAGCTGCACAGCTATCAGGACTTGCACCTGCTCTTTATCTCCACATTTCTACATAACATGTTTTATTTCTGTATCTTTTCAGTCCAGATATTATCCTCCAATGTTTTTAATTCTTAAACTGTCAAACCCTATGCCCATCCACCCACTTGTCCCATGGTCAAATCAATACTTCTTTATTTCCATTGTAATTATTACTTTTAAAGAAAGGTCTCTCTCTGTCACCCAAACTGGAGTGCAGTGGTGCAATGATAGGTCGCTGCAGTCTCGAACTCCTGCACTCAAGCAATCCTCCGGCCTCCGCCTCCCGAGTAGTTGTAACTACAGACATGCCACACCATACCCAGCTAATTGTCATCACTTTTTTGTAGAGACGGAATCTTACTGGTGTTAGGCAATCCTTCCGCCTCAGCCTCCCAAAGAGCTGGGACGATGTGTGTGAGCCACGCATCTGGTCTATTTCCATTATTATAACATAAAAGCGTACTGTGATTACAATTCCTTTCTAGACATCTATTTCCCCATTAGAGTAAGCAACTGCATCTTCTTTTACTTGCTTGGTTTCACACGCCTTGACTACCAATTCTCCCTGAAATTGTCAGAAAAGATCAGTAAAACTCCCTTCAGTGTAGTCAGACACACTAGCTGACCCTCTGGTTTCTAGAACGCATCCCTCCTCTGGCCCTCCATTTCCCTGCTTCATCTGGACCAGTTATGTCTCTGCCTCGGCACAGCTCTCATGAGTCCTGAAAATTCCTTCCCCTTTCTTTGATTTGACTCAGCACTTCCCTCTTTCTCAACTTCCTGTTTTAGTGGCTCACAGTGCTCCATAGCTTCCTGAGAAAGGGTGTGTGAATGGAAAATTCAAACATGACAGATCCCAAAAAGGTTTTTACTTTATGTACACGTCTTGTCAATAATTTGGATGAGCTGGAATTAAAATTAAATCCTGGAATTTAAATTCCAGATTAAATTAAAGGCTGGAAATAATTTCCCTCAGAATTTGAGGTCTTCTAGCTTTCAGCACTGCTATTGATAAATCTAAAGCCAATCTTCCCTAATCCTTTGTGCAGGTCTGGGTTTTTTTACATATAGAAATAAATCCTGGCCAGGTGCAGTGGCTCACGTCTGTAATCCCAGCACTCTGGGAGGCCAAGGTGAGTGGATCATTTGAGGTCAAGAGTTCAAGACCAGCCTGGCCAACATCGTAAAACCCCATCTCTACTAAAAATACAAAAATTAGGCTGGGCACTGTGGCTCACACCTGTAATCCCAGCACTTTGGGAGGCCGAGGGACGCAGATCACCTGACGTTGGGAGTTCGAGAACAGCCTGACCAACATGGAGAAACCCCGTCTCTACTAAAACTACAAAATTAGCAGGGCATGGTGGCGCATGCCTGTAATCCCAGTTACTCAGGAGGCTGAGGCAGAAGAAATGCTTAAACCCGGGAGGCAGAAGTTGTGGTGAGCCAAGATCACCCCACTGCACTCCAGCCTGGGCAACAAGAGCAAAACTCCGTCTCAAAAAAAAAAAAAAATCGGCCGGGAGTGGTGGCTCACGCCTGTAATCCCAGCACTTTGGGAGGCCGAGGCAGGCGGATCACGAGGTCAGGAGATCAAGACCATCCTGGCTAACATGGTGAAACCCTGTCTCTACTAAAAATACAAAAAAAAATTAGCCAGACGTGGTGGCAGGCGCCTGTAGTCCCAGCTACTCGGGAGGCTAAGGCAGGAGAATGGCGTGAACCCAGGAGGCGGAGGTTGCAGCGAGTGGAGATCACGCCACTGCACTCCAGTCGGGGCGACAGAGCAAGACTCCGTCTCAAAAAAACAAACAAACAAACAAAAAAAACCCAATAATTAGCCAGGAGTGGTGGCACATGCCTGTAATTCCAGCTACGCGGGAGGCTGAGGCAGAATAGCTTGAACCAGGGGGGGCGGAGGTTGCGGTGATGCAAGATCATGCCACTCCACTCCAGCCTGAGCAACAAAGTGAGACCCTGTCTCAAAAAAAAAAAAAAAAGTTCCAAGGTTTTCCCAATCTCTGGTATTCTGAACTTTCAACCCAACGTGTCTTGGTGTGGTCTTTTCATCACTCACTGGCCTGAGCTCTCAGTGGCCCTGTTGGCCTGGACACACAGAGTCCTGTTTCTGCTATTCTCTTTCTGAAATTCTCATGAGTTATATCTTAGACCTCCTAGATTGACCTTCTACTTATCTTTTCTAGTTTCTTTTTGTTTCCTCCTTCTGGAAGATTTCTATTGGGGTCTTAAAGTTCTGCTTCCACATTTCTAATTTCCAAGAACCCTTTGTTATCTGAACGTCTTTAAATTTCAAACAATTATTTCATAGATGTTATGCCCCCTCTTCTCTCCTTTGAGGTAAGAACTTGTCTTTGTCTATTCCCTACATTGCCTTCAAGTTGCTTTTTCTTCCTGTTTTGTTCTCGTTCATGTTCAAGGTGTTCCTGAAGTCTTTGGTGATCCTAAGCTATCTAATTCACATTTAAGAAGGGAACACTAAGAAGATGGTTGGAAGTTTCTGGAAGTTTCCTGCACATGCACAAGGTCAAGAGCGGCCTTTGCCTCTCCAGGGAGAAATCCTTCAGCCAGTTCTCTGTCCCAGGCCTGGTTAGGGAGACTTTCACTGCTCAGTCCCTCACCTTCTGCTGGGCCCACTGTCCCCAAGTAAACCTCAAGTCTTTTCCTAGACTGCCAGGTGGGGAGGGGTATTCAGGGGGCTAAATGCTCACATTTAGTTTCATCTATGTCCCCTGGGGCCTCAGCATGTCTTCAGAGGCCCCGGTGCTTTCTATCTCAGATCTGAGTTTGCTCTGCAAATGAGGTTGCTTTTAGTTGGCTCCTCCCAGCTAAGATGAGGTCTCAGCCTTTTCTGATTTGCTGGCTCAGTCTGTTTGCCATCTACAAGATTTCATAGGCATCTCTCCCTTCCTGTTCTTTAATAGTTTATTCATACGTTAACTGTATTGAAAACTAAGTGGCATTCTATCATCAAGACAGAGCTAGAACAACTAGAATACTCCACCAGCATCTTTTGACGCGCAACAATTCAACAGCTACTATGAATATACTGGAAAACTAGAGATGGGAAAGTATTCCCAAGATCATAAGCTTTTATTTGTCATAAACATAACTTTGAAGAAAATAAAATTCTGACCCTTTATTCAAAGATCATTTCACTTGATTACTTCACAGTTATGTCAGTCAACACACTAGGCACTGGGTCTTATAGGTTGAATAGGGCCTCAAATTTCATTTACTGAAATCCTAGCCCCAAATACCTCTGAATGTGACCTTATTTGGAAATATGGTCACTGCTGATGTCACTGGGAGGAGGTCATACTGGAGCAGGATGGGCCCTTAATCCAATACGACTGGTGTCCTTCTGAGAGGGGGAAATGTGAACAGACAGACATGCATGCACACAGAGGGAGCGCCACGTGAAGACTGGAGTTTCGTTGCCAAAAGCCAAGAGCGAGGCCCGGAACAGACCCTTCGTTGGTGCCTTCAGCAGGAGCCCAGTCCTGCTACCGCCTTGACCTGGGACTTCTAGCCTCCAGAAAAGTGAGACAATAAATTTCTGTTGCTTAAGTCACTCTATTTGTGGCGTCTTTGTTACAGCAGCTCTAGCAAACAAACACACTGGGTAAACAAGACTCAACATGTGTATTTAGGGAGCATATATACTCTGAGACGGGATCCAGATGTAGAGAAACAGGATTACAATGTAAGGTGCACACCGTGAATGCGAGGTGAGGACATGGACAGTGAGCATGCTGCAACTGAGAAGAGCTGTAACGAGGCATGCACGGGCTTGGCAGAGGAGAGGGACAGCTATGGAGGATGAGGGGCTGAGCCTTCAGAATTCTTCTCCAAGCAAAGTGTGCTTGGGCTCCCCTCCAGCGTGTGCATGACCCTGCTATGCATACTTTAGAAGGCAGGAGGGTGTGATCAGGAAAGATGAAGTATAGACAGGAGACCAGTTAGGAAGCCACTGCATTCAAGATGATGAACAAAGGCAGGAGCAGTGTGAGTAGGAAAGGGACAGATGAGAAACACTTGGACAGGGGACATGAAGGAAGGGTCAGGATAAGTCCAGCTTTCTAATTCTGACAACTGGGAGAATGGCAAGGCTAACAGCCAAAGAAATTGAAGAGGGGTGGTAGGGAGGGGACTGAGGATTGGAGACTGATAAACTTCAGTTTTGAGTGCATCATACTGGAAGGACTCACAGCTTACCAAGTGCTGCATTTTTTGTCCACCAGACAAAAATAGAGGATGGGCGTTCCAGAGGGTAACGTGAGCTGGAAGTAAGGATTTTCTATTCATTACCAGGCTGGAAGAATTTTAAGCCCAGAGATGAGGCAGAACCACCTGCGGAGACTGTGCAATGTGAAAAAAAGAAGGCAGTCCCTATTTTCTACAGGTATATTATTAATATTATAAGTTGGGAGTCTATTTCTGAACAAATATCAAAAGAAAAAAAAAAGGACACAAATTATGACCGAGATACTTAAGTTTTTAACATTTTATTTTTCATATTATGTTAAATGTTGTTAAAAACTTAAGTATCTTGGTCACCCTGGAGTGTTTTCTTCATGGACTAGACTGCCTGAGGTCTCAAAATTTAAAGTTAGTGAAGCAGAGAGAGAAGATGACATTTACTTTTCCTGGAAAACTTCTCTGGAACAAGCATGAGTATCTGGTGTTGCTTGCTCTACGAACCTTCTTATTTCCTTCCAGTTTATATGCCTAGATGATTCTCATTGCTAATTCATTGTACATGAAGTCCTCAATCATGTCAAGAATGAAGTCAGAGATTTTCCCAAAGATAGACTCTTCAGAGGTCTCTTACTCCCAATTTCAGCTTATTGGAAAACTCTATGTTTCCTTACCAGTGCTGCAGCCTTCCCTGAACAATGATTTTCTTAAAATTTTATGGTTTTTTTCCCCCTGGAACAATCAAACCATCCTTTCCTTGTCCTAAAAATTCCGTCCTTTGATGACTTACAGATATCACCCACACCAAGTTTAACCAATTATGCTGAGTGAATGGGGTAATTTTGGGGCCATCTGAATTCAAGTTACAATAACATGCCTCATGCATCCACATTTTGTGACAAGTTCAGCGTCTTCACTCACTACACATACACACGGAAAACTACATGTAAAAACTGTTTGGCGGGGAGCTTTATCAGGCTTGAGACTGTGCTCTGTATTTAATCTTTTAAAAGCAATACTTAAAATATTTTAATCTGATTTTAATCTGTCCTGAATACTATTCCTATTGTTTAAAAACAACACTAACCAACATTGAGTTTCGTTGACTTCTATCAATTCACAAGAGTAATCTTGCAAAACAATAGCCCAGCAGGATATTTTTTTTAATGTAGATCCTGAGGAAGCTAATCAAGCTGCAAATAATCATTCTTCTAATAGGAAGTGGCTAGAGGGAAAAACATTCTATAGTATTACACAGAAAGCTTCTTCAGAAGAGGATAAGCTGCAGGGTGGAGTCCAACCAATCGCAGGGCCATTCTGCTATGAAACGTGGTTTTTGGTTCACTCGCAACATGCCAGGGTGTTAAATATTTACTACAAAAGATCATTTCAAACCAACGTTCTCTTTTCCTCGTTTTACAACAAAGGTTGAAAATTCAACTGCCTCTACATCATAGACAGGGAATGGGGAGCTGGAGTGTAAGACAAAAACGGAGACCCATACTCAGCCCCCTTGGGGAGACCACAGGCTCTCTTCACCAACTGAAGCGGGGCGGCAGCTATTTAGCCCCTGCCGCCAGATGTTCTAATTTCTTTAAAACCGGAGCAGAATTTTTATATTAAAACCCATGATCTTTGGAAATGGATATATTTACTTTGAATTTAAGACACAAGGAAGGTCAAACGGTAACAGCCAAATAAAACACAAGGACAGGTCACATTCTGCCTGCAGACTGCAGGTCTTCAACCTCAACTTTAGGTTATGTACTAGATATCACAGTGAGAACGCTAATGACAGTTACTCTAAAAGAATATAATTCACCAAACACCTTACACTCAAAAGCCATAGTATAAACTAAAATTAATTGTATTCTGTTATTACAAATTTACAATAATTAACTTTAAAGCTCTATGGCATTTGAGGGTTAGAAGACAATATTGTTATGACAAGACTACCTAAAACAATCTACAGATTCAATGCAATACTTAATTGCCCAACAGGGTTTTGTTTTGTTTTTTTCACAGAAACAGAAAAATCCATCTTAAAATTCATATGAAATCACACAATCTTGAGACAGAAGACTCATACTTCCTGATTTCAAAACTTACTATGAAGCTACAGTAATCAAACAGTGTGATATTGGCATAAAGACAGTCATTTGGAATAGAGAGCCCAGAAATAAACCCTCACATGTTTGGTCAATTGATCTGCCAGGACAATTCAACGGGGATGCAACAAATGTTGCAGAGACTGGATAGCAACTTGCAGAAGAGTGAAGCTGGACCCTTACCTTAAACCATATACAAAGCTGAACTCAAAATGGATCAAAGACCTAAGCTTAAGAGATAAAACTATAAAACTCTTAGCTTAGAAAAAGACTTAGGAGAAAAGCTTCATAACATTATATTTCACAACGATTTCTTAAAAATGACACCAAAACTACAGGCAACAAAAGAAAAAAATAGATAAACTGGAATTCATCAAAGTTAAACTTTTGTGCATCACAGGACACTATTGAGAGTGAAAACACAAACTGCAGAATGACAGAAAATATCTAAAAATCACGTATCTAATTAACATCCAGAATATATAAAGAACTCCGACAACTCAACAACAGCAACAAAACAATCTAATTCGAAAATGGGCCAAAGACTTCAACAGACATTTTTCCAAAGAAGATATAAACATGGTCAACATGAAAAGATACTCAACATCACTAGTTATTAGAGAAATGCAAATCAAAACAATAAGATACTGCTCCACGCCCATTAGGATAGCTATTATTTGAAAAAAGAAAAAAGAAAAAAGAAAACTGTTGGCAAGGAAGTGGAGAAATTGGAACCTTTGTCCACTGTCAGTGGGACTGTGGAACAGTAAAGTCACTGTGGAAAACAGTTTGGCAATTTCTCAAAAATTTAAACACAGAATTACTATATGATCCAGCAGTTTCACTTCTTAGTAAATATCCAAAAGAACTGAAAGCAGGGACTCCCATATCTACATGTACACCAATTTTCATAGCAGCATTGTTTACAGTAGCCAAAAGGTAGAAACATCCCAAGTGTCCATTAACAGATGAATGAACAAAATGTGGTATATACGCACAATGGAATATTACTCAGTCTCGAAAAGGAATGAAATTCTGATGCATAAGCCTTGAAAATATACTAAATACACCAAACTCAAAAGGACATATTTTGTGATTTCACTTACTTGAGCCCTAGAATAGGCAAATTCATAGATCAACAGGGGCTGGGGGATCCAGGGGAATAAAAGTTAGTGTCTAATGGGTATAGGGTTTCTGTCTGGATGAAAAAGTACTGGAAATGGACAGTGGGGATGGTTGCACAACACTGTGGATGTCCTTAATGCCACCGAATTGTACACTTAAAAATAGTTAAAATGAAAATGTTCCCTCTTCAATATTTTGGAAGACTATGAGAAGGACTAGCGTTAATTCTTCCTTAATGTTTAGTAGAATTCTCCAGTGAAGTCATCTGGTCCTGGGCTTACCTTAGTTAGAATTTTTTTTTGTTTGTTTTTTGGTTTTTTTTGAGATGGAGTCTCGCTCTGTTGCCCAGACTAGAGTTCGGTGGCACGATCTCAGCTTACTGCAACCTCTGCCTCCCAGGTTCAAGCGATTCTCCTGCCTCAGCCTCCGGAGTAGCTGGGATTACACACACGTACCACCATGCCTGGCTAATTTTTTTGTATTTTTAGTAGAGACGGCGTTTTGCCATGTTGGCCAGGCTGGTCTCAAACTCCTGATCTCAGGTGATCAACACACCTCGGCCTCCCAAAGTGCTGGGATTACAGGCGTAAGCCACCGCACTCAGCCTGTTGGGAGGTTTTTGATTACTGACTCAATCTTCTTATTTGTTACTGATCTGCTCAAGTTTTCTATTTCTTCGTGATTCAGTCTTGGTAGTTTGCAAGTTTTCAGAAATTTACCAATTTCTTCTAGGTTATCCAGTTTTTTGGCATACAACTGCTCATAATAGTCTCATGATACTTTTTATTTCCATGGCCATCAGTTGTAATGTCTCCTCTTTCATACCTGATTTTGTGTCTTCTGTTTTTCTTAGTCTAGCCAAGGGTTTGTCAATTTTGCTTATCTCTTCAAAAACCCAACTCTTACTTTGATTTTTTTCTATTGTTTTTTTCTACTCTGTTTTCATTTATTCTGTTGCAAATTATTTTCCTCCTTCTGCTCACTTTGGGATTAGCTTATTCTTTTTCTAGTTTGAGGTGTACAATTAGGCTGTTTGAGATTTTTCTTATTTTTTAATGTAGGCATTTACTGCTATAAACTTCTCTCTCAGTGGTGCTTTTGCTGCATCCCAAAGGTTTTAGCATGTTGTGTTTTCATTCGTTCAAAACATCTTCTAATTTCCCATTTGATTTCTTCTTTGGCTCAATGGTTAAGACTGTTGTTTAGCAAGGGTGTGTTTAATTTCCACCCATGAAGCCAGCATTACCCCAATAACAAAATAGGACTAAGACACTACAAAAAAAAGAACACTACAGGCCAATATCCCTGATAATCACAGAAGCAAAGATTGTCAACAAAATACTAGCAAACTGAATCAGACAACACATTAATAAGATCATACACCTGGATCAAGTGGGATTTATCCCTGGGATGCAAGAATGGTTCAACACATACAAACCAAAAAATGTGGCATATCACATTAACAGAATGAAGGACAAAAATCATATGATACCCTCAAAAAAAGCATTTTTTTTTTTTTTTGAGGCGGAGTCTCGCTCTATCGCCCAAGCTGGAGTGCAGTGGCGTCATCTTGGCTCACTGCAAGCTCCACCTCCCAGGTTCACGCCATTCTCCTGCCTCAGCCTCCCGAGTAGCTGGGACTACAGGCGCACGCCACCATGCCTGGCTAATTTTTTGTATTTTTAGTAGAGACGGGGTTTCACCGTGTTAGCCAGGATGGTCTCGATCTCCTGACCTCGTGATCCGCCTGCCTCGGCCTCCCAAAGTGCTGGGATTACAGGCGTGAGGCACCGCGCCCGGCCGAGAAATCAGAACTCTTGTACGCTGCTGGTGAAAAAATGGTGCAGCCGCTATAGAAAACAGTATGAAGGTTCTTAAAAAATTAAAAGTAGAATTATCATATGATCCATCAATCTCACATCTGGGTATATAGCCAAAAGAATTAAACTCATTATCCCAGACAGATACATGCATTCCCATGTTCACTGCAGAATCACTGACAACAGCCAAGACATGGAAACAATCTAAATGTCCATTGAGAGATGAACGGATAAGGAAAATATGATATATACATAAAATGGAATATTGTTCAGCCTTAAAAAAAATGTAAATTCTGCCACATTCAACAACATGGATGAACCTGGAGGACATTATGCTAAGTAAAATAAACAAGTCACAAAAAGACAAGTACTGCATGATTCCCCTTATATGGGATATCTAAAATAATCAAATTCACAGAACTGTCACTGACACGGGCTGAAGGGAGGAAAGAACAGTTGCTGTTCAACAGGTATAAAGTTTCCATTTTGCAAGATGCATAAGTTCTAGAGATTTGCTGTATAACGTTTTATCTACAGTTAACAATACTGCATTGTGCACTTAAAAATTTAGATCTCATGTTAAGTGTTCTTACCACAAAAAAAAAAAAGTTTTAAGGCAGGACTTGGTGGCCCACACCTGCAATCACAGCACTTGGGGAGGCCAAGGCAGGACTGCTTGAGGCCACGAGTTCAGGACCAGCTTGGGCAAGAGAGCAAGTCCCCATCTCCACAAAAAAAATGTTTAATTACCTAGGCATGATGGCTCACGCCTGTGATCCCAGCTACTTGGGAGGCTGAGGCGGGAGAGTCATTTGAGCCCAGGAGGTCGAAGCTCTAGTGAGCTATGATTGTGCTACTGCACTCTGGCCTGGACAACAGTGTGAGACCATATCTCAAAAAAAAAAAAAAAAGAAAAGTTTCAATGGTTAACATGTTTTATGTTATGTATATTTTACCACATACACAAAAAGATCTGTGGACTTTAGGCTATTCAATTTAGAAAATGCTTATGTCTTGTGGCTGACATATGTAAAACATCTGGAAGGAAACACTATAAATCAGTAAGAAAACAGATAACCCAGATTTTAAAAATCTGTATATGAAAAGCCTCCCCCCGCTCTCTTTCTGGGGATGCTGTCTATAGGCAATGAGTCTGACATACTGTCACAGGCTTTCCTGCAATACAGCCTCTAACAAAACTCGGCTGTCCCAAATGCACCAACACCTGCAGTGGCGTGTGCCCAGGCTTAGAGAGCTTCATGCTGGGAGACCAGGAGTTCTTATGAGGTTATTCAAAACAAAACACATGGCATCGGGGCCTACAGTGGTTCCATTTGTTTTGTGTTTGTGACCAGATCAAACTTGCTTTCCTTATTGAGAAGCAGAAAATCAGTGTGAAAGTATTAAAAGCACAAGCACAGAGTCAGAAAATTAAATAAAAAACTGAGACCGGATGAGGTGGCTCATGCCTTTAATCCCAGCACTTTGGGAGGCCGAGGCGGGTGGATCACCTGAGGTCAAGAGTTCAAGACCAGCCTGGCCAACATGGTGAAACCCCGTCTCTACTAAAAATACAAAAATCAGCTGGGCGTGATGGCGGGCACCTGTAATCCCAGCTGCTCAGGAGGCTGAGGCAGGAGAATCGCTTGAACCTGGGAAGTGGAGGTTGTAGTGAGCCAAAATCGTGCCACTGTACTCCAGCCGGGGCGACAAGAGCAGAACTCCGTCTCAAAAACAAACAAAAAAAAATGAAGTTTTGAGTAATAAAAATTAAAAGGCTAAATTAATAAAATCTGTATGAGAAGACTGGAAAAGTGTTGACTACCACCTCTCCAACAGAAAAAGTTTCTAGTTATTATATCATCTTAGGAACCATACAGTGCCTTCAGCTATGGTGTTATTTGTTCTGTCACAGTGCCCTGCATATGGCAATTTCATAAATGTCTGCTAATAATGATGACTATGAAAAGCCTCAAATGAACCAATTACCACAAAGTCTTCCACTTTTGATCAAGTCCTTTCCAGAGGTTCTTTTAAATGCCAATTTGGGATATAGCTACAATGATTTTTTTTTTTAAAGATATCCACAGTATGCTGTTTACATTAGAGAAGAATGAGAAACATATATGTTCAGTTATAAAAGAATCAAATAAATTACAAAATAGGTAGTCCTCTACTTTCACATAAGGTATATTTCTGTAAACATGAACAAGTTACAAACATATGCATGTTATTTGGGGATTCTGCTACTAGCAAGCTAATAATTTATCAGATCCCAATTACTTCCAGTGTTTTAGGGGGAAAAACACCCTTGAAAATGTATTTCCAGCATTTTATAGGCATTCCTTAATTTTTCCCACATAATTGAGCCCACTGAGTATTTACATAAGTTCAAAGAAACTACCTAGAAAAACACCAAAAAAGCACCAGTTATCACCATGTGCTTATCAATAAAATAAACATTTTCCCTCCTTTTTATCACCCTTATAAAATGAGGGTAAAATATTCAAGTAACAGTTCAATACTACTGCAAATATCCAATCACTGGCTAGTAGGCAACATCCCTATGCAATAACTCAAAATGTTCATACAATAGTTTAGTTACTCAAATCCAAATTCACAGTATGAATACCTATTTAGAGGGATGAATGTTGTACATTTAAAATTGCCGGGTGTTCAAAAGCCCCAAACCATGAAGCGTGATCCCAAAAAAAGTTATACACGTTACAAAATATGTAATGACCTGGAAATTATTCAATATGTTAAATGAAGAAAAAAACGGGTTATACACACATAAGGGGGAATCTACTCTTTTGTTTTTTGGGGGGTTTGTGTTTTGTTTTGGTCAAAACCGTATTTTCTAAATTTCTTGTAATAACTTCGAGAACTTAAAGGTTTGCAGTTTGTAGCTCAAAGCATATGAATCTAGAAAGATAAATCAGAAGGCCGGGCACGGTGGCTCACACCTGTAATCCCAGCACTTTGGAAGGCTGAGGCGGGTGGATCAGGAGATTGAGACCATCCTGGCTAACACAATGAAACCTCATCTCTACTAAAAATAAAAAAAAATGAGCCAGGCATGGTGGTGGGCACCTGTAGTCCCAGCTACTTGAGAGGCTGAGGCAGGAGAATGGCGTGAACCCGGGAGGTGGAGCTTGCAGTGAGCCAAGATCACGACACTGCACTCCAGCCTGGGCAACAAAGCAAGACTCCGTCTCAAAAAAAAAAAAAAAAAAAGAAAGAAAGATAAATCAGAAACTGACAGGACTCCACAGAGTTCAGCTTACAGTCATCACAGTCCAGGAACTTACTACAGTAAGATCCTGGATTGCTAGTGTCCTCAGGCTCCAAGTAGAATGAAAATTTTTGTCTGGAACACATATTAGCCTAGACCTCAAATTAATCAATCTGTAAGCACCTGTATAAATAAAATGTCTGGCCGGGCATGGTGGCTCATGCCTATAATCCTAGCACTTTGGGAGGCCAAGGTGGGTGGATCACTTGAGGTCAGGAGTTTGAGACCAGCCTGGCCAATATGGTGAAACCCCATCTCAACTAAAAATACAAAAATTAGCCAGGCATGGTGGCTGGCACCTGTAATCCCAGCTACTCAGGAGGCTGAGGCAGGAGGCACCTGAACCCAGGAGGCAAAGGTTGAGCCAAGACCACACCACTGCACTCCAGCCTGGGCAACAGGGTAAGATTCCATCTCAAAAAATAATAATAGTAATAAAGGCAATGCTCTCTTCCCCCAAAACCTAGGAGGCTATTAACTTTGAAATCAGAACTTGACAAGTATATTACAAAGAGAGAAAAATTACAGGTCAAACTCACTTATTAGCAAAGAGGCAAAACTCCTGAACAAAATTTTTGCAAACCAAATCCAGAAAATAAACAAACCAAGTTTGGTTCATTTCAGGAATGCAAAGTATCTTACATACTGCACTATCAAAATTAAATTCATATGATCATCTTATATTTGGCAAAAAAAGATGTTTGAAAAAAACTCAACATTCATTCATGATAAGAATCTTTGGAAAACTTAGAATATAAACTCTTCCTTATCTGATAAAGGGTCTGGTATCTACCAAAAATCTACGAGTATCATATAAATTGCAAAAACAGTATCCCTCTGAGAGAACTCAGACTAAGATACTAGCTATTATCATTTCTATCTGAACATTTTAGCTGGGGCAGCAAAGCAAGAAAAAGAAATAAAAGTTACAAGGATTGAATGGAAAGAAATAGAACTGTCACAATTCACAGAATATGCTCAGAAAAATTTAAAGTTACAGATAAATTATTATAATTAGTATACATGTTTAGCAAGATTACTGGATACAAGGTCAATCTGAAAAATATCAATTGTATTTTTCACCACCACACAAACCAACAACAAAAAATCTTAAAGATGTCATTTATAATAGCATAAAAAAGATCAAATGCCTATAAATAAATCTAACAAAAGATACACAAGATCTCTATGCAGAAAGCTACCAAACACTGAAGGCAGAATTATAGAGGGCCTAAATAAAACACATGTCATGGGCCGGGCGTAGTGGCTCACACCTGTAATCCCAGCACTTTGGTAGGCCAAGGCGGGAGGATCATCTGAGGTCAGGAGTTTGAGACCAGCCTGACCAACATGGTGAAACCCCATCTCTACTATAAATACAAAAATTAGCCTGGCATGGTGGTGGGTGCCTGTAATCCCAGCTACTCGGAAGGCTGAGGCAGAAGAATCGCTTGAACCCGGGAGACAAAGGTTGCAGTGAGCAGAGACTGTACCACTGCACTCCAGCCTGGGCAACAGAGCAACAACCTGTCTCAAAAATAAATAAATAAATAAATAAATAAATAAATAAAATACATGTCATGTTCCCGGATTGGAAAACTCGGTATTTGAAAAATGTCAATTTTCCCCCAATTAAACTATAGATCCAAAGCAAAATCAAAATTCTAACAAGAAGCTGTTTTGGTAAAATGTGGCAAATTTATGTGAAAAGAAAAGGGTTAAGGGAAGAGCTAAGATGCTATTCAAGACAAGCAAGGTAGAAGGGCTTGATCTAGTAAACATAAAATCTTATTATATAATAATTAAGACAATGTGGAGTTGGTGCAAGGATAAACAAAGAGACCAATGGAATAGAAGGGAGAACCCAGGAACAGATTCACACACAGGGAGATACTTGATTACAAAGGTGACAGAGCCGAGCAGAAGGGAAAGGATGACCTTGACAATAAAGGGTGCAAGCCAGATATCCATAAGGAAAAAAACAGAAATGAAATGGCCCTTAACTTCACATCTACACAAAAATCCAGATAAATTATAGCTCCAAATGCAAAAGGCAAAACAATAAAGTTCCTCATTGACAATACAGGAGACTATCGTTATAACCTCAGGGTAGGAAAAGACTTCTCAAACAGGATACAAAAAGCACCTACCATAACAACAACAACAAAAAAAGACAAGACAAAAAAATTAGACATTAAAATTAAGAACTTCTTCAAAAGACATCACTAAGAGAGTGAAAAGGCAAACCACAGAGAGAACAGCATTATCTTAATAACCTCAAAGTGGAAACAACTCAAACGTCCATCAACAGCCGAACAAACTGCAAGGTTTATTCATATAATGGAGTACTATGCAGCAACGGAAATGAGTGAGCCACAGCTACACTCAACACACGTGGCTGTCAAAAATGTGTCTAGTGAAAGAGACCAAATGCATAAAAATATATACGGAATGATTCCACTTATATGAAGCTAAAAAAAAAAAAAAAAAAGAAAGAAAGAAAAACTGAACTACAGTGTTTAGGGACGAATGCATGGGAGGTAATACTATAAGGAAATACAAAGAGTGATACCACAAAGTCAGAGGAGCAGTATACTCCTGAGCAAGAAAGGAAAGGAGATACTGGCAGTGTTTTATTTCTTGACCTCAGTGGTAGTTACACAAGTGTTTCATTTACAAAAACACACTGAGCTTTTTTTTTCTTTTGTGTACTCTTAAATTTTGAAAAGCTCAAAAATACTCAAGGGCTTTCAATAGTGGGTAGAAGCAGCAAGGGTGGCTGGCACTTTCCTGATAAGCGGCTGTCTTTACTTTCAGTTCAAACAGCTTGACATTCTTACCTTCTAAAATCATCACAGTATGCACAAATAATTAACACTATGTGTTGATAAATACGTGTTACAACTCTAAGAACAGCCTAAGCAAACGTAATGAAAATATGAATGGAAATGTAAACTCCTAACTCAAGAGTTACTTCTGGAAAGTTCAAATGAGGCTTTTATTGGTAATGTTGTATGTCTGTATCCAGTGTTTTTTTTTTTTTTTAAAGGCTAAAACATACATGAGAAATGTTAAGATTCAACAAAACTGGGGGCTGAACATGAGGGTCTTTTTTACATGTTTAATTATCCTATGTGGGGAATGCTCATAATTAAAGGGAGTAAAATAAAAGCTCTAATAGCTCACCTCTCCGGGTAAAAACCTGCTTCAGCCGAAGCAAGTTACATGTTTAGCCTTCCAGAGACAAAGCATAAAATATGCGAAAATACTAACAATCCTTACTCCCACCACTAATCTCACATTTTCTTATCTAGGCGAAATACCTCCCTCACAGTCCATTCACCTTTTAGGTCAAATTTTTCACATTCTTCACCATTCCAGTCATTCTGTTCTGGATAGCATTATCCCAGATCTAACAAATGCATTGTGATGTCTCAGATGTCTCCATTTTGCCAGCTAACTTTTAACCCACAGATAATTTCTTCAGAAGAAATTACTTCTTTCTCTTTCAGCCATCCCAGCTACATAACTTCCCAGACAGGGAATACCCCTGTAGCAGACACTGGGTTCTCACCAACATCCACAGCTTTCTTTTCCAACCAAGCCCAACTTTTTTTTTTTTTTTTAGTAAGAGGTATCACCATCTGATAAGCCCAACCTGATTCGAGGCTGCACCCTCCTCCTCCTAGCCACATGCTTCCGAAAGCAGGCCTCGAGAAGTCTAAGCCTGTGGAGGCAGTACCATTCCCCTTGCCAAGGCTTGCTTTGGCTAGAAGCATCTGATACACTTCTATGCAGTGACACCTAAGGGGTCTTATGCTGGTGGGCTTTGAGAAAGGTTTCTTCCCTCTTAAAAGGAGATACACAGAAGAGACTATCTCTTCCTCCTCTGGACATTATCATATCGGAGCATGTCCCCTGGAGTTGCAGCAGTAATTCCACAACCACTAGGGGAGCGCGCCCAAGGAAGGCCGGGGAGAAAGGTGGTGGGGACAGCTCAATTAAGCAACCTTTTAGGTGCCCCACTCCACACACGAAGTAGTTTTTTTCTGGACCACAATCTTATCCCCATCACACTGGTCTCTGGCCACTGACTATCTGGTGCTGGCAGCCTTCTCTTCCAAATAATCCCACACCTTGATTTTGATAAAAATCTCTACAGGGAACCAAACTTCTTTTCTTAAAACTTTAGGTTAGAATACAAAAATGACACAACTTACTACTAAAAAAAGAGAACTTGCACATAATATAAAAAGACACAAAAGAGCTGGGCCCGCGGTGGCTCATGCCTGTAATCCCAGCACTTTGGGAGGCTGAGGCGGCTGGATCGCTTGAGGTCAGGAGTTCGAGACCAGCCTGGCCAACATGGTGAAACCCTGTCTCTACTAAAAATATAAAAATTAGCCGGGCATGGTGGAGCACACCGGTAATCCCAGCTACTCAGGAGGATGAGGCACGAGAATCGCTTGAACCCAGGAGGCAGAAGTTGCAGTGAGCCAAGATGGCACCGCTGCACTCCAGCCTAGATGACAGAGTGAGACTTGGTCTCAAAACAAACAAACAGGCCCAAAAAGTGTTTAAGATCAGTGAATATCATTTGAATGATGCGAAAGAAAAAATAAATCAATGGAAAATGTAAAACATCAAAGTCCCCTGTAATTACATACTTCAAAGGGTCACTGTTAACCATATGGTTTACATTGGTTCATAATATATCAGAACTTGTAAGAAATTAGTTCCTTTTAAGGGAAACACTCATACCAGGTTTTGGTAATGGGAAAGACAGGTAGACATGAGTAAAAAGAAATCTGCACCCAAAAGGGAAACATGAACCACGCTGACAGGACAGAGCAGTAGGCTTAGATAGGATGGGCAGACTCCTTCCCCTGGTCAAGCTGTGTGATGTTCAACTCTTGGCCTCTACTGACTCCCTTTTTAGGTAGGGATAAGAATACCAAATTCACCAGACTGTTAGGGACTTATGTAGATAAATTACCCAAAGAGTTTGTTTTGTTTTTCTCTCCTTGTACATTAGAATCATCCGGGGACCTTTTGAAACTGAGCATCCCAGAGGTACTCAACGACAATCTCTGGGGTTAGGGCCTAGAAATCATACACGAGTGCATTTCGCAAAGTAAAAAGCACTATCCACATTTGTTTTTACTACTGTACTGTTTAGCACCTAGCACAGAACCATGTAACAGGGGCTTAATAAATACTAGTAGGATGAATTACAAATGAAAAGTCAGCTAATTTTCTAATCTTCATCTTTAAAAAAATAGATTAGTTATGTTTTAAAAGATCTCATTTTGAAAAACAGATCTTGGCCGAGTGTGGTGGTATGCACTGTACTCCTAGATACTCGGGAGGCTGAGGCAGGAGGATCACTTGAGCCCAGGAGTTTGAGGCCGCAGTGAGCCATGGCTGTGCCACTGCACTCCAACCTCGGTAAGAGTGAGAACCTGTCTCAAAAAATAAAAAATAAAAATAAAGACTTCATGATGCTTATGTAAGAAAAATTCCCTCAGCAAAAGCAATTATTAGTTGTACTTGACACAAACGACTGGAACTCATTTCTACTTGAATGTGCCTACATAGTCCACTTTCCATCTTAGGCCATAAATCAAGGTACAATACACTAAATTTAATTAAACTTCAAGGTAATCTAGTTTATCTCACTAAAAATCAACCCATGAAAATTGAATTATAGGCAATTTAGAATTCTCTCTCAACTAGCCCCTCCATGGAAACTACAATTACTGTACAAAGATTTACCCCTACTTCTTGTCACACAGAAAACATCTTCTTTGAGTAGTTCATGTTGGCATAATTTGAAATAATAATTGTTAGGTGCTGGCTTCAATACGCAGTATGTGTCATTTTTATTAAATTTATGTACATAATGTATCTATTAACAGAAGGGTATACAACATTACGTTAAGGTTTCCCTGGGTAATACGATTTTAGGTCATTTTTCATTTCTTATTGGTTATCTGTACTTTTAAATGTCTTACAATGCATATGTACTACCTATAGAATTCTTCTTCTGTTATTTTAGAAAGAAAATCCAAAAGCCTGAGAATTTAGTAAGGGTAAACAGAATTAATTAAACAATCTTGAAAGAAGCCAGGTGTGGAGGCTCACGCCTGTAATCCCAGCACTTTGGAAGGCCAAGGCGGGCAGATCACAAGGTCAGAAGTTTGGAACCAGCCTGGCCGATATGGTGAACCCTGTCTCTACTAAAAATATAAAAATGAGCCAGGCATGGTGGTGGGCTCCTGTAGTCCCAGCTACTCTGGAGGCTGAGGCAGGAGAGTCACCTGAACCTGAAAAACGGAGGTTGCAGTAAGCCGAGATCATGTCAGTGCACTCCAGCCTGGGCGACAGAGTGAGACTCCATCTCAAAAAAGAAAAACAAAACAACAACAAAAAAACACGTTTTCAAATGCTATAAAGAACATGATTGGGTCAACAAACTAACTAGAAAACCGACAGCAGGTAAGATCCACGTATTGTATCAATGTTAAATTTCATTAGGTTGATGACTGTACTAAACCTACATAAGACAATGTCTTTGGCTCTTAGAAAACATATACTGAAGTTCTCAGGGGTAAAGGGGATGGGGGATGACATATGCAACTTACTCTCAAATAATTTGGCAAAAAATGCAATAATAAAGCAAATGTGACTAGAAGAAATGTTAACAATTGGTGAATCTGAGTAAAGGGTATGAAAATTGTACAATTTTTTCATTTTTTTATAAGATTAAAGTTATTTCTTTGTTTATTTTTGTTTTCTTTTGAGACGGAGTCTCGCTCTGTTGCCCAGGCTGGAGTGCAGCGGCATGATCTCAGCTCACTGTAACCTCCACCTCCCAGATTCTCCTGCCTCAGCCTCCTGAGTAGCTGGGATTACAGGCGCGCGCCACCACGCCCAGCTAATTTTTGTATTTTTAGTAGAGACGGAGTTTCACCATGTTGCTCAGGCTGGTCTCGAACTCCTGACCTCGTGATCCACCCACCTCGGCCTCCCAAAGTGCTAGGATTACAGGCGTGAGCCACCGCGCCTGGCGATTAAAGTTATTTCTAAGTAAAACATTTTTAATTGAAAAAGCTTAAAAATCAACACATTCAAAATTGTTCTAACAAAAAAGAGCATGTTGGGCCAACTTCTAGCAAGACTTTATTTGGAAAAATATAGGAACATATTTAAAAATTTTGCTAATAAAAACATATGCAGCACCAACTTTAAGCAAAATTTTAAGTCAGCACCATCTAACAGAAACACAATGTGAGCCACCTACATAATATGAAATTTTCTAGGAACCACATTAGAATTAAAAGAAACAAGTGAAATTAAGTTTAATGTTTTATTTAGCCCATGTCTAAAGTATTGTTTCAATTTAGTCAATACAAAAATTGAGATTTTAATTTTTCTGTACTAAATCTTCAAAATCTGGTATTTTATACTTCCAATACATCTCAATTCAGAAGCTAAATTTTCATAGGAAATACTTGATCTACATTTAGATTTCATAAAATGTACAGTTTAAAAGTAGATTCGCAAAACCAAATTATTTCAGTTAAAAGTTTTCCAACCACTGAATCAGATTTTAAATGTAAACTTAAATTAATTAAAATTAAATAAAATGAAAAACTCACTCCTCAGTCACGCTAGTCACCCTACAGGCTCAATAACCACATGTGGCTTGTGGCTACACCCTGGGAAAGCCCGGCTTTAGATGGTAAAACAAATTCCCTCTACAAAAGGAGAACCTAATTGATAAAACTTAAGTTTATCGTATTTATCAAAAGTTTTTTAAAACATAGTTATGATAAAAATAACGGGCCGGGCGCCGTGGCTCACGCCTGCAATCCCAGCACTTTGGGAGGCCGAGGCAGGCGGATCACCTGAGATCAGGTGTTCCAGACCAGCCTGGCCAACGTGGTGAAACCCTGTCTCTACTAAAAATACAAAAATTAGCTGGGCGTGGTGGCAGGCGCCTGTAATCCCAGCTACTTGGGAGGCTGAGGCAGGAGAATGGCTTGAACTCGGAAGGCGGAAGTTGCAGCGAGCCCAGAGATCCCACCATTGCCCTCCAGCCTGGGACAGAGCGAGACCCCGTATCAACAAAAACAACAACAAAAAAAGACGATATTCCTATCAGAAGCACACCAACGTTTCTCTCCAAGGTACAATTAGACATCTCCCATACCACCTGTCAGAAACACCAACACAAAGCCTTCTCTACTCTGCCTCAGTTGACATCCTTTAATTTGGGTTTGAGTTTCCTGAAAACTGGCAATCAAATGGCCTTCTTTCTTTCAAATGTGACAGAACAAACTCAAGTTCCGGTTCTCAGGAGCCTAGTCATCTACTGCATGGTATGCGGGGTTTCAGCACAATACTGTCTCAGTCCCAAATGGGAGCATGCACACAGGAGAACTTGTCTCGGATTTAAGAGAGGAAGTGACCCTGAGTCCAGAGGTGAGCTTTTTTTTTTTAAAACAGGTGTAAGAAATTAATTCAGTCAACACCAAGCAACACTAAAGATTTGCCAATCAATAATTCTGTGCCAAGCAACTTGATCAGGGATTTGGCCAGAATCCCTTTGGCTAATCTCAATCAGGGCCTTCCCAAAGACATCCTGATTTAGGCCATTCTTATCTAAATTAAGCTTCGACAGTCCCTTGCCTGACAGCAAATAAACAAAATCAAATTATATTCATATGAATAAAATTCTGATAGCTTGACAAAAGGCCCCTTGAAAGATCATTTAGTAAGTGTGAGCAAAAATACAGCTCCAAAGAACAGGAGTTACCATAAAACCATTTTTCAGAAATGTTTAATTCCTACTTTCTTCAGCCATACTTTTCAACTGAACAACGCTGTGGCTAACAATCAAATTTAATACACAACAACGAATTCTGATATTATTTTTTCTCGCTACACAAGTATTAACGAATTCTTTAAAACTGCTGAGTCTTCTGTGAATTCATTAATGCCTCAAATTACTCATAGCAGTGGGAAGTGGAGTGCGAGTGTGAACGATGGTTTCTGACACCCGACCCACTAGTGAAGTCCCATCTTCCATACGAAAGCCTTTATTTCTTCTCCCCATCTCATTCACCTAGCTGTTTTCATGCGACATCATATCAGAGATCACAGATACAACTCTGACCATTGTGTGGACCCATTGAAACAATAGCAATCCAAAATCCTCTGTAGATAAACGTTAACTATTTCTCCTTAAAGCTGAACTCCTTTCTTACCCTCACAGTCACAAAGCTTTAAACTGGATGAATACAAAGGTTTTAAGCCGTTCCATCAGAGAGGCTTTTTATTAGATTTATTTTTACCCGTGGAAATACTTGAACATTCTGTAGAAGTAAATATATTCTAAACCTGAGGTCTTTAAAAGAAAGCTCTCAATTAATGCCCAATCAAATCCAGTCTTCAGGTCTCTCTGAAATTAGCTAAGTACGCAGAAACCAATTGTAATTTTTAAAAGAGCGAAGAGGGAGAAGAAATAAACGACACCAGAACTACACATTCCAGACCAGCAGTTCAAGCACCACTTCGAGAAGGAAAGTAAAGATCAAGCCCGCCGTCTCCCTCGGCCACTGCAGGGCTCCTCTAAGGCTGCCCGCTCCCGCCCGCGCCGCGGACCCCGCCGCCCCCGCCGCCCCCGCCCCCGCCCGCGGCCTCCCCCACCCCCGGCCCAGCCGCTTCGCCTTTCTCGCAGCGGGGATGCTCAGGGTGCGACCTCGAAGCACAACCACTGCTGGAATTCTGACACCGAAAGAGGACGATTTTTCCAAGAGTTTACACGCCTTCGCGGGCACCTTCCCTACTCACTGAAACCCTCACGAAACCGGTCAACGCACCCAGAGCGGGTTTCCTCGGTCTACAGACGCAGGCAAACAGCGCCACTTAAAAAATGCGCGTCCGCGCCCCGGCCCCGGGCGGCAGAGGGAGCAGCGAGCGGGCGGCCTGGCGCGGGAGCTCCCCCGGGGCTTGCAGCATCACTGCCGCGCGCGAAGGCCGGGGCCGCGTCCACCTGGCAACAAAGGGGAAGCCCGCCGCTCGCAGGTGGGAGGCCCGGAGCCGAGGCCCCGGTGCCGCGCGAGGGAGCGTACGGGGTCCGCACGGGGCCGCCCGCGGAGAGAGCCCAGCCGCGGACTCCCGCGGGAGAGTAGCGCCCTGGCATTGTCCCGGGGGAGGGCGGGGCGGGTGCCCGTGGGCACTGGGTCCCCGGAGGAGGTGGCGGCGCCGCGGGCGGGTGGGGGGCTGGGGCGGCTGAGGCGGCCGGCCGCCCCCAGTAGCCCCGACGCCTTTCATTTGGCCTCTGCGGCGGCTGAGGCAGCCCGACCTCCAGCACTAAGCACTGCGCCAAGCAGGGACGCGCGGGGGAGGGCGCGCCAGACCCGCCGCAGCGCCGGACCCCCCGCGCCGCACCCCCTGCCCGCCCTGCCGCGGACCCCGCTGCCCGCCCGCAGGCCGCGCTCCTCCAGCGGGCGAAGGAGACGACTCTCCGGCGTTCGCCCGGTCCCCACCTCGATGTAGCCGGCCAGCGCCGAGGCAGGCGCCGTGAGCCCCACCAGCAGCAGAAGCAGGAGCCTGCCCGTGGCTGCGGCAGCCGCGGTCCCGGTGGCCGCCATCCCTCGCCGGGTCGCCCTAGCGCGCGGCTCTCAAGCTCACACACTCGGACTCCTAGCTCAGCACACCGCGACCCAGAAGCATCTGAAGCCAGTTCGCCGCCGCCCCGGGGGTTTTACACCAACCGGAACTGACTTCATATTACCACGCCCTCCTTCTGCGGCTCCCAATGCCGGCCCGCAGAACCCCTCAAGACCCCGCCCCCTTGCGGCCCAGACCCAATCAGGGGATGGAAGAGCCTGCTCCTCCCGCCCGGTCCAACCGCTCGTCCCCCGCCCTGCCCCGCCCCGCCCCCGGCCGCGGATGGCCCCGCCCCCGCTCCGGACCCTGTGGCCGCCAGGCGCGGGGGCGTGCGCGCGGCGGGTCTGGGGCCGCAGCTCTGCGGGTGCGGGGCTGGCTCTGGCCTCCGCCACCCGGCGCAGTTATCTGTCCCTGCTGCGCTGGTCCGTCAGCCTTCAGCCTCCCGATACGGGCACGCCCCGCTTGCCTGTCCCTGCTGGGCATTCTTCAGACTCCTTTGGGTACCGCCCTCTTTTTGATTCTGGAAATAGTTTTATTAAAAACAGGATGAATTAGGAGTCCGGGACGGTCTGCCAAGGGCCGTCCCCCGAGGCAAGGGGAGGACCGCAGGAGGCAGCCATCCTCCTCCCCCGAGCCCTACTCAGGGCGCGCCTCTCCCGCGCTGCTCGGTCCAGGCCTCTCCGCCGGGTCCTCGCCTCTGAGCCCGGCCGCGCTCCGCACGCTCGGCCTTCGGTCCTTAGGCCTTTCCCGACCCTTCCTTCCCAGCGGCTGCCCAGGCAGGGATAGACACCAGGGGTGCAAGAACCACGCCGGCCTCACAACCCAGGCCCCCTTCCTCGTGTGTTTTAGGAAGAGATCACGCCGCTTCTTCGGTTGAGACGCACTAGCGGGAGACCTGCTACTCTGCCTTCCTGCTCCCCGGCATTTCCACTTCACTAGAGAAAAACGTCCTGCTGCCCCATTTAGCAACTGGCACAGCCTCGCCACCGCCAGGGCTCCGCTGGCCTTGTTTCCTTTCAGTAGCCTGTGAGTTAGGTACTGCCTTCTGAGAGACCTGGACTAGTCCCTTCAGGTTCGACTAAATGCATAACACAACCCCTACCCCCCAGGACGCTGACAACAGAAAGGAGGAGACTGTCCGCGGAGTAGGCGAGTACGGCTGTAAGAACTCGGGATTTTCCAGCCTTACTCTGCACCACTCCCCTACATGCCCAGTTCCCTGTGGGTAAACTGGCTCTGCCCGATTCCTCCAAGACGACGCCTTTCCATTTCACAGCCCTTCCTAACACTCTTCCTGCGCCTGCAGTGTCCTCTCCCCATCATCTACCTGTTGGAAGCATTTTCACTGTTCCTCGGCTCAGTCGGCTGAAATATCTCTTCTGATTGCTCAGAGGGATGTTTCCCACTGTGGCACTCGCTCCCTAGTTACTCCATACCTCTCTCAGGCCACTGACAAGACTTGGGTGTGTCATGCTGCAGTGCCCCTCACAGTGCAGTCCTCGATAAATGTTTGCCCGGTGTTATTGAACCCAGTTATCTTGGGTGCTGATACTAGTTCTGGAACTGGCATGAATTTGGCTCTTGCTATGGACCGAATTTTGTCCCCACCCCTAATGTGTGTGCCGAAGCGCTGAATCCCAGTGTGATGATTATTTGTAAATGGGGCCTTTGGGAGGTAATCAGGTTTGGGTGAGGTCATGGAGGTAGCAGGTCATGATGGGATCAGTGCCTTTATTAGAAGAGACACCAAAGAGCTTGCTTTTCTCTCACACTCTCTGTCCCCTACCCCCAACCTCAGCCCTCACCTCCCTCCTCCATGTGCGAACGCAGCAAGAAGGCCGCCATCTGCAAACCAGGAAGAGGTCCATCACTGAGGGGCCAAAGTGGCACCTTGAGCTCGGACTTCCCAGGCTTCAAGAACTCTGAAAAATAAATTCCTGTTGTTGAAGCCCCGCAGCCTATGTTATTTTGTTGCAGCAGCCGGAGCTGACTGACACAGCTGCATAATCACCGGCAAGTTCCTCCATCGCTTGGGACTCTGTTTTCTTCTCTGTCAAATGTGAATATTAAAACCTGTCTCACTGCACCACTTTGTGTGATTGAACTTAAAATGAATGTACAATAGTGAAAAGCATGAAGTGACTTAAATGTAAGGGGTAGGAGGGTAAAGCGATGTATTACCAAGTGCAGGTTCATCTGCAAGTATGTGGGAAAAGTATCAGGTGACTACCTAAATCCCCATTCTGTTGTTGAGCCTAGGGTAGGACATGTAGCCCCTCTGGGGCCTATTACCTCACCTACAAAATCAGGGCGTTGAACTCAGGGAAAAGCAAGTGAGATATCTGAGTTCAGAGCAGTGGCATGGATATTCATGCTTTGGAGACGGTATATTCAAGACTGAGCTCTAATATCATGAGATAGTACAAGGAAATACAGGAACATGATTTAGAGGGCCTTCAATCTAAACTTAGGTCTTGAAAGTTTATTTGCATTTTCAAGTTATGGAAGGATCGTTACTAAGAACTGATAGCCCCATTCATCAACATTCTGTACTTTAAAATGTTACGGTCTTTTTATTAAATGACACTGACAGGAGCGTACCTGGTCTTGCAATTCTCAATAATTTTTCATCCCAAATATGCTCGTGTCAGTGACCAAGGTTTATGAGTAGCATGTTTTCATTTTATTATCTTTTGTGCATAAAAGCAAAAGGCCCTAAAATAACCTCCTGGTTGGGTGCGGTGGCTCACACCTGTAATCCTAGCAATTTGGGAGGCCGAAGTGGGTGGATCACCTGAAGTTAGGAGTTCCAGACCAGCCTGGCCAACATGGTGAAACCCCGTCTCTACTAAAAAGAAAAAGAAAAAAAAAGAAAAAAAAAAGCTGGGCATGGTGGCAGGCGCCTGTAGTCCAGCTACTTCGGAGGCTGAGGAAGGAGAATTGCTTGAGCCCGGGAGGCGTAGGTTGCAGTGAACCGAGATTGTGCCACTGCACTCCAGCCTGGGTGGCAGAGCGAGACTCTTGTCTCAAAAAAATAAAAATAACATAAAGTAAAATAAAATAACCTCATGTTTCTTCTACCTTCTTAAGAATCAGACTTTCTCCTAAATCACCTCTCTTCTATGCACACTTAAGATGTGTGCATTTCCTTGTTGAAAAAAAACAAAGTTTATTTTCCTAAATGTATACTTAACATGAGCAGAACCCTCACGTTAATTTGATACTTATTTATCCAATACCTATTCAGGCTAGGTACACTTGGCTAGGATAATTGCTCCCAAATCAGGATGCTTTTCAAAATCAACTACGAAGTGTATTTTTATTTTATTTTATTTTTGAGACAGTCTCACTCTGTCACCCAAGCTGGAGTGCAGCGGCATAATCACAGTTCACTGAAGCTTTGACCTCCTGGGATCAGGCAATTCTCCAGCCACATACACCACCACGCCCAGCTAATTTTTTTTTTTTTTAACGCTATGTTGCCCAAGCTGATGTCAAACTTCGGAGCTCAAATGATCCTATTGCCTTGGCCTCCGAAAACTGTTGGGATTAGAGGCATGAGCCACCATGCCCAGCCAGGAGTTTATTTTTAAAAGGCATATTTTAAAACCCAATGTCAGAAATTCTAAATCTCTAATGCTAGGGTGACCTAAAGAAATTGGTATACATTTTTCCACCAGGCCCAGCGGCTTATGCCCGTAATCCCAGCACTTGGGGAGGCCGAGGTGGGTGGATTACCTGAGGTCAGGTGTTTGAGACCAGCCTGGCCAACATGATGAAACCCCGTCTCTACTAAAAATAGAAAAATTAGCCGGGCATGGTGGTGGGCACCTTGAGGCAGGAGAATTGCTTGAACCTGGGAGGCAGAGGTTGCAGTAAGCTGAGATCGCGCCATTGCACTCCACCCTGGGCTACAGAGCGAAACTGTGTCTCAAAAAAAAAAAAAAAGAAAGAAAGAAATTGATATACATTTTTAAAGCTCTCTAGATAATTCTAACCCACTAATATTCATGAGAACTGCTGCTCTGGCATAGTGGTTATTTAATTCTTGAATATCATGGACTGTGAAAAACACTTTTTAAGTGGAATAACAAAGTTACCAGTTGTTGTGTTTTGTTTTGTTTTGTTTTCCAAATAATGCATTAAATTAAAATGTAACCTTATTATCACCACCATCTCACTAAAGAAACAACATTTAACAACAACAAAGTCAGGATAGTCATCTTTTGAAATTTAAAAATTGAGGCTGTGGGTGGTGGCTCACGCCTATAATCCCAGCACTTTGGGAGGCCAGGCGGGCGGATCACAAGGTCAGGAGATCCAGACCAACCTGGCTAACACAGTGAAACCCCGTCTCTACTAAAAAAAAAAAAAAAAAAATTTTCCCGGGCGTGGTGGCAGGTGCCTGTAGTTCCAGCTACTCGGGAGGCTGAGGCAGGAGAATGGCGTGAACCCGGGAAGTGGAGCTTGCGGTGAGCCAAAATTGCGCCACTGCACTCTAGCCTGGGCGACAGAGCTAGACTCCGTCTCAAAAAAAAAAAAAAAAAAGAAAAAAAAGAAATTAAAAAATTGGAATAACATAACTTTTTGGCAACTTAATACATTGCCTTTGTTGTTGTTGTTGTTGTTTTAATTGCAAATCAGAATGGTGAATACTTTATAATGGAATGGCCCTGATTTAATATATGTGTTAGAACTCTTGTGGTATGGGAAATAAATATGAATCAATTCTATGCCTTGGCCTATAGCTGATAGCCTTTAAATATCTCCTTCCTTCCACCCAGATTGCCTTTCCCCCTCATCCACAGCTGACTCAGTGTTTAAGACTTGGTTCAAGTGTCACCTGCTCAAGGAAGTTTTCTGCTCCTCCTTTTCTTCTTCAAAGCTGAGTTTGGTGCATCTCCTTTTTGCTCCCCCTAACATTCTGTATGTACACACCTCTGTCATACTATGTGTAAACTAAGCATTAGTTATTTCTTTTCTTTTCAGTTTCCTTAATTATACCACGACTCCCTTGAGGGGAAGAACCATGTCTGTACCTCCACAATCTAGCATGGTGGTTGTGCTTAATAGGTGTTCAAAAAATACTTGCTGAATGAACACAGAACTAAGTGAGTTTTACAGTCTGTCAGAGAAGCTAAAACCTGGGTGTGCATAAGCATAGCAATAGGTGGAAAGTCATAAATGGCTTAAGAGAAGTGAAGTTTTTTAAGAAGAGCAGAGGAAGTTGGTTACAGCTGTGTGAGGACACCAGGAGAGGATCATAGAGAAGAGGCTATCTGAGGTTTCCTGGGAATCTATACAGGATGTGCTCATGCAGTGTCAGGAGAGGACAAGAAGCATGGAAGGAACAATGCAAGCAAAGGCATAGCACTGGAAAAACATGATGGAAGAGAATATGCCAGTCATATTTCACTTAATTGGAGCCCAGGGTTTGTAATACATAATTAAGACAGGATGGTTGGTGGGTTTACAGAAAAGATATTGAGGAGCCATAGAAACCTTTGGACAAGAACATAATTAGAGTGGGCTTTTAGGCAAAAAACGAGTGTGAGAGCTGCATGAGGGATGCGGCAGAGCCTGGAGTCCAGGAGGCAGCTAAGAGCCCACTGTGATCTTGGGGAAAGAGAAAATGTGGGCAGAACTAATGGAGATGGAGTGGAATTAGAAAGGAGATGGTCATATGGCTAGCCAGTTTTCCCAGCACCATTTATTAAATAGGGAATCCTTTCCCCATTTCTTGTTTTTCTCAGGTTTTTCAAAGATCAGATGGTTGTAGATATGTGGCATTATTTCTGAGGGCTCTGTTCTGTTCCATTGATCTATATCTCTGTTTTGGTACTAGTACCATGCTGTTTTGGTTACCGTAGCCTTGTAGTATAGTTTGAAGTCAGGTAGCGTGATGCCTCCAGCTTTGTTCTTTTGGCTTAGGATTGACTTGGCGATGCGGGTTCTTTTTTGGTTCCATATGAACTTTAAAGTAGTTTTTTCCAATTCTGTGAAGAAAGTCATTGGTAGCTTGATAGGGATGGCATTGAATCTATAAATCACCTTGGGCAGTATGGCCATTTTCACGATATTGATTCTTCCTACCCATGAGCATGGAATGTTCTTCCATTTGTTTGTATCCTCTTTTATTTCATTGAGCAGTGGTTTGTAGTTCTCCTTGAAGAGGTCCTTCACGTCCCTTGTAAGTTGGAATCCTAAGTATTTTATTCTCTTTGAAGCAATTGTGAATGGGAGTTCCCTTATGATTTGGCTCTCTGTTTGTCTGTTATTGGTGTATAAGAATGCTTGTGAATTTTGTACATTGATTTTGTATCCTGAGACTTTGCTGAAGTTGCTTATCACCTTAAGGAGATTTTGGGCTGAGACAATGGGTTTTTCTAGATATACAATATGTAGAAAGCTGAATCTGGATCCCTTCCTTACACCTTATACAAAAATTAATTCAAGATGGATTAAAGACTTAAACGTTAGACCTAAAACCATAAAAACCCTAGAAGAAAACCTAGGCAATACCATTCAGGACATAGGCATGGGCAAGGACTTCATGTCTAAAACACCAAAAGCAATGGCAACAAAAGCCAAAATTGACAAATGGGATTTAATTAAACTAAAGAGCTTCTGCACAGCAAAAGAAACTACCATCAGAGTGAACAGGCAACCTACAAAATGGGAGAAAATTTTCGCAACCTACTCATCTGACAAAGGGCTAATAGCCAGAATCTACAATGAACTCCAACACATTTACAAGAAAAAAACAAACAACCCCATCAAAAAGTGGGCAAAGGATATGAACAGACACTTCTCAAAAGAAGACATTTATGCAGCCAAAAGACACATGAAAAAATGCTCATCATCACTGGCCATCAGAGAAATGCAAATCAAAACCACAATGACATACCATCTCATACCAGTTAGAATGGCAATCATTAAAAAGTCAGGAAACAACAGGTGCTGGAGAGGATGTGGAGAAATAGGAACACTTTTTACACTGTTGGTGGGAGTGTAAACTAGTTCAACCATTGTGGAAGTCAGTGTGGCGATTCCTCAGGGATGTAGAACTAGAAATACCATTTGACCCAGCCATCCCATTACTGGCTATATACCCAAAGGACTATAAATCATGCTGCTATAAAGACACATGCACACGTATGTTTATTGCAGCACTATTCACAACAGCAAAGACTTGGAACTAACCCAAATGTCCAACAATGATAGACTGGATTAAGAAAATGTGGCATATATACACCATGGAATACTATGCAGCCATAAAAAAGGATAAGTTCATGTCCTTTGTAGGGACATGGATGAAATTGGAAATCATCATTCTCAGTAAACTATCGCAAGGACAAAAAACCAAACACTGCATGTTCTCACTCATAGGTGGGAATTGAACAATGAGAACACATGGACACAGGAAGGGGAACATCACACTCTGGGGCCTGTTGTGGGGTGGGAGGAGGGGGGAGGGACAGCATTAGGAGATATACCTAATGCTAAATGACGAGTTAATGGGTGCAGCACACCAGCATGGCACATGTGTACATATGTAACTAACCTGCACATTGTGCACATGTACCCTAAAACTTAAAGTATAATAATAGTAAAAAAAAAAAAAAAAAAAAAAAAGAAAAGAGATGGTCGTAAAATGTAAAATCTACGGTCTTGGCCAGTCACTGGATGGGGGAGTCAGTGGCATAGAGTCAAGGAGAAGGAAGGAGTGATAAAGAGAACTTTAACCTCTGAACATGGGCCTGGGAGAATATGGTGATGATGATGCCATTGGCAGAAATGGGGAAAACAAGAAGATTATGGGGATGAGAGGAAGGTGGAGATGTGAAATGCCAGAATTAGAATTTTGGAAGTTACCTTCCAAAAGGCTATTAGTTAACAACAGGCAATGCAACAAGCAACAGGCAATGTCTTGCAACAGGCAATGCAACAAGAGAGGTAGAAAGAAACCAGAAGGATATATGACTGTTCTGTTCAACCAGTATTTGTCACCATAGCATAGAGTCGAAAACTAGAAAAGGCCAAATAGGATGAGGACTAAGAAAGAACCACTGAACTTGGAGATCATTGAACTTTGTCAATGGTCATTTCTTTGAGAGAGTAAAAGCTATTTGCAGGATGTGAAGGTTTAAGTGGCTTGGAGGAAGGAGAGCTGACAAGTGCAGTCTTGTCTCTTCCCAGAAGTTCCCCGTTGAAAGAGCAAAAAGTAGGAGAGTAGCTCTTGTAGGGTATGGGTGGAGAACTTTGTTGTTGTTCCTGTTTGTCACTGATAAGGAGGCACTGGTGGAAGGGAAAAAATTGAAAATGAAAGAGACACAGTTGAGATTTGTAAAATGTGTATTAACCCCATTTTACAGGTGAGGAAACTGAGGCTCAAAGAGGTTAAATAACTTGTCAATAGCCAAAACCAGTACTAGCAGAGAAGGAAACTGAATCCTGGTTTTACTGACTTGGAAATATATGATCTCCTGATCACATCATGCTAACGAACTCCCCACCAAATATTGGAAAATATTAGTCTGATACAGCCCTCAATGGATACATGAAAATGTATCAATGGCTTGTCATTCCTTTTGCTTACATTTTCAGGCTGTGTGATAGTCTGTAAAGTCACATGCTTAATAATAAACAGAAGAGTCCTTATAAAAATGTGACTCAAGAGGAGTCAAAAATGTATTTAGCTGTTGCATCTTTCTCTCCTACTTAGAACACTTAAAAAAAAAATCAGCCTCAGGTTGAATTTTTTTTATGTTTTTTTCTTCCCTTTTGTTTTGTTTTGTTTTTCAGACAGGGTCTCACTCTGTTCCCCAGGCTGGAATGCAGTGGCACAATCATGGCTTGCTGCAGCCTCTATTTTAGCAGGCTAAGGTGATCTTCCCACCTCAGTCTCCCAGGTAGCTGGGACTACAGGCATGTGCCACCACAGCCTGCTAATTTTTATATTTTTTGTAGAGAAGGGATTTTGCCATGTTGCCCAGGCTGGTCTCAAACTCCTGGGCTCAAGTGATCCACTGGCCTCGGCCTCCCAAAGTGCTAGGATTACAGGTGTGAGCCACCACACCCAGGCTTTTTTTTTTTTTAACTTACTAGAGATGAGGTCTCACTATGTTGCCCAGGCTGGAGTGCTGTGGCTATCACTGGCATGATCATGACACAATACAGCCTCGAACTCCTTGGACTTCAGGGATCCTCCCGCTTCAGTCTCCTGAGTAGCTGGGATTACAGGCGCCTACCATCACACCCAGCTCTTTAGGGTGCTTCTGTGTTCTGTTTGCTGCTGATGCTGAGCAGGTGGAATCACTTCTCAGAGGGAAGCAATGCAGTTGCTTGAAGCAGAACAGGTTTAACCTTATATAATACACACGTTTACCACATTAATAGGTAATTAAGATTTAAATAGTTTATAAAGCCTTTCTTCTACCTTCTACTGGTCTAGACTAAAACAAGGGTCTGCTTTTATCAAATAAGTCAAGTAGACAAAAATATCAAGTACTTAAAATCAATACAGGGTCCCCAAATTCGATGCCAAAGCAGGGCCTTGATATGGAAAAGAATCTGGTCCTAGAGTATGCTTTGTTTTCAAAGATAATATTAATTTAACTGATTAAGATCTGGGTATGTGGGCATGTCTAAAAGTAAATGCTACAAAAAAATCTTTAAACACCTTATGCATATACCAAGTTTTGTTTTGCTGGTAAACTGGTTTACAGGCTTGAAAACAGGTTTTGCAAGTCCTAAAACTTACACAAGTCAGGTGCTCTCTTAAAGAGAAACAGTGTGAGATTGCTAGGGTCCCTACCACAGCCTTGGAAGAAACTGGGGCAAAAGAATGGCCTGGAAGCTTGCTCTGCATTAGCTCTGCAGAAAAACCACCTCTGGCTGCAAATCCCTCCTGGAGGAACTGTCCTCGTATATAGCCCTGCCTAGTTAGCTTCCTTCATTTATTATTGTTCCTAAGTCTTATTTGTTTTTTGTTTTTTGAGACAGAGTTTTTCTTTGTTGCCCAGGCTGGAGTGCAGTGGCGCCATCTCGGCTTGCTGTAAGCCTCCCGGGTTCAAGCAATTCTCCTTCCCCAGCCTCCCGAGTAGCTGAGATTACAGGTGCCTGCCATCACGCCAGCTGATTTTTTGTATTTTTGTAGAGATGGGGTTTCATCATGTTACCCCAGCTGGTCTCAAACTCCTGAGCTCAGGCAATCTGCCCATCTCAGCCTCCCAAAGTGCTGGGATTACAGGTGTGAGCCACCGCGCCGCCCAGCCCTTAACCCTTATTTGAAAGAAACCATCTCATTCCCTGTACTTCAGTCGGTTTGTTCTGCCTCTATGTTGTGGCTATTTTCTCATGTACCTGTAGTAATGCTACATTGTTTGGTATTCTTGTTTGGTCCTTCTTTGAATAATTTCTTCTGCCTTCAGTGCAGAAAATACAAAATAATGGTGAAAAAAACCTCAGCGCTGGGAGCTGCTTATACTAAAAGTTCTTATCGTTGGTGATTTTTACATGGTACTTGCTTTTCAGAAAAGCTGATGTAAAACTGCTTGCTTGACATGCCCCACGTCAGAGTTTGAAGGTATTTGTGTCATCTTTCTGCCTGGTGTGGAAGTCACTTACTACAGTAGAAGGACAGAGAAGTTCACAGCTCCATTGGCTAGACATTTTGTCTTTTTATTGAACTAATCTTCACATAATTAAAGGTGGCTGTCATACCCCATTCTGCACCCCCCACTATCACCCGCAAAGTCTTTTCTTTCTTTCCTTTCTTTCCTTCCTTCCCCTTCCCCTTCCCTTTCTTTCCCCTTCCCCTTCCCCTTCCCCTTCCTTCCTTCCTTCCTTTCTCTCTTTCTTTCTTTTTGACAGAGTCTTGCTCTGTTGCCCAGGCTAGAGTGCAGCGGTGTGATCTCGGCTCACTACAACCTCTGCCTCCTAGGTTCAAGTGATTCTTGTGCCGCAGCCTCCTGAGTAGCTGAGATTATAGCCACGCGCCACCACACCTGGCTAATTTTTGTATTTAGTAGAGATGGGTTTTCGCCATGTTGGACGGGTTGGTCTTGAACTCCTGACCTCAAGTGATCCACCCACCTCGGCCTCCCAAAGTGCTGAGATTTACAGGCATGAGCCACCAAGCCTGGCCATACAAAGTCTTTTCTTTAATAAACAGATTCACTTCTTTAACCATTTTACTTGTAATACTGTTTCCATTCTTACCATCCTTATATCTCTGTATAGATTCCAATTTACCAATCAGCCTCTAAAAGTATAGAATCCAAAACTGAACACAATATTTCACATACTAAACACAAACTCCCCAGAAAATTCATTCTTTTTCTGGACAATGTGTATTTTATTAATAATGTAACCAACATTTCCTGATGAGATATCTACACCAAGTTCATGTAATAATAATTCACTAAAGAGTCAGATGTGGTAGCACTCCTGTAGCCTCAGCTACACAGGAGGCTGGAGTGAGAGGAGCACATGAGCTTAGGAATTTGAGGATTTGAGGCCAGCCTGGGCAACACAGCAGACCCTGTCTCTTAAAAAAAAATTAATTCAATATTTATTTGGCACCTACTATGTTCAATATACTGTGCTTGTGCTTCCTAATCTCAATTTAATAAAGGCTCTTAGGTCAGCGTTTAAAAGTGTTATGATAACAGGGAAAACTTCTCAAAGGAAAATATGTTTTAACTGAGTTTGGAAAGGTGGGAGCCACCTGGACAAAGAAGGTGGCTATGGCAAACAGGTGCTCAGCCAGGCAAAGGCATCTGTGTGGGTATTAACATGGAAGTGGCATGACGCCATATAAGAATGACGAGAGAGAAGAGGATTCCTAAGGGACAATGATTTTGTCCTTTATCTTGACAGCTATGGGATATCATCAGCTTTTTAGCAGGCATCTCAGAAAGACTAAGTGGAATGATGGATAAAATGCTTACATGTTTAGCTCAGCATACAGCATATAATAAGGGCTTGGTACAGGACAGCAGGTGGTTCTGGTTGGTTATTTATGGTTGTAGTGCAAGTTTAGGGAAAGAGAAGCTCATATTTGTATAATGCTTTTGAATTTTCAAATTTGTTTTGTATCCATCATTTCCTTTCATATTTAAAAGAACCATGTAAAACTCACTTATTTCATTTCTAGGAATCCATCCTAGGAAAATAATCCAAATGAGAATAAATTACGGAAAAATGCTTATAAGATGTGTTAAAATTTTAAAAGTCATAGTAGAAATTGCATATGTAGAACAATTTCTGTTATGCATTTAAAGTTGACTGAAAGAAAATGAAACAACATTTTTTTCTGGATAATAGGATTATAAGTGATTGTTTTATTCTTTAAAAAATATTTCTATAATGGATATGTGTTATGTTTATAATGGAGGGAGTAATGTTTCACTTTTCTTTTGTCTTTCTTGATCTTATCAACAGTAACTTAGCCTGGGCAACAAAGCAAGACCCGTCTCTACTAAAAATAAAAATAACAGCCAGGCACGGTGATGCACGCTCATAGTCTCAGCTATTTGGGAGGCTGAGGTGGGAGGATCCCTTGAGTCTAGGAGTTCAAGGCTGCACTGGCACTATGATGCCTAGGTGACAGACAAGACTCTGTCACAAAAATAAATAAATAAATAAATAAAACCTTGTTGCCGGGTGCGGTGGCTCACGCCTATAATCCCAGCACTTTGGGAGGCTGAGGCTGGAGGATCACTTGAACCCAGGAGTTAGAGACCAGCCTGGGTAACATAGTGAGACCCTGATTCTAAAAAAAAAAAAAAAAAAAAAAAAAAAATCAGCCAGGCATAGTGGTGTGCACCTGCGGTTCTAACTACTTGGGAGACTGAGACATTGATCCCAGGAGGTGGAGGCTGCAGTGAGCCCAGATCACACCACTGCACTCTAGTCTTGGTGACAGAGTGAGGCCCCATCTTTAAAAAAAAAAAAGAAAAGAGAAAGAAATGCCAGAGAGTGAGCCCAGCTTACTTCTCAGGCAGAGCTTCATAAGGTAAAAGGGGTTTGGGGAAACCCCAAGGTCTATTCCTGGTTTGTTGTTTGTTTTGTTTTGTTTTTCATATAACAGCTTTATTAACATATACTATACTTCATTGATACATACATACCGTATGATTCACCCATTTAAGGTGTACAATTCAATGGTTTGAGTATATTCACAGAGTTATGCAACCGTCACCACAATGAATTTGAGAACATTTTCTTCACACCAAAAGAAGTATTGTGCCCATTAGGAACCATTCCCCATTTCCCTCCAACGCTCCCTCCCCGAGCCTTAGGCAACCACGGATCTTACTCTCTGTATCTACAGATTTGCCTTTTCCAGACATTTCATATAAACAGAATCAAGAAGTATGGAGTCTTTGTGACTAGCTTATTTCACTAAGCATAATGTTTTCAAGGTTTAACCACGTTGTACAATGTATCACTATTTTATTCCTTTTTATCGACAAATATTAATAGTATTCCTTTTGTTAACATATGGCTAGACCACATTTCTCTGTTTTTCTCTAAGATGGGGTCTTGCTCTGTCACCTAGGCCGGAGTGCAGCAGCGCCATCATAGCTCATTGCAATCTCTGACTCCTGGGCTCAAACGACCCTCCTGCCTCCGGCTACCAAGTAGCTGGGACTACAGGCATGCGCCACTAAACCCAGCTATGCCCAGGCTGGTCTCAAACTCTTGGCCTCAAACAATCTTCCCACCTCAGCCTCCCAAAGTGCCAGGATTACTGGCATGAGCCACTGTGCCCAGCCTAGACCACATTTAATTTGTCTATTCAGCAGCTGATGGACATTTGAGTTGTTTCCACTTTTTGGCTATTAAGAGTAATGCTTCTGGCTGGGCATTATGGAATAATGCTTCAGCCTGGGTGACAATGTGAGACTTTGTCTCAAAAAAAAAGAAAAAAAAGAGATGGGTTTTCGCCATGTTGGCCAGGCTGGTCTCAAACTCCTGGCCTCTCTGAGGCTTAATGAGACTAAATAATTTGTTTCACATTACGTAGCAAATAGGTGGAAATAACAGCATTTGAACTCAGGTCTTCCTCCTTTCAGAACTGGCTCTCTAACATACTAGACTAGACACATACTGCTTAAACATTACCACATATTTTACGTCCATTTGTTGGAAATGACTGTTTCCCCCATTTTCACCACCACTTCTGCAGAGGATTACTTGAAAAAAGTATATGCTAGGCCAGGCATGGTGGCTCACATCTGTAATCCCAGCACTTTGGGAAGCCGAGGCTGGAGGACTGCTTGAGCCCAGGAGTTTGAGACCAGCCTGGGCCACATCTCTACAAAAAATTAAAAAAAGAATTAGCTGGATGTAATGGTGCATGCCTGTGGTCCCAGCTACATGGGAGGCTGAGGTGGGAGGATCACTTGAGTCCGGGAGGTCAAGGCTGTAGTGAGCTATGATTGCACCACTGCACTCCAGCCTGGGCAACAGAGCAAGACCCTGTCTCAAAATAATTAAAATAAAATAAAAATAAAAAATTTAAGAAGTATATGCAAATTCTCAGTAGCTTTACTCTCAAAGAGTGACTTGGTATCCACATTCTGGAGACCCTTTCATGTGGCTGTCTCTATCCCGACTTCTTAGGAGAAGTTGTTCATGATCACTTTTCTGGCGCAACTCCTTAAAAGCACAGTCAGCAGCATTCAAAGCGGCTCCTGGATGCCTGCCCTACAGGGACTTTTGATGATGTCTGTACTATTTTGAGATAAAAAGAGTTCTGCATCCAGCAGTCCAGAAACATTCATCCCAACATCAGCTTTTAAGTCCCTTGTTACATTTACATGATGGAGGCTGCCGAAGACTTGAGTTGTTTCCAGATCCAGTGAAGCAAGTGGTATTTCACTCCTTTTTGAGATGAGCTGCAGATGAGGCAAGACGCTGATCACTACGTGGTGACTAACACCACCATCACGCCTTCAGATACTGCTAATTTTGGAATGGCCAGATTTGCTTCAGATCTTTTCAGAAAACCAGAGTCGTTGTCACCTGTACTTGCTGGCATTCTCACACTAAATTACATGGTCATGGTAAAATATTATGGAATTTACACTCATCTTGAGAATCATCTAACAATGATGTTAGATGTAATTATATGATAAAATATTCTTTTTTTCCCTTTGAGATGCATACTAAAAAGTATTTAGGGATGAAACTAAAGAGTAAGCTCCTAAACAGACTACGAGAGGCAGACACAACTGAATATTTAATACAAGCAATTAAAAAATACATGCCCATTCCTCGAGTCACTGAGATTTCACTCTGTGTGCAACCTTTCAGATCTAACAGAAATTATTTACACTGAAGTGCACAGAGAACAGCAAAGATAAACTATACAGCACATGTGTCAAGAAGTGACATGTTAGGTGAGGATAAGTGATATTTGAATATCACAAGATCAAGCTAACATCACCAAATAAAAAGATTGTAACAGTTTCAAGTCATAAAGACTGATGTATGGAGCAATAACCGATCCTTGCAAGGAGAAGTTATTCTTGCAGTAGTTGTTTTTAATCTTGCTCTTGGCTGCTGCCCTAGATAAATTAAGATTGAAGCTTTCAGGATGTATGAGGTTGAATTTACAGTGACAAAATGTGCAGGGCTTGCAGACCCAGCGATTGCTGCCCTCAAGAATAGGTAAAGGCTGGGTCGCCATCTGATTCTTTATCTATATGACAATTTGCTTAGCTCTTTATAAATTTTGGTGGGCGGGTTCAATTGGGAGTTCTGTTGTTTTCTATACTCAGCTATGTTATGTGTCAATTCTAATTTAAATTCAGTGTCTGATGAAAACAAAACAAAACAAAAAATCAGCTCTCCACCATTCATCTACTTTATGTGTTATCCAAGATCTCTGCCTTGGTTTCACAAATGGCTAACCCTCCTTTTTTGCCATTCCCTTGAGGAAATACAGGAACATATTTAATTTATTTATTTACTTATTTATTGAGATGGAGTCTCATTCTGTTGCCCAGGCTGGAGTGCAGTGGCGCCATCTCGGTTCACTGCAACCTCTGCCTCCCGGGTTCAAGTGATTCTCCTGCCTCAGCCTCCTGAGTAGCTGGGAATACAGGTGTGCACCATCATGACCAGCTAATTTTTGTACTTTTAGTAGAGATGGGGTTTCACCATGTTGGTCAGGCTGATCTTGAACTCCTGACCTCATGATCCACCCACCTCGGCCTCCCAAAGTGCTGGGATTACAGGCGTGAGCCACCATGCCCAGCCCTAACGACATATTTTTTTTAAAGTCCCTTTTACCCCTGCTTGAGCAATTCCAGCGAAAGGAGTTTGGAAGTGAAGAAAGAAAAGAAAGGACAGCTAAGACCTAGAGAAAATCGTGGTCATACAATTTCAGTAGTTAAAATGAACTTTGGAAGCTGTTTGTGGCTCTTTATAATTTATTCTTCACCTCTTATCAAAAACAAACCCAGTGTAATTGGCTTGTGTATGCTCAGTAAATACCTCGAAATCCTACAGTTCATAGTAATTTCTTTCTGCCACTAAGTCGGTTTGAATCGTTGAGCATTAATCAACAGTAGATTATACTGGGGATTCTCAAGCAATTGAGAATTGCTGACCTTTAAATGCTGACAGGCTAGTTACCAAACTCCATGGCCAAAAATACTCTGTATTTGTATGGTGATTATATTTTCTAAAGCTAAAATTGAGACATATGATCTGATAATGAGATGAAATATTTTAACTCAGAAGGTTTTGCCACCATACACACTTGACAGTTAACAGAATATTTTGGCCAGACAGGGTGGCTCACACCTGTAATCCCAGCACTTTGGGAGGCTGAGGCAGGCAGATCACTTGAGGCCAGGAGTTACAGACCAGCCTGGCCAACATGGCGAAACCCTGTTTCCAACAAAAATATGAAAAAATTAGCTGGGTGTGGTGGTGCACACCTGTAATCCCAGCTACTCAGGAGGCTGAGGCAGGAGAATCACTTGAACCCGGGAGGCGGAAGCTGTGATCACACTACTGCACTGCAGCCTGGTCTATGCTCTGTCTTGGGGAAAAAATAGATATATTTTGCCATTCTACTCCCTATTCATAATTGCTTTCATTGTTGTATATTGGGCAGCCCTGGTCTTAATCAAACCCTTCTGATATGGTTTGAATGTCTCCTCCAAAACTCATTACCAGTATACCAGTATTGGAAGGTGGGGTCTTTAAGAGGTGTGATTTGGCCAGGCCCTTATGAATGGATTAATGCTGTTTTGGGGGAGTGGGTTAGTATCTCAGGAGTTGCTTCCTGACAAAGGACGAGTTCAGTCCCCTTTTTCTCTGTGTCTCACACGTCTCCTTGCTCTCTTGCCTTCTGTCATGGAAAGCCCCTCACCCAGTGCAGGCACCATGCTCTAGGACTTCCCAGCCTCCAGAATCAGAAGCCAAATAAGCTTATTTTTTAAAAAATAAAGTACCCAGTCTGTAGTATTTTACTATAGCTACAGAAAATGGACTAAGATGCATTGCATTCATTAAGATGGGAACCAAAACAAAGAACATATATTAAAGAGAAAAAAATCTAAAATGAAATAGCAGTAAAGTAACTGGAAATCATGGTGCTCAGATGTTTAATATTCAGCAATGTTAGATCATTATTTTTAATAAACTTATTTTTTGCAACAGCCATTAGGCCATTTTTAAAAAGGGTTTACAATTCTGGCAGATCTGATGTGTAAGAACAAAAAGAGAGAAAAGCAATCCTGCTGTATTTAGCACTGGGCGGATTATTCTGTATTTAGCACTGGGCAGAGTATTGTGTACAAATTTGGTTTCTCTAATTAAAGAAAGATGTGCACAACTTGGGAACTGTCCCGAAAATTCAACCAAAACATTCAGAGGCTAGAAAATAATCCATATGGAATTTATCATACAGATATACTTATACAAATGGAAAATAATGAATGTTCATGTTTACTCACTACATTATTTGTAACAGCAAAACATTGGACTCCATCTAGAAGTTCATGAATATGAGACTGGCTAAATGAATAATGGCACATCTATAAAATGAAATTTACTATAGCTGTAAAGGAGATTGAGAAAACTATGTTCTGTTGTGGAAAGATCTCTAAGATTCATTGTTAAGTGAAAAAAGAAAGGTGCTCAACTATGTATGTAATACATGCTACTATCATGTTAAAGTAAAAAGAGGAGTGATATATATTTATTTCTGCTTGTGTATAAAAAAAAAAAAAAAAACCCCCTCTGGAAGTACACACATGAAATCAATAACAGTGATTGCCTATAAAGGATAGGCAGGAACTTGATGAACAGGTGATGGAAGGATAGAGAGGCTTTGTATTGTATAGCTTTGTATACTTTTGATTTTTGATTCTTTCAAATGTATTACTTATTTAAGAACCCAAATAGATAATTTTAAATGAGCAACAAAAAGGAAAAGAAAGCATATGAAGAAGAATTGTCAGAGGGATGAGGACTTAATCTGTGTCTAAACTTATGAAGAGCCCTGAGTAACACATCTTATCTAAGTGTCTCTACAATCAGTGTTAATTACCACATTGTTAACTCAGTTGCAAAGACAAAGAATAAATGAATGGATTGTGCCACAATATAGTTCACTCATGAGTCAAAGACATGGCTGTAATTCGCTAAAGAGAAGACCCAATTAGTAGCCGATTTTTCCAAAATGACAAAGAATTAGTCAATGAAAGAGTAACACAATTCACTACTCCCTAGACTTAATGATGGTTGAAAATCACTTTATAGTTTGCAAACTGCTTTCACATATATTATCTCATTTGATCTATTTTTTTTTTTAAGAGACAGAGCCTCACTCTGTCACCCAGGCTGGAGTGCAGTGACACAATCACAGTTTACTATAGGCTTGAACTCCTGGGCTCAAGTGATCCTCCCACCTCAGCCTCCTGAGTAGCTAGGACTACAGGTGCACACCATCATACTTGGCTAATTAAAAAAATTTTTTTTTGTAGGAGTGGGGTCTCACTATGTTGCCCAGGCTAGTCTTGAAATCCTGGCCTCAAGCAATCCTCCCATCTCAGCCTCCCAAAGTGCTGGTATTAAAAATGTGAGCCACCATGCCTGGCCTGATCCATTTTTATAAAAACATTATGTGATATATAGGACAGAAACTTCTATTGTTATTTTACAAATGAGAAATGGAAATAAAGAGAAGATGAATACCTGCTGATGGTCTTGACCACTAGAACATGATATGTGAAATTGGGACTAGCTTGAAAAATGGGAGGCATGTGGGATCTCAGTCACTGGACTTGCTCAGTCATTGGACTCCTTAGAGGTACTTACAGTGTTTAAATCATTCTACTTCTGCTTTTCACCCTGACTTTATTGCTCAATTGTTAATTTTTCTCTATTCTGGCCCAGGGGTTTAGCTGAATTTCTGACTCATCTTGTTTCTTCATAGCAAAAGGCATAGAAAAAAATTCTTTTTTCTCTTCCATCCATTCCATCTTAAATGTTACTGTATATAAGAATCACAAGGAAAGCTTATTAAAATGCAGATTCCTGGCACCTCTTTCCAAAGATCCTAGATCCTGACTCACTGGGTCATCAATGGAGTCCAGGAATATGCTTTTTCATAAGGATGTGAGTATGATACAGGCAGTCTGACCCTCAATAATATGTTCAACAACTGAGACTATTGTAACTAGTAACTCTGCACAGCTAACTTAAATCAAAGAGGCTTCCCAGATCCCCTTGCAAGCTCATTATTGCTACTACAAAGAGGCAAAGATGAGGAGCTGGGAATGATGATTAGCCCCCAGTGAGTTAAGAGAAGCCCGTGAGGACAGCACACCATGCTAATATTTGCCTGGAATTCAGGAGAAGACATAAAATTAAATTAAAATGAAACAGATTTATATCCTTTACCTCTGAAACTCTGAAAGTATAAGATTACAGTTGTCTTAGGGGGCCTGAATAAGCTGCCTCTTTGCTTCTAAGGAGAATTTCAAGTATTGACCATGTCTACCAAAGACTTAAATGGTTTGAGATTTGGTTACGCTAGTGACTGCCTGCTCCCTCTGCAGCGCTGCAGTGTTCCCCAGTTCCACCGATGGAAGAGGGAACAGAAACAGCAGAGGCCTCTTCGTGGCGACTCTTGTTTACATAACTTTCTCCTCACTCCAATTCTGGGGAAGCCCCCAGTGTGGCTTCTTTGAGAGTTTTGGCCAACATCTATCATTCTTCAGCTGCCCCCTCCATAAGAGATTATTTTGTGAAAGCTGCTTTAAAATTATTTAAAATGGCTTAATGCCTAAAGCACACATTTGTCATCCGCTAAAGGCTTTTATAGTTTTACATAACTTACTCAGTGTTTTTAACTTTGTACTTATGACCCAAGGCAATTATTTCAAAGGACATACTTTTATTAATTGAAATAATAAATACTTTATAGATGTTCTAATAAAATGTGGTGATGTAAAGTTTAAATGGTGTACTGAGTCATTCTAGAATACCCACAAAGCCCACCTCGGTAAAAGCCAAATGGAAAAATCTAGAGGGAGAATGAAACTAATGAAAAATTTGATAATGGTACACTAGGTGAGATCATAGAAACAATGGGGAGAATTGTAAGAGAAGTCTCATGGGTTTTAGAAAGACATATCACCAGAAATTTCATTTGCTAATTGCTTTTCCTTGATTCAAAGACTAGCAAGTGTCAATATAGCTCCTTGCCATGTCTTTCAGTAGAGCATGTCCTCTATAAAAGTAGGAGTCGTTCTGAACTGGACCACTCACTGGCCTTAGGTAGTCACTTAATGCCTGTCGGCTAATTTCCTGCTCTCTATACTCTACATCTATTACTTGACCATTAATTTTCTTTCCAAGAAGGAAACACATAGATCCAGTAACTAGAAGTTTGTTTAAGGATGAAACTGCGTTCTCTATGACATTTGCCTCAAACCTCTAAACTCTTTCACAAATAAACATAATAAGGAGGCTTAGATGAGTGGATCTACTTCTGTCTCGTGGTGAGGTCTTTATCTGAAGATTTTACAACATTCTCATTTGGGTGGGTCATGGAAAAATAAGTAAGAGATTTTATAACAGCTCAAAGGTGTAGGCCAGGACAGCTTGGGTGGCTGACCAGAAAGAACAGTCTCCAGGGAAAAGCAGAGAGGCCTCTGAAAAGTTCTGTCTTCATCACTCATGTATTACCCAGTTTCCTCATCCAGAGTTGCGCCACAAAGCGTTTTGCCTCTCCCCTCCTCTCGCCTCCTCTCCCCTCCCCTCCTCTCGCCTCCTCTCCCCTCCCCTCCTCTCGCCTCCTCTCCCCTCCCCTCCTCTCGTCTCCTCTCCCCTCCCCTCCTCTCGTCTCCTCTCCCCTCCCCTCCTCTCGTCTCCTCTCCCCTCCCCTCCTCTCGTCTCCTCTCCCCTCCCCTCCTCTCGCCTCCTCTCCCCTCCCCTCCTCTCGCCTCCTCTCCTCTCCCCTCCTCTCGCCTCCTCTCCTCTCCCCTCCTCTCGCCTCCTCTCCTCTCCCCTCCTCTCGCCTCCTCTCCTCTCCCCTCCTCTCGCCTCCTCTCCTCTCCCCTCCTCTCGCCTCCTCTCCTCTCCCCTCCTCTCGCCTCCTCTCCTCTCCCCTCCTCTCGTCTCCTCTCCTCTCCCCTCCTCTCGTCTCCTCTCCTCTCCCCTCCTCTCGTCTCCTCTCCTCTCCCCTCCTCTCGTCTCCTCTCCTCTCCCCTCCTCTCGTCTCCTCTCCTCTCCCCTCCTCTCGTCTCCTCTCCTCTCCCCTCCTCTCGTCTCCTCTCCTCTCCCCTCCTCTCGTCTCCTCTCCTCTCCCCTCCCCTCCCCTCCCCTCCCCTCTTTTTTTTTTTTTTGTGACAGTTTCACTGTTATGGCCCAGGCTGGAGTGCAATGGCTTGATCCTAGCTCACTGCAAACTCTGCCTCTTGGGTTCAAGCGATTCTCCTGCCTCAGCCTCCCAAGTAGCTGGGATTACAGGCATGTGCCACCATGTCCAGCTAATTTTGTATTTTTAGTAGAGATAGCGTTTCACCATGTTAGCCAGGCTGGTCTCAAACTCCTGACCTCAGGTGATCTGCCCACCTCAACCTCCCAAAGTGCTGGGATTACAGGCGTGAGCCACTGTGCCCGGCCAAGAGTTTTTTCAAAACTAGGAGACAGGTGGGAAATTTGGAAAGCTATAACTGTAGCTGCTGCCACCTAATTACAGACCAGAACTACAAATCGTGATTTCCAAGGTGGAGACATATTCTATATCTGTGCACCAAAACAGTAGCCACTAGTCACATGGGACTATTGAGCACTTGCTTGTGCCTTGTGTGACTGAGAAAGTAAATGTTTTTTTTTCTTTTTTAATTTTTGTAGGGACGTGGTCTCAACATGTTACCCAAACTGGTCTCCAACTCCTGAGTGCAAGCAATCCTCCCACTTTGGCCTCACAAAGTGCTGGGATTACGGCATGAGCCACTGTGCCTGGCCAAGGAAGTGAATTTTAAATTTTATTTAATTGTAATGAATTTTAACTTAAATAGCTACATGCACCTAGTGGATACTGTATTGGACGGTGCAGTTCTAGACTTTCAGGTGACTTTTCTAGATATTGGATGCCAAGCCCGAATTTCTTTACTGATGGAGTACTGCAACCTTCACCTTAACCAACTCTTGAGCTTGAACCCAAAGTAAAAGAAGGAGGTGGCTGAAAAGTGAAAGGGTGGAGAGAAAAAAAAATACCCTAATCTATTATTAAGGTGGAAGGACGACATGTATACAATTCTAAACCAAGTAGATAAAAAAGAAAAATGTAGTTGATCATCTCAACATTTGATATCTATACTAGACCAACAAACTATTTTGCTTTTTTTCTCCCTTAACTGAATGGAGAGGATTGGCAGATGAATTTGAGATTCTGTAGTGCAATGAAATAGAAATGAAAAACAAACACCAGGCAGGCCTAAGTGGATGTGGATTAAATTAAATATTTAAACCCTACACAGCAGATCTTTTGTAAAGAGCAAGTTTATAAACCAGGAGCTTCAATAATAAAAGGGGGTGTGAATGGTTTTATTTATATCAACCTGCTGTTTGACACCTAGGCCACTGGCAATCTATCCCAGCTGCCAGCAGGTGACTTAAGTATCACAAAATAGAGTTATCCAGTTGTGTGTGTGTGTGTGTTTTGTTTTGTTTTGTTTTGTTTTGACAGAGTCTTGCTCTGTCATGCAGGCTGGAGTGCAGTGGCACGATCTCGGCTCACTGCAACCTCTGCCTCCTGGGTTCAAGCGATTCTCCTGTCTCAGCCTCCCAAGTAGCTGGGACTACAAGCATGTGCCACAAAACCTGACTAATTTTTTTGTATTTTTAGTAGAGAGGGAGTTTCACACTGTTGGTCAGGCTAGTCTCGAACTCCTGACCTCAAAGGATTTACCAGTCTCGGCCTCCCAAAGTGTTGGGATTACAGGTGTGAGCCATTGCACCCAGCCTTCAATTGTTTTAAAACTGCACTTGTATGTATAAATAAACACAAAAGATGAGAGGTATGTACATAAAAAATGTTTATAATTGTTATTTCTATTATTTTAGTTAGGTTATTGTTATTATTGCCTTTATCATTTTGTTTTCTCCAGATTTTTAGCACTGAGCTGAAACTTTTTTTTTTTTTTTAGACAGGGTCTTGCTCTGTTACCCAAGCTGGAGTGCAGTGGGTTGATCACGACTCACTGTAATGTTGAACTCCTGGGCTCAAGTAATACTCCTGCCTCAGCTTCCTGAACAGCTAGGATGTCTGGTTAAATTCTTTTTTTTTTTTTGTAGAGACAAGGGTCTCACTATGTTGCCCAGACTAGACTTGAACTCCTGGCCTCGAGTGATCCCCCACCTTGGCCTCCCAAAGCCCTGGGGTATAGGCTACTGCAAATGGCCCTAAAACATTTCTTAAGAACACATTTTTTCAATAGGGAAAAGCAGAGAAAATAATATAGTAAACACTCACGTGCCTACCATCAAGATTGAACAGTTAGTTGATAGTTTTTTATATTTGTTTTACACATTTCTTTTTTTGAAGAAAGAAATAAAACACTATAGCTATAGCTGAAGCCCCTTGTGTACCCTTCCCCAGTGCCATTGCACTTTCTCCCCAGGAGCAACCTTTAATGTGGATTTAGAATGTTTTCCTATCTTTTTTCCTACCCATTGCAGGTGGGAGATTTTGTACCCTGATGCACTGCCTCTCACAGTGTCTTAGGTAGCCCTGGTCTGAGGTTTTCATTCTGCCCCAAGAGCTGCCATTCTAAGTATTTTTCCCATGCACAAGTGTGTGCGTGTGTGTGATTATTTATATATATATATATATATATGCATTTATTGTGCATTTTAAAACACACAAAGCATGTATATATGTAATTATATGCTCATATATGTAATATACACATATATATTACAAAAGCATATATATAAGTAATATAGATAAGAAGAAGCATATGCTTTGTGTGTTTATTTTATTTTATTTTATTTTTTTAATGGAGTTTCACTCTTGTAGCCCAGGCTGGGATTCAATGGCACAATCTCAGCTCACTGCAACCTCCGCCTCCAGGTTCAAGAGATTCTCCAGCCTCAGCCTCCTGAGTAGCTGGGATTACAGGCACCCGCCACCACATCCAGCTAATTTTTAAAATATTTTTAGTAGCAAGGGGGTTTCTCCATGTTGGCCAGGCTGGTCTCGAACTCCTGGCCTCAGGTGATCCACCTGCCTTGGCCTCCCAAAGTGCTGGGATTAGAGGCGTGAGCCATCATGCCCGGCCTGTCTGTGTGTTTAAATACATATATATATATATACACACATGCACACATGAACATCATGTAGTCCTGCTTTGTGTGTTTAAAAATGCACAATAAATTATATTGCATGTGTTTCTGCAAATTACTCTTTTCATTCAATTTTATGTTTCTGAAAGATGTTAAAACATATACACGTATCTAAATTAGAAAAATTATTTTTTGAAAAAGCCAGGCGCGGTGGCTCACACTTGTAATCCCAGCACTTTGGGAGGCTGAGGCGGGTGGATCATGAGGTCAGGAGTTCGAGACCACCCTAGCCAAGATGGTGAAACCCGGTCTCTACTAAAAATACAAAAATTAGCCAGGTGTGGTGGCACATGCCTGTAGTCCCAGCTACTTGGGAGGCAGAGGCAGGAGAATCGCTTGAACCCAGGAGGCAGAGGTTGCAGTGAGCCAAGATCATGCCATTGCACTACAGCCTGGGTGACAAGAGCAAAACTTTGTCTAAAAAAAAAAAAAGAAAAATTATTTTTTGGCTGGGCACAGTGGCTCACACCTATAATCCCAGCACTTTGGGCGGCAGAGGTGGGTGGATCACCTGAGTTCAGGGGTTCCAGACCAGCCTGGCCAACATGGTGAAACCCCACCTCTACTAAAAATACAAAATGTAGCCGGGCGTGGTGGCAGGCACCTGTAATCCCAGCTACTCAGGAGGCTGAGGCAGGAGAATCACTTGAGCCCAAGATGCAGAGTTTGCAGTGAACTGAGATCTTGTCATTGCACTCCAGCCTGGGCAACAGAGTGAGACTCTGTCTCTAGAAAATAAAAAAGTAAAGAAAAAGAAAAATTATTTTTTAAAAGGCTTTCCATCAAAAATCACCAGCATGGCTGGGCATGGTGGCTCACGCCTATAATCCTAGCAATTTGGGGGACCAAGGCAGGCAGATTGCCTGAGCTCCGGAGCTAGAGACGAGCCTGGGCAACACGGTGAAACCCCGTCTCTACTAAAATACAAAAAATTAGCCAGGCGTGGTGGCTTGCGTCTGTAGTCCCAGCTAATCGGAAGGCTGAGGCAGGAGAATCACTTGAACCCCAGAGGCACAGGTTTCAGTAAGCCGAGATCGCACCACTGCACTCCTGCCTCCTGGGTGACAGAGTGAGACTCCATCTCTGGAAAAAAATTAATAAATAAAATAATAATAATAATAATAAAAGGAAACTTTTTTCTAGAACTCTATGGTGTGTATTTTCATGTCACCTCATTTGAGCTTCCTAAGAAGTCTAGGAAGCAGGTATTATTATTAATCCCACCTAACAGATGGAGAAACATCATTCAAGAAGTTGAGACTTGCCCAAGGCTAAATAGTTAACAAGCGGCTGAACCTGAAATCACAGCCCGGCTTTCACCCCTGGCTTTGCAGGCGGGAGTTTTGCACCCCGCCATGCACTGCCTCTCACAGTGCCTTGGGCAGCTCCAGCCTGGTGTTTTCATTTCGCCCTAAGAACGGTCAGTGGAGAGTAAAATCTGTTGGGCAAACTTCTCCCTTGCTGACCAACAAAAGGCAAGAGTCAAGAAATCAGGAAGAGGGAAGAGAAACAGAGCAAATGAGGAAAACAGAAAGAGGAAATAACAACCTGGAACATTGGTGGCTCTGTGGTTAAAAAGAGAGGAAAATATAAATGGAGAGAAATGGTCATTTTGGTCAAGTATAAAAGACAGACAAAGGTTGCTGAAGATTGAGAAGAGAAAGAGGTTAGACACCATATTCTACCCCACATCTTTCAGTACCTTTGCTGGCAACCCCAGGGTTGGAGGGTGGGGCCGGGAGCAACTCTTCACTTCCCCTAGAGCAGAGTTTCCCCAAATATAGCAGATACCAAAGATAATTTTAGATATTACAATAACAGGCATTAGCTGAATGGCAGGGTACAGAAATGAAATCTTTTGAAATTGTTTTAATCCTTCTCTCCCCAGTTGACTGAACAGTCTGCATCAAATGGAGCAGCAAAATAATTATTTCATTTTCTTTAACGACCACCTTCCACCACACTCAATCTCTCTGTCATTGTAGGGAAGAAAGATTATTCCCTCTTTCCAAATATTTCCCATATTCTTGGTAAGCCATTAACTTGAAGAAAGGTAAGTTTCTCTTAACTACCTCTTGGGCAGAGCCCATAAATGTCTGATCAGTTTTAGTTACCAGAAAAAGCCAGTGTAGTTTAAATTTTTAATTTCGTATCCAAATTAGTGTTTGCCTGGTGCCCTCCTGCATCCCTCTAGGTTCCTTTCTTCTCCGGGGAAGGGAACACATGCCCCCCCCCCCACAAGAGATGCCCTGTGGTCCTCTCCGGGCTGCATGGCCCCTCCCTGGCTACTGATGCCCGCTTGTCCAGGAATCCGAGTTCTGACTCTCACAGCAGTGTGAAGGTGAGCTTTTTGGTGAGCTGTGCAGTTCCCTGACATGGGAGGGTCACCGGGGCTTGACCACTTCAACTGTCCCTCAGCTCCCATTCCCAGGGGTCACGATTAAGGGTCACACACATCCAAACTCTACAGGGTGCACACTGGGCTCCCCAGGTCCCCTCACACTCTACAGGCTGCGAGCCGCACCTTTCAGGCTATCCCATTCTCGTGAATTCTCCCAGGCCCCTCACTGAACCTCCACGTCATGCTACCTGCCACCCGACCCCAACCCCTATCCCCAGCATCTCCAGCTCCACTTCCATGGACTCTGACTGGATGATGATGAAGCTGCAGGAGCAGGCGGGGCACGGTGATAAGCCCTGAGGAGGTGTCTGGCCTCAGTCTTTCAGCTCTGCGGAATGGCGGGAAATGCAAAAGCCCTTCTCTGTTCTCAACCGTGGACCCCAGTCTCCAGTGTGATTACATCTACTATGGCTAAGCCACCTCTCTCATGCTTAGCCTCCTTTCTGTCCCTACTCAGAGAGAGAGCAAGCCTTCTTTAGGCAACAGCATCCATCCACAAACTAAGACCATTAGGCCTTCCTCATGCTTATTTTCACCGTACACTGTATAGTCATGCATTGCTGAACAACAGGATATGTCTGGGAAACGCATCATCAGGTGATTTCATCATTGTTCAAACATCCTAGAGTGCACTTACACAAACCCGGATGGCACAGCCTACTGTATATACTGGATGTATATCATACATCCAGGCTGTATGATATAGCCTATGGTTCCCAGGCTACAATCCTGCATGTATACGGCATGGTGCTCAATACTGCAGGCAATTATAACACAATGGTAAGTATTTGTGTGTATCTAAACATAGAAAGGGTACAGTAAAAATGCAATATGAAAGATTTTTTTTTGGCCAGGCATGGTGGCTCACGCCTGTAATCCCAGCACTTTGGGAGGCCGAGGTGGGCGGATCACGAGGTCAGAAGATCGAGACCATCCTGGCTAACATGGTGAAACCCCGTCTCTACTAAAAAAAAAAAAAAAAAAAAAAAAAAAAAATACAAAAAATTAGCCGGGCGTGGTGGTGGGCGCCTGTAGTCCCAGCTACTTGGGAGGCTGAGGCAGGAGAATGGCGTGAACCCGGGAGGCGGAGCTTGCAGTGAGCGGAGATCGTGCCACTGCACTCCAGCCTGGGCAACAGAGCGAGACTCTGTCTCAAGAAAAAAAAAAAAAAGATTTTTTTTTAAAGGAACACCTGTCTAGGCACTTTCCATGACTGGAGCTTACAGGACTGGAAGTTGGGTAAGTCAATGAGTGGGCAGTGAGGGGATGTGAAGGCCTGGGACATTCTGTGCACTGCACTTAGGCTACATTAAATTTATTTTAAAAATTTACTTTCTTCAATAATACATTAACTTTTTAAAATTTTTTAAAGTTTTTTAATTTTTATTTTTTACTTGAGGCAGAGTCTTGCTCTGTAGTCCAGACTGGAGTGCAGTGGCATGATCTTGGCTCACTGCAACCTCTGCCTCCCAGGTTCAAGGGATTCTCCTGCCTCAGCCTTCCCAGCAGCTGGGATTACAGGCGACCGCTACCACACCCAGCTAATTGTTGTATTTTTAGTAGAGACTGGTTTCAACATGTTGGTCAGGTTGGTCTCGATCTCCTGACCTCAAGTGACCCGCCCGCCTCGGCCTTCCAAAGTGCTGGGATTACAGGAGTGAGCCACTGCGCTGGGCCAATTTTTTTTTTTTTTTTTTTTGATAGGAAGTAGGATTTATTAATGAGCATTAGGAGGGGACAGCACAGTGGAATCTCTCATGAGCTCAGAGTCCGATACTTGTCCAGGGCGCCGCGAGTGGGGATGTATCGGACCCCACAGCCATCTGGGATGAGCCGCTTCTCAGCCACGTGTCTTCAAATTGATCCGAATCGAAGGTGGTAAAGCCCAGTCTCCCACACCTGGGTCTTCTGGCGCCGGGAACCTGTCCTTGGCCCTGCACAGTCACGTGCTCCGTGTTCCGCGGTTTCGTGCGGACCGACTTGACGACCCGGCCCTTGTGAACCTGGCCCCGGCCGTGGGGGCTTTCCACAGGCACCTGCAGGCCTGTCTGGAGCCTGCAGCCCCAGCGCAGGACGAGACCTTGTATTGAGGATGACGCAGACGGGGTGGGGAAGCCCTGGGAGGTGAGAGCGTCCCTGCCACCACTTTGACCGTGCGCTTGACATAAATGTGCGCAGCTTCCCCAGCTGCAGAGTGGAGCGGCTCGCGTTCAGCCGACACCAGGTGGGGATCTCACCATGTGGCCAGAGGGGAAGGCTTTTGCCTTCTTCCGTCCCAGGTCAAAGATACACATGTTGGCATCAGGGACACCCCCCAGCCCCCAGCGGAACCGAGGCTTGGGGTGCAAACTCGTTCTTGCAATTCCAGCAACACCGGCAACGCCGAGATCTCCGGGGGCGCAGAAAGGAAAGACCCCTCTATAGTCTTACGTGACCACTATCGCATACGCGGCCTGTAGTTGACTGAAACGTTATCTGGCGCGTGATTGTAGTAACTTTCCGTTTACCATAGACTTTTTTTTTTTTTTTTTCCTGAGACAGAGTCTCGCTCTGTTGCCAGGCTGGAGTGCAGTGGTGCAATCTCAGTTCACTGCCCCCTCTGCCTCCCGGGTTCAAGCGATTCTCCTGCCTCAGCCTCCTGAGTAGCTGGGACTACAGGCACCCGCCACCATGCCCGGCTAATTTTCTGTATTTTTAGTAGAGATGGAGTTTCACCGTGTTAGCCAGGATGGTCTCGATCTCCTGACCTCGTGATCCACCCGCCTCGGCCTCCCAAAGTGCTGGGATTACAGGCGTGAGCCACCGCGCCCGGCCTGAGGTCTGTTTTTTATTTGTAAGGTTTTTTTGTTTGTTTTTTTGAGACAGGGCCTCACTCTCTCACCCAGGCTGGAGTACAGTGGCGTGATCGTGGCTCACTGCAACTTCGACCTCCCGGGCTCAAGCAGTCCTCCCACCTCAGCCTCCCAAGTAGCTGGGACCACAGGTGTGCACCACCATCTGTGGCAAATTTTTGCATTTTTTGCAGAGATGGGGGTCTCGCCATATTGCCCAGGCTGTTGTTGAGCTCCTGAGCTCAAGTGATCCGCCTGCCTTGGCCTTCCAAAGTGCTAGGATTACAGGTATGAACCACCAGCACCTGGTCTCATTTATAAGTTTGTTAAAAACCAAGTGGGTTTAAATAAAAACGTTAGGTTAACAATTGATTGTACAGGTGGTAAGTAGCCATTATGGAAAAAATAGTGAAAGTGGCATTTGAAAGACTGAAGTTTCTGAAACACCGCTTTGGGCTGGTGGCTCACGCCTGTAATCCCAGCACTTTGGGAGGCTGAGGTGGGTGGATCACGAGGTCAAGAGTTCAAGACCAGCCAGGCCAACATGGTGAAACCCCATCTCTACTAAAAATACAAAAATTAGTTGGGTATGGTGGTGTGTGCCTGTAATCCTAGCTACTGGGGAGGCTGAGGTAGGAGAATGGCTTAAACCCAGGAGGCGGATGTTGCAGTGAGCCAAGATCATGTCACTGTACTCCAGCCTGGGTGACAAGCAAGACTCCGTCTCAAAAAAAAAAAAAAAGAAAGAAAATAAATGAGTTAAATTGAGCAAAGTCACTTGTGGCATGCTTAAAGTACTGCTTGCTTACCAATAAGCATGTACTAAATGTCAGCTATTTGCTACAGTATTGAGAGCCTCCTATGTGTTGGTGGGTTTTTAAAAACAGCTTTATTGGGGTATAATTTTTTCTGTCTTTCTTTCTTTCTTTCTTTTTTTTGAGATGCAGTCTCGCTGTGTCGCTCAGGCTGGAGTGCAGTGGCACCATCGCAGCTCACTGCAACCTCTGCCTCACCGGCTCAAGCGATTCTCCTGCCTCAGCCTCCTGAGTAGCTGGGACTACAGCGCATGCCACCACGCCCAGCTAATTTTTGTATTTTTAGTAGAGCTGGGGTTTCACCATGTTGGTCGGGATGGTCTCAAACCCCTGACCTCAGGTGATCTGCCCGCCTCAGCCTTCCAAAGTGCTGGGATTACAGGTGTGAGCCACCGTGCCCAGCGAGGTATAATTTCTACACCAAATAATGTCACAATTTTAAGTGTACTATTCAATAACCTTTAGTCGATCTACGGTTGTGCACCCCTCACCACAATCCAGTTTTAGAACATTTCCATCAGCCCAAAAAGATCTCTCATGCCCATTTGCTCTTCCTCTCCTGTTCCCCAGCCCCAGGAAAACCTAAGCAACTTTAGGTCTCCCTAGTTTTGCCTTTCCTGATGCAAATGGACTCATAGAATATGTCATCTTTTTTGTCTGGCTTCTTTCACTTAGCATAATGTTTTTGCAATTCAGTTATGAATAATGCTGCTATGAACATTCACACACAAGGCTTTGTGTGGACATATGTTTTCATTCCTCTTGGGTAGACGCCCAGGCATAGAATTGCTGGGTTGTATGGTAAATTTATGTTTAACTTTTTAAGAAACTGCCAAACTGTTTTCGAAAGTGGCTGCACCATTTTACATTTCTACCAGCAAAGCATGAGAGTGCCAGGTGCTGTACATCTATTATTTTGAATACGTGTGTGGGCATTTCATAACCACTATTTTAGAGGTGAGAAACTTGTGGTTGCAAGAGGTTAACTAACTTGCAGGAGGTCATTCAGCCTGACAAAGCCAGTATTCAACCCTATCTAGTTCCAAATCCCATCCTTTTCTACTGTGGACTGGCTCTGTGCTGGGTGTTTGTGCTGATTAATAGGGCTGGGGGAGGGCGCTGCAGTAACTCTGCTTGCAGCTCACTCTGTGGAGCCACCCAAGTGATTAGGTGAATAATGGAGCCTGTGACCAGGGAAAACAGAAGGAGGGTTAGTCTTTTTGGACCAGATACCAAGCCCCGACAATATTTACATAATTCATTTGTCTCTCTCTTTTTTTTTTTCTTGAAATAGAATTTCATTCTTATTGCCCAGGCTGGAGTGCAATGGTGCGATCTTGGCTCACTGCAACCTCTGCCTCCCAGGTTCAAGTGATTCCCCTCTCTCAGCCTCCCGAGTAGCTGGGATTACAGGCATGTGCTACCATGCCCAGCTAACTTTTTTTTTTTTTTTGAGACGGAGTCTCGCTCTGTCGCCCAGGCTGGAGTGCAGTGATGCGATCTCCGCTCACTGCAACCTCTGCCTCCCGGGTTCAAGCAATTCTCTACCTCAGCCTCCTGAGTAGCTAGGATTACAGGCACCCACCACCACTCCCGGCTAATTTTTATATTTTTTTAGTAGAGTTGCGGTCTTTCCATGTTGGTCAGGCTGGTCTTGAACTCCCGACCTCAGGTGATCCGCCCACCTCAGCCTCCCAAAGTGCTGGGATTACAGGCAGGAGCCACCGCGCCCGGCTATCTCTTTATGTTTAGAATGAAGCTTCAGTCCAGGTTAACCAGTGACACAGCAAAGGAACAAGCTGAGCACTATAAGGAGTCCCCATCACTGTGGACTTTGACAGCCTCATAATCACTTGGCTGGCCACAGAACAGGGAGAGAAGAATTTTGCTTTCCTCTGTCTCTGAGTCAGCAAGTAATTAGTTACTGAAATCACATCCGCTAACAAGTCCAGGCAACTGCTGACTTGTTGCCTTGTTTTGTATGGCCTTGTTTTGTATGGCTGGCCAAAACACAAACAGCAGGGTGTATAAATTGATTATATAAAGATATGGGAAATGACATAGTCAAATTGAAAATATCAAGCAAAAATTATTGCTTTCTATAATTTTTTTTTTTTTTTTTGGTGAGACGGAGATTTACTCTTGCTCAGGGTGGAGTGCAGTGGTGCGATCTCGGCTCACCGCATCCTCCGCCTCCCAGGTTCAACCGATTCTCCTGCCTCAGCCTCCCAAGTATCTGGGATTACAGGCATGTGTCACCACGCCCAGCTAATTTTGTATTTTTAGTAGAGATGGGATTTCACTGTGTTGCCCAGGCTGATCTCGAACTCCTGACCTCAGGTAATCTGCCCGCCTCGGCCTCCCAAAGTGCTGGGATTACAGGCGTGAGCCACTGCGCCCGGCCACTTTCTATAATCTTTATCTTCAGCAGGATTTTAATATAAGCCTATCTTCTCTTATCCATATCTTTCTATATCACTGTCTCCAGGGGGACTATGTTGGTGTAAACAAGCATGAAGTTGGCATTTTCATTCATCCATCCTTGACATCAGGGGCTGTGTCTTGTTCAGCTTCGTATTCCCCGCAGTGCATAGCATGACGTTGTGTAACATCAACCTTCTTCCTATATCTTGCCTGGACTATTGTTATCCGTCTCCCCGTAGTCATCCTCCATCCATAGCTCCTCTATCCAGGCCATTTTCTACACTTCCTTTTGAATTATCTTTCTAATATGCATCTTTTATTCAAGAAGAAATGATGACATTTTATTATTTTATTTTTTATTTTTAGAGACAGGGTCTTGCTCTGTTGCCCAGGATGGAGAGCAGTGGCGTGATCATAGTGCACTGCAGCCTAGACCTCCAGGGCAAGAGCAATCCTCCCGCCTCACCCCGACTCCCACCCCCAACCTGGGCCGCAGAGTGAGACTCCGTCTCTACAAAAAAAAAAAAAAAAAAAAAAAAAAAAAAAAAAGTATAAAGAAATGCATGGGCTGAATAATCACCAAATTTCAGAAAGTCGTTACATATGTTAGAGATGGAGGGAGCTGCAAATGAGGATTACACAGAGGGTATCAGCTGCACTGATAATGTTTTATTTCTTAAGCTCTGTGGGATACATGGATGTTCATTCCATTATTCTTTTTATCTTTTAGTATGTCTTAAATCTTTCATGGTAACCTTACAATATTATGTAGCTATAAGATAGTTCCCTAGAAAGCCAATATAATAACGTGGAAAAATGAGTCTTCGCTGGGGCAGGCGGGGCCGCGCGGGGCATGCCGGGCCGCGCGGGGCATGCCGGGCCGCGCGCGGGCTTCAGGGAACGGGGCGGAGCGGAGCGCGGCCGCGCTGGCACATCGAGGGGAGAGGCAGCCGCCGCGATGGACGTGTTCCTCGTGATCCGGCGCCGCAAGACCACCATCTTCACTGACGCCAAGGAGTCCACCACGGTGTTCGAGCTGAAGCGCGTCGTGGAGGGAATCCTCAAGCGGCCGCCCGACGAGCAGCGGCTGTACAAGGACTACCAACTCTTGGATGATGGCAAGACACTGGGCGAGTGTGGCTTCACCAGCCAAACAGCACGGCCGCAGGCCCCCGCCACGGTGGGGCTGGCCTTCCGGGCAGACGACGCCTTTGAGGCCCTGTGCATCGAGCCGTTCTCCAGCCCGCCCGACCTGCTCGACGTGATGAAGCCCCAGGACTCGGGAAGCAGTGCCAGTGAACAAGCTGTGCAGTGAGGACCCCCGAGAGGCCCATTACCCCCAATGAAAGAGATTTGGGAGTCTGAAAAAAAAAAAACATGGAAAAAGTTTGTACTATGACATTAAGTGAAACAAATTATCTATTCAAAATGATTACAACTACTTGAAAGCCATCCAAAAATCTTGCAAAGAAAATCCCCGAAGTTACTGTTTTTCACATTGGATGGTGATGTTACCTCCTTATTTCTTTAAAACATTTCCTCTATTTTCTCTTGTGATTGACACTACAAATATAATTGAAAAGCAATAAACCTATTTTAAAAATAAGCATGATATATTTATTACTAAGCCATTTGTACTGTTATGTCACATTTGATTTGTAAATTAATGTTCTGCTTAGCTTTGAGTCTAGCATCATGTGTAAGATGTGAAAGGATGGAGAAGACCGGAGAGAGAGGAGGTTGGCAGGGACCTGAGTTTGTTGACAAAGGATGAAAGCAGAAGGGGCTGGACGCAGTGGCTCATGCCTGTCATCCTAGCACTTTGGGAAGCTGAGGAGGGAGAATCACTTGAGCCCAGGAGTTTGAGACCAGCTTGGGCAATGTAATGGGACCCTGTCTCTACAAAAAATAAAAAAATTAGTCTGGCATGGTATTGTGTGCCTATAGGCCTAGCTACATTTTATTATTTGATTAGATTCATGGTGCTGCAAATATAACAAAGGTGATACCAAACATGTTCATGTATTTTAAAGATGCCTATTGATCTATGGGATGGGCAAAATAAAAGAAAAAATATTTTAAGGCTGTCAATCGCTGTGAAACAAAGTCCATATTCTTTACCAGATCATGAAAGATCATTATGTAACCTGGCTTGCCGACCTACAGCTTTGTTTTTCACCATTCTCTTCCCCTTTCTGCTCTTTCTAGAAGGACTGCTATTCATTCTTCCTGTATTTTTCAGCATCTGCCTCAGGCCTGGACATAGAACAAGTGTTCAATAAATATTTCTTGTTAGATTGAGAGTTGTTTTGACCTGCTAACAGCTATATTAATTCCATAAGCCTTCAAAGGAGACTTCTAAGTCCTAGGACATTCTTCATAGCAGAGGAGGTGTGAGAATGGTGAATAAATGACTACCTATTTTTATTCTTCTTCTCAGAGTAGACTCACTGATTCATTCAACCTATGTCTTGAATGCTTTTAAAGGTCAAATCTTTATTGTGAAGTTGTACAAATGGGCCGGGCGCAGTGGTTCATGCCTGTAATCCCAGCACTTTGGGAGGCTGAGGTAGGTGGATCACCTAGGGTCAGGAGTTCGAGACCAGCCTGACCAACATGGAGAAACCCCGTCTCTACTAAAAATACAAAATTAGCTGGACATGGTGGCACATGCCTGTAATCCCAGCTACTTGGGTGGCTGAGGCGGGAGAATTGCTTGAACCTAGGAGGCAGAGGTTGCAGTGAGCCGAGATCGTGCCATTGCACTCCAGCCTGGGCAACAAGAGTGAAACTCCGTATCGATCGAAAAAAAAAAAAAGGAAAAGAAATTGTACAAACGGCTGTTCCTCAATTAGAAGAAATTAATAAAGAAATAGCAACTGAGTGTTAATTTTCCTAACGTTAGACAATTTAGTGAAATGTAGTTTGAAAAGCTTTAATGGTCATTTAAACTTGAACTGCTAATTATTTTCTTAGAAAGACATAAAAATAAATGAAAGAAAGAAAACATAAATGAAAGATCTCCATAGACTATTAAAGGCTGCCTATTCTTTACAAATATCATGGAGGTCAACATTTAGCAGTTCCGTCAACGCTATTCTGGGAATTGGATGAGTCAAGACTATTAAGAGAATAAAAAAATTACCCAATTTCAAATTAGCATATGCATTTGTAAATTTAATGATACAGTAATGATTTTACAATCATACTGTCCTATGCTATTATATGTATGCCAGCCATATAAGCAAGTTGACAGAATTTTTATCAGACCCTTTAATTATATACATATAGACATTATTTAAAAATTAAACTAGGTACAAAAAAACTAGGAAAAATATTTGTAGCTAATTTGACAAGAGTTGTTAGTACAGTGTTACATAAAAAAGCTATTAAGATAAAACACCGTCTCCAACAGTGCTGACGGGCAAAAGGCATGAAAAGACAAAGGAGTTAATATGATTAACAGATAACATGGAAAAGTTATTCAATTTCAACTTCACCAGAAATGAGTATACCAGTTTTTGCTAAGCAAATTAGCCAAAGTTAAAGAACTAGTGACATCATCCAAAGCTTCTAAGTATGTGATAAAACAAGGAACTGATATATGTTTGGTGGCAATATAAAGTTTGTACAATCCTCCAGTGTGGCAGTAAGTATATGCAAGGATCTTAAAAATGTTCATGCTTTTTGGTAATTTAACTTCTGGAATCTATACTTAGGGAATGATCCTAAGTGAGAAAAAAAATGTACATTATGCAGAAAGACGTTTGTCAAAGTATTATTTATGGTTGCAAACCACCTGAATGTTGAGCAGTAGGAGAACACACGATAAATTATTATATATTTATTTGAGGATATATTTATATAAATAGATATGATGTTTATTAAATATTTATTTGAGCAAATATGAATCAACATGGACAACTTCCATAATCATAATGCCGAGAAGGAAATAAAAGCAAGTTGTAGAATACTTTATACATTTCAGGATACTAATTATATAAAGCTTGAAACATGCAAATAATATTACATATTACTTAGCAATATATACATATGTGGTAAAAGTATAAAGAGTAGGCTGGGCGTGGTGGCTCGCGCCTGCAATCCTAGCACTTTGGGAGGCGAGGCAGGCGGACTGCCTGAGCTCAGGAGTTCGAGACCAGCCTGGGCAACACGGTGAAACCCCGTCTCTACTAAAATACAAAATAAATTAGCTGGTGTGGCCGTATGCGCCTGTGGTCCCAGCTGCTTGGGAGGCTGAGGCAGGAGAATTGCTTGAACCCAGGAGGCAGAAGTTGCAGTGAGCTGGGATCACGCCACTGCACTCCAACCTGGGCCGCAGAGTGAGACTCCGTCTCTACAAAAAAAAAAAAAAAAAAAAGTATAAAGAAATGCATGGGCTGAATAATCACCAAATTTCAGAAAGTCGTTACATATGTTAGAGATGGAGGGAGCTGCAAATGAGGATTACACAGAGGGTATCAGCTGCACTGATAATGTTTTATTTCTTAAGCTCTGTGGGATACATGGATGTTCATTCCATTATTCTTTTTATCTTTTAGTATGTCTTAAATCTTTCATGGTAACCTTACAATATTATGTAGCTATAAGATAGTTCCATAGAAAGCCAATATAATAACATGGAAAAATGAGTCTTCGCTGGGGCAGGCGGGGCCGCGCGGGGCATGCCGGGCCGCGCGCGGGCTGCAGGGAACGGGGCGGAGCGGAGCGCGGCCGCGCTGGCACATCGAGGGGAGAGGCAGCCGCCGCGATGGACGTGTTCCTCGTGATCCGGCGCCGCAAGACCACCATCTTCACTGACGCCAAGGAGTCCACCACGGTGTTCGAGCTGAAGCGCGTCGTGGAGGGAATCCTCAAGCGGCCGCCCGACGAGCAGCGGCTGTACAAGGACTACCAACTCTTGGATGATGGCAAGACACTGGGCGAGTGTGGCTTCACCAGCCAAACAGCACGGCCGCAGGCCCCCGCCACGGTGGGGCTGGCCTTCCGGGCAGACGACGCCTTTGAGGCCCTGTGCATCGAGCCGTTCTCCAGCCCGCCCGACCTGCTCGACGTGATGAAGCCCCAGGACTCGGGAAGCAGTGCCAGTGAACAAGCTGTGCAGTGAGGACCCCCGAGAGGCCCATTACCCCCAATAAAAGAGATTTGGGAGTCTGAAAAAAAAAAACATGGAAAAAGTTTGTACTATGACATTAAGTGAAACAAATTATCTATTCAAAATGATTACAACTACTTGAAAGCCATCCAAAAATCTTGCAAAGAAAATCCCCGAAGTTACTGTTTTTCACATTGGATGGTGATGTTACCTCCTTATTTCTTTAAAACATTTCCTCTATTTTCTCTTGTGATTGACACTACAAATATAATTGAAAAGCAATAAACCTGTTTTAAAAATAAGCATGATATATTTATTACTAAGCCATTTGTACTGTTATGTCACATTTGATTTGTAAATTAATGTTCTGCTTAGCTTTGAGTCTAGCATCATGTGTAAGATGTGAAAGGATGGAGAAGACCGGAGAGAGAGGAGGTTGGCAGGGACCTGAGTTTGTTGACAAAGGATGAAAGCAGGAGGGGCTGGACGCAGTGGCTCATGCCTGTCATCCTAGCACTTTGGGAAGCTGAGGAGGGAGGATCACTTGAGCCCAGGAGTTTGAGACCAGCTTGGGCAATGTAATGGGACCCTGTCTCTACAAAAAATAAAAAAATTAGTCTGGCATGGTATTGTGTGCCTATAGGCCTAGCTACTCAGGAGGCTGAGGCAGGACAATTGCTTGGGTGCAGGAGTTTGATGCCGCGGTGCTCATGACATTGCATCACTGCACTCCAGCCTGGGCGACACAGCGAGATCCTGTCTTAAAAAAAAGAAAAGAAAAGAAAGCAAGGTGGGCCAAGGCTTGCGTTACAGATTCCTGAAGTGTTTAAGGAAGATTATTCTGATTGTTACAGGTAATCCAGGTTGGCTTCCAATGAGACTTGAAGTAGCAGCAAGGTTCCTTACATAAAAGTATGGAACATAAAATAAATTCACTTTGTTGAAAGAAAGAATGAATGAATGGAAGAATAAGTCAGAGCTAATATTTGAGGCTCTTAATTCAAGCTTAAATACTGTTATTTCAATGATTTCCCATGGATCTTAGAATTTTAGAACTGACATAGGTCTTTGAGAACATTTGTTTTAACTTATGTTACAGTCAAACTAAATTCCAGAGAAGCTGAATAACACCACCAAGTAAATAAAAGAGGGTATTTGGACTTTTCTTTCATCATATCATTAGCTTTCTTAAAAGAAAGCAGGTGGGCTGCGCTCAGTGTCTCACACCTGTAATCTCAGCACTTTGGGAGGCTGAGGCGGGCAGATCCTTTGAGGTCAGGAGTTCGAGACCAGCCTGGCCAACATGGTGAAACCCCATCTCTACTAGAAATACAAAAATCAGCCAGGCGTGGTGGCAGGTGCGTTTAGTCCCATCTACTCAGGAAGCTGGCCTGTAGTCCCAGCTACCTGGGAGGCTGAGGTAGGAGAATCACTTGAACCTGGGAGGCAGAGATTGCCGTGAGCTGAGATTGCACCACTGCACTCCAGCCTGGGCGACACAGTGAGACTTCACCAAAAAAAAGAAAAATAAAAAAAAGCAAGTGGGGGCCTAATCTTTTTACAAGAAAATGTACTACAAATTCCTTGGCCTGACCTTTGCCACTTATAGAAAACCCCTGACAATCTGGCTCCAACGTATCTTTCCACCTTATCTCCCACTAATCCTCCAGAAAAGCATGGAATTTCTGGTATCCTCACTAATAAGGCCCTCCACCCTTCTCTCTGCCTATCTAAAACAATTCATCTTTCAAGGTACAACTAGAATACCAATAGTATAATCCAGAGGTAATGTCATGAGTGCGTGAATTTGATTGTCGTGTGTGGAAATGAAGTAGAATGGAAAAAGCTTGTGCTTAAGAAAAGGGAGAACAAAGAAGCCATGGGGAATAATAATAATAATAACAGTATTACTAATAATGGCAGTGTTAACTACTAACATTAAATGCATGCTTATGATATGCTAGGCCTGTGTTAACCATTTTTATGTTCATTATCACACTTAATAATGTTCTCAGTAACTCTGAAATGGTATATCAGGATTGTGTTACGTGTAACAGAAAACCCTATCATAAGCAGTCAGGTTTTTTTTTTCTTCCATTCAATAAGGAGGCCAGTCCAGTTTTGTGTGACCTTCATGAGAGGTCACCAAGAACCCAGGCTCATTCTGTCTTCTTTCTCCACTATTCTTAGCATATGTCTTTCATTTTCAAGGTCATAATGTAACTTTTCAAGACATTATATCTGCCCTCCAGAGAGAAATGCAGTGGGTATCTCTTTTCAAGGACTTCTGTCAACATCTCTTTGATGAAAGCTATGTTACCTGGCCACTGCTAGTTGCAAGGGAGGCTGGGAGACCACCAAATGAAATTCTGTTAATAAAGAGGAAGAAGGGATGGATATTTAGGTAGGGAGCCTGCAGTGTTATCCTTAGTTTATAGATGAGGAAAATGAGGCACAAGAATGCTAAGAGCCCAGCGAGGTGGCTCACGCCTATAATCCCAGCACTTTGGGAGGCGGAGGCAGGTGGATCACCTGAGGTCAGGAGTTCCAGACCAGCCTGACCAATATGCTGAAACTCTGTCTCTACTAAAAATACAAAAATTAGCCAGGTGTGATGGCATGTGACTGTAGTCCCAGCTACTAGGGAGGCTGAGACAGGAGAATTGCTTGAACCCAGGAGGCAGAGGTTGCAGTGAGCCGAGATCGCACCACTGCACTCCAGCCTGGGTGACAGACTCCGTCTCTTATAATCCCAGCACTTTGGGAGGCCAAGGCAGGCAAATCACTTGACACCAGGAGTTCGAGACCAGCCTGGCCAACATGGCAAAACCCCATCTCTACTAAAAATACAAAAATTGGCTGGGTGTGGTGGCGCACGCCTGTAATCCCAGATACTCTGGAGACTGAGGCAGGAGAATCGCTTGAACCTGGGAGGTGGAGGTTGCAGTGAGCTGATATCATGCCATTGCACGGCTGATATCCAGCCTGGGTGACAGAGTGAGACTGGGTCTCAAAAAAAACAATGCTAAGAAACAATGGGACAAGTAGATCTGACAGCATGGCCCATGTCCCCAACAGTTTGCATTATATGGCACAATTTTTTTTTTTTTTGAGACGGAGTCTCGCTCTGTCATCTAGACTGGAGTGCAGTGACACAATCTCAGCTCACTGCAACCTCCACCTCCCGGGTTCAAGTGATTCTCCTGTATATGGCACAATTTTTTAAACGGCTTGGTCCTACTCTCTACTTAAGGTGTGGTATAAACAATATCAGAACACATTTTATACTACTGTTTCCCTTCTTTGGTAGCTTCTCTTCCTTTCCCCTGCTGTCTTTTTCTTTCAGATCTCAGAGGGGAGGCTGCAAGTTTTGGTTAGAGCTGAAAGGAAAGAAACTAGTGTCAGTCTTTTGTTTCCCATTTGAAATAGTGGCTAACTCTAGGAAACAACAGACAGGATGGTTTCATAAGACTTGGTAAATGATTAAGTGTGGAGCTTGATGTAGAGTCAAACAAAATAATAAGGTTTTGACCACAAAGTTGTTATATGGACAATGGAAGATACATATTAGTAAGAAAGGAGAATTGTTGGTTTACTTTTCTGTGTTAAGTTTCAGATGTTGGCAAAAATTCCTGATAGGTATCACTAAATCTTGTGTAAGTCAATCATAATGAGCAAGTGAGAAGAAAAATAAGGCAGACATACTTTTAAAAAAACATGATGATCCTGTCCCTACTAGAATAATAAAATGTATTTGTTTTACCTATTTTGATACCTGTTTATAATAAGGCTTTGCATACCTAAAGATGAAAGAAAAGGCCGGGTGCGGTGGCTCACGCCTGTAATCCCAGCACTTTTGGGAGGCCGAGGTGGGCGGATCACAAAGTCAGGAGATCGAGACCATCCTGGCTAACATGGTGAAACCCCGTCTCTACTAAAAATACAAAAAATTAGCCAGTGTGGTGGCGGGCCCCTGTAGTTCCAGCTACTCAGGAGGCTGAGGCAGGAGAATAGTGTGAACCCGGGAGACGGAGCTTGCAGTGAGCCACTGCACTCCAGCCTGGGCAACAGAGCAAGACTCTGTCTCAGAAAAAAAAAAAAAAAAAAAAAAAAAAGCAGTATTTCACAGTTTTGAAGATAAGGCAACAATGACATTAAAAAAAAATGACCAGGCTGGGCGCGGTGGCTCAGGCCTGTAATCCCAGCACTTTGGGAGGCCAGGATGGGCGGATCACGAAGTCAGGAGATTGAGACCATCCTGGCTAACATGGTGAAACCCCGTCTCTACTAAAAATACAAAAAAATTAGCCAGGCATAGTGGCACGTGCTTGTAGTCCCAGCTACTCGGGAGGCTGAGGCAGGAGAATGGCGTGAACCTGGGAGGCGGAGGTTGCAGTGAACCAAGATTGCGCCACTGCACTCCAGCCTAGGCGACAGAGCAAGACTCCGTCTCAAAAAAAAAAAAAAAAAAAAGCAGAAGCATCATCAGTTTCTATCTATGTCTGCACTTGGGGGACAGATGGCATTTTATTGAATTCCCACAAATCAAGTCTATAAATTGGGTGGATGGAATAAACACAAAAAGTTGGGAATTCAGAGAGCCTCCATGATGTATGACATTGGCAAAAATCAGCTTCAGACCTCTAAATAGTGGTGAGTACTGTAACTTTTCATCTCATGGATACACCGTTTATTTGAAGTGTGGCAGGCCGGGCACAGTGGCTCAAGCCTATAATCTCAGCACTTTGGGAGGCCGAGGCGGGTAGATCACGAGGTCAGGAGTTCGAGACCAGCCTGCTCTATATGGTAAAACCCCGTCTCTACTAAAAATATAAAAATTAGCCGGGCGTGGTGACACACGCCTGTAGTCCCAGCTACTCGGGAGGCTGAGGCAGAAGAATCGCTTGAACCTGGGAGGCAGAGATTGCAGTGAGCTGAGATCGTGCCACTGAACTCCAGCCTGGAAGACAGAGCGAGATTCCATCTCAAAAAAAAAGTGTGGCAAAAGCCAATGCCAGTAAATGTTTAATCTTGTCTTTGCTGAACGTTAGGGTGTATTGACAAATATGGTATTAGAATCTTGTTAATGGGTGGAATGTTCTGAACTCTGCATACCCTCTTTGGGTGTGTGATATATTTTTTGCTATGACTTAAAGTGTGGTCCATGGACCAGTAGCAACATCACCTTGGAATCTGTTACAAATGGAAAGTCTCAAACCCTATCCCAGAACATCTGAATTATGATCTACATTTTAAACAGAATCCCCAGATGATTTGTATTCGAATTACAATTTGGGAAGCACTTACATAGCCAATTAAGGAAGTTTATGGCTGTAATCCCTGCACTTTAGGAGGCCAAGGAGGGAGGATTGCTTGAGGCCAGGAGTTAGAGACCGACTTGGCAACATAGCGAGACACCTCCCTAGCCTCCTCACCTACAAAAATAAAAAAAATAAAAAAAACATTTAAATTATCCAGGCGTGGTGGCACATGTATCTAGTCCTAGCTACTTGGGAGGCTGAGGTGGGAGGATTGCTTGAGGCCAGGAGATCAAGGCTGTAGTTAGCTGTGATTGTGCCACTGCATTCCACCCTGGGCCACAAGAGCAAGGCCCTGTCCCTAAAAAATAAGAAGTTTTTAAAACTCCTATGTAATTAACATAAAAGTCCCTTGGTTTTCAGTAATTATAAGGCAATGATTCTTATCTTTTTTCTTTTTTTGAAACTGGGTCTGGCTCTGTCACCCAGGCTTGAGTGCAGTGGCAAGATCTCAGCTCATGGCAACCTCTGCCTCCTGGGCTCAAGCCATCCCTCCACCTTAGCCTTCCAAGTGGCTGGGACTACAGGCACGTGCTATCACACCCGACTAATTTTTGCATTTTTTATAGAGATAGGGTTGCACCCTGCTGCCCAGGCTGGTCTCGAACTCCTGGGCTCAAGTGATTCTCCCTCCTTGGCCTCCGAAGGTGCTGGGATTACAGGCGTGAGCCACTGCACTGGCCAAGGCAATGATTTCTAGTTTTTTTGTTTTGGTTTGTTTCTGTTTTTGTTTTTGTTTTGAGATGGAGTCTTGCTCTGCCACCAGGCTGGAATGCAGTGGCGCGATACAGGCTCACTGCAACCTCTGCCTCCCTGGTTCAAGCGATTCCCCTGCCTCAGCCTCCAGAGTAGCTGGGATTACAGGCGCACACCACCACGCCTGGCTAATTTTTGTATTTTTAGTAGAGACGGGGTTTCACCATATTGGCCAAGATGGTCTTGATCTCCTGACTTCGCCCACCTTGCCCTCCCAAAGTGCTAGGATTATAGGCGTGAGCCTGTAATTCCTAGTTTTTATGGGGTCTTGGACTCTTCAAGGAGAATGTGCTAGAAATTATTATCTCTCCTCAGAAGAAATGCACATATGAATTTGAACACAGCACTTTGCATACACTTTAGAGGGATTCAATGTTAAAAACTAGGGTCTTATTTTATTCTCTAACCTGGGGGAACACTTAAACAAATCACACATGGATGAACTGAACAAGTAGGTCATGAACACAACATGAATAGTTGAGATGTTCGTGTGCGTATGTGACTTTTGTGTGAAGAAACAAAATTTAAAAATATTTCTTCTAGGCCGGGCGTGGTGGCTCATGCCTGTAATCCCAGTACTTTGGGAGGCCAAGGTGAGTGGATCACAAGGTCAGGAGTTTGAGACCAGCCTGACCAACATGGTGAAACCCCGTCTCTATTAAAAATACAAAAATTAGCCGGGTGTGGTGGCACGTGCCTGTAATCCCAGCTACTCAGGAGGCTGAGGCAGGAGAATTGCTTGAACCTAGGAGGCGGAGGTTGCAGTGAGCCAAGATCATGCAACTGTGCTCTAGCTTGGATGACAGAGCAAGACTACATCTCAAAAAAAAAAAATTTCTTCTAGAAACCTAGTCACCAGCAATGATTGCATTTTTAGGTATCAGTGATTAATGCTTCTTCCTGGTGAGGAAATAAAATATGTAAACTTAAAAAAATTTGATTGTGTCTTGACTACAATGAAAAGCAATTGGGTGCCATATTGAAATTTGAAGAGAAGACTTGAAAGGGAAGACTCTTAGTTCTCAAGCTCTCTGCTGGTTTTTTTAATATGGTAAGAAAGAACAGTTAAGAGAACATTTACATTCCATGACCACATGAGTAGAGTAAATAAAAAACACTGCTAAGGAGGAGAAAACGTCTTAAGATGAAATCCATGCAGGACCAGTCTGTCTCTTGCTGTTTGCTGAGAGGGAGCAACAAGCTCAAGCAACTTAAAATCTAAACATGAAGTATCAGCCGGGCTCAGTGGCTCACACCTGTAATCCCAGCACTTTGGGAGGCAGAGGCAGGCAGATCACCTGAGGTCAGGAGTTTGAGACCCAGCCTGGGCAACATGGTGAAACCCCGTCTCTACTAAAAATACAAAAATTAGCTGGGCGTGGTGGCGGGTGCCTATAGTCCCAGCTACTCAGGAGTCTGAGGCAGGAGAATCACTTGAACCTGGGAGGCAGAGGTTGCAGTGAGCCGAGATCATGCCACTGCACTCCAGCCTGGGTGACAGAGTGAGACTCCGTCTCAAAACAAACAAACAAACAAAACCATGAAGTATTATGGTATGTATCAGGGTACAGTGGAGTTTCTCCTCATTTCTTGCTGTCTGTTTTAATGAAGTGTGGTTTTACTAACAGAGAAGGATTATTTTTCTAACCAATAGCACTTAGTTTCCTCTCAGTCTTTAAAACTTTGCATCCATGTCCCTCAAGAATGTCACTGTTGGCTGGGCACTGTGGCTCACACCTGTAATCCCAGCACTTTGGGAGGCGGAGGCAGGCGGATCACCTGAGGTCAGGAGTTTGAGACCAGCCTGGGCAACATGGTGAAACCCCGTCTCTACTAAAAATACAAAAATTAGCCGGACGTGGTGATGGGCACTTGTAGTCCCAGCTACTGAGGAGACTGAGGCAGGAGAATTGCTTGAACCCAGGAGGCAGAGGTTGCAGTAAACTGAGATTGCACCATTGCACTCTAGCCTGGGCGACAGAGCGAGACTCCATCTCAACAACAACAAAAAAAGAATGTCACTGTCTTTTTAGTCTTCTCATAGGCTTTATTGCCATATGTGCTGGAAAAATCCATCCAAATTTTTTTCATCTGATTTGCATGAGCAATATCTATTTCTGAGGATTATTCATGGATTACCCATAAATATTCAGAACAATGTTCCTGTAGATCTTAATCTTTGCTATATTTGGCTTAGGGTTTTGTTTTCTAAAAAATTTTCCATTTCCTTCCTCCCATTCATCATAAGATTCTCCCTAGTTTACCATTTGGTCAGCCACGATATTTGCAATCTCACTTGGATCAAATGGGACCATGCATGTGGAAGGCTCTGTGTGTTATAGAACACTATACAAAAAGAAGGGTTTTACTCAAGATAGAAATATTTTGCCCTGTATTGAGTTTTTAAAATTAAGCTTTAAGTAAACAACAAAAAAGATGTCTGAATGTTTCATCAGTGAAAATTCTTAGAAAGTATTTTCTATACTGGCTGGGCACTGTGGCTCAAACCTGTAATCCCAGCACTTTGGGAGGCCGAGGCGGGCAGGTCACGAGGTCAGGAGATCGAGACCATCCTAGCTAACACGGTGAAAACCCGTCTCTACTAAAAATACAAAAAAAAAATTAGCCAGGCGTGGTGGTGGTTGCCTGTATTCCCAGCTACTCTGGAGGCTAAGGCAGGAGAATGGCATGAACCCGGGAGGCGGAGCTTGCAGTGAGCCACTGCACTCCAGCTTGGGTGACAGAGCAAGACTTCATCTCAAAAAAAAAAAGAAAATATTTTCTATGTTTTTGGGGAGCTGTCATTTGAAACACGAATCATTCATATCTTCTTAGCCTACTCTACTAAAGGTTTTGTGCTTGTTTTTGTTTTTCTCTTTCCATTTTCCTTCCCAGTACTACTTCTCTGTTCCTGTTTGTAAGGAAAGCAAGCAAACCACTGGCCCAAAATCTACAACTGTTTTTCTCTTCCATCCCTATTATGTTCTTTTATCATTTTCCCTATTATTGTTCAGCTAGCCATCAAGCCGAATTATAAACAAGGTGGAAGAAGATGGCAAAAGGCCACCGTTTGTTTAAAATAGCCTGGAAAGCAACCTTCTCCAACAAACAGGTAGCAATCCAACACAGGTGAAAGCACACAAAGGGGCTGCTGGGCTGCGACCCATGAACTCCCTTGGGACCAACTGGTGTGATCAGAGGAAAGAGAATCACAGATTGCTCAGTTGTGTTTCCTGCTGTCAGTGAGGAGTAGAGAGAATCAAAACTAGGCTTGGCAAGTGAACACACCATAGGCAAAGTGGTGGAGCCAGTCAAGCGTGTCTGGGGCAGAAGCCTTGACCTCAGGCATTCCAGAAATCATTTCTAACAATTGAGTCATCTCACACATCTCATTTTTTTAAGGATCAAGTTAAGTGCATAGTAGGTTCACCATAAACTTGTATTTTTCTTTGGCATTTCCTGTAATTTTTGTTACTATTTATGGAAAACTATTAATTTGTATTTTGTGTCTAGTCGCCAAACTCTCTTGTAGACTTAATTGTATACTCTGCAAGTAACGATAATTTTGTTTTCTCTTTTCTAATAATTATCTCTTATTTTTGTTCTATATTTTATTGCATTGGTTGAACGTCCAAGGCAGTGCTGTTTGTTTGTTTGTAGAGACAAGGTTTCACTCTGTTGCCCAGGCTGAATGCAGTAGTATAACCACACCTCACGGCAGTCTCACACTCATGGGCTCAAGCAACCCCAGCCTCAGCCTCCAGGGCAGATACTACTACAGCTATGTGTTACCATGCCTGCCTAATTTTTCAGTGTTTTGTAGAGAGTGGGGTATAGCTATGTGTCCGGAATTGGTGGGTTCTTGGTCTCACTAAGAATGAAGCAGCGGACCCTCGAGGTGAGCATTACAGTTCTTAAAGGAGGTGTGTCCGAAGTTTGTTCCTTCTGATGTTCGGATGTGTTCGGAGTTTCTTCCTTCTGGTGGGTTCGTGGTCTCGCTGGTTCAGGAGTGAAGATGCAGACCGTCGCGGTGAGGGTTACAGCTCTTAAGGCAGTGTGTCTGGAGTTGTTCGTTTCTCCCGGTGGGTTCGTGGTCTCGCTGGCTTCAGGAGTGAAGCTGCAGACCTTCCCAGTGAGTGTTACAGCTCTTAAGGCAGTCTGGACCCAAAGAGTGTGCAGCAGCAAGATTTATTGCAAAGACAGAAAGAACAAAGCTCCCACAGTGCGGAAAGGGACCCACCGGCTCGCCACTGCTGGCTCGGGCAGCCTGCTTTTATTCTCTTATCTGGCCCCACCCACATCCTGCTGATTGGTAGAGCCGAGTGGTCTGTTTTGACAGGGCGCTGATTGGTGCGTTTACAATCCCTGAGCTAGACACAAAGGTTCTCCACGTCCCCACCAGATTAGCTAGATACAGAGTATCCACATAAAGGTTCTCCAAGTCCCCACCAGGGTAGCTAGATACAGAGTATCCACACAAAGGTTCTCCAAGTCCCCACCAGGGTAGCTAGATACAGAGTATCGACTGGTGCATTCACAAACACTGAGCTAGACACAGGGTGCTGATTGGTGTGTTCACAAACCTTGAGCTAGATACAGAGTGCCGATTGGTGTATCCACAATCCCTGAGCTAGACATAAAGGTTCTCCAAGTCCCCACCAGACTCAGGAGCCCAGCTGGCTTCACCCAGTGGATCCCGCACCAGGGCTGCGCGCAGTGCACCCGCACTCCTCAGCCCTTGGGTGGTCGATGGGACTGGGCACTGTGGAGCAGGGGGCGGCACTCGTCGGGGAGGCTCGGGCCGCACAGGAGCCCACGGAGGGGGTGGGAGGCTCAGGCATGGCTGGCTACAGGTCCCGAGCCCCGCCCTCCGGGAAGGCAGCTAAGGCCCAGCGAGAAATTGAGCACAGCAGCTGCTGGCCCAGGTGGTAAGCCCCTCAATGCCCGGAGCCGGTGGGGCCGGCCGCTCCCAGTGCGGGGTCCGCCGAGCCCACAACCACCTGGAACTCGCGCTGGCCCGCAAGCGCCACGCGCAGCCCCGGTTCCCGCCGGCGCCTCTCCCTCCACACCTCCCCGCAAGCTGAGGGAGCCGGCTCCGGCCTTGGCCAGCCCAGAAAGGGGCTCCTACAGTGCAGCGGCAGGCTGAAGGGCTCCTCAAGTGCCGCCAAAGTGGGAGCCCAGGCAGAGGAGGCGCCGAGAGCGAGCGAGGGCTGTGAGGACTGCCAGCACGCTCTCACCTCTCAGCTATATTGCCTTGAATATAGAGTCTTGCTCTGTGGCCCAGGCTGGAGTGCAGTGGCACCATCTCTGCTCACTGCAAGCTTCGCCTCCCGGGTTCACGCCATTCTCCTGCCTCAGCCTCCTGAGTAGCTGGGACTACAGGCGCCCACCACCACGCCCGGCTAATTTGTTTGTATTTTTAGTAGAGACGGGGTTTCACCGTGTTAGCCAGGATGGTCTTGATCTCCTGACCTCGTGATCCGCCCTCCTCGGCCTCCCAAAGAGCTGGGATTACAGGCGTGAGCCACTGCACCTGGCCTTCACCTCCTTTAAAAAAAAAAACAAATAGAGACGAGGTTTGTTGCCCTCGCTATGTTGCCCAGGTTGGTCTCGAACTCCTGCACTCAAGTGATCCTCCCGCCTCAGCCTACCACAGTGCTGAGATTACAGATGTGAGCCACCATGCTTGGCTCTATTTTTCTTTTTATCTCTTTTTTATAGGAATGCTTCAGTTGATTATCATAAGTAGGATATTGTAGAGGGTTGAATTTTATCCCCCTAAAAAGATATTCAAGGTCTAATCCCCCTCCTCCTCCTCATACCTGTGAATGCAACCTTCTTCAGGAATAGGGCCTTTGTAGGTGTAATAAATTAAGATGAGTTTATACTTGATAAGGGTGGACCCTATATACAAGGATTGTTGTCCTTGTAGGGAGAGGGAGATATGGAAATGAATACAGTTCAGGAAAGACGAGCAGGTGAAGGCAGAAGCAGAAAGTGAAGTGATGGAACTGCAAGTCAAGGAATTCCAAGGATTGCTGGCGAACACAGGAATTTACGAAGAGGCAGGAAATAATTCCTTCCCAGAGACTTCTGAGGGAATACAGCCTTGCCGATAGCTTATTTCAGCCTTCTAGATTTCAGAGCTGGAAGAGAATGAATGTCTGTTGTTTCAATCTTCCAGTTTATGGTAGTTTGTTCCTAGGAAACTAATACATATATTGTTTATCTTTGAAAATAGGTATTTAAGAACATTTCTACTTCTCTTTGACTAGGATATTTTGTAAAATTAATAAGGAATAAGCACTCTTTAATCAAATGAGTTTTTAGCATCTTGCTTGCTAAAATGTATGCATTTTTTAAAAAGCATGTATTTTAGTTTTAAAATTGTCTGTATATGTATATGCACATAAATTTAATATTTTATATAAATCCATAAATGCAATCATGTTATATATCTTGGATTTTATGTTTTTCATATTGTGGTCTTTTTCTTCTCGTTTCCTTCTTGTTTGGCTTTGCACTCTGCTCTTCTCCTGCCCGTCTGCCTGCTTCACCCTAATCCACATACCCAGGTAACTGTATATTCACAGATGTTTATATATTTGCATACACACACACACACACACACAGATTTCTTTTTTCGTCATTTGTTTTACAAAATGAAATATCACACATGTGATGGTCAATTTTATGTGTCAATTTGGTTATTCCCTCAGTTACTAATCTAGCTGTTGCTGTGATTAAAGTCCATAATCAATGACTTTTAGTAAAGGAGAATATCTTAGACAATCTGGTTGGGCCTCATCTGATCAGTTGAAAGGCCTTAAGAGTAGAACTGAGGTTTCTGGAAAGAAGAAATTCCACCTGCGGGTAGCAGCCTCAGCCCATGCCAGAGAGTGCCACCTGCCCTTTCTTGTGGCTTGCTCTATGGATTCAGACTTGCCTAGCTAGACCCAATGATTAATCGATCAATTGTGTAATTGAATTTCCTTCAACAAATCCCTTATGATGTCGCCTGCTGTTTCTGTTTTCCTAATTGAGCCCTGACTGATATAATAGACTTTTTCTCATTTTGCCTTTTTCATTCAGCAATATATCTTGGAAATTATTCTAAATCCACTGACATAGCTATTGTTCATCCATCTTAATTGCTGCATACTATTTTATGGTGTAGATGTGCCTTTATTTTTTGACTGTTTCCAGTTTCATGCTATTATGGAAAACACTGAATTAAATGCCTTATATTGGTTCTTGTCTTTCTTTAAGATAGAATCCCAGAATGGAGAACTTTTGAGTTAAACAGTTATACAAATATCTCCTATAATATGTATATAGTCATAGTCATCCCTTGGTATCCTTGAGGATGGGTTCCAGGACACCTGTGGGTACCAAAATCCACAGATGCTCAAGTCCCTTATATAAAATGGCATAGTATTTGCATATAACCCACACACATCCTGCCATATACTTTAAATCCTTTCTAGATTACATATTACAATACAACATAAAAGTGGTGGTCAATTTTATGTGTCAACTGGTTATTCCATTGACTACTAATCTATGTGTTGTTGTGATGAAAATCTATAATCAATGACTTTTAGTAAAGGAGTATATCTTAGATAATCTGGGTGGGCCTCATCCAATCAGTTGAAAAAAGTGAAGGGAAGAACTGAAATTTCTGGGAAGAAGAAATTCCACCTGTGGATAGTAGCTGCAGACCATCGGCCTCAACAACAATACAATGTAAATGCTGTGTAAATGGTTGTTATACTGTATTGATTCTTTTTTTTTTTTTTTTTTTTTTTTTTGAGACAGAGTCTTGTTCTGTCACCCAGACTGAAGTGCAGTGGAACAATCTCCACTCATTGCAACCTCCGCCTCCTGGGTTCAAGCAATTCTCTTGCCTCAACCTCCCAAGTATTTGGGATTACAGGCGTGCACCACTACGCCCAGCTAATTTTTGTATTTTTAGTAGAGATGGGGTTTCACCTTGTTGGCCAGGCTGGTCTCAAACTCCTGACCTCAGGTGATCTGCCAGCCCTGGCCTCCCAAAGGACTGGGATTACAGGTGTGAGCCACTGCACCCGGCCTTGGGTGGGGACACAACCAAACCATATCACCACTCTATACTTGATTCTTATTTGTATTATTTTTTATTTTAGTATTATTATTTTTAATTGCTTTTTTCCAAATATTTTCAAATATTTGCTTGGCTGAATCCATGGATGGGGAACCTACAGATACAGAGGGTGGACTGTATACTTTTATACATATTTAATTTTAATTGATGTTACTACCTCCCTTCCTAAAAAGCTGAAACAATTCATAACACCACTAATACTGTATGAAAATACAAAATCATAGGTGCTACTGTTCTTTTTACCTTTTTTCTGTCTGATGAACATAAAGTGATATTTATAATAATAATTAATTTCCATAATTCCTGATATGTAGTTTGAGCATTTTAAATACAGCTTCTGGCATTTGGATTTGTTTTCCCTAAAATTTTCATGATATTCTGTGTCTATTTTATCATTGGGTTGTTTGCCTTTTCTTATAAATTTGTGAGAAATTCCTCTTTGTTCTCTGGCCTTGCTCGGTGGCTCATGCCTGTAATCTCAGTATTTTGGGAGGCCAAGACTGGTGTATTACTTGAGCCCAGGAGTTCAAGACCAGCCTGGGCAACATAGCAAAATCCTCTCTCTACAAAAAACAGGCCTGGCTCAGTGGCTCATGCCTGTAATCTCAGCAATTGGGAGGCCACGACAGGTGGATCACTTGAGCCCAGGAGTGTGAGAACAGCCTGGGCAATATGGCAAAACCCTACAAAATAAAAGATAATAAAATTAGCCAAGCATGGCAGCTGCACCTGTAGTCTCAGTTACTTGGGAGGCTGAGATGGGAGGATTGCTTGAGCCTGGGGTGTCAAGGCTACAGTGAGCTGTGACTGTGCTACTGCACTCCAGCCTGAACAGCAGAATGAGACCTTGTCTCAATTAAAAAATAAATAAATAAAAAGAAATTGCTCTTTGTTCTATCGCAAAAATTTTAATGTACTGTTTATTGAATTTATTTATGGTATGTATAGCTAAAGTTTTTGTTTAGCTGTATGTAAATATGCCTATTGTCTTCATTATAGTTTTCGTTTGTTTGTTTGTTTTTACAATTACAGTTTCTCGGCTTCAAAAGTTGGGTAAAGAAGGTCACCATTGACCCTAGAAGAGATGGTATGGGTAGTATCTTACATTGTCTTGCAAGATGTTTATTTATTTATTTATTTTATTTTTTTTGAGATGGAGTCTCACTCTGTCACCAAGGTTGGAGTGCAGTGGCGGGACCTCGGCTCACTGCAAGCTCCGCCTCCTGGGTTCACGCCATTCTCCTGCCTCAGCCTCCCGAGTAGCTGGGACTACAGGCGCCTGCCACCGCGCCCGGCTGATTTTTTGCATTTTTAGTAGAGGCGGGGTTTCGCCGTGTTAGCCAGGATGCTCTCAATCTCCTGACCTTGTGATCTGCCCGCCTCGGCCTCCCAAAGTACTGGGATTACAGGCGTGAGCCACCGTGCCTGGCCTTGATGTTTATTGCTTTATTGTTGTATTTGTCTTTAATTTAGTCTTTTTAAAATTATATATTCACCAAAAAAACCCAAGAGACCATAATAAATCTTAATCATATTTTAAACAAAGGGAGAAGTAAATTCTCCTTTTCAAATTCTTAGCCAACTTAAAAATGTTCTTCGATTATTATAATTTTCAGAAATTCCAAAGCAATTTTAATAGCACTATTGAGTTATAATTGACATATAATTTCAAAATGTTGCCTTTGGAACTTTTGCAATCCCTCCCCTGCCAACCTCTCTTCACTCCCCAGGCAATCCCTGATCTGCTTCCTATCACCGCAGATTAGTTTGCATTTCTAGGATTTAATGTAAATGGAATCATGCAGTAAATACTCTTTTGGGGAGTCTGGTTTATTTTACTTAGGATAATTATTTTGAGATCATGTTGTTGCACATGTAACTAGTTCATTTCTTTTTATTGCTGAATAGTACTAGATTGTATGTATATACCACTTGTATTGGTCCATTTTCTTGCTGCTGATAAAGACATACCTGAGAGTGGGCAATTTACAAAAGAAAGAGGTTTAATTGGACTTAACAGTTCCACGTGGCTGGGGAAGCCACACAATCATGGCGGAAGGCAAGGAGGAGCAAGTCACGTCTTACATGGATGGCAGCATGCAGAGAGAGAGAGAGAGAGAGAGCTTGTGCAGGGAAACTCCCCCTTATAATACCATCAGAGCTTGTGAGACCCACTCACCATTGCAAGAACACCATGGGAAAGACCTGCCTCCATGATCCAGTTATCTCCCACTGGGTCCCTCCCACAACACATGGGAATTCAAGATGAGATGTGGGTGGGGATACAACCAAACCATATCACCACTATATACTTACCCATTCAAATGTTAATGAACAATCTAGTTTTTGGCTATTACCAAATACAAACATTCATATACAAGGCTTTTGTTTTTTTTGTAAGATAGGGTCTTATTCTGTCATCTAGGCTGGAGCGCAGTGGTGCAATCATGACTCATTGCAGCCTCAACCTCCTGGGCTCAAGCAATCCTCCCAACTCAGCCTCCTGAGTAGCTGGGACTACGTATGCATACTACTATGCCCAGCTAATTTTGTATTTCTTTGTAGAGATGAGGTTTTACCATGTTGCCTAGGCTGGTCTTGAACCCCTGGGCTCAAGGAATCCACCTGCCTCAGCCTCCAAAATTGGGATAGCAAGCATGAACCTCATATACAAATTTTTATATGGACATATGCTTTCATTTTCTCTTTGGTGAATACCTAGGAGTAGAAGGACCAAGGCATATGATAGGTATATGTTTAATGTTTTAAGAAACTGCCAAGCTTTTCCCAAATTGCTCATACCCTTTATATTTCCACTAACAGTTATGACAGTTCCAGTTTCTCCACATTTTGTCAATTCTTTTTTTTTTTTACATCTATTGTGCACTTTATTTCTATTATTACTACATTGTAATACATAATGAAATAATTACACAACTCATCATAATGTAGAATCAATGGGAGTCCTGAGCTTGTTTTTCTGCAACTAGATGCTCCCATCTTGAAGAGATAGGAGACAATGACATATCATCAGGCATTAGAGTCTCATAAGGAGCATGTGACCTAGATCCCTTGAACGTGCAGTTCACAATAGGGTTTTCACTCCTACAAGAATCTACTGCCTTTGCTGATCTGACAGGAGGCAGAGTTCAGGTGGTAATGTGAGCAACGGGGAGTGGCTGGAAATACAGATGAAGCTTCACTCGCTTGCCTGCCACTCACCTCCTGCTGTGCAGCCTGGTTCCTAACAGGTCATGGACCTGTCCGTGGTTTGCGGGCTGGGGACCCCTGCAAGGATCCAGATTTAAATTCAGAAGAAGCTTCATCTACTTCTGTAGTTCCATTTGCTTGCAACACCTGCTGCAGCAAACTTGAACATTGCAGGATTTTCTCAAGCCGCTCAATTTGGTCATCTTGCTTTTTTATAGTTTTTCTTATCTTGGCATTTTCTACTTCAAGCCTTATTTTGTGTGCTGCTTCACATTGTATTTTTGTGCATGGCCTTCCGTCTCCATAGTACATCTTATAGTTGCTGTAAGTTGATCCTGTATTTCTTGAAATGAAGGACATTTTCCGGGGTGTCCATGGCCAGAGGACGCTGGCCGGCAGCGGCCAAACTTGAACCCATTTTGTCAGTTCTTGATGTGGTCAGTCTTTTTATTTTTGGACATTCTATTAATAATAGGTACACACCTATTAGTGGTATTGCATGTGGGTTTTTTTTGTTTTGTTTTGTTTTTTTGTGAGACGAGTCTCGGTCTGTTGCCCAGGCTGGAGTGCAGTAGCACAATCTCAACTCACTGCAACCTCCGCCTCCTGGGTTCAAGCAATTCTCTTGCCTCAGCCTTCTGAGTAGCTGGGATTACAGATGTCCGCCACCATGCCCGGCTAATTTTGTATTTTTAGTAGAGACAGGGTTTTTCCATGTTGGCCAGGCTGGTCTTGAACTCCTGACCTCGTGATCCACCCACTTTGGCCTCCCAAAGTGCTGGGATTACAGCTGTGAGCCACCGTGCTCAGCCTGCGTGTGATTTTAATTTGCATTTCCCTAATGACTGATGATGTACAGCATCTTTTCATGTGATTGTTCACCATGCATATATCTCCTTTGGTGAGGGGTCTATTTGTTTTGTTTCCAGTGAGAAGCCTGCTGTGGTTCTTACTTTTGTTTCCCTATATGTAGTTTGATCACTGCTCTGCTGAATATTCAAGGGGGCCTTCTGTACATCTCCAGAGCTCTCTTTCTCTCTGTGTAGCTCTCTTCTGACACTGTGCCCTGCAAACTCGAGTCTCCCTGGAAGCCCAGTCCTGTCTCCTCAATTCAGAGAAATTGCCAAGCTCCTCCGGGGTTTTTCACCCTGCACTGCAGTGTGTCATTTTCTGCAGGAAGCTTATGAGAGTTTCTAGAGCTTACTGCAGAGAGCAAAGCGTACGTACTGCAGCTCTAGTTAGCTGGAGCTCTAGTTAGCTGTGGCGCAGGTCTCCTCTCTTTGGTTTCTATCCTTTGTTCCCTTATGTTCACTTTCTTAAACATTGTAATTTTAAGTACTTTGTCTGATTTTTTTTTCTTAGTTGTTTTAGGTGAGAGAATAAATACAGTCCAATTTTTCCGTCTTGGCTGAAAGCAGAAGTTCTTTACCAAAATGTTTCTGAATTTATATAAAAATAGTACAAAACAGTGTATATGTTTTCTCATGAATTAAAAACTTTTTTATCTTTCTGTAGTGGCCCGATTTATCTCTGGCAGTGCTTTCTGTCTTAAGATCTATTTTGTCTGACAGTAATTCTAGTTTTCCTTCAGTTAGTGTTTGCCTGGTGTCTTTTTCTATATTTTAACTTTCAGCCCTTGCTGTGTCTTTTTTTTTCCTTTATTTTTATTTTTTAAAGTTTTTTTTACCCATGACAACTACCTAGGAGGTCCTGAAAACATGTGCCCCTGTGTCTTTATTTTTTAGGTGTCTTTTTAAAAACAGCTTGTAGGTGTGTGTGTTTGTATATACATTATTTGTGACTATCTTTTTCTTTTTGTCGTATTGTTTAGTTGCTTTACATTTATTATGATCTGGATTTATTATTATTATTATTATTGAGACAGACTCTCACTCTGTCGCCCATGCTGGAGTGCAGTGGCGCCATCTCGGCTCACTGCAACCTCCGCCACCTGGGTTTAAGTGATTCTCCTGCCTCAGCCTCCCGAGTAGTTGGGATTACAGGTGGACGCCACCGTGCCTGGCTATTTTGTATTTTTAGTAGAGATGGGGTTTCACTATGTTGGCCAGGCTGGTCTCGAACTCCTGAGCTCAAGAGATCCACCTGCCTCGGCCTCCCAAAGTGCTGGGATTACAGGCGTGAGCCACTGCGCCCGGCCTCTATTATTATTTTTAGACCGGTTTCACTTCTGTCGCCCAGGCTGGAGTGCAGTAGCGCGATCTCGGCTCATTGCATCCTCTACCTCCTGGGCTCAGGTGATTCTCCCACCTCAGCCCCCTAAGTAGCTGGGACTACAGGCATGTGCCACCACGCCCAGTTAATTGTTGCATTTTTTGTAGGGATGAGGTTTCACCATGTTGCCCAGGCTGGTCTTGGACTCCTGACCTCAAATGACCTGCCTGCCTTGGCCTCCCAAAGTGTTGGGATTACAGGCATGAGCCACCATGCCTGGCCTCTAATATATCTTTTAGTTTAATTTTTTAAATATTAAAAATTGTTTTAGAGACAGGATCTCACTGTGTTGCTCAGGCTGGAGTACAGTGGCTATTTACAGGTATGATCACAGGATACTGTGGCCTGGAACTCCTGGGTTCAAGTGATCCTTCTGCCTCAGACTCCGGAGAAGCTGGGACTACAAGTGTGAGCCACCACACCTGGATATTTCTACAATTACATGCTGTTCTTTTGCTCTACATTTTTTTCTCTTCCGTGTCTTGCCTTTTTTGGATTGACATTTTTAATTTTTCTCTTCAATTCTATTTTTACTGTACTGTATTAGAAGTTGTGCCTCTGTTTATTTGCTTGCCAGTCTCCCAATTAAACATGTATTACTAATAAAATAGAAAATGAAGTATTTACCCTTCTCTCAAATACTTCAAGACTTTTAGGATACTTTACTTCTGATCAGCCCCCTCTGTAAGTGTGTGCTGTTCTGTCTAGTATCTTAGTTCTATCGTGTCATTAATGCTACAGATAGACATTATTGTTTTATATATTCAGTATTGGTTTAGAATTACCTACATATTTTCTAATGTTCTGCCTTACAATTCCTTTTTAATTTTAATTTTAATTTTTATTTTTTTTTTAAGACAGAGTCTCATTCTGTCACCCAGGCTGGAGTGCAGTGGCGTGATCTCGGCTCATTGCAACCTCCACCTCCTGGGTTGAAGTGATTCTCATGCCTCAACCTCCCAAGCAGCTGGGACTGCAGGTGTGCACCACCACACCTGGCTAATTTTTTTTGTATTTGTAGCAGAGATGGGGTTTCGCCATGTTGGCCAGGCTGGTCTTAAACTCCTGGCCTCAAGTGATCTTCCCACCTCCGCCTCCCAAAGTGTTGGGATTACTGGCTTAAGCCACTGCACCCACCCTAAAATAATAATAATCTTTTAAAGAATTTAGGCTGGGGCTGGGCACGGTGGCTCACACCTGTAATCCCAGCACTTTGGGAGGCTGAGGCAGGCAGATCACGAGGTCAGGAGTTCAAGACCAGCTTGACCAACATGATGAAACCCCATCTCTACTAAAAATGCAAAAATTAGCCGGGTGTGGTGACACGCACCTGTAATGTAATCCCACCTACTAAGGAAGCTGAGGCAGGAGAATCGCTTGAACCCAGGAGGCGGAGGTTGCAGTAAGCCGAGATCATGTCACTGCATCCCAGCATGGGCAATAGAACGAGACTCTGTCTCAAAGAAAAGAATTTAGGCCGGGAGTGGTAGGGTCACACCTGTAATCCCAGCACTTTGGGAGGCTGAAGCGGGGAGATCCACCTGAGGTCAGGAGTTTGAGACCAGCCTGGCCAACATGGTGAAACCCCATCTCTACAAAAAATAAAAAATTAGCCTGGCGCGGTGGCATGTGCTTGTAATCCCAGCTACTTGGGAGGCTGAGGCAGGAGGATCACTTGAGCCCGGCAGGCAGAGGTTGCAGTGAGCTGAGATCTCGCCCCTGCACACCAGGCTAGGAGAGACACAGTGAGACTCCATCTGGCAAAAAAGAAAAAATAAATAAATAAATAAATAAATAAATAAAAAATGTTGTGTTAATTTTGGTAAAACATACATAAAATTTAGTATTTTAACCATTTTAAAGGTCTCACTCAGTGGCATTAGTATATTTACATTATTGTGCAGTCATCACCACTACCCATCCTCAGAACTTACTCTGTAAAACTAAAATCACAATTCCTCCTTGCATTTTAAATCTTCCACCTGTGATTGTATTTGTTTTGCCTCATTTAGTACTAATTCTAGTATAAAATATTTTGGTAGTCAATTCTTTTAACTCTCATTTGTCTGAAAATGTTTTTATTTTGCCCTTGGTTGAGAGAAGCAAGTTTCTCTGATGGATCTCTCTTTAAGGCCAGTTTACTTTTTATTCACCCTTACACTTATTATATCATTCAATTTGATGAAAGTATCTTCTCTTAGGCTTTATATTTTGAGTGGGCCCAAGACTATCACTGTCTCCTACCTATACCCTGTATATCCTTAAAATAGAAACTCAAGGTGTTAGTGTTCTGCAGAATCCCTTGATGAAAGCCAGCTTTGATGCAGGTTCATCTCCCAGGAGTTCCACTTTGGCTTTAAATTATTATTATTATTTTTTGAGACAAAATCTTGCTCTTGTCCCCCAGGCTGGAGTGCAATGGCACGATCTCATCTCACTGCAACCTCCGCCTCCTGGGTGCAAGCGATTCTCCTGCCTCAGCCTCCCGAGTAGCTGGGATTACAGGCGCCTGCCATCACGCCCAGCTAATCTTTGTATTTTTAGTAGAGACCGGGTTTCTCCATGTTGGCCAGGCTGGTCTCGAACTCCTGACTTCAGATGATCTGCCTTCCTCGGCCTCCCAAAGTGTTGGGATTACAGGCCTGAGCCACTGCGCCTGACCAATTTTTTTTTTTAATGATCATAGCTTTATAATATATGTTAGCAGATCATATCCTCAGAAACCTACAAGCTTGTTTCTTCTTTCCTAATCCTTGTGTTCTTTTTCTTTGTCTTATTTGCATTGGTTAATCTCTCAGGACCATGTTAATTAGGAGTAGGGTAACAGCATCCATCACTTGTTCCTGACATTCAACTGGAATGCTTTTAAAAGTTTAGCAGTAATTGGCTGGGTGCGGTGGCTCACACCAGTAATCCCCCCACTTTGGGAGGCCGAGGCAGGCGGATCATGAGGTCAGGAAATCGAGACCATCCTGGCTAACATGGTGAAACCCCATCTCTACTAAACATACAAAAAAGTTAGCCGGGCGTGGTGGTGAGCGCCTGTAGTCCCAGCTACTTGGGAGGCTGAGGCAGGAGAATGGCATGAACCCAGGAGGCGGAGCTTGCAGTGAGCCGAGACCATGCCAATGCACTCCAGCCTGGGCGACCGAGCGAGACTCCATCTCAAAAAAACAAAACAAAACCAAAAAAAGTTAGCATTAATTATATTTGTTGTGATGGCTTTTTGGACCCAGTTTTTCCTTTTCCTTCTCCTTCTCTTTCTTCCTCTCCCTTTCCGTCTCCCTCTCCCCCTCCCCCCCCCCCACCTTCCCCTTTCTCTTCCTGTTCTTCTCTTTTGAGTCAGGGTCTCGCTGTGTTGCCCAGACTGGAGTGTAGTGTTACGATCTCTGTTCACTGCAACCTCCACCTCCCAGGCTCAAGTGATTCTTGTGCCTCAGCCTCCTGAGTAGCTGGTATTACAGGTATGTGCCACCAGGCCCGGCTAATATTTGTATTTTAAGTAGAGATGGGGTTTCCCCATGTTGGCCAGGCTGGTTTTGAACTCCTGACCTGAAGTGATCTGCCTGCCTTTTCCTCCCAAATTGCTGGGATTATAGACATGATCCACCACGCCTGGCCTTTGGACCCAATTTCTATTATACTGATGAAATATCTCCTTATTAAAAATCTCTTATATCATAAAATTTGGGTTTCTGCTTAAGGCTTTCTCATATTAATTGAATTTTACTCTAAAATTTAATTATCTGATGTGCTATGAAATATGAATTCCTGCTAAAGCCTTTCCTAAATCCAAGGTATTCATAAGGTTTTAATGAGTATGAATTCTTTGGTGTCAAATGTGGCATGACTTCTGTTTGAGATATTTCATTAGTTTTTTTCATTGGTATTGGTTCTCTTATGTAGAGCATTGGGTAAAAATGGACAGAAGGCTTTTCCACACATTTTACGTTCATACTTACGGGTTCTTACATGTACAATAAGCAGTATGATTACAGAGAAAACTTTTGCACCCTTAGTATAGGGTGTCTCCCTCGTCATGAATATTGTAATATTTAATGATGAATAGCTCCTGCCCGAAGATTGTTGCACTTTCATTATCTTTACAGGGCACCCCTCAGATCTGAATTTTCTTTTCTTCTCTTTTTATTTTTTGAGACAGGGTGTCACTCTGTCACCCAGGCTGGAATGCAGTGGCGCGATTACGGCTCACTGCAGTCTCCGCCTCCCCAGGCTCAGGTGATCTTCCCACCTCAGTTTTTGTATTTTATTTTTAGTAGAGACGGGGTTTCGCCATGTTGCCCAGGCTGGTCTTGAACTCCTGTGCTCAAGTGATCCACCCACTTTGGCCTCTCAAAGTGCAGGGATTACAGGCATGAGCCACTGCGCCTGGCCTCAAATCTGAATTTTCTCATGCCCAGTGGAATTTGATTTGCCACTGAGTGCTTTCTCACCTTCCCTACTTGCGTAGGGTTTATCTCCAGTATGACCTCTCTGGTATGAAGTTTGACTTCTGAATAAAAGCTTTTTTATACCTACTACATTTATAAGATTTTTTATATGGATTATCGATGAATAATGAAGTTTTCCTTTTGGCTGAAGATTTTCCACATTTCTTACATTCATAGAGTTCTCATTCTTTACAGTGTGAATGTTCTGATCTTTAATGAAGTATTTCTTCTAGCTAAGACACTTCCACATCGATTCCATTCCAGGCTTTCTTTCCTGGATGAATTTTTCTCATTCTCTGTGAGATGTGATTTGCGACTGAAGGCTTTCCCACCTTCCTTATGTGCATAGGAAGGACAGTCTCTCCAGCATGTCTTCTTTGGTGTCTAATGAGACTTGACATTTTAATAGCAGCTTTTCCACATTTATCGTTGTTATATGATTTCTTCCCTGTATGGTTTTCCTTTTCTCTCTCTTTCTCTCCCTTTCTTTCTTTTTCCTTCCTTCCTTCTTCTTTCTCTCTCTCTTTCTCCCTTTCTTCTCCTTCTCTTTCTTCTTTTTTTCTTTTTTTTTTTTTGAAATGAGGTCTCACTCTGTCATCCAGGCTGAAGTGCAGTGGCACAATCATGGCTCACTGCAATCTCAAACCTTCTGGGCTCAGATGATCCTCCCACCTCAGCCTCCCAAGTATCTAGTATTACAGGCATGCGCCACCACGCCAGGCTACTTTTTTCTTTCTCTCTCTTTCTTTTCTTTTCTTTTAAATAGAGACGGGGTTTCACCATATTGCCCACGCTGCTCTCAAACTCCTGGGCTCAAGTGATCCACTTCGGCCTCCCAAAGTGCTGGGATTAACAGGTGTGAGTCACTGTGCCACCTGGCCCCAGCTAGTTTTTCATTCAAATCTTTTAAAAACAAAAACACCCAAAACTGTTGCTATCTTATAAATACTCATCATCCCAGCTATCCACATTCAGATAATTCCTCACTCTCTGCCCTTCTCCCCCACAACCCCAAACAATCTTGTACCACATAATTTCTTACTTAATAATGTTAATTAGTTTCCCATGGCTGTCATAACAAAGTATCACAAACAGGTAGCTTAAAACCTTAGAGATGTATTCTCTCTTGGCTCTGGAGGCTAGAGGTCTGAAATCAAGGTGCCAGCCCTGTTCCCTCTGAAGCCTCTAGGGAAGAACCCTTCCCATCTCCTTCCAGCTTCTGGAGGTTGCTGGCAACCTTCAGCATTCCTTGGCTGGTGGACGCATCACTCTCTGTTGCTGTTTTTAGCCTTCCTATTCCCTCCCCTGTGGATCTATGTCTTTGTTTTCTCGTCTTAAAAGAACACCAGTTATAGGTTTTTAGGGCCTACTTTATCCAGTATAACCTCATCTTAATTAATTATATCTGCAAAGGCCCTATTTTCTTTTCTTTTCTTTTTTTTTTTTTTTTTTTTTTGAGAGGGAGTCTCACTCTGTCACCGAGGCTGGAGTGCAGTGGCGCGATCTTGGCTCACTGCAACCTCTGCTTCCCAGGTTCAAGCGATTCTCCTGCCTTGGCCTCCTAAGTAGCTGGGATTACAGGTGCGCACCACCACACCTGGCTAATTTTTTAGTATTTTTAGTAGAGACATCTTGGCCAGGCTGGTCTCGAACTCCTGACCTCAGGTGATCCATCTGCCTTGGCCTCCCAAAGTGCTGGGATTACAGGCATGAGCCACCATGCATGGCCCCTATTTTCAAATAAGGTCACATTTATAGGTTCTAGATATGAATGTTGGGGACACTATTCAACCCAAGACAAATGTCAAACACCCAGTTACACTCTTGGTCAAGCACACCCGGACCCTTATCTTAGTCTGTTTTGTGCTGCTATCACAGAATATCTGAGACTGGATAATTTATAATAAACAGAAATTTACAGCTCGTGGAGGCTGAGAAGTCCAAGATCACGAGGCTGGCGTCTGGTGAGGGCCTTCCTGCCGCATTATCCCATGGCAGAGGGGCAAAGAAAGCACAAGAGAGAGCAAGAGACTGAACTTGAAACCTCAAGCCCTTTTATCATTGCCATTAATCTATTCATGAGGGTGGAACCCTCCTGGCCTAAACACCTCTCATTAGGCCCCACCTCACGATGCAATTGCATTGGGGATTAAGTTTCCAGTGTATGCTTTTTGGGGGACACATGCAAACCAGAACAACCTTCTTTGGCTTCTTCCTAAGCCACCTGTACCTAGGCTTGAAGCTCTGAATAACTCTGGCTGGGTCACAAACTCCTTGATTCTTTGTCTGCAGCCTACAGAGTTCTCATATCAGACCTTCACTTCTGTCATCTCCTTTCTTCATGGTGCAGAGGCCTGAAGACAAATGGCTGACCTTTTTTGGTTTTGTTTTCACTACTATCTTGTTTTATTATTTTGACCTCGCAGAAAAGTTGCAAAAGTTAATACAAAAATTCCCATACACCTATCACAGAGGATCCCCATATGTTAACATTTTAACAATGTTTGGTTTTTCATTTTCTCTCTTTGCATTTGTGTGTGTATATATATATTTTTTCTTTTTTTGAACTGTTTGAGTGTAAATTGCAGATCTATTTCCCCTTTACTCAGTGTGTTTTTCCTAAAAGCAAGGACATAGTTCTATAAATTCATAATACAATGACCATAATCAGGAAATTAACATTTATGCATTATCACAGTATCATCTAATCCACAGACCTTACTCCCACGTGACCAGTTAGTTGATCTACTAACATCCTTTATATCTGTAAGAAATGCTTTTTACTGATCTAGGATCAAATCCAGGGCATATACTTCATTTAGGACTTTTTTTTTCTGGGACAGGGTCTTGCTCTGTCACCCAGGCTGGAGTGAAGTGGTGTAAACATGGCTCACCGCAGCCTCCAACTCCCAGACACAAGTGATCCTCCCACCTCAGCCTCCCAAGTAGCTAGGACTACAGGTAACATGCCACCACATCTGGCTAATTTTAAATTTTTTTGTAGAGACAGGGTCTTACCATGTTGCCCAGGCTGGTCTCCAACTCCTGGTCTCAAGCTCCTGCCTCAGCCTCCCAAAGTGTTGGGATTATAGGCATGAGCCACCATGCCTGGCCTAGTTCTGTCTTTTTATTCTCCTTTAATCTGGAACAGTTTTTCAGGCTTTCTTTGCCTTTCATGACATACTTTTTTTTTTTTCTTTTTGAGACGGGGTCTCGCTTTGTCATCTGGGCTTCAGTGCAGTGGTATGATCATAGCTCACTGCAGCACATTAGTTGTTTTCATTGGCCTATCTTATCTGCTATACTGTTGACAACAGATGTGACTCTTCACCTCCTATGCTTTCTTCAGGCGACTCCCAGTAAACTTCGTAGCTCTCCCTTGAAGCTACTATTGTCAAAGTTACCAGCGATTTCCACCTCTGTCTTTCCAGATCCACAGGTTAACTGTCGTTATCATCAGCTCTCAGCAACATTTGCTGCAGCTGGCCACTACATCCTTCTTGAAACCCTGTCTTCCCTTGGCTTCTCAGAGACCATCCTCTCCAGGTTCTCCTCTTGTGTTATTTCCTTCTCAGCCTTTTGGATGGCTGCCTTCCTATTATCCACCTCTAAATTCAGCAGCTCCCATGAGCTGAGTCCTGGATACACTTGTCTTCTCTATATACACACTCTCTCTCATCTCATCCTAATTAGATGACCACACCTAATTCTATGTATTTAGATACAATGTATAATCTGATGAACTGTATTTCTATAATTATATTTCCAGCCCTGATCTCTCTTTTGGATTCCAGCTGCCTACCTGGGGTGTCTAGTTGGATTTTCCAAAAGATATTTCCAATTTAACATGGCTACAATACAACTCTTGATTTTCTAACCATTTATCTCCCAGTGTTCCTAATCTCAGTTAAGGCATCAACATTCATTGGCCACTCAGTTTTTAACCTTAGAAGTCATTCTCGATTACTCCCTTGTCACCAGGAGCAACTTACACTCTGTCCCATATCTTACTCATTTGCAAGTTCTGTGGCTTCACCTCCAAAATATATCTGGTGTCATACACTTCTCCCCATTTAAGCTACTTCTATTTTAGTCAAGATGGGCCATCGTTTCTTATTTAGAGCATATTGGCACAGACTCCTTGTCTCTTGTCCTGTCCCCAAACAAAATAAGCACCTAGAGCAGCCAGAGGTATTTTGAAAGAAAAAACTGTGTTACTCCCTTACTTAAAACCTCCAACTAGTTTAAGCTGCGCTTTTTTCTTTCTTTTTTTAAAATTACCACACTTAGTCAATGCTCCTATTAAGTTGCACTTTCTATAATAATTCCAATACCATAACCTTCAAAGCCTTATGTGGTCTGTCCCAGACATATTGCTCCAAGTTTTCTTGTTATCACTGTATCCTTGTATCACTACACTATTTCTTGTATCACTCTGTCCTGTGTTCCAACAACTCTGGCCTTCTTACTGTTTCTCAGTGTATTAGACTGAAAGCTCAGTCAAGGCATGGATTTTTGTGTTGTGTTTTTCCTTTTGTCTATAGTGTTAACTGACAAATCACAGAGCATCTAAGACAGTGCCTGGCATTTGGGAAGCATTCAATGAATATCTATTCAATCGAAGAATGAATATGTGCATGCCATATTAATTTTTTTGTTGTTCACCTCATGGTCTTTACTTTTGCCATTCTCTTAGACTGGAATGTTCTCCAAGATCTTAACATGGCTGACTTTTTTTTTTTCCCCCCATAACTCAAGGCTCAGCTCAAATGTTAATATCTTAGAGAAAACTTCTTTGGCACCCTATTTAAACTGCCAGCGTTCTCTGCCTTTGCATTTTCCTGGTTTACTTTATAGCACTTATCATGACCTGGAGTTATTTATTTTCTTCTTGTTACCTACACTAGAATAAAGCTGCATGAAAGCAGGGCCTTTTTTGGTTGCTGTTGTTCCCTATTCTATCTTTATTGTTTAGAAAAGTGAGTGGCACACAGTACGTATTCAATAAATACTTCTTGTACACCCCAGTGAGTGAATTTTACAGTGTAAACTTTAAAAATCATTTAAAAATCCACATGTCCACATGAAAAGCAAATTCCTGAGGTTCACTCCAGACCCTCTGAATAAAAACTCTGTGGGGAGGAATCTCCTTGCACATATTTATGTACTTAGAAGTTTTAGAACATTAAAGCCATGAGAGTAACTCAGGCTCTCCAGTTTGAATAGCCCCATTCCCCATGGTGCGTTCTCTTTTGGGTTCTGTGGTGTTGTTTCTGGTCAGTGGACCTCAGTTGGGACCATCTCAGTTCATCAGCAAGGATGTAATGATGTTAAATCTAAAAGTGAGCAGTTCTTACTGAGGCCAGGGGTATGTGGAGTGGCAGTTTTTGCAAGGACACAGAAGGACCTGTCCAACCTGCGGCACTGTTCATCTACTCACAACATTAAAAGGGAGCATTCAAGTGACTCTCTTAGCCAATGTGATCTTTCCTTAGGCAACTGACTTCCATGTCTATGTTGCCAGAGAAGGGCTACTAGTGTCTCTCACTAGCTATGTTAAGGTCGGCCTCATCTAAGCCCAGTGCCACCTGTACAGTGGTTTAAGGAAGAGCAACACAGGGCCTAGATGCGAAGTTGTTTACAAGGTGGTTAAATGTCTGAAGTTTCTTGTTGTTGTTGTTTTGTTTTTTAAAGACAGAGACTTGCTCTATCACCGAGGTTGTAGCGCAGTGGCACGATCACAGCTCACTGCAGCCTTGACTTCCTGGGCTCAAGCAACCCTCCTGCGCAGCCTGCCGGTAACTGGAACCACAGATGTGCACCGCCATGCCTGGCTAATCTTTTTGGTTTTTGTACAGAGTCTCACTGTGTTGCCCAGGCTGGTCTCGAACTCCTGTGCTCAAGCGATCCACCCGCCTCGGCCTCCCAAAATTCTGGGATTACAGGCGTGAGCCACCGCACCCTGCCACGAAGTTTAAAAAAAAAAAAAAGCTCTCTTTTCTTTCCACGTTGTTTCCAGCTATTTAAAGAAACAAAATGGTAGACTAGGAGCGGTGGCTCACATCCGTAATCCCAGCACTTTGGAAGGCCAAGGCGGGAGAATCACTTGACGTTAGAGTTTGAGACCAGCTGGCCAACATGGGGAAACCCCATCTCTACTGAAAATACAAAAATTAGCCGGGCGTGGTGGTGCATGCCTGTAATCTCAGCTACTAGGGAGGCTGAGGCAGGAGAATCGCTTGAACCCGGGAGGCAGAGGTTGCAGTGAGCCCAGATCTCACCACTGCACTCCAGCCTGGGCAACAGAGCGAGACTCCGTTATCAAAAAGCAAACAAAACAACAAAACAAAACAAAAAAACAGTAAAGAGAATACTGTTGAGTTAATTTTACAGTTTTTCCCGCTGTGGGTGTTTTCTATTCTCGTCTTTTGCTTAGCTGTCCTGTCTCCCTCTTTTTCTCAGGTAGGCAATAGTTTAGGATTTTTGTAGGTTATATTGTCAGTACTTCTCATTTAAGTTCCAGACAGTGTGCTAAGCAAAGCACTTTACTCGGTAAAGTAAGAGCTCACTTAATCTTCAAAATAACGTAGCAAGGTAGATATCACGAACGTAGCAAGGTAGATATCACGGAAGGGAAAACCGCTCCCTGAAGGTCCGAAGGTCCAAGGTCTCTCTGCCATCTAGCTGTCATGCGTATTGCCTGCCAGTGGGTAGTCGGAGCTGGGTATTTCTCCAAAGCTGGGCTCTTGGCTGCCCTTTGTGAAGGCAATTTTAAGGGACAACAGGATGTGGAAGCCTGCGGTTAAGGAGTGAGCTGAGTCATTGGGTAACCAATGTTGAATAATGTTTCTCAATGTTTGAAATGACACTCACTTCCTTTCCAGATTGGTAGAGGAGAAAAAAGAGGCGCAGTGAAAGCGCTCTCAAGGTGCGGTGAGTCAGGGTGATAGGCGGCGCCCGGCCGCTCCCTGGGGGTCCTGAGGGCGAGACCCCGGCAGGCTCCCGAGTCCGGGAGCCGGGCAGGAGTTCGGTTTTCGCCGGCGCTCCGCGGCCAGGCCACTTCGGAGGCAATCTGTGGCGGGGCAGGCGGACGCGAGGGCCGCCTCACCCCCGCGAGCCTTCCGGGACCCCGGGCCCTCGGGCTCAGCACGGGCGCAGGCTGCCCTCGGCGCACGAGACACCCAGGCACAGCTGGAAGGTTCCTCCCCGTCAGCTTGCGGGCCGCAGCGGGGGCTTGACCCCAATGCGAAGAGTCGGGTTTTCTGATTGGCTGAGAGTAGAAACGCGGGCGAGCGCCGCCTGAGACCCGCTCTACGATTGGGTTTTACACGAACAGCAGAGCACGAAATAAAGAGGCCTTCAGTCATTGGGCCATTGTGTGAATCTCCTTTTGGCTTCTCTGCAGACTGAATAAGCGTCTCAGGATCTTCGTCATGACTCCTAAATCTGGGCCTGTCAGTTCGCCCCAGCGTTTCTCGTCTCTAGGCACGGCATGGGGCTTACAGAGTTTAACCAATCATATAACGTCGAGATCAGGTTGCCAGGCAGATTATGCTAATAAGACCCCGCCTTTTATGCTGCTCCCACTCTGCGGCGGGAAGAACCACCTGGAGGTGGCGGGGGGGTTTGATTTCTATCACCCCTAGGGAGAGAGGATCGGGGACCCGCTGATCTTCCAGCTCCCCTCACCCAACGTCGTGTAAGTACCTAAAGGATTAAGGGAACCAGATAAGCCAGGGTCCGGACTACCCCATAGACTGGGAGGGTGTTTCGTCTTTGCTTAGTCCCACCCAAAATGGCGCCCAGCTCTTTCCGCGTCTCAGAGCCCGGCCGGGGCCAACCGACCGCGGACCCGGGTGGGGGGGGAAATTGATGGTGGTGGTGGGGGGGAGAAATCCCGGCGGCACCGCCCGATGGTACAGTCCAGCCGGGGCTGGGACGAGGCACCTCACTCGGGGTGGGGGGTCAAACCATCTGCACCTTCCAAGGGGAAAGGGGCGAAGCCCCCTCCAGCAGGCCCTCCTGGCGCCGCGTTCAGCGCCGGCCTCGGCGTCTCCTCGCCCCTGCCTTCGCCGCGCGCAGCCTCCCCCTGCGACCCCCGAGTGGCTCGCACGCTCCGCCGGCCGCGCGCACCTCTCCTCCCCTGCCCGCGTTGGTTGGGCCGGGACGGTGGTTGGGCGGCCTGCGCGCTCCGGCGGCGGCGGTTGCGCGGGCGCTCCGGGCGCGGCGGGCAGGTCTCCGCCGGCCGGGAGCCGAGCACCGGGCGCCGGGGGCAGGGGGCCGGGGGCTGGGCGCCGGGCTGGGGATGGCGGCGCGGGCCGGGCTCCGGGGCTGGCCGGTTGCGGGCGCGTGGGGCAGAGGGTCCTGTTCGATGGGGCGCCCAGCTTTGTCTGCGGAGGCTGCGCCGCCCACCTGCCATCGATGCCTGGGCCCCCGGCCTGCCTTCCCAAGCTAGCGTCCGGGACCGGGGCGGGGGGCCGGCCCGCAGGGGTGTGGGGTGGCCCCTGCGGGTCTGTCCCGTGGCATCGTGTCGGGGCTGGCCGGGCGGAGGCCGAGGCCGGGGTCGCGGCCCTGCCCCAGTCGGCCTGCATTCGGGGTGCAGCGCAGAGGCACGGTGAGGCAGGTCGGCGCTCGGGAGAGGGCTGATGGTGTGCACCTCTCTAGCCCCTCGCAAGCTTTTGTTAAGCAGGTTTAACCCTGCAGCTAGGTGTTGATACTCTACTAAGTAAAATGGAATATTCACCGTCTGCCCTCCAGCCACGCGAACGCAGCGCTGTTGAGTTTGTGTGCGCGCCTTTAGCCCTTGCTTGGTGGATGAGTTGGATTTCAGTGCATTTTCAATCAATGTACGTGTACACTTAAGCACAAGGAGAGAGGTGGCTTTGTGCTGTCATCGAGGATTAGATGTGTGATGAGACCCACCCAGCTCTGCCCTGTGCCCTAATTCTGCTGCTTTGCCTGTTGAAACCCTGCCTGTCTTGTCACCCCAAATTCTCCAAAGTCAATAGTGCTTAACCTTTATTAAAAACAGCAGAATTACTCATGACTGTTTTGTGGCCTCTTTTTCTGATCTGTTCTCTTTGTTTCTATCACTCCACCATTGCTGTAAGGCAAGAAGGTGTATTATTACATTGTATTTTTTTTGTATCTTCCTACCAGTCCAGCATCACAATAGCTTCCACTTTGATGAGCAGTACTTATTGGTTGTTCTAGAATAGAGTAAACAAGATTTTTTTTTTTTTTTAAATTAGGATTGGTTGGGGGCAAAGCAGCGTTTAAACAGTGTTTATTCAGTATGGGGTATTTAGAAAGGAACTTTGCTAGGTTTATTTATTTAGGAGACAGGGTCTCTGGTTGCCCAGGTTGGAGTGCAGTGGCGCGATCTTGGTTCACTGCCGACTCGACCTCCCGGGCTCAAGGGATCCTCCTGCTTCAGCCTCCCTAGTAGCTGGGACTACAGGCGTGCACCACCACGCCTGGCTAATGTTTCTACTTTTTGTAGAAACAGGGTTTCATAATGTTGCCCAGGATGGCTTCGAACTCCTGAGCTCAAGCAGTCCTACCGCCGCAGCATCCCTAAGTGCTGGGATTGTAGGCGTGAGCCCCCGCGCTCGGCCTTTAGGTTTACTTTTACAATAAATTGAGGTGAAGTTGACACAGAATGAACCTTTTTAAAGTGAACAGGGGCGTTTAGTGAAAGGATTACATTTTTGTTTGTTTTGGATCAAGACAAATGCCTTGTGCCTTCTACCCCGTAAGCTCCCACTCTGCTGTTCCTCGTTTTGCAAGGCAAAATTGTTTTGCTTTTTCAAAGAATTCATATTTAGTTTTTCTAATATTTTGTAGCGTGCTCCACCACATATTAATCATATATTGTATATCTGAATGTAATTGAGTATATATTTTAGAAAAAGGAAGGTTCCTGTCTTCAAGGGCTCTGAATGGTTTTTACTTAGAAGTTATGGAGGTATAAAGGGTAGCACAACTCAATATAATCCCAAATCGATTGGCACTACCTAAGTTTCTGCTTGCCTGTTTTGTTTTTCCTTCTAGTTTTAAGAATAATGCGTGATCATTGGAGAAAACATAAAATTTAAGCCGGGCGCTGTGGCTCATGCCTGTAATCCCAGCACTTTGGGAGGCGAGGCGGGCAGATCACCTGAGGTCAGGAGTTCGAGACTAGCCTGGCCAATATGGTGAAAGCCCGTTTCTACTAAAAATACAAAAATTAGACGGAAATGATGGCAGGCGCCTGTAATCCCCGCTACTCGGGAGGCTGAGGCAGGAGAATCACTTGAACCTGGGAGGCAGAGTTTACAGTGAGCTGAGATTGGGCCATTGCACTCCAGCCTGGGCAACAAGAGCGAAACTCCGTCTCAAAAAAAAAAAGAAAAAAATTTAGAAGCAGAGTGAAAAAAAACAAAACCCATAATTACCCAGAGATAATCTTTGCTGATACTTTGGTGTATTTCAAGTTGGTTTTGTGTGTGTATAAAATATTTGTACAAATGACATAATCTTGGTTTAATATCTAGTTTTTAAAACAAAACGTAAGTTGGTGTCTAAAGACTTTGCTGATGATTGGGCACTTTCATTACTTCCATTATTTGAAGGGGCATCATGAAGTCCGCCGAACTAAAAGAATTATAATATTTTGATTTCTTGTAACTTTTTAAAAGCGTAATCTAATTGATAGGGATAGGTTTCTGGATAACAAACATAATTCATCAAAGGGCTGAGAACTACTGCGCTATAATTTTGGTTTCCTCAATTTTTCATTTTAAGCAGTGGTAAACACCTCGTAACCGCGTAATTATATCTGGGAAAAAGAAACTGTTAAACATCCTGTTGTTGCAGTGTTTGAGTTGTTCAGTTTGTTTTAAACTTGAACGCTGATGTACTTTGACCTATTGCCACTAAAATACATAGTCTTCTCCCATCACATCCCACCCCAGATAGTGTAGCCACACCCAGTCCAGCAATTTGTTTTTCACAAGCAGAATTTATTGTCTACTATTTTAACTTATTATAGGTACTTTAATAGATCAATGAAGGAGAATTCTATTTGGTGTCTAGAAAGAGCCAAAAAGAAATGTTTGCTACAACCAAATCTTTGGAGAATGATCCCACTCAGATTCTCCTGGGGGATGGGGTAGAGGCGGGAGGGTGAAAGGGGAACTTTTCATTACTTATTTTGGCCCACATTGGTGACACGTATCTCTTCCCTGTTCAGTCATTAAACTGTTCTCATGGTTTAGTTGAATCACTGCTTAGGAATATCTGGCCTCTTTTCTTTTTTATTCTTAATGTTATAACACAGCTGGGTGTGGTGGCTCACACTTGTAATCCCAGTACTCTGGGAGGCCAAGGCAGGCAGATTGCTTGAGTCCAGGAGTTCGAGAACAGTCTGGCCAACATAGCAAAACTCTGCCTCTACTAAAAACAAAAAAGTTAGCCAGGTGTGGTGGCCCACAGCTGTAGTCTCAAGCTACTCAGGAGGATGAGGTGGGAGAATCACCTGAGCCTGGGATGTCGCGGCTACAGTGAGCTGAGATCACACCATTGCACTCCAGCCTGGGCAACCAGAGTGAGACCCTGTCTCCAGGAAAAAAAAAAAAAAAAAGTTATTACACCATTTCAAGACTTGTGTGGAGCACTCTGGACATATCTGTCCACCTTCCAAAATTTTTCTGTACCTTTCCACTGACTATCCCTGTGTAGATTTTAAATTTGTGTTGTAGAAAGCACCTGAAGGTAGATTCTTCATCTGTAACTTGGAATAGTTCAGGGAATGGGGAGCGGGTGAGGAAGTGGCATGGAAAGAGTGAAGGTATGGGTAACCCTAAGTATAGTTACAGCAAGACTAGTTAAAATGTGGTGAAAACAATTATAAAATCAATAGTGCACAATAGTTTTAGAACCTTGTATAGATTGCTAAAAGGTTACTGTCTGCTAACATAGTCTGTTGTTTGCTATTCATTTTTTAGTTAAACTCTCGTTTATTGCAAACATGAGAATATTGGAGTCAAATGCTCCTCCTCCTCCCTTTTTTTTTCTTCTTTTTTTTTTTTAACCCATGTGCTTCACTTTCACTGATGGTAAAGTTGTACTCCACAGCTTCTTTCCTGCTGTGATTTCTAGAAATCAGATCCCTTAGACCTGTGCTGTCCTATCCAGTAGCCACCTGTGGCTTTGAGCACTTGAAATATGGCTGGTGCTGTGAAGTGTGAAATACATATACTCAGATTTTGAGATTTAGTAGAAAAAAATAATATCTTTCAATTTATAAAATATTGATTAAATGTTGAAATGACAATATGTTGGATAGACTGGGTAAAATGCAATATACTATTATAATTAATTTCACCTGCTTCTACTTTTAAACAATATATATACTAGAACATTTTAAATTATGTATGTGGCTTGCATATTTGAACAGTGCAGCCTTAGTCAGCTAGGGGTAGGGTGTTCCCAGGTGGCATTAAGATGTAATGTATTATTTTTTGGTTTCTATAATTTGAATGAAAAGATACTGCTGATATGTAGATGTCTGTTTTTTTAGTGCTTATGATAGCTCTCACAAAAGCATGATTATTATTTTGAAGAATATCTTAATCTCAAAACCACTTCCAGATAATTGAGTTAACTGTTACTGAATTAATGTATTCAATGGATCATTTGAACTTAAAATAATAAAATGACATCAGTAAGCACATAATCCATTAAAAAAAGTTGAGCTAAGCATAATCAGCTAAATTTTCCCAAACTTGGTCTGTTACTTATACATTAATTTTTATAATTTACCATTTTTCAAATGTTTAAGAGAAACCTGAAATTGAGAACATTGAACTTACATTTTTTTCTCCTGTGATTTAGAAAAAGACCACAATACTTTGATTCTAAAGGTGGAAGGAACTGTTTGGGCCAGCTCGTGAAAGAACTGTCTTTTTTTTTTTTTCTTTTCTGTTTTTTTGAGACAGGCCCTCATTCTGTCACCCATGCAGGAATGCGGTGGCACCATCATAGCTCACTGCAGCCTTGACCTCCCAGGCTCAAGTGATCCACCTCGGCCTCCCAAGTAGCTGACAGTACAGGTGTGTACCACCATGCCTGGCTAATTTTTGTACTTTTTGTAGAGACAGAGTCTTGCCACGTTGCCCAGGCTGGTCTGGAACTCCTGTGGCTCAAGCGATCCACCCATCTCTGCCTCCCAAAGTGCTGGGATTACAGGTGTGAGCCACTGCACCCAGTCAGGAGAACTGTCCTTTTAAACACAGTTGGAGAAACATAACCTACACATAAAATCCGTATTTTTTTACTTCCATGTTTGCAAACATTGACAGTTTTGCCCTAACCTGCCTTTGTTGATGCCTTTCCTTTTACTGCTCTGTGTGGAGGTTTGATATGGTGTAGTATTCACAGCGTTGCCTCAGGGGCAAAGAGGTTCACTGCGGTGCTCAGCTTGCTGGCTGTGATCTTGGGCAAGTTACTTCTGTAAGCCTTGGTTTTCTTATCAAATCTTTCAGCTAGTTTCTTAATTATTACTAGGGATAATAACAGTAATCAACCTCATAGATTCCAAGTGAGGATGCCTGTTAATCACTCACCACAGTTGTATAAATGGCTCAATAACAAAGCACACAGTTCTAAATGGTTCAAAAATTTGTTTATCTCTTTTGGAACTGCCACTTCAGCCAAACTGGTCTTCCCACCGTTCCTTAAATATTCGGGATTTTCTCTCTGTGCTGTCACACCTTCGTTTCCCAAGTGGAATGTTTCTTCCTCTCTGCTCTCCTTCCCCTCCTCTCCTAGTTCTGCCCGCCAGAATCCTATCCATCCTTCTTGAGCAGTGGCTGGAAAACTGTTTTTAAAGGACCAGGTAGTAAATTTTTTTTTGCTTTGTGGGCCATATGGTCTCTGTCAAAACGATTCCCCTCTGCCGTGCAGTGTGAAAGCATGGCTGTGTTCGAAGAAACTATTCTGGACCTTGAAATTTCAATTAATATAACTTTCCTGTGCCAGGAAATATTCTTCTTTTGAGTCTTTTCAAATATTTTAAAATGTAACAACCATTCTTAGCTCACAGGCTGCACAAAAACAGGTGTCTGCCGCCCGCGGGCTGAGGCTCGCCATCCCCTGTACCAGGGCAAGCTGAACCCACACCGCCCTTGTTGAAGTGTCAAGACCATCTCATTTGAAAGTAATCCTTTTTGTCTCTGAAGGTCCTGCAGGATTTTGTACTGCTTTATAACAGTAACATTCAGTGCTTACGTTGTATTGTACTCCAATTATTTGTGCTTATTTCTTGCTTCCCAAACAGATTCTAAATTTCTGGAAGCTACAGGTGATTTTTAGCCCCCTCACGTAGAATGCAGTATAAATGAGTGCCATTTACTTACTGGCTTCTAAAATGTTTTGAGGGATACCTGAGTGAATTAAAATACTTGAAGTTGTTTGTAAAGTTTTCCTCCCTTTTTTTTTTTTCTTTTTTTTGTTTTTGAGACAGAGTCCTGCTCTGTTGCCCAGGCTGGAGTGCAGTGGCATGATCTCAGCTCACAGCAACCTCTGCCTCCTGGGTTCAAGCGATTCTCCTGCCTCAGCCTCCTAAGTAGCTGGGATTACAGGAGCCCGCCACCACACCCAGCTAATTTTTGTATTTTTAGTAGAGATGGGGTTTCATCGTGTTGGCCAGGCTGATCTTGAACTCCTGACCTCAGGTGATCGGCCTGCCTCGGCCTCCCAAAGTGCTGGAGTTACAGGCCTGCGCTACGGCCCCTGCCCCTCTCCTCCGCCTTTTTTTTCCTCAAGATTCTTATTTTTGTGTGCAAATTCTACCATTTTCTTAGAATTGCTTGAAGATTTTGAGGCCAGTTTATTGGGGGTTATTTTCAGTCTTTCCACAAAACATGATTACAGGCAGTCTTAATAAAATGTCCATCTAATAGGGACTAGCTATCACTCCTTTAACTAATTATTGCTCTTTGTTTGACTTTTTAACTGTCCTCTCCAAGACACTTGTTTGCATTTAGTCCTCAACACAGAATATTGACAGAACCGTGCCCAGTTTTGCAAAGGAGAGAAGGTAGCTAGAGGGTCAGGGAATTATGTAAGTATGGGAGAGGGGTCAGAGCGCACGGGAGAAAAGGGTCTGGATCCTCAGCCCCAGGCAGGGGATGTGTATTAATAAGGTTTCAGTCTCTTCCGTCATGTATTCATCTTCTTCATTCTTTTTCTCTTGAAGCTGATGAATTGAAAATTATTCCAGACTGTGTAAGTACTTCATCACTGGATAAATATAAGGACCCATGAATGGTAATATTTGGACACCACTTTATGTGACATGCAAGTTCTCTCAAGTACTTTAGTACTGAGGAAGTGTGAGATATTACTACAAAACAGTAATTCTGGAATTAAAATGAAATTATGTCATAGTAATTGGACTTTGATGAACTTTGTTTCATTTATACATTTTAAGAAAGTTTATGTTGGCCGGGCGCGGTGGCTCACGCCTGTAATCCCAGCACTTTGGGAGGCCGAGGCGGGCAGATCACGAGGTCAGGAGATCAAGACCATCCTGGCTAACATGGTGAAGCCCTGTCTCTACTAAAAATACAAAAAAAATTAGCCGGGCATGGTGGTGGCCTCCTGTGATCCCAGCTACTCGGGAGGATGAGGTAGGAGAATGGCATGAACCCAGGAGGCGGAGATTGTAGCGAGCTGAGATTGTGCCACTGCACTCCAGCCTGGGCGTCAGAGCGAGGCTCTGTCTCAAAAAAAAGAAAAAGAAAAAAAGAAAATTTTATGTTAACTTTTTAATATTTTTTTATTTTTTTAGAGACAGTGTCTCACTGTGTTGCCAAGGCTGGTCTCTAACTCCTGGGTTCAAGCCATCCTCCTGTCTCAGCCAGCCGAGTAGCTGGGGTTACAGGTGCAAACCACCACCACCAGTTTCGTTTCGTTTTTTTTTTTTTTTTGAGGTGGAGTTGCGCTGCGTCACCTAGGCTGGAGTGCAGTGGTACGATCTCAGCTCACTGCAACCTCTGCCTTCTGGGTTCAAGCAATTCTCCCTGCCCCAGCCTCCTGAGTAGCTGGGATTATAGGCACCCACCACCACGCCCGGCTAATTTTTGTACTTTTTTTTAGTAGAGATGGGGTTTTGCCATGTTGGCCAGGCTGGTCTCAAACTCCTGACCTCAGGTCTCAAGACCAGGCTGATCTTGAACTCCTGACCACCCGCCTCGGCCTCCCAAAGTGCTGGGATTACAGGTGTGAGCCACAGCACCCAGCCTCAGTTTATTTTCATACTTATATATACTTATCCCAAGCTCTAGGTATCTCACCAAAAACTTATGCATCATTTACAAAATATATTTTTTCAGATTCATGGTTTTAAATGGTTATAAACTATAACAGATATAGAAAATTCTAAAACCTTATTGAGTGGCTTTAAATAAAACCTAAATAAATGAAGAGCTCAGTGGCTCAAGGAGTGGAAGATTCAATATTGTAAATGTGTCAATTTTCTGGAAACTGATTTATAGATCTAATGTAATCCCACATTTAAAAAAATTAGACAAGCTGATTCTAAAACATTTGCCAAGGCCCAAGAAAAGGCAAAACACTTTGAAAAAGAAAAGTTAGGAAAACTTCTCTATTAGATATCAAGAAGAGTTATAATAATTAAGATAGTGTTGGGCCAGGCGCGGTGGCTCACGCCTGTAATCCCAGCACTTTGGGAGGCCGAGGCAGGCAGATCACGAGGTCAGGAGATCAAGACCATCCTGGCTAACATGGTGAAACCCCGTCTCTACTAAAAATACAAAAAATTAGCCAGGCGTGGTGGTAGGCGCCTGTAGTTCCAGCTACTCGGGAGGCTGAGGCAGGAGAGTGGTGTGAACCCGGGAAGCAGAGCTTGCAGTGAGCCGAGATCGCACCACTGCACTCCAGCCTGGGCGACACAACGAGATTCCGTCTCAAAAAAAAAAAAAAGATAGTGTAATATTGGCACTGGGTAGGCTAATAATGATGGACCAATAGAACACCATATGGAGTCCAGAAACAGTATCATGCATAGCCAGACACTTGATTTATGACCTGGAGGCATGGCAGAAAGGCAGGCAAAACAATAACACTTTTAGAATTAATATAGGAAGATACTCATGACCTCAGTATAGAGAAACATTTCTTAAACAAGATGCTACAGGCACTAATACAATAATGGGCAAAAGTCTTGAACAGGCACTTCAGAAAATGAGAAATCCAAATGTCTAATAAACATGAAAAAGTGTTCAACCATGTTAATGAAGGAAATGCAAATTTCAGCCACAGTGCCAGAACACTGTATACCTAAATTAAAGTTGGACGTTGAACAGTAGGGACTTTCATAGATGGCTGGTACAGATATAAATTCATATGACTACCTTGGAAAACAGTATTATCAAGAAAGTCCAAAACATGCACATTCTAATGCCCAGCAGTTCCAGTATTAGAGAAATGCATATGCCTGAGAGAACTAGAAAAAGTATTTGGAGTAATTTATTTTCATAATACTGATTCAATTAATATTTCAGGACTGCTATGTCGTGTTCTGAACACAGGTAGCTTTGTTTCTAGAACAATGGTGAATAAATGTTATTTATATTTTTCTTCTGTGCTGAATGTTTAAATAGTCCATCCAATGTCTTCTTCAATTCCTAAAACAATGCTGGAAACAGAATAGGCATTTAATAAGTATTCTTGTGTTTTAAAAAATTATTTGCATTTTTACAATGGGAGCCCTTCATCACGGCTTTGTAGTTACCTCAACTCTGGCTGTTGAGTAATTTGCTCAGTTAAATCTGTTTGTGGGTGTAGTGAATTACAACCTCCTCTGGTTCCCTCGAGATCAAGTCTAACCTGGTGATTGCGTCATCTGGTGGGAGAGCAAGGCTACAACAGCAGGTGGAAACCATGCTCGGGTCCTGGCCACTTTGCCTAGGATGAAAGCTATTGCGGCAAAGAGGGGAAAGAGCTTCAAGCTTTGTAGTAAAAGGAATCTGGGCTTAAATTCCACTTATCAGCACTGTGACCTTGGAGCAGTAATCATTCTTGGTTGTGGTGAGGGTTAATTGAGATCAGGTATTTAAAGGACATCTGACAGTGCCTGGCATGGGATAGGTGCTCCATAAATGCCTGTAGCTATAATTATTACTGTTCCACTAGCTGTTTACTTAAGTAACATTGAATTTCCACAGAATGCATTTCAAATCAGGTGGACTATGATTATACTGATTTTTAAAATAAAGAGCTGCATCTGTTAAAGGATTCTATTTTTGTGGTCTTTACTTCCTTCAGGGAATTTGCAAATGAAGCTAACATGTTGTAGGTACACCTGAGTGAAATGGTCTGGTTAAGCATTTACAAAGAATAGTTGTGGCTAAGATTTCTAAACAGGAATGCTTCTATTTTGTGTCTCCTGTGGAAGAAAATGCTAATCACATAGTTTTTATTTTTGTATTTTTATGTTTTTGAGACAGAGTCTTACTCTGTCACCCAGGCTGGAGTGCAGTGGCGTGATCTTGGCTCACTGCAACCTCTGCCTCCTGGGTTCAAGCGATTCTCTGATTCTCCTGTCTCAACTCCCCGAGTAGCTGGGATTACAGACACCTGCTACCAGGCTGGTTACTTTTTTTTTTTTTTTTGAGATGGAGTCTCGCTCTGTCACTAGGCTGGAGTGCAGCGGCGCAATATCGGATCACTGCAACCTCCACCTCCCAGGTTCAAGCGATTCTCCTGCCTCAGCCTCCCGAGTAGCTGGGATTGCAGGCACGTGCCAGTGTGCCCAGCTAATTTTTGTATTTTTAGCAGAGATGGGGTTTCACCGTGTTGGCCAGGCTGGTCTCGAACTCCTGACCTCAGGTGATCTGCCCTCCTGGGCCTCCCAAAGTGGTGGGATTACAGGTGTGAGCCACTGCGCCCAGCTGCTAATCACATAGTTTTAAAATTTTTGTCAATTTGAAGTTGAACTTTACATATTTTCTGGTGAAATACATCAGTTAAGAGAGAACCCAAGCCTGCAGTTAAGAGTGATCTATTCCCAAAACAATTGTTTAATAATGAAAATGTATTAAAATGTCTTTTAATTGAGAATAATTCTTTTCTGGATGAGACACCTTCATGATCTAAAACAGCCTGTGCTCCTCACAATTTAAATAATTGTTAGCATTTGCATTACACTCTATACTATTGAGCTATATTGTAACAGACATTATCCCACTTTATGTTAGCAGTGAGCCTGTGATTTGCTTGCCTTCAAATCCTTTTTCCACTTCAAGAAATGCCTCAGCTAGCGGAAGGTGCCTTTGAATCCTAGACCAGTGAACATAGTCCTACGGTGGTGGTTTTATCAAGATGGAGGAGGTTGAAATTTGGTAGCTTGTAGGTCTTAATTATATGCCAGTGAGACAGAGTTTTTATGAAAGCAATAAAATGTCAATATGTTGTCTATCTGAGCTCACTGTCTTTAATAAAATACTTATTTTTCTACCATCTGTGTTTCATATTTAAAGGTATGAGAAATTGAAAATGAACAAAAAGTGAGGACCCGGGCATAGTGGCTCATGCCTATAAATCCCAGCACTTTGGGGGGCCAAAGTGGGAGGATCACTTTGAGGCCAGGAGTTAGAGACCAGCCTAGGCAACATAGCTAGACCCCCGTCTCTACAAAATAATAATAATAAAAACAGGTGAGGACCACATTAACATGTTTATAGGGAGTGTGAATTGGATATAAAGGGAATTACTTCAAACCGGTACGGTATCAATTTGCTTTTTTTTTTTTTTGGAGACAAAGTCTCACTTTGTTGCCCCAGGCTGGAATGCAATGGTGCCATCTCTGCTCACTGCGACTTCTACCTCCCAGGTTCAAGTGATTCTTATGCCTCACCCTCCTGAATAGCTGGGATTACAGGTGTGCGCCACCACGCCCGGCTAATTTTTGGAATTTTTTTTTTTTTTTGTGGTGTCTCGCTCTGTCACCCAGGCTGGAGTGCAGTGGCTTGATCTCAGCTCACTGCAAGCTCCGCCTCCCGGGTTCATGCCATTCTTCTGCCTCAGCCTCCTGAGTAGGTGGGACTACAGGCGCCCGCCGCCACGCCCGGCTAATTTTTTGTATTTTTAGTAGAGACGGAGTTTCACCATGTTAGCCAGGATGGTCTTGATCTCCTGACCTTGTGATCCACCTGCCTCGGCCTCCCAAAGTACTGGGATTACAGGTGTGAGCCACCACACCCCACGCCCAGCCAGTTTTTGGAATTTTTAATAGAGATGGGGTTTCGCCATATTGCTGAGGCTGGTCTTGAACTCCTGATGTCAAGTGATCCACCTACCTCAGCCTTCCAAGGTGCTGGGATTACAGGCATAAGCCACCATGCCCGGACTGAGTTTTCTTCTTAATCTTGTGTCTGAGTCATGGTTCAGTCTATTTGAACTAAAGACTGTATGTTTCAGGAGTCATAGAGTGAACGAGTAGTTACACTGTTTTATATTACATATTGTAGTGTTAAATTATGAAAATTATGCTCTAGAATGATTTTCCTCTAAGCAATTTTAATAAGTTAAAAAGTTTTCCCTAGTTAAAACATTTTAAAGCACATGGGTTTATTGAGGAAACAGCTTACTACTTAAGATTGTGCCTCTATACATTAACCAGGAGTTTATCCTAACAACTTGGGTTTGTGATTTGTTGAGTCATAGGTACCACCCAGAACCATCTGGAAGGAAAGCTTTTCAGGCCGCGTAAGACCCACCTGAAAGTCTCCTACTTAATTACTGCACTGGCTAATTCAATAAAAGAGCTTGAGATATGGGGGCTAAATAGTGTTGGGTGCATGGGTGAAATAGGGTTTTACATTGTATCTGTATCCCCCACCAGCTGTCTTGTGACCGAATACTGCTGTTCAGAAGGGAGCTGGAGGATGTGTGCTTGAAGCTTTCTCAATTCATTATTCATCGCTGAGAAACATTCATGCTCAATGACTTTTTTTTCCCTCCCAGAGGCAGGGTCTTGCTGTTGCCCAGGCTAGAGTGCAGTGGCATGATCACGGCTCACTGCGAACTCGAACTCCTGGGCTTAAAGCCATCATTCGCCCTCAGCCTCCCAAAGTGCTGGGATTACAGACGTGAGCCACTGTGCTGGCGTGGAATTTGTCTTTCACCTAGCTTTCTAGGTTGCTCTGGTGCAACCAGTTCATGAAATGTGGGAACTGTAGACCAATTGAATAAAGTTTAAATTCTTCTACTTCGCCTGTGGTCTTTTATAGCCCCATCCTTACTACTGTTTGAGGCTTGTCTCTCTCATAGTTACTGGTCCCTAAGCATGCCCTCAATTTCTCTTGCCTCTGGAACTTTCTAGAAAGTTTGCATTGACTTGGCCGGGCGCGGTGGCTCACGCCTGTAATCCCAGCACTTTGGGAGGCCAAGGCGGGCGGATCACGAGGTCAGGAGATCGAGACCATCCTGGCTAACACGGTGAAACCCCGTCTCTACTAAAAATACAAAAAATTAGCCGGATGTGGTGGCGGGCGCCTGTAGTCCCAGCTACTCGGGAGGCTGAGGAAGGAGAATGGCGTGAACCCGGGAGGCAGAGCTTGCAGTGAGCCCAGATCTCGCCACTGCACTCCAGCCTGGGCAACAGAGCGAGATTCCGTCTCAAAAAAAAAAGTTTGCATTGACTTAACATCTCCTCTTTTTTTTTTTTCTAAGAACAGCTTTATTGAAATAAAATTTACATACCATACAATTCGCTTATTTAAGATGTATATGGTTCAGCCAAGTGCGGTGATTCATGGCTGTAATCCCAGCACTGTGGGAGGCCGAGGCAGGTGAATCGCTTGAGCCCAGGAGTTCGAGACCAGCCTGGGCAACATGGCGAAACCCCGTCTCTACCCACAATACAAAAATTGCCAGTCTCATAACCCGGTCTTATATAAATAAATAGATAAAAATTTAAAAATAAAGTGTACAATTCAATGGCTTTAATACATTCAAAGAGTTGTGCAGCTGTCACTGTCACCACAATCAATTTTAGAACATTTTTATAACCTCCAAAAGAAACCCTGAACCATTTAGCTGTCACCATTAATTTTTCTATCTCCTCATAGGCCCTAGGCAACCACTGTTTATTTTTTGTTTCTATTAATTTGCCTATTCTGCAAATTAATATTTCATATAATATTTTACATAAATGGAATCGTTCAATGTGTATTTCTTGTGACTAGCTTCTTTCACTTAGCATAATGTTTTCAGGGTTCATCCATGTTGTATGTAGCATGTACCAGTTCTTCATTCCTTTTTTTTTTTTCTGACGGAATCTCACTCTTTCGCCCAGGCCGGACTGCAGTGGCGCTATCTCGGCTCACTGCAAGCTCCACCTCCCAGGTTCAGGCCATTCTCCTGCCTCAGTCTCCCGAGTAGCTGGAACTGCAGGCGCCGGCCACTGCACCCAGTTAATTTTTTGTATTTTTTAGTAGAGACGGAGTTTCACCGTGTTAGCCAGGATGGTCTTGATCTCCTGACCTCGTGATCCGCCTGCCTCGGCCTCCCAAAGTGCTGGGATTACAGGCGTGAGCCACGGCGCTTGGCGTCTTCATTACTTTTTATGGTCAAATAATATATCATTATATGGATATACCATATTTTATTCATTTATCAGTTGATGAGTATTTGGATCTTTCCATTTTTTAGCTATTATGAATAATGCCACTGTGAGCATTCATGTACAAGTCTTTTAGGGACATATGCTTTTATTTCTCTTGGGTTTATTACACCTTGATGAGGAATTGCTGAGTCATTTGGTGTGTCTATGTTTAGCCTTCTGTGGAATTGCCGGGCTGTTTTCCACATTGGCAGCAGTGTTTTACATTCTCACCAGTAGTGTATGAGGGTTCCAGTTTCTCCTCATCCTTACCCACAGTGGTTATTATCTGTTGCCATATCAGAATTTTGAATGAAATTGAAAAGATGAAAATGCACTACAAAAATAAGCATAATAGAAACCAGAGTATCATTAATAAAGGCAGTTTTGTGTGGTTTGTTGACATGGCATGAAAGCTGTTGCCTTTATTGTTTAGAGCTCTCCAAACAATAAAGGATATAGATTAATATTTTGCTGAAATTGAGGCCAATAAAAGTATTATTCTGAAGCTACAATATGCTGTAATTTTTCTTAGCTGGACAAACCTTCCCTATTAGTGGAGAGTTTATAATCTGTGTGATGTGAATTTCAGGTATATTTTGACTACAGAATAGCAGACGAGAACTTGAGGTGCTTATTTTCATTTGGCTATTCTCATTCCTTTTAACCCTGGGAATGAACATGAATTGATAGGGAGAATTAATAAGTATATATTAATAAATACAAAAACCACAACAATGAGCACTGTTGAGTGTTCCTATGGGCCAGGTATAGGTTTTCATTTGCACAGTGTATTTCATTTATTTCATAGTTCTGCCTTAGGGAATTGGAACTATTGGTCCTGCTGTAACCATGTTATAGATGAAGTCTTGATGCCTTGAGAAGTAACTTCCCTCACCTGGGTCATGGAGCTGGAGCTGGCAGTTGAGGAGTCTCAATCTAGGCCCCCGACCCTAGAGCTTTGTTGCCCTCCACTCAAAGTCATGCAGCAGGCTTGGTGCGGTGGCTTACGCACTTTAGGAGACCTAGGCAGGTGGATCGCTTGAGCCCAGGAGTTCGAGACCAGCCTGGCCAACATGGCAAAATCCCATTTCTACTAAAAATACAAAAAAATTAGCCGGGTGTGGTGCTGCACGCCTGTGGTCCCAGCTACTCGTGTTTCTGAGGTTCAGTTGCTTGAACCTGGGAGGCAGAGGTTGAAAGTGAGCCAAGATTGTGTCACTGCATTCCAGCCTGGGCGACAGAGTGAGACCCTGTCTCAAAAAAAAAAAAAAAAAAAAAAAAAACAAAGCAAACCAAATTCATGCAACAGTGCTAGAGGTAGGGAGGAGGAAGTTTGGTCAGTAGCAGGCTGCTAGAAGGTCATGTTGAGGCACCTGCTATGACATGAGGACTTGCCACAGCCTGCTACACAAGGGAGCACTATGTGTGATTTCCAACCATTCTTGTTGCCATCCTAAGCCTCTGCCCCCTCCATTAACTAATATGGGTTGGAGGCACCGGGCGAGGAGGAGATCTACATTCTTGTCCTAGAACCACACACCCCAGACTCTGCCACACCGCCATGAGCCTGATGAGCCTGCTGTTAATCCACCACGAGCCCAACACCTCTGTGTACACTAAGAACGGAAGCATTGGGACTACTCTTGCAGCAATGGTATGGGAGGGCCACAGCTCATGAATATGAAAATATTCAGAGACTATATATCAACCTCAGGATCTATACCTTGGGTTATAAGAATTGGACTTCTTAAAGGATTTCTTTTATTACTATATATATATTTGTTTGTTTGTTTGTTTGTTTTTTTGGACAGGGTTTGTCTCTGTCACCCAGGCTGGAGTGCAGTGGCACAATCTTGGCTCACGGCAAACTGTCTCCCAGGCTCAAGTGATCCTCCTACCTCAGCCTCCTGAGTAGCTGGAACTACAGATGCATGCCACCACACCTGGCTAATTTTTTGTAGAGACAGGGTTTTGCCCTATTGACCAGGCTGGTCTCAAATGCCTGAGCTCAAGCAATCCTCCCGCTTCGGCCTCCCAAAGTGCTGGGGTTACAGGCATGAGCCACTGTGTCCTGCCCAATACCATATTTGACTTACAGTGCGTTCTTTGCATTCACAAAGACTGGTTTTGATTTTGTGTGGCTTGGGAGCAGCTGAGTTCCATGTACCTTGACAGTTGTATTGTACGAGATCATGTCATCTATCAATTGCATTTCCCCCCATAGTGTTGTTCTTTTCAGCTCATTAAAATTCAGTTATAAACATTGATATATATATACATATCTATATATATGTATACACACACACACACTTTCTTAGCTGTGGAAGCAGTTAAATACCATTATTTTTAATGGCAATACTGTTGTTTGTTTATGAGAGTTCATCCTAAGAGGGTTTTGGGAAGTAACAAATTACCTCCTAAGCAGAAGATTGCACTATATTCATTCCATATGGCCTCCTGGGCCAGTTATGGTTGCAGGTGCTGGGGACACTCCCTCATCAGCTCCAGTGAGGTGATGCTCCTGCAGCGTCCTTCCAGCGAGAGGACAGGTAGTGCACACATACTGAACCGCCTAACTGACGGTAAATGCTTTGCAGAGTATTACAGCAGAATCCCATGAGAAAGGATGATCAAAAAAGCCTACTGAGGAGGTAGCATTGACCCTGAGATCTGGATAATGAGAAGGAGGTAGGTGGTGGACAGTGGCGGAGAAAGCATCCCCACAGAGGAGACAGCTGTTGCCACCCTAAAGGCTGGATGAGCAGAAGGAGAGTATGAAGCCAAAAACAAGAAAGAGGACCGAAGAGAGCCCAGCAGCATGACCTGTGGAGGTGAAGCCACCAGAAGAGGTTGCGGAGGCGTTGCCGGGGAGATGGGAGAAAAATCAGGAAGGCGTAGTATCAGGAATGAAGGGAAGAGATTTGCAGAGGGTGTGAGTGCCTTGTGAGGTCAGGGAGGATGAGAGCTGTGGGGGCATGCTGGATTTTGCAGTAGACACTCTAGAATGTGCCGTCTCAGGGAGTGGTGGGGATGGAAGCCCAAGTTGGGTGGGCCGAGGCCGAGGCAGGGAGGGGACAGTAAGGCCGTGGGGCTGGACTGCAGGCCGCGCTGCAGAGCTTCAGTGTGTGTGGGGAAGAGCAGACAGATGGCGGGTAGGTGAGCAGGAACGTGGGCTCAAGGGAAGGTTTTGTTTAATGTAAAGATTTTGTTGAAATATAAGTCTAGAAAAGTGCACAGTTTTTTATTCTAATAAAGATAGATTCTAGCACATGCTAGCTGGTGCGCAGAGAAGGCCTGGAGGGTCCCAGAAGGCCTGGTGCCAGCCACCCAGGTGGAAAGGCCACCTCCGTTGAGCGAGTGCGGTGAGGACAGGGTGCTGATGTGGGAGCTGAGGGAATACCTGCCTGAGGGGCTCTCTTTTCCCGGGGAAGCGTGAGGCATCAGCTGGAGTCAGGATGGTGGAGGGGGAGCCTAAGGGGAAAGAGGAGGGAAAGGAGTAGTCCTTTTTGGAGACAAGAATCCAAAGTTCATTCCAAGGCGGAATAGGCGTGGGAGCCAATGTTGAGTGCTGCTTTGAGATCAGTGGCCCTGAGTTTAACGGGAGGCCCGGCAGCATCCATGTAGGGTTCCCTCCGGTGTGGGTGTGGCAGAGAGTCGGTGAGAGGAAAATGGTCACATGAGGGTCACACAATGGCGGACTTCAGAATCTGATTCATGTTGCTTTCCTCTAGGCTACCTTGAGGAGTATGTTGTTCTTATAGTTTAGTCTAGCGCCACACTCAGGAAGTGGGAACGAAGGTCTCTTCAGTTTCACTCCTTTCAGTTAGTCTATTCCATCCTAAACCTTCTCCTGTCCTGTATACACTAAGCTAACTCTGGAAAAATCACCTCACTAGGAGTGAACCATTACAGTGTAATATTTTGTCAAAATAAAAATAGATTTTTAGGTCGGGCGCGGTGGCTCACGCCTGTAATCCCAGCACTTTGGGAGGCCGAAGTGGGTGGATCACAAGGTCAGGAGATCGAGAGCATCCTGGCTAACATGGTGAAACCCCGTCTCTACTAAAAATACGAAAACAAAATTAGCCGGGCGTAGTGGTGGGCACCTGTAGTCCCAGCTATTCGGAAGGCTGAGGCAGGAGAATGGCATGAACCTGGGAGGCAGAGCTTGCAGTGATCTGAGATTGTGCCACTGCACTCCAGCCTGGGTGACAGAGCAAGACTCTGTCTAAAAAAAGAAAAAAAAAAAAGTAAAAAAAAGATTTTTAGACCAGGCATGGTGGCTCATGCTTGTAATCCCAGCCCTTTGGGAGGCAGAGGCAGGTGGATCACCAGAGGTCAGGAGTTCGAGACCAGTCTAGCCAACATGGCGAAACCTCGTCCCTATTAAAAATACAAAAAATTAGCTGGGCGTGGTGGTGCGCACCTGTAATCCCAGCTATTCCGGAGGGTGAGGCAGGAGAATCGCTTGAACCCCAGGGGTGGAGGTTGCAGTGAGCTGAGATCACGCCACTGCACTCCAGCCTGGACAACAGAATGAGACACTGTCTCAAAGAAAAAAAAGTTTTTTTAAAGACTTTTATTTTGAGACAAGATCTTGCTTGTTGCCCTGGCTGGAGTGCAGTGGTGCCATCTCAGCTCACTGCAACTTCTGCCTATGAGGCACAAGTGATCCTCCCACCCCAGCCTCCTGAGTAGCTTGGACCACTAGGTGTGCACCACCATGCCCAGCTAATTTTTGTATTTCTTGTAGAGATGGTTGGGGGGAGGTCTTTCCGTGTTGCCCAGGCTGATCTTGAACTCCTGAGCTCAAGTGATCCTCCCACCTCGGCCTCCCAAAGTTCTGGGATTATAGGCGTGAACCACCGCTCCTGGCTAAAAATAGCTTTTTGGGCCGGGCACAGTGGTTCATGCCTGTAATCCCAGCACTTTGGGAGGCCGAGGCGGGTGGATCACGAGGTCAGGAGATCAAGATCATCCTGGCTAACACGGTGAAACTCCGTCTCTACTAAAAATACAAAAAGAAAGTAGCCAGGTGTGGTGGCGGGTGCCTATAGTCCAGCTACTCGGGAGGCTGAGGCAGGAGAATGGTGTGAACCCGGGAGGCGGAGCTTGCAGTGAGCTGAGATCACACCACTGCACTCCAGCCTGGGTGACAGAGCAAGACTCCATCTCAAAAAAAAAAAAAAAAGTAGGTTTTTGATTATTAAAAAAATACAGCTTGAATACCATTGAAAAATATTCAGAAAACATCAAAAGTTATAAAGATATAAATTTACTCAAATTTAACTTTTCAAATGTAACCATGGTTAACATTTTGGTGACTCTTCCCTAAGACATTTCTTTATGTGTAAATGTATATGTATCTTTCTACATCATAAATAATTAAATTGGCGAAACCTCATCTCTACTAAAAATACAAAAAATTAGCTAGGCGAGGTGGTGGGCACCTGTAATCCCAGCTACTCGGGAGGCTGAGGCAGGAGAATTGCTTGAGCCTGGTAGGCAGTGGTTGCAGTGAGCTGAGATTGCACCACTGCACTCCAGTCTGTGTATACACACACACACACACACACACAGACACACACATTTTTTTGAGACAGGGTCTTGCTCTGTTGCTCAGGGTGAGTGCAGTGGCATCATCACAGCTCACTGCAACCTTGACCTCCCAGGCTCAAGCAGTCCTCCCATCTCAGCCTCCGGAGTAGCTGGGATCACAGGCACATGCCACCACACCCAGCTAAAATTTTGTGTAGAGACGGAGTTTTGTTATCTTGTCCAGTCTGGTTTCGAACTCCTAAGCTCAAGTGATCCACCAGCCTCGGCCTCCAAAAGTGTTGGAATTACAGCTGTGAGCCACTGCACCTGGCCATATTTTATAATTTTTTTATGAGGATAAAAAAGAAAATTTCCATCAGGGGAATATTTATTTATTTATTATACTTTTTTTGAAATGGAGTTTAGCTTTTGTTGCTTAGGCTAGAGTGCAATGATGTGATCTCGGCTCACTGCAACCTTCACCTCCCAGGTTCAAGCAATTCTCTTGGCTCAGCCTCCTGAGTAGCTGGGATTACAGGCACACGCCACCATGCCCGGCTAATTTTTGTATTTTTAGTAGAGACGGGGTTTCGCCATGTTGACCAGGCTGGTCTTGAACTCCTGACCTCAGGTGATCTACCCACCTCGGCCTCCCAAAGTGCTGGGATTGCAGTCATGAGGCACCGCACCTGGCCCATCAGGGGAGTATTTAAATAAATGATTGGCACATCTGTCACGTTGAAAGCAATGAGATTACTGCAGAGACTTTCAGTGTCTGAAAAGGTGTCCACAGCAAACTGTTAAGTTAAAGTATATTTCTATATATAAGATAATGGAAAAAAAAGTATGGTTACATTTCTCCATGAGTACATTATATATAAGATAATGGAAAAAAAAGTATGGTTACATTTCTCCATGAGTACATTATATATAAGATAATGGGAAAAAAAGTATGGTTACATTTCTCCATGAGTACATTTGTATATAAAGACAGCTAGTTTATGTGTGTTGTATTTATATATGATAGATCAGTGGAAAGACAGACACTAAAACGTCAGCAATGGCAATATCTAGGGAATGGGTTGGGGTGGGAGAGAGGGTAACTTTTACTTTTTATTTCAAATAATTCTGTACTGTCAGAATTTTTCACCGATTCACTGTTTTTTTTAGCATACTTACAGATATGTACAACCATCATCACAAACAATTTTGACACATTTTTATCACCTGAAAAAGGAACATCATAGCCCGGGCACGGTGGCTCACGCCTGTCATTCCAGCACTTTGGGAGGCCCAGGCAGGTGGATCACCTGAGGTCAGGAGTTCGAGACCAGCCTGACCCATATGGTGAAACCACATCTGCACTAAAAATACAAAATTAGCTGGGCCTAGTGGTGCATGCCTGTAATCCCAGCTACTCGGGAGGCTGAGGCAGGAGAATCAATTGAACCTGGGAGGCGGAGGTTGCAATGAGCCAAGGTCGTGCCACTGCACTTCAGCCTGGGCAACAAGAGTGAAACTCTGTCTCAAAAAAAAAAAAACCAGAAATGTCATACCCTTTAGCCATCTCTCCATCTTCCCATCCTCTCCTGACCGTAAGAAATCACTAATCTACTCCTGGCTTTATAGATTTCCCTGGTTTGGACTTTAAAAATATAGTATGTGGTCTTTTATGACTGGCTTCTTTCACTTAGCATAATGTTTCAAAGTTCAGTTATGTTGTAGCATGGATCAATAGTTTGTTCCTTGTTGTGGTCAAATAATAAATATTCCATTATATGGATATACCACATTTCGTTTATGCATTTGTCCACTAATGCCGCGGTCCCCAACTAGGACTTGTTTTGTGGGAGACAATTTTTCCATGGACAAGGGGTTGGGATGGTTTTGGGATGAAGCTGAGAATCTAACTAATGCCTCAGATCATCAGGCATTAGTTAGATTCTCAAAAGGAGTGAGCATCTTGATCCCTCACATGCGCGGTTCACAACAGGGTTCCTGCTCCTATGAGAGTCCAACGCTGCCGTTGTCCTAACAGGCCACAGGACTGGTACCTGTGTGCGGCCCGGGGGTTGGGGTCGGAGACTCCTGCATTAATGCACACGTGGGTTGTTTCCCCCTTTTGGCTATGATGAATAACACTGCTATAAACTCTGTGTCTAAGTGTTTGTGTGGATTCATGTTTTCCTTTCTCTAGGGTCTGTACCTAGCAGTGGAATTGCTTGGTCGTATGGTAACTATGATGTTTAATTGTTCCAGGAACTGCCAGGTTGTTTTCCAAAGTGGTTGCACCCTTTACATTCCCACCAGCAGCCTGTGAGGGCTCTGATCTCAGCACATCCTGGCCACACTTACGTGACTTTTTGATTCAAGCCATCCTAGTGCGTGTAAAGTGGCATCTCATTGTGGCTTTAATTTACATTTTCCTGGCAACTAAATTCCATTTGGAAGTAAAATCAACACAGTTTTAGTTAGGGGACATATGCCTAAGGAACTGAAGGTCGGAAGGGGCTGCTGAGAGGCAGAGAAGCCTGCAGAGCTCCAGGTGATCTCCTGGGGCAGAGGAGGTAACGGATGGGGCCTGAAGGACTGTGAAGGCAGTTAGAACAGGAGGGGCAGAATCCGAGGCTGGGAAGGGTTGGGGACCTGAGCCTCAAGTCCAGCACTGGTTTCTCCTTAAGGGCTTTGCTTACCAGACTGTGCTGGTCAAAAAAAGAAGTCAAAACACAGCAGGATAGAAGAGCGGGGTTTTCAGTAGTTTCAAGTTGCTGGGGAGACAGAAACTGGAGTAGAAGACCTGCCAAGGAGAGGGACCTCTAGGATGCACCTCACAGTCTCCCTTGCAACCCTGGAAGGTCACACCCTGGAGCTGACTGAGTCGTACAGTCAGAAAGACTGCAAACCAGCCTCAGGTGAGCTCCAGACTGCGCTGCTCTGCCCTCTGCAGCCCACCAGAGGCTGGGTGGATCCTGGGGAGGATGGTGGGGATCCTGGGGAGAGGGCACAGGAGCTTCTGGGTGCTAGTGGAGTTCTGCTCCTCGAGCCAGAGGCATTTCCTCTGAGAGCGGCTCTCAGGTTGGACGCTTAGGATTTGTGCGGTTTTTTTGCAGGCACGTGATGCACTCTGGTGCTTTGACGTTCCCACCTACTATCTTGTGAGGATAGAACAGAGGACCCCTGACAGATTTCTTTGTGAAATTGCCTTCACATTTTACCAGCCAACAAGCTGCTACTCTTTATAAAAAGAAAAAGGCAAACATCAAGGTTTATCATTCTTTAGAACTCTCACTGAATGTTGGTTCCTTTTGAACTCTCAAGGATTTTCATGTAGGATTGTCGGGCTAGGACCCCCAACAAGTGTCTCAGCCTCATGTTTCTTCTGTCTGAGTGAATGGCAGGAGCCCCTTTGAAGCACCTGATGGGGCTCTGATGCATCACTAACAAACTCTCAGATGGGATGGGAGGATCGGGCTTTGTTTTTTGGGACATGAAAAGTTCTTAATTGAATTAGGGAAAAGTCCACATTTCTTGGGTGAACACGAAGAAAGATTTGCTTGCGTGCCTCCTTTGAGGCATAAAGAAAGGTGTGCCACACCCTGATGGGAAACCTGAGCTGATAGTCTCTGTAGCCCTTTGTGCACAAGGAAAGTAGGAGGCGTTACTGCCTGGTGTGAAGATTTCTGCATGGGAAGTGGCAGGGCAAAGAGACACCTCATGGAGAGGGAGAAGCAGACGGAGGTCACTGTCTCAGACCTGCCCGACGGGCTTCACTGCTGGGCTTGTTTCTGTCATCCTGTGTTTTCTCACCCGGTTGGTTTGGTTTGAAGCCTCAAAACCTTAGTTCAGTTCTCTTCTGGTTATACAGTATCTTCCTTGATGACAGCCAGAGACAAGTCAGGAACATTTCTTTAGGACATGCTACACACTAGGTTTTAGATTGTAACACATAGCTCAGTCTCATATCAGAAGCATGACTTTCTCTGAAATGTATCTGCCATTGCTCACCCAGTTTATGAAGGCTTTTTTGGAGTTTTTTCCCAGTGGCATAAACTCACATCATCTGGAGGAGTCCTGCACCTTGGAGCTTCCAGAGCTCCATCATGTGCCTCACGGTCCACACTTGAAACAACTGGTCAATGTGAGTGGCCCCTAGACACGCCTGGAGTGTCCCAGCATTATCACAGCCTCGTTTCTTTTATCTTTATCTTCAGACCTCTCTGTTTATGTAGAAATACCCCACATCCATAATGGCTTAACCGAAAGGCAAAACAATTTTATTTGCAACCTAATCAAAGGCTTACTAACTTTTCTTAAAAAAAAAAATTGTTGAAATCCTTTATGAAAACCTGGTTTCCCTGCTTTCTTTCTTTCTTTTTTCTTTTCTTTCTTTCTTTCTTTTTTTTTTTTTAAAGACAGGGTCTCTCGCTCTGTCGCCCAGGCTGGAGTGCAGTGGTGTGATCTCACTGCACTCACTGGAACCCCAACTTTCCGGGCTCAAACGATCCTCCCACTTCAGCCTCCCCACTTAGCTGGGACAACAGGTGCACACCAGCATGCCTGCCTAGTTTTTTGCATTTTTTTGTAGAAGTGGTTTCGAACTCCTGGGCTCAAGTCATCCACCCTCTTCATGCTCCCAAAGTGGTGGGATTATGGGCATGAGCTACCACGCCTGGCCTCCCTGCTTCTTTACTTCAGTTCCTCAGGCGTATTTCCCCTAACTAAAGGTATGTTTAGTTTACTTCCTAGGGGAATTAAAAAAACATGTTAGGCTGGGCGCAGTGGCTCACGCCTGTAATCCCAGCACTTTGGGAGGCCAAGGCGGGCAGATCATGAGGTCAGGAGATCAAGCCCATCCTGGCCAACATGGTGAAACCCAGTCTCTACTAAAAATACAAAAATCAGCGGGGCATGGTGGTGGGTGCCTGTAATCCCAGCTACTGGGGAGGCTGAGGCAGGATAATCGCTTGAACCAGGGAGTCGGAGATTGCAGTGAGCCGAGATCGCGCCACTGCATTCCAGCCTGGCGACAGAGTGAGACTGCATCTCAGTGTGTGTGTGTGTGTGTGTGTGTGTGTGTGTGTGTGTGTGTTTATTTTAGTCATGTTATTCTGCTCCAGTTTCTAGGCTTTAGTAGCTCTTTAGCTGGGGTCAGAGTGGTACGATAAGAGGGGCACTGTGCTCTGTCTGCTGGAGGGACTCAGGCTGGCCAGACCCTGGACAGCGGAATGAGCAAGTGGCGTTGCTGTCTTCTTTCTCTGTAAGATGTAGAGAAGGAGGCCACCTTGGCTGTGTCACGTGGTGGGGGTGATGGGCATGTGAAACAGCATCTGGGAGGGCTCTTGGAACGAACCTTGCCAGGCAAGGTGAAGGGAGTTGTGTTTTTCATAGCTAGTCATTTTTATCTTTTCTCAGGAGTGCTAATGGTTGGTTGGTAATCTTTTAAAATTTGAGAAACATGTGATGGAGGATTTGGGCTTCCCCATCTCATATGGGGAATTTGTGCTGGAATTTGTATTATTTTGTTCTTTGTTCATGACTAATTCTGCTGCCAGTTTCTATTCACCATTTAGAACTAAGTCCATTATTTTTTCTTTTCTGAGTTCTAAAATTATTTGTTCCAGAAATCAGTTAAATGGAAACTCTTTCCTTCTATTATGTTCCTTCCTTCCAAGTGAATGAACATAATAGAAGCTCTTTATTTTCATTCTTCTTGATCTGATTTTGTAGCTCTGTGATTTAATGTGACACCTCTCAGTCATGTGGTCGTCAGCAGCTGCTCGGAGTAGAGCACTGGCTTATTGTTCTGTACTGTCATCTGTTTTCTGAACATAAGTTTTAAACAACTTTATTGAGTTGTCGTGACCATTAAATGGACTGAACTGATGAATGTTAGCTGCTTAGACCAGGGCCTAGCACGCGGTAAGCACTCAGTTCATGTTGGCTGTCCTCACATCCCGTCCCTCTGATGGGTCCTGTACACACTCTCTTCCATGCTTGGGGCCATGCTTGGGGACACAGTGCCAGAGCGACAGCTTTTGCTTGATGGTGGGTTCTAGTTGGCCAGTGGGGTACGGAGTTTCACAAATCTTGTATAAAGAGCATGGAGCGACACCCAAGGTGAATCTGGTCAGAGATCCAAGAAGTAAACCTAGAATCAGAGCCTCAGAATTTATGGCTCAGGAAACCAGGGGATGGGGAAAAAGAGGAGCAGCTGGAATAGGTCCACGGGATGGCCTGTGCTGATCAGGCCTTTAACAGGAAAGGACCCATCGGTGAACTGGACAGGACCTTCCATGTCACTCTCTAGTTGCTCTGCTTCCCTTTACCCCGAGAAGCCTTAGAGATACCATGTGTGGATGAGATACTGTAGGAGACCAAATATCATTGCCTCTTCCCCATGACTCCACCTTTAGTACAACTAAATACACCAGCTTAGGCAGTGGGATAGTGAGACTGGGGTTTGATAGCACGTTGGCAATAACAGCAGTCACTGCTATTGATTGTTCACCTCCTATGTGCCAGGCACCTTGGAAGACACTTGGTGTAGCCACCCTGTTCCAGGAGCAGTGACTGGCTCCCAGCAATTCCAGAGGGGGGTGGGTTGGAGACCAGCTCCGCTGACCTGAGCTGGGAGAGAGTGCAGTGGTGGCAGGAAGGGAATGGTGTCAGTGTGGCTGGGCAGAGGAAGGGCCAGTGGGAGGCAGGGTTTGCCTTGAATGTGGGCAGTAGTGGCCCTGGGGTGGCAAGGGTTTATTCATTGTCCTGATGGGAAAGGTGCCAGTGAAGTCTCATTCCCACCATGGGGGAGTGGGATGGTCATTACTACCAGGGCCATCTCCAGTAGTTTTTAATTACATTTTTTATAGCAGTAAAATATATACAGAAAGTGAAATTTACCGTTTAACTATTTTTAGGTGTAAATTTTTTTTTTTTTTTTTTTTTTTGAGATGGAGATTCACGCCTGTTATCCAGGCTGGAGTGCAATGGCATGATCTTAGCTCACTGCAACCTCCGCCTCCCCAGGTTCAAGCAATTCTCCTGCCTCAGCCTCCCGAGTAGTTGGGACTACAGGTGCCTGCCACCACACCCGGCTAATTTTTGTATTTTTAGTAGACATGGGGTTTCACTGTGTTTGCCAGGCTGGTCTCGAACTCCTGACCTCAGGTGATTCACCTGCCTCGGCCTCCCAAAGTGCTGGGATTACAGGCGTGAGCCACTATGCCCGGCCTAGGTGTAAAATTTAGTGGCATTAAGTACATTCACATTGTTGTGCATCCATCACCATCACCCATTTTCTGAAGTCTTTTACCCCAAGGAAACTCCATCCTCATTGAACAATAACTCCCTGTTCCCCTGCCCTGGCCCCTGGCAACCACTGTTCTACGTTCTGTCTCTGGAGTTGCCTATTCCAGTTACCTCATATAGGTGGAGCCATACATTACTTGCCCTTTTATGTCTGGCTTATCTCACTTTGCGTAATGTCCTCAAGGTTCCTCCCTGTTGAAGCATGTGCCAGAATTCCCTTCCTTTTTAAGGCTGAATAATATTCCGCTGTATGTACAGACCACATTTTGTTGACCCATTCCTCAATGTATGGGCACCGTTGGCATTTTGAAGAGCAGCATATCAGGCACTTTATTGAGGTGCCGTTTGTGTCTTCAGGCGTCTGAGAATGGTGGGCGCCCAGCAAGTGTCCGCATATCCTGGTCCTCAGATGTAACTGTGGAGTGGATTTCAACTCAGGAGGTCTTGCTCACATGGGAATGATCTTTTAGACTGTTCCACTGTCACTTCTAATTCCTATCTAGTTAGCTCAGAACAATCTGATTCATGTTTTCTCTTTTCTTTAGTTTTTCTTTCTCTTCCTCCCCCTCACCTTCTACTTATTCTGTTCACTGTTTATCCAGTTCTTTCTTTCTTAGACTCCTCCCCACTCCCACTCCATTTATTCCTCTTGTCCTTTCATGTCATTTCCTCTAGATGTTATCGCTGTCTTCTGGAATACTCTCTTTTCCTTCTGTTTTTCCATTGCTTTTTTCTCTTTTCTTCTCTTTCCTTTTGTATTCCTTTCTTTCCACTAGTTAGTTTCTTTGTGCTCTACCATTTAAAATTTGTGTCTCAGAAATGACCCTGGTCATTATTTCTTTCATGTAACATATATAAGTGCTTACCATAGTCTAGCCTCTGTTCTCAGCACTTTGCAAATATTGTATCATTTAGTCCTCTTTACACCTCTATGAGGGAGATACTGTTCTTGTCTCCATATTACAGGTGATAGAGTTGAGTCACAGAGAGGCTGGGCAATTCGTACCAGGTCAGCTGCTGGTGAGCTGGAGGCGGAGCTGGAAGCCGGGCTGGGTGGCTCCAGTGGGTGCCTGGCCCCTCCACTCTGCACTGCTGAGCGTGCTGGGAGTGCAGAATGCCGGAATGCCTTGCGCTAGGCTCGAGGCAGAGGAAAGTTGTAGTTCAAAGTCAAATCAAACATAGTGAGTTCTTGTCCTACCTAGCTCCAAAATGTTTAGAATTTTGGATGCAAGTCTTCTGGATACAAGTCTCATCTTTATATCTACATAAGAGTCTTCATCGATGTTTTATCTTACACTGTTCTGTTTCTTCAAGTACCATGATTTTTTAAAGAAATCGTTTCATCTCAATTACAGAGCTGAAAAGGTACTTTGATGAGCTTATTTCACAAAGGGGTAACTGGTTTGTCTAAATGCATTTAGTTTTGTTTCCTTGCTTTTTTAAATCACTGACATTGTAACAGATGGTTGCTTAAATTTTTATTTTATTTCGGCATAATTTATTTCAATTTAATTATGAGTAAATGCTTTTCTATTTTTCTGGGAATCAAAAGATGGTGTGTAACATAGTTTTAAAGGGCGTATACATTCAAAATGTCATCAAATAAATTAAAATCTGCATTTGGAATTTAATTCATATCTAAGTTGTCTTTTGTCTTGTGCCAGTTCTTGCTGGGAAGGTTCTAGCTTGGTACCTCTTACCTCATTGGTTTCCTTAGCTCAGTTATGCAGGTCCTCATTCATTGCCAACTAGCTTAACTTAATTCACTGTTTGTGGTTCGCAGACCTTGAACATTTGCATAGAACTGTTAACAGACATTGCTTAATTTTCACCACTTTTTAACCTAGCAGGTTGCTAATTTGGGCCTTCCTATGACACTACTTTTCTCTTTCATTACTCTGCATCAAGCTTTTCTTTGATGTGTGGTTGTTATTCGGAGCTCTTATAATCTCATAGGATTATTCTAAAATTTTCAAAGTGGGTATTTTGTAATGAGCTAATTTGTATCCTAGAACTTTTATCCTAGACAAAAAGAAAGAAAGAAAAAATAGAAATAAAGGAAGAAAGAGAAAGGCGCTAAAAAAGTGAAAAACATTTTTGTAACAAGGAGGGAGGGCTCGTCTCTTGCCAGGGGACCATCTTCAAAGGCCTTGCATGAGTTTTATGTCCAGATCACTGCCCTCTCGAATCTCATTGGCTCTTAAACAGAGGTTGCTGACTTTGCTGGACTATTGTGATGGCTGGTAAAGCACTTTTCCTTGACTTGGGCTACAGAGTGCAAGACTGTTTCTCTAAGCGGGCAGTCAAGGGCCACAAGCTTAAAGAAAGAAAGACAAAGCTAAGATAAACAGTGTTATGCAGAATCAGGAATCTCTTGTTGAAGACTCCTCTAAATCCTTTCCATGATCAGTCCTGTGGCCACACTCTGACCTGGGGTAAGAGTGTTAGAAGTCTCAGCCTCTGATTCTGGTGTTGCCTTTTGCTTGCTGTGAACTTGACGTGATTCTATAAAATAGAAGTTGTTCTAGATGATCTGTCCTCAAACTATCCTCCCTAAAACCCTAGTGTTCTAGAGCTGGACAGAGGTGTCTTTCATTTAATAGAAATCACGGATAGAATTTGTTTAATTTTGAATTTTCAGTCTCACAAAATTTTGTTAACTCTTTGTTGCTATTGTTGCCAGTCATTTTAGCCAGCATTAGGATGTGACAAGTGAACAACTGGCAAAAAAGTTGGTGGAAAACTTAGGAATACTTAATCTTCCTTCATTTAACACTTAAAAAAAAAAATAAGTGGGCCGGGTGCAGTGATTCATGCCTGTAATCCTAGCACTTTGGGAGGCCAAGGTGGGTGGATCACCTGAGGTCAGGAGTTCGAGACCAGCCTGGCCAACATGGTGAAACCCCGTCTCTACTAAAAATACAAAAAATTAGCCAGGCATGGTGGTGGACACCTGTAATCCCAGCTACTCAGGAGGCTGAGGCAGGAGAGTTGCTTGAACCCAAGAGGCGGAGGTTGCAGTGAGCTGAGATCACGCCACTGCACTCCAGCCTGGGTAGCAAGAGCGAAACTCCATCTCAGAAAAAAAAAAAAAAAAAGTAAAGTGAGGTTGGATATGATTGTTACATGGCTCATTAGTGGAGTCATTTATACTGGAATCATCATGCAGGTCCAGTGTCCTTAGTTTGTGGGAAGAGAAGCAGTGTAGATTTGTGGCTGAGCATGTGGGCTAGACAGCCTCGTGCCCAGGTTGCTTTGTAGCTCCTCTGCTTCCTAGCTCTGTTACCCTGGGCAAGTCACTTCGTCTCTTTCTGTCTCCATCACCTATAAAGTAGAGATACAATGTACCTACTTCAGAAGTTATTGTGAGGATTAAATGAACCAATATGTGTGGTTAGTGTAATGTCCTCAAGATTCCTCCCTGTTGAAGCATGTGCCGGAATTCCCTTCCTTTTTAGGGAGTATGCCTGGTTCACAACAAATGCTGTTCATGTCAGCTGTTAATATTTCATGGTGCTTTGTCTTCAGGGTCCCTGTCATCTGAACATATTTCAGAACTGTGGGCCTAGAATTTCTCTTCTAATTCTGAAAGTAGTTTCGTTATTCTATGCCATAGAATTTGATTTCCTATTATCTTCCCCCTTTTTATAACTCAGTATCTTAAGATGCGTTTTCTCTATACACAGAGTAAAATCACTTATTTTTTTAGTTACCAGGTGGAATCTAATCCTAAGTATGAGTTTAGAAGGTGTGTTTTCTGTTTCTTGACATAGAGATGTTTTGTGTTACGTAAAATTTACCATTGTTTTCTATTTGTTTTTTGTTTTTGTTTTTGTTTTTTGAGACAGGGTCTCACTCTGTCACCCAGGCTGGAGTGTGGTGGCACAATCTCAGCTCACTGCAACCTCTGCCTTCCAGGTTCAAGTGATTCTTGTGTCTCAGCCTCCTGGGTAGCTGGGATTACAGGCACACACCACCACGCCCGGCTAATTTTTTTTTTTGTATTTTTAGTAGAGATGGGGTTTCACTATGTTGGCCAGGCTGGTCTCGAACTCCTGACCTCAGGTGATCCACCCACCTTGGCCTCCCAAAGTGCTGGGATTACAGACATGAGCCACTGTGCCAGGCCTTCCTATTTGTTAAATATTTAATATTCTTAGTTCTTTATCTTTATATATGAAGAAGGTGGAGCGCAGAGAGATTAAGCAAATTGCCAAAAGCTGCAAGTGGCAAATCCAAGCTTTGAAGCTAGGCTGTCTGATTCCAAAGACGACTCTAATACAAATATGTGCGAATCCAGCCCAAGGCCTGTAGTATTTATGGTAACTCACTTAAACCAAGCCCAAGTATCATTTCTTTAAATGGAGACTAATTGCTATATAAATATTCCTGAAGAATGCTCTTTTTATGCTTGGGTCAGCAAAAATCACCATATAGCTAGTGCATATTCGTTGAAAGAAAGGTGAAATATTAAATTTTTAAAAATGAGCGATTGCTTGTATATCAGGCCAGAGTCTCTGGGTCAGCCACTCCTTTTCCCCTAGAGGAACTTTCCTGTCGGAACATATGTTTTTGCTAGCTCTGCAGTGGGGGAGTGTGTGGCAGGAGAGTGCCCAGCACCTTGCCAGCCTCCTGGCACCTGCTATTTACACCCTACCCAGCCTTTTTTGCTGCCTTGAGGTTTTCCCACTGCCAGGCAGCACAGAGCTGGCTGCTGTGTTAATTTTGTTGTTGTTATTATGATTTGATTTTTTGCACTCATCTTTTGCCGTGTTTCTATATTGCAGTGTTGATGGGTGCATCAGCAGATATTGCTTAATTTTTGCCACATTTTACCCCAGCAGGTTGCTATTTTGGGCTCCTGAGTCTTACGTCCTGGGGAGTTCTGGATGTTGGCTTTCGCTGAGAAGGGCTTAGTGATGTTAGGAATGAGGCTGGTGGGTAGTGAGGGCTAGGATTGCGGGGTGGGTGGCAGGAGCTCAGGGTAATGTCAGAGAGAGAACAACAGAAAAATTCTGCCTCCGCCCCCCAATCTCTTCTGTGGAATCTGGTCCCCGTCTGTCTAGGCTGTTTCCTGGGCCCATCCACAACTCCCTCCCCAGACTGGCACTCACCCTCCTCCGTTTTTGTCCTCACAGTTTTTATGTTCATCTTGCAGGCTCATCAATCTCCCTATAACTTCTTTCCGTAGCATGTCTAGAGTTGGATTTCAGGGAGAGAGCCCACAGTTTGTGCTAGTTAGTTCATAATGAGCCGGAAAAGTTTATTTGTAAGTGCATTGTCTGGAATGTGGTACACTTCTTGCCTTATCAATAATGATGTGTCTGGCATTTGAGGTGCAAGGCCAGTACAGAAACCTTTGTTGCTTCTTAATGTGTCTGAGGTTAGTAATGTACCAGCAGTGCTGTGGAACTTAACCACTGTGTGTCACAACATTTTAAGTGAAATTGTATTTGTAGTTCAGCCTGGGATTCCAGGTACTCATCTACCTTTGAAGGTGAATCTGGGCCTCTTCCTCCACCTCTGTTGCAGATGATGAAGACAGGAGCTCCTGCATCCTAAGTCCCTGGGAGTTCTGGATGTCGGGTTTAGCTGAGAAGGGCTTAGTGATGTTGGGGGGGGAGGCTGGTGGATGGTGAGTGGGTAGGGCTGTGGGGTGAACGGCACAATGGGAACTCAGGGCTCCTAGGAGGGCAGGTGATGGTGGAGGCTGGCACACCAGGATACTCCATTGTCTGGTGCCTGCCCAGCCTTATTGCTGAACTAGCTGGAAAAGTAGGAGTTTATCCTTCCTTCCTACTTCCCCTCACTCTTCATCACTGTCACTCTCACCCTGCAAGTGTCGCCATGGGGTGAGCTGCAAAGTGGGGTGTTGTCTTTCCAACTAGATTGTGAGTTCTCTGGGAGCAGAGTTTTTTGCTCACCTTTTTCTCCCCAGTGCTTGCCATGTACTAAAAAATGTGTTTGATGTTCACCAAGCATGAAAAAAATTGCTACCCTTTCTTGAATGTTCATCATTGTTATGTGATCACAAATATTGCCATATTTTATTGAGTCTAAGATGTTGATGGTAAGATACACAGTGAGTTTACACATTAGTAAGAAAGAAAAAAATCTTGCCAATTGTACTTCTGACACAAGTGTTTTTTTTGTTTGTTTTTTTGTTTTTTGTTTTTTGAGATGGAGTCTCACTCTGTCACCCAGGCTGGAGTGCAGTGGCGTGAACTCAGCTCACTGCAACCTCCGCCTCCCTGGTTCAAGCAGTTCTCTGGCCTCAGCCTCCCGAGTAGCTGGGATTACACGTGCACGCCACCACGCCAGCTAATTTTTGTATTTTTTTTTAGTAGAGATGGGGTTTCACCATGTTGGCCAGGCTGGTCTCGAACTCCTGACCTCGTTATCCACCCGCCTCGGCCTCCCAAAGTGCTGGGATTACAGGCATGAGCCAGCGCGCCCGGCTTCACAAGTGCTTTCTGTCATTTAGTATTTTAATTATATACTTACTGAAAGAGCTCTTCTGGATTTGTTTAGACATTGATTTTTATCATATCACTCTTCAGCATACAAAAGAATGAAAATATAAAGAGAAATAGATTGACTAAGATATTCCTAAAATTTCTCCAAGAGTCTGATTCTTCAGAATCTTTTTTGACTTGGAGTTCTTGATGTGGGTGGTTTTCCACACAGTATCATTCTCTGTGCCACCAAGAGCATTGTTGATGTGGCGTTTCTTAAAAGAGGGCACACCACTGTCTCCAGGAATCTTCTCTAAGCATCTATTACCTGTTCTGCAAGTTTTAATCCTGCTGTTTTCTCACTCAACCTCAGGCCATTTTTTTCCCGTGAATCTCAGTAATAACAACACATCATGCAGCTTCATCCACTTGGGCTGTCTTTTATACCTAGGTTCTGTAAGGGCTTCGGTGGTTAAGGTCATTTTTCCAATGGTAGATATTTGCTTCTCTAATAAAATTTGTGCCCTGCTACTGTTCCCATGTCTTTTGGTTTTTATACCAAGTTATCGGGTAATCTTTTTGAAGACATTTGAAGTGGCAGTTAGGCTCAGTATGTCAACAGTGCACATGACTCAGTCGAAGTGAGATCACACATGAGTGGGCAGTGACCCTATGTCCTGACTGCCACCTGGATGACAGTAACTGCAAGATGCCACTGATTGTAAAATAGATCCCTGTTTCAGAAATGTTAAAACATGGGGGGAAAGTGCTTTATAGACTCGATGAAATACATAACATGTAGTTAATTTTTACAGCAACCATGCAGGGCAGGTAATTTGGATTTTTTTGTTTGTTTGTTTGTTTTGAGATGGAGTCTCCCTCTTGTTGCCTAGGCTGGAGTGCAGTAGCTCGATCTTGGCTCACTGCAACATCCACCTCCCAGGTTCAGGCGATTCTCCTGCCTCAGCCTCCTGAGCAGCTGGGACTACAGGCACACGCCACCAAGCCTGGCTAATTTTTGTATTTTTAGTAGAGATGGGGTTTCACCATGTTGCCCAGGCTGGTCTCGAACTCCTGACCTCAAGTGATCTGCCCGCCTCGGCCTCTCAAAGTGCTGGGATTACAGGTATGAGTCACTGCGCCCGGCTGGTAATTTGGATTTTTAAGTGAGGATACTGAAGATCAGAGTGTTTGGCTGACTAATGCCCCAACTAAGTACATGGAAGATTTGGGAGCTCAGAACCCAGATTTGTCTGATTGTAAAGTTCACACTTTAGATACTGTACAACACTGTTCAGGAAAAAAACTAGAGTAGAAGCTGCAAGAAGCCAGGGATTTTTTTTTTTTTTTTTTTTTTTTTTTTGGTAAACGTGTTTCTTAAGGACCTAGAACAGTGCCTGGCACATACCAAATACTAATAAATACTTGTTGAATAAAGTCAATCATTAGAGAGAAAATAGAAATGCAACCATATCATTCTCGTCCTGGAAATGAAATCTGTAACTCTTTTAGGACAAGGGGAAAAGGACAGAAGATGGCTGCTGTTTTCTAAACAAGGTATAGTTGTGGCTGTCCATTCCCTCAGGTCTGTAGGAGACGCAAGAAGGTGAGGGGTGAGAGTCTATCCCTTGTTACCGGAGCCGTCAGCACCTGCCAGCCGGACAGCAGTAACATGGCTCCTGCCCCTGGGATTCTTCTTCTGTCTCCTGTAAATCAAAATCAACAGGGTTATAAACATTGTGGAGTTAAAAAGAAAATTAATAAAGGAAAATCAATATGACAAGTCTTACTAGCAAAGATATTCATGTACAGGGAATATATTGTTAGATTTCTTTTCTTTCTTTCCTTTTTTTTTTTTTCTTTGAGACAGGGTCTTGCTCTGTCGCCCAGGCTGGAGTGCAGTGGCACGATCTGGGCTCTCTGCAACCTCTTCCTTTTGGGTTCAAGCAATTCCTGTCTTGCTGACAAAATCTTCAGCCTCCTGACTTGCTGACAAATCCTCAGGCTGACCTCAGGCTGATTTGCCCACCTTGGCCTCTCAGAATTCTGGGATTACAGGCGTGAGCCACCTTGCCCAGCCAAATTGTTAGATTTTTAAAGAGTATAAAGTGTTTTGAAAATTCTGAAGCTCTGTATGGCTCGTTTGTGAAATATGAAAATTGATATATTTAATCACCTACTATGTACTAGACCTTGTGCCTAGAGTTGTTACATACATCATTTAACCCTCACAATAAAATTATCTCCATTTTACATATGATAATCACTTTAACTGCACTAGTATCTTCCCTCAGAGATTCCAAAAAATGTGGGATACTAACACATAAAATGCAAGATACATTGTAAAGCAATGTATGTCCAAAGTTCTCATCATAGTGCCACATGTAATAGCAAAATATTAGAAATAACCTAAGCGTTTATGAATGCAAGATTAAAAATATGCAGCTGTAATGAAGAATGAAGAATGTCTGCATATATATGGAATAATATGAAAGGTATGATATTACATGGGACAAACAAGATAAAGAAGAAATGCTACCTTGTATGGAATCAGTAGTATGCATCTATTTGTGGTTGGAGAGGGAGAGAGTATGTATATGCTTGTGTGTATGTACACAAAATAATTTTTGGAAGAAAATACAATAAATTGATAATATAGGTTGCTTCTGAGGAATGGCTAGGGCATTCCAGGTAGGGAGATTGTCCACTGTATACCTTTTTGTGCCTTTTGAATTTTGAGCCAGCTGCATTTACTACCTATTAAAAGAGATACAAATGAAATAGAAGAAATAAAGTATACCTTTCTAGAAATGAAAACAAAGACAAAAAGACTCTCTGGGCTGTGTGCGTTTTGTGAGGGCATGGGCTGTACCTGCCGATCCCCGCAGCACCCCAGTGCCTAGCATAGTACACACCTGAGCATTTGTGCCATCAGTGAGCCAAGCTGAAGGAAACAAGCCACTCAAATTCCTCTATCGGAAGGACACCACATCTCTTCTGTGGTGTCTCTGCTAAAAATACATATCCTGAATCTAACCATGAAGAAACATCAGACAAACTTAAATTGAGGAGCATTCTGAAAAATAAATGACCTGTGCATTTCACAAATGTCAAGGTCACGGCAGACCAAGAAAGAGCAGGGAACCATTTGGGATTGAAGGAGACTGAAGGGCAGGACAGCTGAGTGTGCTGTATGCAATACCGGATTGCATCCCAGGCCAGGAGGAAAAATGTTGTATTCTTTTTAAAGGACATTCATTAGAGTTGACAAAACTTGAATAAGGTCTGTGAATTAGGTAACAGTACTGTTTCCATGTTAACAGCCTCATTTTGATAGTAGTACTGTGGTTATAAGAAAATCTTCTTGTTTTTAAGAATTAGGCACTTAGGAATTTAGGGGGAAAGGGGCATTGTGTTGGCAACTTACTCTCAAATGGTTCAGGTGAGAAAAGGGAGGGAAAGAAAGAGAAAAAGGGGAAATAGTAAACATGGTACAATGTTAACATTCAGGGAATTGGAGTGAAGAAACACAGGAATTCTTTGTACTATTTTGACAACTTTTATGTCTGAAGTTATTTCAAAATAACTTAAAAAAAAAGTTTCCTACATGGAACATGTTATGACTTCTTTCTTCTCTTCTCTTCTCTTCTTCTCTCTTTTCTCTTTTCTTTCAGCAGGGTCTCTCTGTGTTGCCTTGGCTAACCTTGCACTGGGCTCAAGTGATCCTCCCCCTCAGCCTCTTGAGTAGCTGGGACCCACAGGTGTGTGCCACCACGCCTGGCTCTGATTTTGTAATTACTGAGCCTCTTATGTCCTTTTGTGCAATTTTGTAGTTTTCTTCTTATAGATCTTTAGATGATTGGTGACATTTATTATTGCTTTCTTTTTTTTTTTTTTTGAGATAGAGTCTCACTCTGTCACCCATGCAGGAGTACAGTGGCGTGATCTAGGCTCACTGTAACATCCGCCTCCCAGCCTCAAGCGATCCTTCCACCTCAGACTCCCAAGAAGCTGGGACCACAGGTGCACACCACCGCACCTGGCTAATTTTTGTATTTTTCGTAGAGATAGGGTTTCATCATGTTGCCCAGATTGGTCTTGCACTCCTGGCCTCAAGTGATCTGTCGTCCTTGGCCTCCCAAAGTGCTGGGATTACAGGTGTGAACCACTGTACCCAGCCTATCCCTTTCTTAATACTTTTTGTTTCTTTAAATAATGGCTTTGTTGAGATATAATTTATATACCATATGAAACTCACCCTGAATATCTTTGTATATATTTTTAAATAGTACTGCTATATAAGGAAGGTATGCTTTAAAAAAATCAACTTTATTAGGGTATAATTTAAATGTAATAAAATTCACATATCTTAATAGGTTGATGGCTTTTGACACACATATTCCTTATGTAACCACCACCTCAATTCAGATACAAGATACAGGATATTCCCATTTCTCCATGAAGTTCCCTTGTGTTCCTTTCTTGTTACAGTCACCTGTTGGTGGATGTGGCATACTTTCAAGTCCCCCCCAAATGGGGATTGGAAGAGTAGGGTGCATGCAGGGTGAATAAGTGTGGTGGCCCTACAGGGTGGGGATGAGAATGATGATGTTGAGGCGAAGCAGGAACAGGCACCTGGATGGCTCAGAAGATGGACATGGCATCCCCTCTTTTCCAGAGTTGGGCACAGACTTTCGAAGTTCACGTACCTTCTCTTTCTTTCTTCTTTGGTCTTTATTCTGGCGTTGTGGCTGCTGCCCTGTTCACACAGCAAATGTCAAGTGGACTTTTAAAATACCAACATTTTATCATCATCAAAAGGGAAGACTGACTACCTTAAAAAGCCTATTTTGGGAAGGAATAAGACTTTGAGATGCAGATATTGTGCGTGTTGAAGTTTAGTAAGGCTTTTTATTTGGCCGCTAATCACTCCAACACTGACCATGTGAGAAAAAAAGTTTGTATTTGCATTCACCAAATTTTTTACGCAGAAAATGTAGCTCCCTCCACTTGCCACTTTCCTCTCATCTTGAGACTTATTATTCTGCTGTTCATTTTGAGTAAAGGTGGTATGGGAAGTTAGTGTCTACAAGGAAAGAGCCTGCATTTGGCATCTGAGAAACTCATTCTCCTCACGAGAACTAAGATTACCTTCAGTATTTTTAATGAGGATTGCATTATACAAACATGCACACATTTATGTATACACAAATATATATGCAAATATATATAATTTTATAAGATATTATATATACACACACACACCCCCAATGAGTGTTTAGAACATAGCAAGCATGCAATACATTATATTATTTTTTTTTTAAATTTCTTTTTCTTAAATAGAGATGGGGTCTCGCCGTGTTAACCAGGCTGGTCTCAAACTCCTGGCCTCAAGTGATCCTCCCATCTTGGCCTCCCAAAGAGCTGGGATTGACCAGGTGTGGTGGCTCATGCCTGTAATCCCAGCGCTTTGGGAGACCAAGGCAGGTGGATCACTTGAGCTCAGGAGTTTGAGACCAGCCTGGGCAACATGGTGTAAACACATCTCTACTAAAAATATAAAAAATTAGCTGGGCATGGTTGCTTATGCCCATAGTCCCAGCTGCTCAGGAGGCTGAGGCACGAGAATTGCTTAAACCTAGGAGGCGGAGGTTGCAGTGAGCCTAGATCGTGCCACTGCACTCCAGCCTGGGCAACAGAGCGAGACTCCATCTTAAAAACAAAAACAACTCCCCCCACCCCCCCAAAAAAACCCCAAAGAACTGCGATTACAGGTGTGAGTCACTGTACCTGGCCTATACTATTATTACAAATAATGTCTTCATTTTTATGTTTTTTTGCCCAGGTGTGCTGCTTTTTGACAAAGCTTTTTTTTATTATTTGTGGTTGAAATTATAATCTATTAAAATGTATTTATCTACTGAAAGTCTTGGTTCCTTTTCTGTGTTTTCTCAGGCACGCTGCAGACAGACCTTTCCGTCCTTCATGAACACACGTGTGGTAGACAGATGACTGTCCTGTACCCTGTGCTGCTCTAGGTGTGCCAGACGTGGAGCTGTCCAGCTGGGAGAAGATGGATTCCAAAGATGAAAGCTCGCATGTGTGGCCGACATCTGCAGAGCATGAACAGAACACTGCACAGGTGAAGACTGGTCTTTTACAGCTTGGTATTGAGAGGTTTTCAGCTGGACACAGTTTGCTTACAGCAAAGAAATACAGCTGCTATCTAGTAGTGACTAGTTGTTAGAAGCCGACATGAAGAACTCGTACACAAGGAATAGGGGCTGTTTTGGCCCCTTGAATGCCCCATTGATGTGGCTCACCATGACTTAGGAGAGCTAGACCACCAGCTATAGGCTTCTCTGCCTTGTCTGCAATTTACTGTCATAATCTGTTTTACTACCCCACTTTATTTATGTTATTGGTGCTGAAAACCTCAAACTATAGTTTGTTTCTTTTATGTTATCCATAGGAGTTTGGTCCTTTGTGTGTAATGAGTACAGGTATGTCTATAAAGTGAGTGGCCTTTTCTTTTCTTTTTAAATTCAGAATGTAAACCTCTAAGTGAAAGTTGTTCCATTATGAGTCAGCCACTTTAGAGGTTATTCACTTGACCAAATGCTGCTGTCATCGATGATCTTTGCCTTTCAGATTGCTGCTAGAACCAACCACATGTTATTTTGACTGTTCTTAGCGAAGGCAAATCTCTGCATTTTTGGTATGGAGTTGAATTTTGGGATGATTAGCAGTCATATGGAGCCATGTTTTATATGTGACCAAAGTATAAAACTTAATTTTTAAACATTGTAGTAAACATATACATGTAATATTTCATTAAATTACATAACCATAGTACTAGTATCAAAATCAAGAAGTTATATTGAAACACTTAAGTATGCAGATTCTATTCAATTTAAGCAATATAATAAATATACAATAAATAAAATTGGTCATCTGGTATGATTAAAAAGTCTCAGTATGGGCCAAATATGGTGGTTCATGCCTTTCCAAACAGTTTGGGAGGCCAAGGCAGGAGGATCGATTCAGTCCAGGCGTTTAAGACCAGCCTGGGCCACAAAGTGAGGCCCTGACTCTACAAAAAAAAAAAAAGAAAAAAAATTAGCCAGACATGGTGGTGCATGCCCGTAGTGGTGCAGTCATGTCTCCAGGAGGTGGAGGCTGCAGTGAGCCATGACTGCACCGCTACACTCTAGCCTGGGTGACAGAATGAGACCCTGTCTCTAAGAATAAAAATAAATAAAGGCTTAGTCTGATTGCTTAAAAAAGTTCCACCGATGTTTTCAGCAGAGTATATGAGAATTCTGTTTTGTTTCTCCTGGAAATCATTTTGAGGTCACTTCCATGCAGCTATGTATTTTGGTATATTTTATTTATAAACAAAATTGTAGTTCATTAAAAAGCAAAACAAAAGAAAATCTGGTTGTGACACTGCATGACCAGGGCCGTGTCTGTGGGTAACCAGATAGTAGATAGCCAAGGTCAGGGTCCCCGTGGCACTCCTTCCTCTCAACTGGTTCTTCCGCCAGCTGGGAATTCTGATTTAATGAGTGATGAAGACCAAGCAGAAAAGCTTGGATAGCTTGTCTGGAGGAAACATGTTTTCCCTTCTTAAGCACTGAAACTAGTCCAAGGCTTTGATGTTAATGAACAAATCTAAAGTCACGAAATTGTCTTATAGCAATTAAGGCTGCTCAAATATGAGCCTAATTTTTCCAATAGACAAACTTTATCTTCCCAGACAAATCAAATTTATGTAGAAGCCAGACTAATCATTTAGCGTAGAGGTGGAAGTTTGTTGTATTTCTGTGGTGTTTGATTACATTTTGTCTCTTAGGTTTCCTTCTGGGGATTAAATTAGTTTATGTTATCTTTGGGATCTACTATCCTTCACTAGAGAAAACTGACATAAAAAAGTTAGGTCCAAAGCCAAGGCAGTATAAGAGCAAGGATTCCACCCTAAGAGTGCCTGACTTCGATAGCAACACATGCATTATTTCTCTCCCAAATGTGTGCTTGGGCCATCTGCTTGCAGACCTTCAATATCAGGCATCAGGCCATGTGCCAAGCTCAGGCCTTCAAGAATTCAATCCTCCAAAGCTGACCACTCAGAAAATGTTTTACAAAACTTGATTTCTGCTTTAGTTCTTTAGGTCTTGGGAGAAAATTATTTACCCTAGTGAGAGCTGAAATAGTTGTCAAGAACCCCTTAAAAGTTCTTTATTAGAATTTTCTGTGTCTTCACCTACCTGTCAAGGAAGAGTTCTATTCCATTCATTGATTCAGCAAGCATTTACTGATATGCCTCCAGTATGTCCTTTGTGTATGAAACAACTTGCAGGAAAGAAAGTGACCTTATATTATTTTATTTTATTTTATTTTTGAGATGGAGTTTCACTCTTCTCGCCCAGGCTGGAGTGCAATGGCGCGATCTCGGCTCACTGCAACCTCTGCCTCCCGGGTTCAAGCAATTCTCCTGTCTCAGCCTCCTGAGTAGCTGGGATTACAGGCGCCCCCCCACCACACACCCGGCTAATTTTTGTATTTTTTTAGTAGAGACGGGGTTTCACCATGTTGGCCAGGCTGGTCCTGAACTCCTGACCTCAGGTAATCCACCCGCCTCGGCTTCCCAAAGTACTGGGATTACAGGTGTGAGCCACCACGCCTGGCCAAAAGTGACCTTATTTTAATGTGTCTGCTGAAAGACACTATTAGTTATAAAATAGAATTCTTACGATGTGTTGACAGCAATTGGCTTTTGAGTCTTGACGTATTTTTTCACACCACAGAGTAATTTCTATGTTTTATTCTGATAGTGTTGTCAAGCAGGAATCTTCAGTGTCATTTCCAGGATCAATTAACCATGCCCTTATTACTCCCCAAAAGAGTTATCTGCATTGGACATTTGAGGCAAAGGGGAATTTAAGTTGGTTACCTAACATTTAGCAGTAAATCAATGACAAGGTCCTTGGATCCTCCCCTAGTCACCACCTCGGTGTAGACAAAGGTGTATCCATCCCCATTCTCCTGTCACTGGGGATATTTTAGAAACCCAGGTGTGCTTGTTGATCACTTACCTTCCCGAGACTGATTTTGTTCTTTGTACTTTTCTCCTTTTTATGCCAGGTGCACTTTGTTCCGGACACCGGAACAGTGGCTCAGATCGTCTATACCGATGACCAGGTTCGCCCACCCCAGCAGGTGGTGTACACGGCAGATGGTGCCTCCTACACATCAGTGGATGGTCCAGAGCACACGCTGGTGTACATCCACCCGGTGGAAGCCGCACAGGCATGTGAAGGATTATCTGTTTATAATTTGTTAATTAACTAATTAACCAATTACTTGTGTTTACTTTCTGTCAGTCATTGTGCTAGGTACTGGTGATGCAGAATGTATTCAGATAAGATTTGTGCTCTCAGCCAGGTGCAGTGGCTCATGCCTGTAATCCCAGCACTTTGGGAGGCCGAGGCAGGTGGATCACGAGGTCAGGAGTTCAAGACCAGCCTGGCCAAGATGGTGAAACCCTGTCTCTACTAAAAATACAAAAAAGTAGCCGGGCGTGGTGGTGGGCACCTGTAATCCCAGCTACTCGGGAGGCTGAGGCAGAGAATTGCTTGAACCTGGGAGGTGGAGGTTGCAGTGAGCCGAGATTGTGCCACTGTACTCCAGCCTGGGTGACAGAGCAAAACTCTGTCTCAAAAAAAAAAAAAAAAAGATCTGTGCTCTCAAGGAGCTTGTAACCAACTTGGCAGAGGAAGATGTGATTTATTTCTTGACACTAAATGCAATAAGGAGTTAGAGCATGGGTTCGTATATAGCTCTTCTCTCCAGTTGACTAGGTTATGAATTTGTTATTATTCCTGCGTGTCAAGAACCAGGCCAAAAATGGCTCTGTGAAAACATACAGATTATTTCAGCTCAATGTGTAAGAAAGCGTCCTGCTAAGCTTATTAGCTACCACTTCTTAATAACTTACTGTTTGCAAGGCTGTACTAGAAGCAAAGATGTTTACTGGTAAAATCTGTACAATTATAGCTGCTTTTATTTTATTTCTTTGCCAGTGACTTGCAGTATAGCTTCCAAATGAGTGACGCCAATATCCCCCAACATATAAATGTTAATTTACATTGTTAACACTTTACAATGTATAAAGTACTTTGAAATGTATATCTTTAACATCTAAATTGCATACTTTTTTAGTAGCATCTTCGTAATAAAAATTTGCCCTCACTTGATATTTAATAAAGAGGCTCAGATCACTCCCAAAAAGAAATGAGGCCTGCCTAATCAGTGCCTTTCAAATCTACATAAGTATGAAATCACTGAAGGCTTAGTGGTACTTTTGGAATACCCCTACCTATATTAAAATAAGATTAGTTTATGTAAGAATGTCCTGTGACCAGCTTTCAGTTTGTTACAATGTTACTAAATGTCTGAATTTGGATAATTTTTATTTTGTTTGCTTATTTTTTATTTTTTTTGAGACAGAGTCTTGCTCTGTCTCCTAAGCTGGAATACAGTGGCGCAATCTCAGCTCACTGCAACCTCTACCTCCCGGGTTCAAGTGATTCTCCTGTCTCAGCCTCCCAAGCAACTGGGATTACAGGCACCCACCACCACAACCAGCTAATTTTCGTATTTTTAGTAGAGATGGGGTTTTGCCATGTTGGCCAGGCTGGTCTCGAACTCCTGACCTCAGGTGATCCGCCTGCCTTGGCCTCCCAAAGTGCTGGGATTACAGGCGTGAGTCACCACGCCCAGCCAGATTTTTAAAAACTTTAGAAGAAAGGACGTTTTGACATTTTTCTGGATTAGAGATATTAACTGTGGTGCCCTGGCTACAACAGTTTCGAAGAATTTTCTCTAGTTAGCTTTGCTGCATCATGAGCCAACTTAGTTTATGATGATTAATTTTTTTTTTAATTATGACTTTACTGACTATCCAGAAAAGAACTCATGGAACATTAAGTTCAATTTATTTTCCTTCTACTTCTCTTCTGATAATAAACATGCACTTACATTTGAAATAGCTGGAATCCTTGAGTATGTAATCCTCTTCTGGATGCCTGTCTATCCCCATCCATTTTCATTTAATCACAAGTCTACTCCTGTGAGCAGTGTTGTGTGTGAACCTGTGAACCCTTGTTCATGTCATGTCTCTTTTGTTTTCATGAGATGCCTTTTTAATTAACTGTGACATTCAGTCCCAAGAGAGGCTTTGTTTAGGAGTAAAATTGTGAAGTATGTTAGCCATTGGGATGGTTAGCTTATACAATCTCTTTGGAGCAATGTGAATGAAAGGCTTTAGCTAAATTTAAGATTACTCTCTTTATTTTCTGTATTAATGAAAGATTATTATTGGCTAAAATGGGAGTTAACTTTTCTAAAAATTGGTGCTTAGCAGTAGGATAATTTTTCTGTGTAGGCAGGCTATCCAAAGAGCTGCTGATAATTTTTTGTTTGTTTGTTTGTTTAGACTCTGTTTACAGACCCCGGCCAGGTAGCTTATGTCCAACAGGATGCTACAGCTCAGCAGGTAAGGAATTGCCTTTTTCTTGTTTGGGGATAACACTGTGAATGCCACTGTGCCTGGAATGTCCCCATCCCTTTGCACTGCACCATCTCTGGATGTTTGTTATGTACTAAGAGTGTTCTCCAGCTCCTTTAATGAAAACAAAGCAAAATGCAACATAATATTGACGTATTTCGATAAGTATATACTGGAATAATCTGGTAATAGAAAGTGATTTGTCAGAGAAATTTTTTAAAATAAGCATATAAACAGGGTATTTGTTCAAGTACCAAAGAATAATCATGAGGTTTAAAAGTGTCTCTTTTTTTGGAAATTGATATAGCTTTTGTACTTGCTCTACTTCTAAATACTGAAAAAAAAATTCTTGCTTAAATTACATATAAATTTGGTTCCAGTTTTCCTCGTGCCAGCTTCTAAAAAGTCGAGTTCTTCTTGGTGTTCTTTTAAAACATTTCTTTCCCATTACCTTCATTCCTGATATATCCTACTTGGCTTTGATGACTTCCTCCTTATTTTCTGCAAGAATGTGAAAGTGATAAAGAAGGTGTGGGAGCAGCTGGGCACAGAGGCTCATGCCTATAATCCCAGCACTTTGGGAGGCTGAGGTGGGAGAATCGTTTGAGACCAGACTGGGCAATATAGCGAGACCCCATCTCTGCAAAAAATTTAAAAATTAGCCAGGTGTGGTGGCACACACCTGTGGTTCCAGCTACTTGGGAGGCTAAGGTGGGAGGATCCCTTAAACCCAGAAGTTCGAGGCTGCAGTGAGCTTTGATTGCACTCCTGCACTCCAGCCTGGGTGGCAGAGTAAGACCCTGTCTCAAAAATAAATAAACAAAAACCAAATAGGTTTACTTTCATGTCAGGTAGTGTGACTGTAATTTGTCTGTATTACTGAGTGCCATGACTGATTAATAATTAAATTATTCTCATTAAGAAGCACTTTCTGGCCAGGCGTGGTGGCTCACACGTGTAATCCCAGCACTTTCAGAGGCTGAGGTGGGCGGGTCACTTGAGGTCAGGAGTTCGAGACCAGCCTGGCCCACATGGTGAAACCCCGTCTCTACTAAAAATACAAAAAACTTAGCCGGGCATGGTGGCGGGTGCCTGTAATCCCAGTTACTTGGGAGCCTGAGGCACAAGAATCACTTCAACCTGGGAGGTGGAGGTTGCAGTGAGCCAAGATTGTGCCACTGCACTCCAGCCTGGATGATAGAGCAAGACTCCATCTCAAAAAAAAAAAAAAAAAATTAAATTAAAATTTAAAAGAAGAAGCACTTTCTGCTTTTTTATTTCTTGGTAGAAGATTTGTATACTTCTATTTTAAAATTTAGAAAATGAACAATAGTTATATTCATATCATCTGAAATATAGAGAGGGTTGTTAGGAGCCTTTGTTGTATAAGTTGGGGTTAAATTCATTCATGACTGGCAGTGAACAGCAATGTAGTGGGGTCTTTGAACTTAAATAAGAATTGTTATTTAATAATTTTTTGTAATAATTAGGTATATTCTTGACCCAAACCAACCAACTTATTGATTCCATCAAGCAAGCAATGGATTATATATATATATAATATATATATTTATATATATTAGGATATACTATTATATACTTCATTTATTATTTTACATGTAGATTATTTCCTTTTTTTTTCCTACTATAAAGAATGCTGTCATGGATATCATATCAGATTATTTCCTTAGGATAAATACCCCAAAGACAAATGGTAGAGACAGAAGATATTTGTATTTTAAGTTAAGAACCAAACTTTTTGTAAAAGTGGAAAAAGATACAAATATAAAAACCAAACCAATGAAATAAAAACCCAGAATTCTAAATTTGAATTGGAATATGAATATGGACTTATAATATGTTTTCTCTTAAAAAACATGTTTTCTGGCCAGGCACCTGTAATCCCAACACTTTGGGAGGCTGAGGCAGGCAGATCACTTGAGGCCAGGAGTTCGAGACCAGCCTGGGCAACAGGGCAAAACCCTGTCGCTACAAGAAATACAAAAATTACCTGGGTGTGGTGGCTCATGCCTGTAATCCCAGCTACTCTGGAGGCTGAGTCTGTAGAATCACTTGAACCTGGGAGGCGGAGATTGCATTGGGCTGAGATCGTGCTACTGCACTCCAGCCTGGGTGACAGAGCAAGACTCTGTCTCAAAAAAATAAAAAACAGTGTGGGCATGGTGGCTCACGCCCATAATACCAGCACTTTGGGAAGCCAAGGCAGGTGGATCACCTGAGGTTAGGAGTTCGAGACCACCCTGGCCAATATGGCGAAAACCCGTCTCTACTAAAAATACAAAAATTAGCTGGGAGTGGTGGCTCATGCCTGTAGTCCCAGCTACTTGGGAGGCTGAGGCAGGAGAATCGCTTGAACCCAGGAGGTAGAGGTTGCAGTGAGCTGACATCACACCACTGTACTTCAGCCTGGGTGACAGAGAGAGACTGTCTCAAAAACAAAACAAAAAACAAAAAAAGGAAAAAGACCCGTGTTTTCTAGTTCTGGCCATTGAAGTAATTTAGACATGATGATCAACCCAGCAGCGGTGAGTATCCCTAATGCTGCGATGTGGTCTCTTAAATACAATTCACCAGCAAAAGGAGTTAGGGCTTTTTGGAGAAAAGACAGATTCTAGCTCTGGGGCAGGGAATGTACCGATGAACTTGGAGCATCTTGTCTTCTTAGAATGCAGGGTTGCTATTAAAAACTTCTGGTTTCCTATGGCAAGAACGTGAAGGGGCCAAAATGGGTCAAATTGACCTGTAAAAAAGGATAACATCTACAATAGATTGAAGTACCTAAATATACATAAAGTCCACAAGTTCATAGTGATACTAAAAGAAATAACTTATTGGATTGGTCACTTTTTGAGGATGCTAGAATTTACCATATTATTCTAAAAACTGGCAAATGGAGAAAAAGAATCCGGCCTTTCTCCTTGAAGGTACTCAGGTAACCAATTACTTGATGAGGGAAATTTCTTTATAGAAGCATTCCTACTAATAAATAAAGAGGGGATGATTGACTTAGAATATCACCATTTTGCAGCCCCTAATGACATACAGACCTAGGCAATGATTATCAATGGTAGCCTGAAACCATCAGGAAAAAGCTGATGAGGAACGGTATAATGGATAGATCCGAGTGATACTATCACCAACAGTGAGACAGCCATTCATGATATGCCTCCTGATATTGTGTACTTCCTATTGCGTTATATCATATATGAAGTATTCTTCCCCAGAAATCAAACTGGAACCTGATTGAGTGTCTAGATTCAAGTACTAGATTGAGTGTCTAGATTCAAGCATGGTAGACAAAATGGAACAAATTAAAAGATACACACAAATGCAGTCCGCAAAACCCAGCCTGTGGGAGATTCTCTAGGACAAATGGTTTAGTTTCTTTTCCAAATAAATTGCAAGAGAAAAGAAGAGGAAGGGGAGCTTATGTATTAAAGGAGACTTCAGAGGCATATCAGTCATATCTGACTGATATGTGCAATATGTGGACCTTGTTTGGATCCTGATTTGAGCAAGCCAACTGTAAAAAAATATATGAGGCAATTGGGGAAATCATAACACTAAGTCGTATTTTATAGTGTTAAGAAATGACGGTTGGGGCCGGGCGCGGTGGTTCACGCCTGTAATCCCAACACTTTGGGAGGCCGAGGTGGGCAGATCACGAGGTCAGGAGATCAAGACCATCCTGGCCAACATGGTGAAACCCTGTCTCTACTAAAAATACAAAAATTAGCTGGGCGTGGTGGCGCATGCCTGTAATCCCAGCTACTCGGGAGGCTGAGGCAGGAGAATCGTTTGAACCAGGGAGTTGGAGGTTGCAGTGAGCCGAGATCACATCACTGCACTCCAGCCTGGTGACACAGCAAGATTCCATGTAAAACAACAACAACAACAAAAATACACAGAAATGATGGCTGGATGCAGTGGATCATACCTGTAATCCCAGCACTTTGGGAAGCCGAGGTGGGCGGATCACCTGAGATCAGAAGTTTGATACCAGCCTGGCCAACATAGTGAAATTCCATCTCAACTAAAAATACAAAAATTAGTTGGGCGTGGTGGTGGGCACCTGTAATCCTAGCTACTCAGGAGGCTGAGGCAGGAGAATCACTTGAACTTGGGAGGCGGAGGTTGCAGTGAGCTGAGATCATGCCATTGCACTCCAGCCTGGGTGATAAGAGTGAGACTCTGTCTCAAAAAAAAAAAAAAAGACTAATTTTAATATTTTAGGTATGATAAGATATGCAATCTAAAAGTCATTTCATTGTACTCAACTATTTACAGATGAAAATGTATAATGTCTTGGTTTTGCTTCTCCCAGTGAGGGAGGAAGTAGGTAGGAGATGAGTTGAAATAAGATTGGCCATGAATTGGACAGGCACGGTGAATCACATCTATAATCCCAGCACTTTGGGATCCCCGAGACAGGAGGACCACTTGAGCCCAGGAGTTAAAGACCAGCCTAGGCAACATAGTGAAGACCCCTGTCTGTACAAAAACTAAAAAAATTAGCCAGGCATGGTGGCACGTGTCTGTAATCTCAGCTACTCAGGAGGCTGAGGTGGGAAGATCACTTGAGCCTGGGAGGTTGAGGCTGCAGTGAGCTGTGATTAAGCCACTCTGCACTCCAGACAGACATTTTGTCTCTTAAAAAAAAAGATGTTGATTGGCTATGAATTGATAATTGTTGAGCTGAGTTATGGGTACATGAGGTTTATTATACTATTCTATTTGATATTTGTGTGAAATTATTTTGATAATTGATTTTCTAAATTGCTTTTCAGACACTGAAAATATTTGTATTCCCACCAACAGTATAGTATACAAGAGTGCCCCATTTCCACACACCCTTGCCACACTGAGTATTTGCATTCTTTTCAAATTTTGCCAATCCGATAGGCAAATTTTTGTTGTTTTAATATTAAGGGATAGTTTTAATTAAAGGCTTCGTTGCCATTTGCACTTCAAAGGGCCCTTCATCTTTTCCAATCTCCAGAAACAATCTGCTTGTTTCATGTTTTGCTCAAAAGGAAAGTTGTACTCAGCTCCACAAACCCTGACATTACAAGACAGTGTAACTATTGGCTTAGCATCTTTCTTCATTGCAGTTTCCTTTCAACCAGCACAGTTTTTATTTCTGGTTATAACACCTCAGCGGTTGTCAGTTTATCTGGTGACCTGGAAATTCTGGATAGAAAGTTAGATTGAGGGTTTAACACAGATGATGGTTTTTTTTTGGTTTTTGTTTTTTTCTTAGCCAAAAGGTTCCTATTATATTTGCAGTTGTTTTTAGTGGGGGCAGAATGTGCTTTGAAGCCTTTTTCATGTATGCATTCCCTCGTCGTTAAGAAAGGCATCAGTGGTCTCCAGGCATAGTCTCCTCTTTGTTTTTGAAAATGAACATGTGTGACTCCCCACACGCTGAGAGGAAAATATGCTGCCCTGATAATTGGTCTCAGTAGGAATCAAGAAGCATTCTGTTGTGTGTGCTGCTGTCCAGCGTGGTCGTTTCATGTTTCACTTCTCAGATAAATTGTATCCTGAAATGCATTATGTCCTTTCAGAAATAATTACAGAGAGTGGTATTAAGTGGGAAGGAGAAAGTATACCATAAGTTTATAGATTCTTTTTGCTTTTACTGTATTTTATTGTACATGACAAAATGCACAGGATTAAAATGGTTTTGCTTCGTACTCTTTTCCTCTAAGTGAAACAGACACACACTGCTTGCCAACCTACTGCCTGGCTATGACCCCAGGAACGTGTGGTTGGTTACTTTGTTGCCCAGGTATTCAAAGCGTGGGTGACGTTTACCGCTTACGGCTTCTGCCGCCCTCCTTGAATAGACTGAATTCCATAGGGCCATTGTGATGCAGTGGAAAAGGCAGTGCAGAGTCAGAATTTAGACGTCATCTCTGCCACTTAGGAGCGTTGTAACATCACCTGGCCTCAAAGGAATTCAAATACGTGCCTAGCACTCAGTAAACACCAGCTGAATGTGGTTCATTAAATTTGTAATGCATGCCTGTTGTGTTTTAAGGTTTGTGTTGTGTAGAAGTGTACAGTTCTTATCTAGAAACGATGGTCACCAGCTCTTTCCGTCCCTTTTCAGCAGCAGTTTGCATGTTTCTGGTAAATATCCAAACTCCGCTTTTAGCGTCAGCCCTTAAAGATGATGCTGGAGTGTTTAAGCATTTCCTTTTGCCACAGTCTGTTAGGAGAGAGGTCCAGCATGGGGAAGTGAAGGCTGGTTTCATCTTGATGTCAGCTTTCTCAGCAGTGGCAAGAAGCCAGTCACGTTGCCAAACCAGTGTCTTTCTGACAGCATCTGTTGGGAAAAAAAATACATCGCGGTTTTACTAGAATAACTGAATTGCTGAATTCATTCTTTCAGGTTGGCTCTGCAGAGCGAGTTTATGAGGAGTAGAGGTGTACATATGCTTTGGTTTGTTCAATATGTGATAACAGTTATCACTAACCCTGGCATAATGCTTAAGCGCTTAGGACAAGGGGCAGTATTGTAAGCTGTGCTCTGAGATGGGGAGCAGGAATACAGTTACTTCCTTGCAGGTTCTGGTGAGGAGGTTAAGGGGGAGGTGGCCACAGCAGCTGCACTGCTAGAAGTTCTCTGTGGAGTCCTCACCCTCACAGGGCATTTTATGCTCTTTTTATTGAAGCTGAGGCAGAAGTGTCTTCCCGAATTTTGGCCTCCCACGTAAAACTTCCTAAAACACCCTGAGTTGCAGAAGTGGAATGTCAGGCAAAAGTTAAATGAGCATGTGTTAAGTGTGCAGATGAAGTTTGAGATAACCGGTTTGATCTGCTTTCTGGAGACCGAGTGTTTCAAATGTTGGGCAATGCTCTTACACTGCTGTTGCAGGTCAGGCCCTCAATAAACACACTCAGGACCGTTTCTTTAGAGTTCTTTTTTTATTATTCTTTGAGACAGGGCCTTGCTCTGTCACCCAGGCTGGAGTGCAGTGGCACCATCACAGCTCCCTGCAGCCTCAACCTCCTGGGCTCAAACGATTCTCCCATGTCAGTCTCCTGAGTAGCTGGGACCACAGGCACATGCCACCACTGCCCAGCTAAATTTTGTATTTTTTGTAGAGACAGGGTTTCACCATGTTGCCCAGGCTGGTCTCAAACTCCTGGGCTCAAGCAATCCTCCTGCCTCAGCCTCTCAGAGTGCTGGGATTACAGGCATGAGCTATCACGCCTGGACTCTTTTTTTTTTTTTTTTTTTTTTTTTGAGATGGAGTTTTGCTCTTGTCGCCCAGGCTGGAGTGCAATGGCGTGATCTCGGCTCACTGCAACCTCCGCCTCCTGGGTTCAAGTGATTCTCCTGCCTCAGCCTCCTGAGTAGCTGGGATTACAGGCACCCGCTACCATGCCCAGCTACTTTTTTTTGTATTTTTAGTAGAGACAGGATTTCACCATGTTGGCTAGGCTGGTCTTAAACTCCTGATCTCAGGTGATCTGCCCACCTTGGCCTCCCAAAGTGCTGGGATTACAGGCATGAGCCACCATGCCCAGCCACACCTGGCCTCTTTTTAGAGTTTGATAAGTTCTTCCATTAAGATGCACAGCATAAAAAGGATGTTTCTGTGAGTACCGCAAGGACTTCCTCTAGAAGCCTGAAGGGATTGGTGTTATTTCCCAAAAGGCCAAATATATTTCAACAAATTAATCTTCATTGAACACCTACTTTATGCTCAGTGATCTTTTAAATTTGAGGAGGAAGTATATGATATCATCATGGTCCTTAAAGAATTTAGGATAATAATGATTAATACTAAGCACTTACTAAATGCTATACACTCTGCTACTGGCCTTATATACATATTGTTTCACTTAATACAACAACCTGAGGCGTGTATTACTGTGTCCATTTTACAGACAAAGAAACCGAGGTTCAGAGAAGTGCAGTAACTTGCTAAGTGGCGAGGCAAGGATTTTACTCTAAATGCCTGACTCCAAAGCCCATAGTCTATTCACATGAGGCAAGATGGACTCATGTGAAAACGCATACTCATCACCAAAATAGATGGTGTTTGGCAATGGATGCAAAGCTGTAGGGATAGTTAATGTGTGAGATGTCTGGATCTAGAGTCTAAAGATCTTGGCAGATGGGAAGAACAGATAAAAGTAGTGAAATGAAATTTACTGGAGATAAATGCAAAATCCCCTGTTTAAGTAAAAATCAGCTCTTGAAGTCCTGAGGAGGGGAAAAATGGTTTAATAGCACTCTATGAGGGGAAAAGAAGACTTAGAGATTTTAGTTATCTGCAAGTTCAAGATGGGTCTGCAGTAGAACAACGTGGCCAACGTAAACACTAATGCACCCTGATGTTGTATTAATAAAAATATGGAATCCACTGCAAAATAAATGAAGACAACAAGATGATCAGGGAGCTGGGAGTTTGGTCACGTGAGAAATGACTGAATGAATTAGGGTTTTTTGGCCTTCAAATATTTGATTCTTGTGGTGGAAGGGTTACACTTATTCTAGCTACCTCCAGAGGAAAGTCCTGGGCCCTAACCAAAGCATGGAAGATCTGGGCTCCACAGAAATTGTCATAGAACTATTCCAGAATGATTCAGGCTGCCTGGTGAGGTCGTGACATGTGGAAGCAGATGCTGAGTGCTGCTGTGGAGTGGGATTCTATGGCTCCAAGGGCTGCAGGAGTTCAGAGCAGAGGAGACTCAGGGAGGGCTGGAGGCATCAAAGGCGGTTCACTGGGAAACCGGAATGTGGTAGGATTTAGAAGGTAGCTGAGGAAAGAGTATTTTAGGTGAGGAAAACAACATATGAGAAGATAAAGGGAGTGGCATTTTTAAAAACTTGCTTTATGTATTGAATAGGACATGGCTTGAGTATGACCTTGTGCTAATCGTGCAGGAGGAGCAAGATTGCATAAAGGGATTCTAGGCCAGTGTATAATCCCATAACACTTAGATTGCAGGCAGGAGAACTTTTTAAGGTACCATTGTTATTTTCTGCCAGGATATCTGATAAGATAGCATTAACCTAATACATGACCCAAACTGTGTCTTGTTTGCAGGAGACTGACTTCAGCATCATGAAACAAACAGGCATCTCATCTCTTTCATTCTTACTTAAAAACCTCAGCCTGCCCGAGCTGTTTAAAAGGAGAGCTGTGAGCTATTAAACTTTGTTAACCATGTGTTGCACGACGTGTTTAGTTTTAAAAGACAAGTGGTTGAGGATAGGTCAACTCATTTACCCCCTCCAGTGTGGTATGGCTACTCTGGAAAGGCAAGAGGGACCCCCACCCCAGGTTTAGTTCAGATGTGGAAACTGATGATACTTCACATGTGCACACATCGAAACGGTCTGTTGCTTACCTATTTGAAGTCTCTGGGAGACAGGGCAGGCCTCTTCAGCAGTGTGAAACGGCTGAATGAGCCAGGAAGAGGCCAGGTTTTATTAAGTTTTAGGGGTGGGGTCAGGACGCAGGTGGTCAGGGCCTTGCCAGTTTTGAATCTCCCACTGCTGCCAAAAGAGGGAGCACCTGAGCCTTCTTAGCAGCCCGCCCAGGTGTGGGACAGAAGGGGCAGAGGGAGGGCAGAGGTTTAAAGGCTGTGAGCAGTCAGATCAAAAATGAAGCCAGCTCTTCCTCACAGCCTGTAGATGGAAGTCATTTTTCCAGGGCCTGGAAGGAGTTGGTATGAAGACTAGATTTCACCCAGCCCTTGCGCCCTGTTTGTGCCAGCAGGCACCAGCGAACCGAAAGCAGGTGTCCGTGTCTGCTTACTCTGTGCCTTCAACTTTTGCCCAGGCCTCATTGCCAGTGCATAACCAGGTGCTGTCTTCCATCGAGAGTGTGGATGGGTCCGACCCTTTGGCAACTCTGCAGACCCCTCTAGGTAGACTGGAGGCCAAAGAGGAAGAGGATGAGGATGAGGACGAGGACACTGAGGAAGATGAGGAAGAAGACGGTGAGGACACAGATCTGGATGACTGGGAGCCAGACCCACCCCGGCCCTTCGACCCACACGACTTATGTAAGTGTGGGCACTGGTCTCCCCCAGGGAAGCTGTGTCCATCTTGTGTGTGTGTGTGTGTGTGTGTGTGTGTGCGTGTGTGTGTGAACATAGCTCCTGTGCATCAGGTCCTTCCACGTGCAGCCAACTGTGCTACATTCTCTGCTTGCTTCATCCCACCCGGCCTTCACTGCAGCCCTTTGAGAGACACTCTCCTTCGTTTTCTGATTGTACTGAGGAGTAAACAAGCTCAGAAGATTGGGAAGCTCACTCGGCGTCACATAGGGATGAAGGGGCATCAGGCAGCCGAGCCCAGGTCTCTCACACCAGAGCTTCAGCTACCAAACCACCATGGTAGATTTGCCCGATCCTGCGCTCTTCAGCCACTTCAGCTTTAACAAGTTTGCCTTGCTGCTTTGCCTCTTCCATGATAGCCTTTTAAGAATGCTGTTCTATCCCAGGCATGAGTGCCCTGTGTCTACTACCTCCTTTTTGCCCTCCATGGCCCTACCATGAGGTGGGTAGCTTTCCCAGGGCTGTGCCAATAATTTGAGGGTCAGGACTCCAGCTCAGGCAGTCTAGCCCCTCGGCAGTGCCCTTGGTCAGCCACCCCACCCTACTGCTTGCTGGGGGTTCAGATTCCACCACCAAGAAACCATCAGTTTCTTTCTGTGGATTTTCTTGCTTATGTGGCAAAGTGCTTACTCATTGATTTGCATCACCGAGGCTCTTCAGAGCTTTGTGCTTTCATCCTGTTTCTCCTGGTCCTTCTGTATGGTGGTGGTAAAATCTGTCTGCTTGGGCCCAGTGTTCAAGCTCCGCATCTAATCCCAGTTCAACAGAGAACTTGCTCGTTTTGGTTTTCCTTGAATTCATACGTTTTCTTTTCTTTTCTTTTTTTTTTTGTTTGTTTGTTTTTGTTTTTTTTGTTTGTTTGTTTTGAGACAGGGTCTTGTTCAGTCTCCCAAGCTGGAGTGCAGTGGTTCAAGCTCGGTTCACTGCAGCACTCTGCCTCCCAGCTTCAAGCAATTCTCAAGCCTCAGCCTCCGGAGTAGAGTAGTTGGGACTACAGGTGTGCACCACCACTCCCAGCTAATTTTTTTTTGTATTTTTAGTAGAGATGGAGTTTCACCATGTTGGCGAGACTGGTCTCGAACTCCTGACCTCAAGTGATCTGCCCACCTCAGCCTCCCAAAGTGCTGGGATTACAGGCTGAACCACTGCACCTGGGAAAAATTCATACATTTTTGAGGCAACTCCTAAGTCAAATGCACAGAAAATCACTTTATCTTTAAAATATTAATACAAAGTAGCTCTGTTATTTGAGAATTGTAGAAATTAAAAGTAACTATTTCCTAAACCAGGTCACCATGCAGCCAGAGTAAGGTAAAGCATGTTAAGTGTGTTAAGGGTTGTGGGCATGGTCTGTGTGGTCCATTTGCTCTCCTCCGTTTTGGGGCTGTACCTGTCTCGTTCTGGCGGTTAGCTTACAGGTGGGTGCTCCTGGCAAAGAGGCAGTGCGTGTGGCCGGACTGGTGCAAACTGAGTGCTCTTGGAATGGGCAGAAAGTGTTGTGTCATCCCAGTGAATGAAGGAAGGGATTCTAAATTTGTTCATTTTAGCATTATCTAATCAGACAGTATGCACTGAACTCTCAGACTGCACAACCCTTTTTCCGTTTGAGTTAGGCTGAGATATAAGACTTCTGTAACTCCCTTTGAGAAAATTGATTCAATAGTATTGTCAGGGTTCCTCCCCGGCCCCAGAATAGTTTTATTGAGATAATTGGCATACTATAAAATTCACCTATTTTGCCTCATCAGATAGTGCAACATTTAGCCTGATAAGCTCTTTTTACTCTTCAGACATGTTGTTGTAATTGATTTGTAAATTTAGTGGCCACTATTCAAAGGACTCTCCAGCAAAGAAGTCAGTCATGGCCTGCTAGTTGTTTTTGGCAGGCATAAGCAAATTCTGTCTGATTTTAGAGGAGAATTACAGGATTTTTACTGGTCTACCAGAGAGAATGTATTGCCGTTGAATGGGTAGCGCCATTAGGAGTTCATTGAATTTTGGCTTGAAAATGCAGACGGGGATTTTTCAGGTCAGAATTTTTTACCTCACATCAAGTCACACTGAGGAATTGGACTTTTCTTCAAGACTCTCTCTCTTTTGCAGGGTGTGAGGAGTGCAATAACGCGCATTCTTCAGTGTGTCCAAAGCACGGCCCCTTGCACCCAATTCCCAACCGGCCGGTGCTCACCCGGGCAAGGGCGAGCCTCCCCCTGGTGCTCTACATAGACAGGTTTCTGGGCGGGGTGTTCTCCAAGCGGCGCATCCCCAAGCGCACCCAGTTTGGCCCCGTGGAGGGGCCGCTCGTCAGGGGCTCGGAGCTGAAAGACTGTTATATTCACCTCAAGGTAATTTATGCTTTATCACACTTCACTCCTGTTCTTTACCAGTGTTTCAAGGAGCACTGCGTTGTCTACTGCGCCTCTTATTCCTGTTTCTTAGCAGTTGTTTGCTAGTATTCTTCTTTCTATCTTAACTTGGTTAAATGGAAACTCACTAATAAGATGGAGATTGCAAAGATTGCAATTTTTTTTATTTTTTATTTATTTATTTTTTTCAGACGGAGTCTCACTCTGTCGCCCAGGCTGGAGTGCAGTGGCGCGATCTCGGCTCACTGCAAGCTCCGCCTTCCGGGTTCACGCCATTCTCCTGCCTCAGCTTCCGGAGTAGTAGCTGGGACTACAGGCGCCCGCCACTGCACCCAGCTAATTTTTTTTTTGTATTTTTAGTAGAGACGGGGTTTCACCGTGGTCTCGATCTCCCGACCTCGTGATCCGCCCACCTCGGCCTCCCAAAGTGCTGGGATTACAGACGTGAGCCACCGCGCCCGGCCGAGATTGCAATTTTAGTCCCTGAAGGCGTTATATGAATTATTCTGAGGGGCTGCAGTAGTTTTCTAGGGTTGCCATAGTAAAATACGACAGACTGGGAGGCTCAAACGACAGACATTTAGTTTCTCACTGTTCCGGAAGCTGGAAGTTTGAGATCATGGCGTTGGCAGGGTTGGTTTCCTCTGAGGCCTCTCTCCTTGGCTTGCAGAAAGCCACCTTCTCACTGTCCTCACAGGGTCTTTCCTCGGTGCTTGCGTGTGTCCACGTCCTAATCGCCCCTTCTTATTTGTTTATAATGTTTGTATTTTATTTTATTTATTTTTTGAGATGGAGCCTCGCTCTGTCGCCAGGCTGGAGTGCAGTGGCGCAATCTCAGCTCACTGCAACCTCTGCCTCCCAGATTCAAGCGATTCTCCTGCCTCAGCCTCCCGAGTAGCTGGGACTACAGGTGCCTGCCATCACTCCCAGCTAATTTTTGTATTTTTAGTGGAGACGGGGTTTCACCATGTTAGCCAGGATGGTCTCAATCTCTTGACCCACCCACCTCAGCCTCCCAAAGTGCTGGGATTACAGGCATGAGCCACTGCATCTGGCTAATTTTTGTATTTTTTATGGATACAGGGTCTCACCATATTGCCCAGGTTGGTCTTGAACTCCTGAGTTCAAGTGATCTTCCTGCGTTGGACTCTCAAAGTGCTAGGATTACAGGCGTGAGCCACCTCTCCTGGCCCATCTTCCCTTCTTATAAGGACCAGTCCTGTTGGACTAGGGCCCACCCTAATGACCTCATTTTAACTTAATTACCCCTTTAAAAGTCCTGTCTCCAAATGCAGTCACGTCTGAGGTACTGGGTGTTAGGGCTTCAACATGGATTTTGAGGAAGACACAGTTCAGCCCATAACAGGGGCTTGCTTTCTTTATTTAAAATAATTTTGACTGGAATGCAAAGAGAATTATGTAGGCTTAATGTAATCTGCTGTGTGCCAGTAACGCTTGCAAGAAAACCACTTTCCAGTTTTGAAACAGGTCTGACCTGTAGACTCTGGTTAAAGAATAGCTCCCTGTATGATGAAGTATGTTTATAGTCATCTCTTTACAGCTGACCCTTTTGTTTCTGTCCAGCCCTCTCTGCTACTTGCTTCGTGGATAACCACTCCAGAGAACTAGGAAAGGGCAGTGGGAAGTGGTGAATACTTGGGATGTGTGTTTTGACAGCTCATCTGCTGTCACGGGGAGGTTTTCTTTGCGTTCTCAAAATCTCCAAGCAAGAATATTACTTTGTAAAGAGAAATGCCTATCCCTGGGCTGCCTATTATAAATGAATGCAATGAAACCCCAAAAGAAGGCAAATTGTAATGAGCTAGAGAGTATTTTGCTTGCATTTTCTGGCATATTTATAGCATTTTTATCATGTTTTGTGAAATATTAACTAAAGCCATGCAATTAGATTAACTTTCAGATTTTGCCAGCTAATTTTCCTACAGCTGAGGCTTCAGAAAGTATCTTTTCCCTTTGACATTTGGCAAGTCATAGGTCTAGGATTTTTGCAGATACAAAGGAAAGAGCCAGGATGTATGGTTAATTTTAGGAGCAATATTTTGCATATTGTGACATTATAAAATGTGTCTCATATTGAAGGTTTGGTTTTGTTTTTGGTGTGGCTTTTTTTTCGTGCAGGTTTCTCTTGATAAAGGGGACAGAAAAGACAGGGATTTACATGAAGACCTATGGTTTGAGTTGTCTGATGAGACGCTTTGTAACTGGATGATGTTTGTACGGCCAGCCCAGAATCACCTGGAGCAGAACCTGGTGGCTTACCAGTATGGCCACCACGTGTATTATACAACCATAAAAAATGTGGAGCCCAAGCAGGAACTGAAGGTACGGTGCTGCCAGACCCGTGCTGCTATTTGCTAGCAAGAGGGATTGTTTAGGGATTTTTGCAACTTTATTTTCCTAAAGTGGGTTTGTTTAAAAAAAAAAGGGGGGGGGTCATTTTCTGGTTATTCACATACTTATTGAGTAGCTACCGTGTAGTATACACTGTCATAATCCTATAAATAGAATGAAAAGTATATAGCTTTTATGCTTATCAAAGGGCCTATGTGAGGCCGGGCTTGGTGGCTCACACTTGTAATCCCAGCACTTTAGGAGGCTGAGGCGGTTGGATCACTTCAGGTCTGGAGTTCAAGACCAGCCTGGTCAACATTGCAAAACCCCGTCTCTACTAAAAATACAAAAACTAGCCGAGTGTGGTGGCGGGTACCTGTAATCCCAGCTACTTGTGAGGCTGAGGCAGGAGAACTGCTTGAACCAGGAAACTGCGCAGAGCCAACGTGAAAGCATGAGGCCCGGGGTAAGGAGGTGGTGGTTTTGGGGAGTAGACTGGTACAGATGCTCTTCTACCTATGATGGAGTTAGATCCCAATAAGCCCCATTGTAATTGAAAATATTGTAAACTGAAAATGTACTTAATACACTCAACCTACGAATATCATACCTCAGCCTGGCCTGCCTTAAATGTGATCAGAACACTTGCATTAACCTACAGTTGGGCAAAATTATCTAACACGGTGCCTATTTTATAGTAAAATATTGACTATCTCATGTAATGTATTGAATACTGTACTGAAAGTGAAAAGCAGAATGGCTGTGTGAGCACTCAGACGATTTCTACTGAACACGTCTCACTTTCGCACCATTGTAATGTCAAAAAATTGTAAGTCAAACCATTGACAGGAATGCGTCTATATCTGTGACGGAGTGATTAAAGATGTTGGTTAACTTCATTTACACACTCCGTAGTTGGGAAACAGATGTTTAGATGTATGGGCAAGATGTTTAGATGTATGAGCAAGATTTTTTTCTTTGTATGAATGTTTTACTCAAAGAATCCTATGTGCTGACTTCTGATTTCATAAATATATTTTGGGGTAATAACTATTGAAATTTATCTAAATAATAATTCTTGATGACATAATAAAATTTTGCTATGATTCTAAATGAAAATTCCTTTTTTAAAATAAAGCTTATATTAAGAACATCCCAAAAGAGGGGATCAAAATACTCTTTAGCTTCTTGATATAAATGAAAAATAGGCAAGAAATGATCATATAAGTACACAAACACTGAATTGCACAGTGCCTCCATATGGTACAAATTAGAAATGGATACCTCTTTTGATGGAGAAAGAATCCTGGATTTTGTTCAAAAGGTATGCAGAACCTCTGTTTTTGAAACCATCAGCTAGAGAATCCATAAACCCCAAAGAAAACATGTAAAAGGAGATTCGTATCTCATACCATGTATCCCAATAAATTCCTGATTTAAAAAAAAACTGAGGTGAATATTTTTTAACTGTGAAGGGCAGATTCTCTTTTAAACCAGTAGATAGAACTATAAAGTTGGAGAGAAACAAATAAGAATATAATAGTTCAGTCTAATGAACAACCATAAAACAAACAAAAAGGAAACAACAGAACGGGGGAAATATTTAAAAGGTTCAACTTTGAAAACTGACAGACTTCACTACACCCAGATGGACAAATGAACAAATGTCAGGAATTGACTTTATCTAGAGGAGGAAACAAATAGTAAAAAAAGAGTTTTAAAACAGAAAATAGCGAATGCATTCTGGGCTTAATACCTACATGATGTGTTGACAGGTCCAGCAAATCACCATGGCACATGTTTACCATGTAATAAATCTGCACATTCTGCACATATACCCTGGAACTTCAAAAAGTTAAAAAAGTTTCAACATTAATAATTTAAAAAATCCTCAAAATAACTATGAGCTACTATTTAAATTAGCAGAAATAAATGGATACAGTACAATGAATGTGAATGTTTAAAAAAATAGGAATGTTAATTATAGAATTGCATTTCATAAAACATTTCTGGACGTATATAGCAAAAATGTTCTTGGCTGAGTAAATCTAATCATTGAACGTTAATCAGAGGAAACAGTTATAAAAAGAAGACAGTACTAGACTCTACTGTATTTCACTGACCCTGATACCAATGACTGTAGGATGCATTATTATTTTATGCACCATTAAGAAAAAAATGCTACCTATTAAATTATAGTGCTTTTTAAAAATAAAAAATGGTTAGAAGGAGCTATTTTAGATTTATTTTGACATAATTTTAAAATTACATCATACTTGTGCATTCATAAAAAGACACATTGAAGCAAAATAAATTGGTTGAGGTATAAACCACTTTGTGTGCAGAGCCTGAATTCTTTTTTCTGCATCACTGTTTGACTTCACTGTGGATGTTTGTGCTTTTCTGTATGCTGTCATCTTCTGTGCCATTGAGAGTGTTGATGCAGCTGCAATATTTTAAAAATAAGTGTTCTGCTGTTGCCCCTGGCATGTTCCCTCAAGCCACTGATCACCTTCCTGCAAGTTTTGATACTGTGCTTTCCCATTTGATTGAACTCATCTGTGTCTTTTCCTCAATTGAATCACGTATCCTTGGAAGTGGAGAGGCTTTGGATCAAGCCTGTAGGAAGTTTCTGACAGCTGATGCCTTGCTGAGAAGCCCTGCAGGACGCACGCCAGCCTTGCATGGCTTTCAGATTTCTTGTGTTCTGAGGGAAATGGCAGATCTTTTTGGCTGTCATTTGCATTGCTTGGCAAGTGTTCACTCATGGGGTGTCAGTGGGCTTATAGCTGAATGAGGTGAGAACAGTACAAAGAGCTTGACCAGGTTTGTGCAGGAGCAGTGAGCAGGTAGCAAGAGCTCCATCGTGGCCATGACTGTAGAAGCCCCTAGAGTGTGAAACACATCCTGACTTCTGACCTGTGAAAATATTTAAAAATATACCTTGGAATTGATTAGGGTAGGATTTATAATAGTAAAATGATAATCCATCTTAAAGTACAACTACAGGGGCATAGTTAATTAAATTATAGAATACAGACTATGTAGACTATTATTCCACAGTAAAAAATAAAGTGTCTTTATAAACATTTCCATATATTTAAAATAATCCATAAAAATTATATATGATTAATTCATTTAGTAATTGATATATTAAACTCTTACTGTGTCTGAGACCTTAGAAAACATAGACCAGCTCCCTATGTTCAGGGAACCTGTATTCTAGAGCAGACATGGACAGAAAGATGTAAACAAGCAAATAATAACTCATGGGGTAAGTTCCATGAAGGAAACAGATGGTGCAGAAAGAGCAGGTAACAAGAAAGGGACCGATTTTGATGTGATGGTTAGGGAAGGCCCTGCTGATGAGGCTGTACTGAGGCTGAGAACTATGGAATGGGGCCAGCACTACAGAGGGTTAGGGCAGGGGTGAGGGCAAAGAGCCCAGCACTCGTGGGGGTAAAACAGCAGGGCTGAAGGCTTGGGGTGGTGAAGCACTTGGCATGTTTGAGCAGCTGAACGCAGGCCCTGTTGACTGAAGCGTGTGTCAGGGAGATTGACAAGGACTGAGGTTGCTTTTCCAGGTTGGGGAGATTGTGGAGCCCTTTGGAGATTATCATCAAGCATTTCAGGTTTACTATGAGACGAGAAGCCGTTGACTGCATGACAAGATCTGATTGTGTGTTCTTTTTATTGATACATATTGGTTATACGTATTTTTGGGATACATGTGATATTTTGATGCCGGTATATGATGTGTAGTGATCCACCTGGGGTAACTGGGATTTCAGGAGGCCACTCTGACTACTGTGTAGATTGCAGAGCAAAGAAGAGGCCAGTCAGAAGGCCAAGTGGTCATCCAGGCAAGAAATGGTCTTGGCATATGCATCAGGGTGGCAAAAGCAGGGATGGAGAACAATTGAGGGAGCGGTAGTCCTTGCTAAAGGCATATAGAAGCAAGCAGAGGAATCAAAGGCACCTTTCAGATTTCAAGTCTGAGCAACTGGGTGGAAGGTATTCATCAAGATGGGGAAGATGGGTGGAGGTGTGAGTTGGAAAGCATTGAGAATTCCATTCTGGACATGCTAAGTTTGATCTGTTTATGAGACATCCAAAACATCCAGTCAAACACACTCAGAGGGAACAGAGAAAGAGGGTCTCGGATGGAGATATTGATTTGGGATTCATTAGCATAGAGTTGGTTGGAAATGACTGTGGCCACCTGAGGTCAAAACAAGAAGGCCCTACACTCTGACTAAGCTTTGAGCCACACCAATATTTAGAAGTTAGGGAGAAAAAAAAAGAGACAAACAGAGCGAGCAGAAGTAGCCAGTGAGTGGGTGGGAGAAGGTGGTTGCCTTTGAAGTTGTCATTGGTGACCCCAGTAGGGGTTGTTTGGTGGCAACCACTATGACTACGACCCTGTAAAAACCGGTGTTTAAATATAGATAAGAAATCAGAGGAGGCTGTTTTATTTAGTTGAAGAGACTATGATTATAATTCTTGTGAAGTTATTCTAGTAACAGAAACTATTTTCTGAAAAAGAAAACAGGCAGTGCGTCTTGGCAAATGAACTTCCTGACTGATCTGCTGGAAAGGTATTGCAAAGGGAGTTCACAGCATGATCTTTTTTTCCTTTGTTAATGGGCTGTGGAAAAGCCTGAATTGTTTCCTGTAAGCAGGAGAAATAATTTAAGCATGCAAAGAACATCTGGTGATGTCCCCAGTTCTTGATGATATTCTTGCTTCTTGCAGGTGTGGTATGCCGCATCCTATGCTGAGTTCGTGAACCAGAAAATTCATGACATTTCTGAGGAAGAAAGGAAAGGTGGTTAGACGTTTATGTTTTACATTTTCTATATGAATTCTAAATTGTATATATCACATCTTTATGAAACCTCTAATTTTTTTTTGTCTCAGTATATTTCAGAAGCTATTCCAGTAGGTTTTTTAGAGACACACATCTCCATCTAATTCAGTGTCAAATTACAATGACATTTACATTTCTTTCATGTGTGCTGGAAAATAATATTGAATATAATGAAAACTTCCAAATACCAAATTAGAACCTAGATTAGAGGATGATTCCTATCCAGATTTGATCATCTCTGAGGATATACCAAGGCAGGCATTGGCTTTGTTTTTAATGCAAATGTCACTGAAGTACAATCTACATGCAGAAAGCTGCACACATCATAAGTATACGGCTTAAATTTTCACAAAGTGAACACACCCATATAACCTGCACCCAGATCAAGAAACAGAGCATTACTGTGCCCCAGAAGTTTCTTTGTGCTGCCTTCTAATTCCTACTCCCAAGTGTAACTCTCTCCTGACTTCCAGTGCCACACATAAGATATGCTTGTTATCGAATTGTGCATAATAGAATTACCTGATGTGTACACTTTTGGTGCCTGGGCATCTTTTGCTCAACATGGTATTTGTGAGATTCATCCACATTGGTGTATATAATTTATTTATTCTCATTGTTATTTGGTATTCTAGTGTATAAATGTAAAACAATTGATTTATCCATTTTACTGTAGATTTGGTTGTGAAATGCAATTCTGACACTAACTATCCAGAGTTAGGTCAAGTTTCACAGGCTCAGGGCAGTCAAGACACCCCTGACTTCAGACACCAGCTGGAGGCTCTGGAGCTCCCAAGCCCCAGACCAATTAGCTACAGGTTAGGAGCTTCCCAGTAGCTCCTCAGGTTTGATGATTCACAAGAATGACTCACAGAACTCGGAAAAGCACTACTCTTTTTTTTTTTTTTGAAACGGAGTCTTGCTCTGTCACCGAGGCTGGAGTGCAGTGGCGTGATCTCGGCTCACTGCAAGCTCCGCCTCCCGGGTTCACGCCATTCTCCTGCCTCAGCCTCCCGAGTAGCTGGGACTACAGGTGCCTGCCACCATGCCTGGCTAATTTTTTGTGTATTTAGTAAAGACAGGGTTTCACCGTGTTAGCCAGGATGGTCTCAATCTCCTGACTTCATGATCTGCCCGCCTCAGCCTCCCAAAGTGCTGGGATTATAGGCGTGAGCCACCTCGCCCGGCTGAAAAAGCACTATTCTTAACGATGGCCATTTTGTTATAATCCTTTATATTTACTATAATATATAGATCTATATATCTAATATATAAAAATGTATGATTTTTATATATTAGGGCCAGCCAAATGAAGAGATGCATATGGTGAGGTCTGGGAGGCCCCAAAATGTCCTCAGGACATGCCACCCTCCTGGTACATTGATGTATGATTCCCAACCGTAGAAGCTCACCCGAGCTTCAGTGTCCAGCATTTTTATTGAGACATCATTACACAGGCATGACTGATTCAATCATTGGCCGGGTGATCAAGCTTGACTGCCAGCTCCCCCTTCTCTCCCTCCTTCCATGAGGTCAGGCTGATAACCCCTGGCTCGAAGCCCCACATTTCCAATTACATGGTTGAGCTTTCCTGCATGGCCTGTCCCTGCTCTGAAGCATCTCATTAGAATAAATTTGGGTATGTTTGTGGGGTGGGACACCGTGAATAACAAAGACACTCCTATTACTCAGGAAATTCCAGTGACTTAAAGGTTACCAACTAGGGACAAAGACCAGGCAGATTCTTTATTACACGATGAGATTGTTTCTAGTTTTTGGCTATTTTGAAGAGTGCTGCTGTGAGCATTCTTATGTGTCTTTTAGTGAACATATGTGCACATTTCTGTTGGGTATGTATCTAGGAGTGGAGTTGCTGGGTCATGGAGTATGCCTATATTCAACTTAGGGGATGCTTCTGAACAGTTTGCTAAAGTAATTATACTGGGCATTGACTTTTAAGTTATTTGTGCTAAAATATACCCTCAGATTATGAAACTTGGATCTGAATCGCTAGGTTATCTGAATACAGATCTTTGTAACATCTTACGTGTTTTCGGTGCGGTGAAGTCGTGTGTGTATTTTGAGGGCTGTGAGAGGGTGATGCGAGGGTACTTGTTCCTTTGATGTCTTGCATGGATGCATTAGAAAATAAGATCCTAAAAAGCAACTCTCTGCCAAATTTTAGCTTTTGATTTGATAAAGCAGTAATGCAAACAGCAGATACTGTATACTTATGAACTCTTTGGGCTGCAGCAAGATAAGCATGGTGGGGATCACAGGCATTTGAGTTTTATTGGTGTCTATTGATCATCAGCCTTTATGATTTCTCTCCTGTGACTAGTTCTTCGAGAGCAAGAGAAGAATTGGCCCTGCTATGAATGTAACCGCCGATTTATAAGCTCGGAGCAGTTGCAACAGCATCTCAATTCTCATGATGAGAAACTAGATGTGTTTAGCAGGTATGTATGAGGGAGAAAGGCTCACAGACTGAGTTTATAAAGGTTCAGAATCATTTCTATATTGTCCACTAGCTAATGAGTGTCTCCGACTGTCATGTATAGATAGGTAACCAGGTGGGCTACTGAGGGAACAGTGTTACCTGTCCTCTCCTTTTCCCTCTGCTCCTCATTTACTATTATCCATCTTTTCCAGCATAACCAATACCCAGCAATGGGAGATCCTTTCACCTTTGGTAAATCTCCCTTAATTGGAGATTCCGAAATAGGAATTTTTGAGATAGCACATACCTTTAAAATAATCTGCATCTGTGATTTTCAGACTTTTTTCAGCAGTACAATTACTTAATCAAACCAAATCTATGTTTATTTCCACTATATAAAAAAGACAGATGAGGGGAGAATCATATGGGATGAAGTGGGCAGGGGCCAGATCAGGTAGGGCCTTATGGGAAATGGTAAGAAATTTAGATTTTATTCCAAGTGTGATGAGAAGTCTTTAGAGGGTTTTGGTCGGGGAGTATTGTGATGTTGATTGTATTTTTTTTTTTAAACCATTTTGGATAAAAATAACACCTGGAAAAAAATAATCACTAGCTTATACTGGAGTAAGAGTGAAGACAAGGAGTCCTGTTAGCATCTATCACAATAGTTTGGGGGAGGAATGAGGGTGGTTTGGAGTAGGGTTGTGCCAGGGGGACAGATGTAGGGTTGCCAGCTTTTCCAGGGTTTGGAAAGAGAGGAGATGCGTGAGATGGTAGTTGGGTAAGTGGGAAAGCAAATGTTCTAGGGAAGTACCATACAATTGCCCACTCTATTAAATGCCCACTTGGGGTTCATGGTTATGAAATGAAAGTGAGCCCACTAGCATGGCTGTGCATTGTTCTCCAGCTTCATTCAGCTGCAGGGATGCTGGTGCAGAGCAGGCAGGGAATTGAATTACACAGGGCTGTGGCTTTGCCAAGTGCTCATAACACACATTGAGAAAACAGAGCAGCCGTGGGATGGGAACTGAGAGCACGCACAAGGGAGTGGTTCCAGTGGATGACCTTGCAGTGTGTGCTGTGGAGGAAGGGGAGAGAACATCAAGGCAGTGATGCAGAGCTGCACAAAAGCACCAGAAGGATTGGATTGGAGATGCTTGCGTGGCTGAAGGGTTGTTGAGTGCTGGGTACTAGAAGGAGTAAACTACAGAGCCAGGATAGTGTCCGAGTGGGCAGTGCATGGGACTGGTGTGAAGAGGCTTACAAGGGTGACAGGGTCTAGAATGTGACCACAGGGGTAAATGTCTAAGCGGGGGTGGACACAGTGAGATTTGAGTCACTCCTGGGAATCTCCAAAACTCTGTTCGTGGCTCTATGGTAGCATTTTTTTATTTTATATTGTGATTTTTGGTTTATATGCCAGCTCCCTCTTCTAGACCCCTGAGGGTAAAATCTGTTGCCTGTAATCTGATGTCCTTAGTGCCTAGCACAGTATGTGATACACAGTAGGTAATACGTTTGTTAGCCAACTGTTAAGAGAAACCTGGGACAACTAGGAAGATTTGAACTTTGACTTGATATAATAATACTCAGCAACTCTCAGATATTTCTCAGGTGTGATAATGGTATTGTGGTCATATATATATATAAAGAGTTCTTATGATTCAGAGACACATGCCAAGATATCTAGAGATGAAAAGATATCTGGGATTTGCTTCCAAATCATCTACTGGGTATGTGTGTGGGCAAGTGGTGGGGATATAGATGGAAAATGTTGGCCATGGGTTGAAAAATGTTGGAATTGGGTTATGGGTTCATTGGGCTCATCATGCTATTCTCTACATTTACCTAGGTTCAGAATTTTCCAACATGAAGAGTCTTTTAAAAGTTCCTGGAAAAAATATATAGTATTTGTTAAATTATTAAATAAATGAGTGGAAGAATAAAATTTGATCTGATTGACGTTGTACACTTCCCACATACATATCTTCTAAAAGAAGCTTTCATAACCTACTTTTTTAAGCCTCTTTTATTAAGGAATTTGTGTTTGTTGGCAATTCATGCCAGGCATGGTGGCTCATGCCTGTAATCCCAGCACTTTGGGAGGCCCAAGAGGGAGGATTGCTTGAGTTCCAGACCAGCCCAGGCAACACGGTGAAACCCCGTCTCTACAAAAAATTAAATAAAATTAGCTGGGTATGGTGCTACATGCCTGTAGTCCCAGCTACTTGGGACACTGAGGTGGGAGGCTCGCTTGAGCCCAGGTGGCTGAGGCCACAGTGAGCCATGATTACATCACTGCGCTCCAGCCCGGGTAGCAGAGCAAGACCTAGCCTCAGGAAAAAAAAAAAAAAAAATCCATTAAAGGGGACGCAAAATTTAATTGATGTTTACTAGGCATGTTATGAAACAATTGAATTAGAAATTTGTTCTGACCTTCCAGAAGCTTGTAGTAAAACAAGAAAGCTGTTTGAATTTGGCCACAGTTCTTGGAAGGAATATGAGGTGAGGCCGGGGAAAAAGAGAGAAATAATGGGAATCTTGTCTCAGATGACATCTCCTGGGAACACGCTCAAAGGCTTAGCATGTTCTGTCCTGTCTGCCTTTCTCACAACATTTCAGAAGCAAAATATTGTCAGTGCTTTGAATTTTTATAGCTCTTTTCTTTAGAATAATTGAAGACATATCTTTAAGCTGTCATAGAGGGGAAGGATGAGGCATTCAGAAAGTGTATATTAGTAAAACAGTTGTTTCCATTGGAGAAAATCTGGGAAGGTAATAAGGTGAGAGGAATCAAACTCTGGGGTTAGTAAGGATCATTTAGGTCGCTACTTGTTATGGAGTATTATGTAACCATGACGACCTGTAACCCAATCTCTTGTCCCCAGAACAAGAGGCAGAGGAAGGGGACGAGGCAAGAGGCGATTTGGTCCAGGTCGACGGCCGGGGCGTCCTCCAAAATTTATCCGCCTGGAAATCACCAGCGAAAATGGGGAAAAGAGTGACGATGGGACACAGGTACGGGGGGACAGGAAGGAGCCCTCCTTAGATGCTTGTGTGGAGGACTCACCAGATCCCTGACGAGACCTAAATACAAAGACCTTCCCAATGTTTGTAGACCTTTCCTATCAGACCTTGCTGCCTGTTAATTAAAGCATGATTGGAGAATGCCAGAGAAGAATGTATTTTCGAGTGTTACCTACAACAAAAACCCAACTTTGCTGCTCTAAAGATTTAAAATTGACCAGAGTTGGCCGGGCGTGGTGGCTCATGCCTGTAATCCCAGCACTTTGGGAGGCTGAGGTGGGCGGATCACGAGGTCAGGAGATCGAGACCATCCTGGCTAACACGGTGAAACCCCGTCTCTACTAAAAATACAAAACAAATTAGCCGGGCGTGGTGGGCACCTGTAGTCCCAGCTACTCGGGAGGCGGAGGCAGGAGAATGGTGTGAAGCCGGGAGGCGGAGCTTGCAGTGAGTCGAGATCGCGCCACTGCACTCCAGCCTGGGGACAGAGCGAGACTCTGTCTCAAAAAAAAAAAAATAAAATAAAATAAAAATAAATAAAATTGACCAGAGTTAGTAGAGGTGGACTTTGTTTAATTAGTTTAAACAATTAAAATTATTGATATTCCAGAAAAGTCAGATCACAGTCTTTTCCTTGTTAAGTGGTCTGGAGCCTCTCCTGCTTTTGCCTTCTGTGCATACTTACCTAATTAACTTTCCCAGAGGGAGAATATTTTTTCTGAGTATTATGAATCTAGTCATTCCGAAATAAGCAGCAATTCTAAATCTGAGCCGACAGTCCCTCTGGCACTGATCTCTATTCCTGGTTATTGCAAATTTCAGGACTTGCTACATTTTCCCACAAAGGAGCAATTTGATGAGGCTGAACCAGCCACTCTGAATGGGCTGGATCAACCAGAACAGACCACTATCCCAATCCCTCAGCTGCCACAAGAAACCCAGTCTTCCCTGGAACATGAACCAGAAACTCACACCCTGCACCTGCAGCCGCAGCATGAAGAGAGCGTGGTGCCCACCCAGAGCACGCTGACAGCCGACGACATGCGCAGAGCCAAGCGCATCCGAGTAAGTGGGGAAAGCCGGCGGCTCCTTGCACCAGCCGCTCATCTTCCTCCCACCACCAGCTCTCTGGTGATTTTCCAACCTATTCACCTTCCACTCTGAAATCTTGCATATAGCCTGTCACATGCTCGATCCCCTTTGAAAGAAAGTATTCACTATTTCTCAGTGTCTCTGTGTCCTGTGGCAGGTTGGCATGGCTGGTCCTAGATTCGACCAATTTAGTGATGACACAGAGGCCTAGAGGTTGGCAGCTCCTGGACTAGCTCTCTGCATCCCTCAATTCACAGATTGGAAGTGGAGAAATAAGTACATTTAGTTATAATAATCATTTACATTTTAAACCAGGCTAATTTGTGCCTAATCGTAGCTCTCAAGTTGATTTTGGGTAACTAAATGTGCTTATCTACAGCTTCCCAGGGGAGAATGGCAAATGTCATTACTCATCAATGTAAAGAGACCTGTGTCCAAGTTGATATGGTAGGTACAGTTCACACACCTGGGGACAGCTTGAGCCAAAGCTGTCAGTTCGAGAGTTAGTCAGTGTCTGAGTCACGGCACCTGTGTCTTGGCCTCAGCCCATGCGGCTGCAGGGCTTTCCTGACTTGCAGTTTAGATGTGTTTTCTCTTATTATTTCACAAATAGCATGTGACTCTGAGTGAGGAACTGCAGGGGATTCGTGTGGAAAACAATATGGCTTTGTGGGATAAGTGTGTGTGCTGATAAAAACCAATGACTTAAAACCCATGTTTGTGGCAGCTGAGTGCATAAAGACTCATTGGTACTTTCCGGTAGATGAAACAGACGTTTTGTATAACTTCCCAGGCTTTACAATTTCTACATGCATGATCGTTCAGCGTATGTTTCTTTTGGTCTTCTTATTTGCCTATAGGCTAGAAGGGACCTTGAAAAATAGTCTAGTCCATGCCTTCATGTAAAAACACATTTACACATTTGTAGTCATATGATAGCTTTGAAGGGCTCTAAGACCTCTGAGGCTAAACAGCTTTTATGAGGGCCCTGTAATCGAAACATATAAAACTCTCAGCTCACTGTATATTATTTCACAAGAGTATAGCAACATACAGAAATATAGGCCAGCAAGGAAAAAAAGCTATGAATTAATATCATCCCATCCGTCCTTCTCCTTTAGTTCCTAATCTGCACTTCTTTCTCTTGCTCAATTACTATATTTTCTGCTTTGGCCATTCTGATTTTTTTTACTAAGTCCAGATAAATGCCTGCTAGATTTTTTTTTTTTTTTTTTTGGAAGGAAAAAAAACCGAAGCCTACACATGCAGTGAAGTTGTGGACGCACAAACACAGTCCAGCCGTAATTGTACTTGCATTTTTGAATGAGCAGGGTTACTGGTTTTGGTACAAGGTTCCTTGTGTCAAAGCAAAAGCCATATGTATCTGGCTTTTGGAGGTCAGTCTTAGTTGAGCTATTTTGTTTTTTTTTCCTCACATGTTCTAAAAAGTAGGGCTATGTATTTTTTCATCTTTTCTATCCAGATTGGTAATGACCAACTGAAGGGAAGTCTTCCAATCCAATTGGTAATGTAACTATTTTTCTCTCCTCTAATGCTGCCTGCTCAGTTGGAGCTGCAGGTAGGTTTGTTTCCTGTGTTTCACATAACAGAATGTTACTTAAGTGTTTGCCTGACCTGCTGTTCTTTGCAACCTGTACTTACTAAATCCTGGTGTAAACCACAATTTGGTTGCTACAGTAAATGCAAATTAATGAATAATGATAATTTATTTGTAAATAGATCAAGGAATAAATTGTGGGCTGCAGGTTCCTCATATACAAAATGAAGGGTAGGACTAAGTGATCTCCAAGGTCCCTTCCAGCGCTAAAACCACTGGAATGACTTATGCAATAGTGTTGAGTTCTAACTGTCTATTTGGCACTATGCTAGGTACACAATAGAATTTTCACTTGAGCTTGCAGTCTAAGTAGGAAATCAGTACTAATGTAGGGGAGTTTACAGTTAGGTGTTAAATGTAAAAGTATAACTTGGAAGAGTGAAAGGTCGAAGTAAAATAGAGGAGTCAGTAAAAATTCTTGGATAAGGTGAGACTTAGACTAGCCCTTGAAAGAGAGAGAGGAGGAAGGTAGACTGTTTCAGAGAATGATAGCCATAGGATCAGAGGCCCAGACACAGGAGGTTCTTGCTGTGGTTCGGACAGTGCAGACATGAGTCTGGCCCTAGCAGGGGTGCAGTGGAAGGATGGTGCAGAGTGAGCTGAGTTGGGCAGGGCTGGCCAACCAAAGGCTTTCAAAGTGGGCAGAAAATTGTCCAAAGGAAAGTTGTTTAAAAGACCCCAAAACTGCCAGGCATGGTGGCTCACGCCTATAATCTCGGCACTTTGGGAGGCTGAGGCAGGTGGATTGCTTGAGCCCAGGAGTTCGAGACCAACCTGGGCAACATGGTGAAACCCTGTCTCTACTAAAAAAAAAAAATACAAAAAATAGGTGGACATGGTGGCATGCACCTGTAGTCTCAGCTACTCAGGAGGCTGAGATGAGAGAATCCTCTGAGTCTGGGAAGTCGAGACTGCAGTGAGCTGTGATTGTGCCACTGCACTCCAGCCTGGGCGATGGAGTGAGACCCTGTCTCAAAAAAAAGTCCCCAAAACCCCAAATCAACAAACGTGATTGTTTGATTTCCTTTTTGTGTCAGGATTAAAATAATATAAAAATTGATCAATAATTTAGGTTCTTTTAGCTATTAATATCAAACTTTAGAAACATTTTAGCCAGGCGTGGTGGCATGTACTTAGAAGTCCCAGCTACCCTGGAGGCTGAGGTGGGAGGATTGCTTGAGTCCAGGAGGTTGAGGCTGCAGTTAGCTATGATCATGCCACAACACTCCAGCCTGGGCGATGGAGCAAGACCCCATCTCTAAAAAACAAACAAACCCCCTAAACTTTAGAAACATTTTATAATCTCTGTCCACAAATAATCTGTTGTCTCAGAATTCATTGCAATGTGAGTTGCATCCCAAATCACAGAATTTAGCAACAATACGATTTTGGTATCCCTAGAGTAGCTGATGTATATGTATAGTGTGGTGGATTGCCTGACGAACTCAGGAAGCAGAAGAACTAGAGTGGATCTGTGTGCTGTCTCTGACATTTTTCATCATTTCTTCTAGAAATGTGTACAGGTTGTGGCTCTGAGCTACAGAAGACACCTTAGAACAGAAATGGCCTGCAAGTGGGTCAAGGGGTGGGAACACTTTCAGCATTTTTACGACCTTGTAATATGACGATCCCATTAGTATCATTAGATCAGAGAAATACAATCTAGTTCTTGAGTACAGACAATGTTCAGGGCTCCATGGAAATTGAAAAGATGATAAGGTTTGTCAATAGAGCCAAGAAAGTGGAGCCAGGTGGTGGCTCAGTTTAAATCAAGTGTCTGAAGGTACTCACGCTAATCAGAAATGACAGAAGACTGATTAGCATAATGGACCAAAACAAAACTGAGTTCTGGATTTGGCACCCAAGGAGAAATGGCATCCTCAGCAGGACCACAATCAATGTGCATTGTGTCTGTTCTTGGACACTTCAATGAACTTGGATAAAGGAAAAGATTCCTACATGGCAAAAGTGCTCTGAATCTTGCATCTTTGAACCTCAGAATAGTATCAGTTCATCGGCAATATTTCCGTAAAGTTTTGAAAGTAGACAAAATAGTAAAGCTTTTATGTAAAATTAGTATCCAGACAGAGTTAAAAAGATGAGGTCACTGCTGAACTGTGCACAGAAGTGAAAGCAAGCCCTGTGGCTGATTTGAGAAAAAACTATGCTTTTTTTTTTTTTGAGACAGAGTCTCACTGCAACCTCCACCTCCCAGGTTCAAGCGATTCTCCTGCCTCAGCCTCCCCAGTAGCTGGGATTACAGCCCTGGGGTACAGGTGCCTGCTACCACGCCTGGCTAATTTTTGTATTTTTGGTGGAGACAGGGTTTTACTATGTTGGTGAGGCTGGTCTCAAACTCCTGACCTCAGGTGATCTGTCCACCTAAACCTCCCAAAATGCTGGGATTATAGGCGTGGGCCACAGTGCCCAGCCAAGAAAGACCTATTCTTAAAAATCTCTGCAGATGCTGTAGAAAAATCCTTGAAATCATTTTTTGAGTTTCATATGAAATATATTTCACTGATTCTCAAATTACTTTTGAAGACTTCCTATAAGCTAAGCAACTTATTAAGGGATCTGTATACAAAGGAGAATAAAGTATGATACATCCCCTGAAGCAGCCCCATCAGCTGAAGAAGACAACAGAATTGCTGTTTATCTACTCAAGATAAATGAGTAGGTAGCAGCTTAAAAATCTTTCTCCTAGCCCGGTTAGAGAAGACCTGAGAAGGAAATCTCCTGTTACATAGTAATTATGTCTAGAAATTTCACTAAATCAAAAATAATTATTTTATTTTCCTCACATGATGATTTCACATTAAATTTAGTTTAAAAGTTGATGCTTACAAGTAATTTGAAGTTAAGAGTGTAAGCATTGTTATCACTGCACTTTCTTCATTACACAAATCGCACTAAGATCTCCATTAATCCTTCAATTACTGTTCATTTATAGCTACATAGGCACAGCCATTCACAGATATACTTGAAGGATTTCCCCCCCTTGTAGCAATCTAGAGCTTTCCCTCAGTGTTTTGAGGAACTTATGAATGAGTCTTCATTGTAAGCATAACTGAAAGATTGATTCTGCATTCTCTGTGTGAGATGATTTTGTCGATCTGCTCTCAGTAGAGCATGAGTAGTTTTTCCAGTAGTGGTGATGGGTTTGCACTGAGTACCCGTACTCTCCCACTTGGACTCCCTGTAACAATTGCATGAATTTACAAGATGGCTAATCAGCATTACAAGTGCAATCTGTGCCTGAAAACAAAGAGCAGAATTGCCTGGTCGAGGCGGGAACAGTGTGATGAGCTTAACGTTGTTAGCATGGCATTCTAACCAGTAGAACTAACTAGCTATGCTGGGACCTTATCTTCTGTTTTCTAAGTAGAAAGTGATGAAATGCATATATTCCATTTACGACATGTGCTTATGTCTCAGTCACATAAATCTGAATCCTTTCAAGAAATTCTCATGGTATAAAATTTACCCTTTAAAGTGGTTTTTAGAACATTTCTGAAGTTGTGCAATCTTCACCACTCTCTAATTCCAGAACACTTCCATCACCCCCAAAAGAAACCTGGTATCCATTTCCTCCTCCATCCTGCCACTGGCAAGGACTACCCTTCAGTTCTTTTTATTGTCTTTTTTTTTTTTTTTTGCTAAACGTTTTAATCAAGCTTCAAATTCTTTTTCTCATGGATTTCAACAAGTAACATTTGGCTGACTTGCTCCAGCCTGATTCCTGCATGTGTGACTTAGACCCTAAGTGTTTTCCTCCAAATCTTCCATTTTTATCCTGTTCCACTGTGGGATTTGTTTTATTATACAAGTCTTCTATTGGGAACACTTTTTTGTGTTACTTAAACCCTTTCAAAAGAAAACCCACATACATAGATGTAAAACAAAACACAAAAAAATTTCGTCTCTGCAAGATGAACTTCTTTGAGGATGGCGTCATTTTCAGTGTCTTCACCAGAAAAATCTCCTTTCAACTGTGTGTGTCCTAGAGTTGAACTTCTATGGGAAGTCTGTGATTGCAGAGATCATCCTCTCTTTCTCTGTAAAAGTGTGATCCAGTTGCACACTTAATTTCATCACTAAATGATCACATTTGTGTATGTCTTTCAGAATGCAGCTCTTCAGCATCTGTTTATTCGGAAGTCCTTCCGGCCTTTTAAATGCTTGCAGTGTGGGAAGGCCTTCCGGGAAAAGGACAAACTGGACCAGCACTTACGCTTCCATGGGCGGGAGGGGAACTGCCCACTGACCTGTGATCTCTGTAACAAGGGCTTCATCAGCAGCGCATCCTTGGAGAGCCACATGAAGCTCCACTCAGACCAGAAGACTTACTCTTGCATTTTTTGCCCAGAATCCTTTGACCGCCTTGATTTGTTGAAAGATCATGTGGCCATTCATATCAATGATGGCTACTTCACCTGCCCAACTTGTAAGAAACGGTTCCCAGATTTTATCCAGGTGAGTGTCTCCTGCTGAGATTCCTGTCTGCTTCCTTCTTTTGGTAAAAGAAACTTCGAGTTTTGGAAAACCGAGACTGCCTAGCACCTGCATTTTCATCCCTTCTTTGAAACAACTTTACAATTGAGAACAATATTTCTTCAATCAAACTACTTTTATACACAAAAGATTATTATGACCCTTAATTGTCCAGATCAGACATTGACATTAAAGTGTTTAAGTTACGTTACAAGTAATAAACACCCAGATCTATTATAATTTTTAAAAAGTCTTTCATAACCCATGTCAATGTCTATTGCTTATAAAATATGCAGAGCATGTAGAAGGCATACTCCCATTTTGGAGGGGCCGGGCGCATCTCCCTACTACTACTGTAGTTCCTGCTTGCTTTAACCAAGGCCATACATTTGGAAGGAAACAAAGAGAAAGTTGGTATATAATATACTTTTGTATCAGGAACCGACCGCCTCCTCGCCTGTAGTGTATTCTTTGTTGGAGCAAAATGGGTGAAGATAAATTTCAGAATACTCATGATTTCATTTGTACTTTAAGCGATAAGATTTTCCTGTGCTAGTCAGTGAATAACGAAACATTTTGTAAAAATACCCTTTTTCAATTACCAAAGGAAAAGAAGACTAGGATTTAATTTTAGTTCTGCTAGTGTTGAGAGTCTTGGAAATTTTCTCACTTCACACAAACTAGTAGAAAGGTTGCTTTAAGGCATAATTTAATGGCAAAAGAAACTCCAAAAATAATGAAGCAAACTGTCTTATAGGAATAGTTTAGTAAGACTCGCTATTTAGCTTCCATCCTCAGCTCTTTTTCATTGGATATGTGTGGCTAAGAGAGTTCAGAAGCCCTATTCCTTTATTTATCTAAAAGTAGGGGAAGTAAGTCCCAGTTGAGAAGTGACGCCAGCATCATATTGCTCTCACAAACCGGTATTGTCTTCTGTATCCACTCATTCATGTCTTTAATTCTTCACAACTTGATTTTATAAGAAGATGTAAAAGGATCAAAAGGGGCTAAATTGCTTCTATGCAGATTAAAGACGGAGAAAAGTAAGGAAGAATTGGTTTTTGTCTTCCTATAGATCCTTTTTAGCAAGATTTCATTTAAACCCAAAGGAACTTTTGCTTTTTATCTTTAAAAAAATGGGCTCCAAGTGATCAGGGCTTTGACCAAGCAAGCACTCTCTCTCTCTCTCTGTCTCTCATGTTTCAAATCATCGGGGAGGTTAGGATTTCTAAGGCTTTCTGGCTACTTGTTTTATTTCTTTGTGACAGGGACAGTATGTGTTATTGAGGCCAATTATCACATCTGATTGGATTCCTCGGCGGGGTTGATGAAAACCCATGGTAATGCATTTGGCTCCCTCTAGCGTTGACAAGCTGCCTTTGGTCATTTCCTTTGGTGCCTGCATCCCCTGAATTTTCCTGTGGTTCTTACCTCCAGGTGAAAAAACACGTGCGCAGCTTCCACTCAGAAAAGATCTACCAGTGCACAGAGTGTGACAAGGCCTTCTGTCGCCCCGATAAACTGCGACTCCACATGCTCCGGCATTCGGACCGCAAAGACTTCCTGTGTTCCACCTGTGGGAAACAATTTAAGGTATGACACCAAGACACAGCCCAAGGTGGTTCTCGTGGCCACTGTGATTATAGCAAGCTGAGGGTAAATGCCTGTTCCTTTCATCGGTTTATCACCCACCTCTGATGAACTGGACCTGAGATGCACTTTGGGCCTTGTGTTTGACTTAGTTATAAAAGTAAGGGGGAAAACTTACTCGATTCCTCAAAATAGTTAATTCAAATCCCCAAACAAGTAGAGTAAAAATGCATCATCTCCTAAAAGAATCCAAATGTATAATGACGAGTATAACTAAATCGCTATTGAGATTTCCTAACAAACCAATACCTTTACTTAACATTCAGATCAAGAGGTTTTTGTTGAGCACTGATTAAGTATAAGAGCCAGTAATTGAGCCTCGCAGCCAGCAGGACTCTCATCTAATTCAGGTGGGAAATCTGAAGAATGCTGAGAAGGCTTAGACTACTTTGGAGAATGTTAATGACCTCAAAGATTAAAACATTATAAGTATCCGTAACCCACCTGGAACTTAGAAGCAGCCAAGTAAAACCCTGCAGGGGACCCAGAAATAAAAGTTAAATAAATAAATGTAAAAACAATGAAATATGCTTCATTGGGAAATCAGGTGATTCTGCAAAAATGTCACTGGAAGACATTCTGCTGAAAATGATTATAGGTCACACTCTCATAGAAACTGGAAAAGAATCGGAAATGGATTCAGGAGAGGAAAACTAAGGGTATATTTGTAACAGATGCAAAGAAATTAAAGAGAAATAGAATTTTCAAAGCTGGTTTTATGGTAAGTGTGTTATAGAATATAATCTAATGGCTTTTAATATATAGTAGCACAATTTGGAATTCTGTAGAGAACTCCAATATGAAAAGTATAAATAGGTCTGGGATTTTTCTGTTCTTAAAAGAAAATCATATCTAAAAGGATTCCTGTTTTGCGATACTGTTTGGCCATCCATCCATCCCATCCAGCCAATGTTTTTTGATTTTTCATTTTGTGCCAGATACCATATTTCAACACCCTGGAATATTTCTTTAACATTTCTTTGCTTGCTTTCATTTTCTCTTTTACTTTCACCCAGTATATTCAACACAGTTCAATCAGGGAAGCAAAGCTACTGTGAGTGTTACAGAAGAAGATTTTCTTACAGGACTAAGAACTTAATTATAGGAGAAGACGGAGAAGTGAGGGTTGAAGGGAGAAGCTGGGAGGTCGGAAGTCAGCAGCATGCCCACAGAAGCACTGGTCTGGGTGGTCAAATGGGAACTTACCTGGGAATCTGGGAACCGAGCCCTTCCGCCTGCAGAGGGGCCCAGGAAGGAGAGCTGGTGCGGTCTGTGGAAGACTGTGTCACTGCATCTGGTGGCGGATGTGGAGCTGGCCAGCAGGGCTGGCAGTCAGGAAGACAGCTGATGGCTGGGTGGGAAAGAGACGATAAGTAGGGACCCACAGGTACCTCTATGTGACACCATCTAGAGCAGCACGGAGCTGCTTCCTTTCCACCTTCCAGGCTGGTGGGAGTTTCTCTTTGGCTAACCCCAACTCGGAACCATGCTGGGAAGGAGACTCCCTTCAAATGTAGTTCCCCTTAGCCAAGTTGACCCACCACAAAACCACTACCACCTACCTTCCTGGCATATTTTCAAACTAGAATCAGAGTAATTTTTCTAGAGAACAGCTCTGATGTCATGTCCTTTCTGAAAAACTCTTTAATAGCTCTTCACGAAGATAAATCCCGAAGTTCTTGTTACTTCTAAGATGCTACAAGATCTGGCTCCTGCCAGCCTCTCTGTTTCCCACCTCCCTGTGCACTCAGGGTGACCTGTGTGTTCAGGTCACACACATAGCTTTACCCAGGTGTGGCATACTCTCTCTCCTTGGGCCTTTGCCCTTGCTCTCACTCCTCCTCCTGACTTGAAATGCACTTCAAACTGTCATATTCCTTCACCTGGCTAACGTCACTTCATATGGGGCATTTCCTGATCCCTGGATTAACTGCTGCTTCTCCCACAAATTCCCACAGGGCCTTTTGCTGGTGACCCTGTCATAGCATTTGTGTATTGCATTTGCCTGTCCTGCTAAGTATAAGCTCCATGAGGGCAGCACTGAAGTTAAGGTGGGACCTTCCGACTTTAGGGAGCTCACACTAGAATAGAGAAAAGAATAAAGTGGCCAGGTGCATTGGCTCATGCCTGTAATCCCAGCACTTTGGGAGGCCAAGGCGGGCAGATCACCTGAGGTTGGGAGTTCAAGACCAGGCTGACCAACATGGAGAGACCCCGTCTCTACTAAAAATATAAAAGTAGCCAGGCGTGGTGGTGCATGACTGTTATCCCAGCTACTCAGGAGGCTGAGGCAGGAGAATCACTTGAACCCGGGAGGCGGAGGTTGCGGTGAGGCAAAATCATGCCATTGCACTCCAGCCTGGGTGACAGAGCGAGACTCCATCTCAAAAATGCTGTGAGAGGGATTCACTGATTTGGGGTGTAGGGGAGACCTCATAGATATGGTGACACTTTTGAATCCACTCATGGGTGGGAAACAGTTTGCCAGCTAGGGAAAGGGAGAGGTGAGGAGTGAGGGAGGAATATCGGCATCTCAAGCAGAGGGAGCAGCAGGGAGTGGTGATGCCGCATTGGGGAGATTGGGAGAAGGAGAGTGATGGAGGGCGTGGCAAGAGGAAGCCAGGGACTCAGGTTAAGCTAGCGTACTGTGCTAAGTAATTAGACTTACCAGGAAGTGAGCCCTAAGCATTTCAGAGCTGGGCTAATTCAGGCCGAGGCAGTGGGTGTGGAGAAGAGGGGCCATGTTCAAGACAGGCGTCGTGGGAGGCTGACAAGACCTTGCACTTGGATGGAAGGGGGAAGGGTGGACAGCAAGGAATGGAGATTTGCAGCTTGAGAAGCTAGATGTTTGGGAACACCGCTGATACCAAAAAGCACGACTTAGGCAGAAGGAGTGGGGGCAGATAGCGGATTTGGTTTGGGGGATGTTAGGATGGAAAGGCCTCATGGAGATTTGGCATCCAACAAATGTGTGCCCGTCACGATGTGCAGAGCATGGTGTGGTATTTGTGTTAGGCTTTGAAATTTACGTGATGATTTGGTTAAGGTCAACTGGTTGTTTAAAGGGAATAGACGGGAACTAGTGAATGTTGATGCTTAGAAAAAAGTGGGAATGCGAGAGGAGTTGGAGGAAAAGGAAAAGAAAAAAAGTGGCAATGCAACAGTGCTTTGCCATTGTATCTACACTAAAGAAAGATACTGTCATTTAGGGCAGTGTCCTTAATCCAAATCCTACTGTAGCCTACAAAGCGCTGAACATTCCCTCCTGGGCTTTCCAGAAATGAAGGCAGGTGGGATAGGAAGAAAGAGCAGTTGGGTCATATGCATTGTAGCAGAAGAGGCAGGTAGGTGAGGGAGGCCCAGCATTTGAGCTCGGCCCTTATCCTGCTCCCTGATACTTGGTACGCACTCAAGGAATATTTGTTGAGTAAATGTGCTGAAAAATGAAGTCCTTAAAAAAGTCCCTGTACCAAAAGGTGGGAAGAACTGGGTTTGTAGAAAGGCTCAGAGTCTTTACGAGACTAATAACAATTTATTCATGTGTCCCAGAGCAGAAAGCCTCACTGGATCAGGGAGCTGGCACTTTGTTTTTATTCAGGATGGGCTCTGCCTGATTCTCTCCATGGACTCACATCAGCATGTGTCACTAAATAGTGAAACCAGGAGCTGAGCCCTGGGCCCTATGCTCCATCATAGTGAACAATGGATTTGTTTACTTGAACTTTTAATTCTGTGAGGTGAGAAGTTCTAAATCTGTAAGATAGAGATTCTTACTTAAATTCTTTTGGGATTTAGAAAAATATAATATTTGCTGAAAGGTGTGGGAATTGAGTATACACATGGCGTTTTTTTTTTTTTTTGACAGAGCCTTGCTCTGTTGCCCAGGCTGGAGTGCAGTGGTGTGATCTCAACACAGTGCAACCTCCGCCTCCCAGGTTCAAGTGATTCTCCTGCCTCAGCCTCCTGAGTAGCTGGGATTACGTGTGCCACCACACCCAGCTAATTTTTGTATTTTTCATAGAGACAGAGTTTCACCATGTTGGCCAGGCTGGTCTCAAACTCCTGACCTCAGGTGATCCGCCCTCGTCGGCCTCCCGAAGTGCTAGGATTACAGACGTGAGCCACCACACCCGGCCTACACATGGTTTCTAAAATCTAATATTACCTATTATCAATTTGTCTTAAGTTCTTTTATACCAGCCTTATTCCATGTTCTCTTTAATCTCCTCACATAAATGCACCATCTTTATTCTCAAAAGTCGGTATGTATCTTTCCTATTTAATGGTCATTTTAAACCAGGTTCATTGGAATGCACATATTTGCTAGTGAACAGAGTAACTCCCAGCCACTTTTAACATGTCTATGTCCTAGTGTTCCAGCAACTCAAATGTCTCTTGGAGACTTGTGGTGACTGCTAATTTGTATTGATTTTTAAAATTATCCCTTCAATTAAAAAATTTCTACCCCCATGTCTACCCCGTTTTCAAAAATTCTCTCCAAATAGCGAAAAGACAAACTACGGGAACACATGCAGAGGATGCATAATCCTGAGAGGGAGGCCAAGAAAGCCGACCGCATCAGCCGCTCCAAGACGTTCAAGCCCCGCATCACGTCCACAGACTATGACAGCTTCACGTTCAAGTGCCGCCTGTGCATGATGGGCTTCCGGCGGCGCGGCATGCTGGTCAGTGCCCAGTGACTGCGGGTTCCTCTGTCTTCCCAGCATACCTCATTTCTGTCGACGGTGACTTTTGTGTTGTATTCTGTCCTAAGTTATATCGATCAGTGGTTTTGTCAATGTCCAGGGGAAGAAACAGAGGCAAACAATTCCCAATTTGGAGTTCTGTCTTTTCTAGTCTCCCTTTGCCCTCTCTTGCTGCTTTTTGGGTCAATTCTTGCAAGAGGTCTTTTTCTTTTTTTTTTTTTTTTTTAAATCACTTTTCATTACTAGTTTTGTTTTTCTTTACTCCTCTCAATCTCTGCTCTCACCTTGTTTTATTTCCCTCTTTTGTGTCCCTGAATGTATTTTTTTATGGGGTATTTGCCTTCTCCCCAGCTGTTCCCTTTTATTTTATTTATTTATTTTTGAGATGGAATTTCACTCTTGTTGCCCAGGCTGGAGTGAAATGGCATGATCTCGGCTCACTGCAACCTCCTTCTCCCAGGTTCAAGCGATTCTCCTGCTTCAGCCTCCTGAGTAGCTGGGATTACAGGTGCCCGCCACCATGCCTGGCTAATTTTTGTATTTTTAGTAGACACGGGGTTTCACCATGTTGGCCAGGCTGGTCTCAAACTCCTGACCTCAGGTGATCCACCTGCCTCAGCCTCCCAGAATGCTGGGATTACAGGCATGAGCCACTGTACCCGGCCCCCAGCTTTTCCTTTTAATGCCTCTCTTTTCCAGATATCAAACAGCAGTAAAAGGAAGCTTTCCGTCAAAGCAGGGTGTGTGCATCCAGGTTAGCTGAAGCATCAGATAGCCAGTGCTCTGCTCTCAACTCATTTTGACCTTGTTACAGGTGCAGAATATATTTCTGCCAGGAGCTGGAAAGTCATAGAGCATTATTTAAAATTCAGAACGTTAGTCTGTATCTCATTCCATGTTCTTAGTAAGACTAGGGCATTAAATAATGAAAGACAGGTTTGCATGAGGAGAACTCATCAAAGAAATTCGTACCAGTGTAATTTTCCTTTTTCCAATAGTAGTTCTTTCAGCCAAAGACAGTTGATGACTGAATTCACCACAGTGAATCACCTTCAATTGTTTGGTGAATTATTGTTAACTCCTGTTAACCATGACTGTGAGTGCTTTGGTGTCAGATGGGGTCTGGTGATGCTGGTTCTGGCCAAATGCCTTATTATTTGGGGGCGTTGCTTCAGAGAATTTCAGCTTCTGGCAGTCATTATCAGAGGCATTCGTGTAGCTTCTGTTTGGTTAATGGGGTCTCTTTTTCTCATTTGTTCTTTGTTTTCCCTTTAGGTAAATCACTTATCAAAGAGACACCCAGACATGAAGATAGAAGAGGTGCCAGAGTTAACTCTACCCATCATAAAACCCAATCGTGATTACTTTTGTCAGTATTGCGATAAGGTAAAAGGGAAATATTCATATTGGTATGTCACTGGGGTTCCCTGCTTAGAGCTGACTTGTCCGCATTTGTAAATATATACTACGATTTTTTTGTTAGTCTTACCAGATGGTTCCGTGTCTCTCAGTAGTCTCCATTCAGACAAGAAAGGACTAGAAATACAGCCTTATTTTAAGCCAATTTTTTTTTCTTAAGAAATAGTTGACTTCATTTTTCTTACTGACCCTTCTCTCTGGGATTTTTGTTACACAAGAAGAGGCTGAGTGCCTAGTGTATGAATTAATTTCAAATTCCTAGGCTCTAAAATGAGAGCATTTATCATTTATCTATAACATATAGGGTAGATTTGGGGTTTCTATAAGGTGGAGGGGGTTGGAAAAGCTTTGTGGTGGAGTACTCTACTTGTACTGTTCCATTATTTTCGTGTAGTTACAGAAAAGACACAGAATATATATTTATTATTCCACTGTAGTATCCTTTCTTTCTTTTTGAGATGGAGTCTTGCTCTGTTACCCAGGCTGGAGTGCAGTGGCATGATCTCAGCTCACTGCAACCTCCGCCTGGGTTCAAGCGATTCTCCTGCCTCACTCAGCCTCCCGAGTAGCTGGGATTACAGGCACCCGCCCCCACGCCCAACTAATTTTTGTATTTTTAGTAGAGACGGGTTTCACCATGTTGGCCAGGATGATCCGCCCTCAGGTGATCCGCCTGCCTCGGCCTCCCAAAGTGCTGGGATTATAGGCATGAGCCACCACACCCAGCCATCCTTTCCTTATATAATATAGCTATATCAGCTTAAAAGTGAGAAACATTTTTTAACATAGATTCCCCACTATAGATAGCAGTTGCTATTGACGTTGCCATTTGGAAGATTCTCTGGCTCCTGGTCTTCAGCTGCATACATCATATGAGAGCTTTCACAGGCAGCTCTCATATGAGGTGGATGGGCCTTAAAAACAATTATTTTCCTCTGTCTGTGTATCATATCCAAATTTTAAACTTTAGGATAAAGGGTATTTTCACAGCTATTATCTTAGATTTATAGATTAAAGAAAGAAACCTATCATATCTACATTATGTTCTTATTTTATTCTAATTTACAGTATATCCTTGTTGTCCTTCAATAGATCTGTTAATATACATATTAATATATTTTATTTGGGGCTACGTGAATACTTTTCCTCATTTTCTTATAATGAAATTGTTAGTTTGCTTTAAGCAAGAAAGTGGAACTGTATACTGCTTTCATGGCAAGGCGCTTACATTTGCAGGTTTATAAAAGTGCCAGCAAGCGCAAAGCCCACATTCTGAAGAACCACCCAGGAGCAGAGCTCCCACCGAGCATTCGGAAGCTCCGGCCCGCTGGTCCTGGAGAGCCAGACCCCATGCTGAGCACACACACCCAGCTGACGGGCACCATCGCCACCCCTCCCGTCTGCTGTCCCCACTGCTCCAAGCAGTACAGCAGCAAGGTAGGGGGAGTTTCTGACTAAAGCTGAGGTCAAAACCGCCATGTGAGGAATCTCTTAGGGAAAGGTGGCTTCTCATCCACATGGCCTGGACGGCTCCTTCTGAGTTGACGGGAGACTGAAAGAGATGTTGTCCTAGTCACTGTAGACAGGGACCACAGCAGAGAATGGAAAGAGAATACTGTGGACCTCCCCAGAATTAGTGCCATACAGCAGCCCGAGCAGCTGGCTGTTTTCCTTTTCCCTTGGCCTGCGGAGAGCCTCACGTTTGAATGTTCTGTGCTCGTAGTCGGTGAGTTCAGGCTTTTGGAAGCACCACATAGAAAGTTAAGTGGTGGCTTTACAAAGGAGGTCATTTCGGCTGGGGGGATTGTGATTGATTGCTGCAGGTACTAGTTGGGGGGGATATTGAGACCTTGCTGATGGTGTGAGGTCAGGTGAGGTTTTACTTCTTCCCCACCCTCTTCCCTGCTTTCATAGCATTATGTTACCCCAGGAAGTACAGGCATACAGTCAGTGTTGCTCTGATTTTTCTTTTTTTAAGACATAAAAGACTTCAGGAATCTTCGGAGGATTTACATATAAGAAAAATGGAAAATCACAAATTCTAATAATTATTCTTGTTTTTTGCCTTGCTTTTTCAGACCAAGATGGTCCAGCACATTCGAAAGAAGCATCCAGAGTTCGCCCAGCTCTCCAACACCATACACACACCGCTGACGACAGCTGTGATCAGTGCCACCCCAGCGGTTTTGACTACGGACAGCGCCACTGGAGAGACTGTGGTGACGACGGACCTGCTCACCCAAGCAATGACAGAACTGTCCCAGACCTTAACGACAGACTACCGAACGCCACAAGGGGATTACCAGAGAATTCAGTACATCCCTGTGTCGCAGTCGGCGTCTGGCCTCCAGCAGCCTCAGCACATACAGCTTCAAGTGGTGCAAGTGGCCCCGGTACTGCGTGCCTCGGTTTCCCTTTGCCTTATGAATGCCGTGTTGCCACTAGCGCCTCATTCTCAGAGCTGGGGCTGGGATCTATGTAATGTCCTTCCGCGTGGAAGTTCTAAGCCTTGGGCATTTTACAAATGCTCTTCCCCTTGCAGGCTGATGAGGCCTCTGGCCTTAGCAGTGTAAGAGATTTCTGTCTATAGTAGTCAGGAAATTTTAGGTTCCAGCATATATAAGCCTCCTGTGCTGTGGCAGGACAGTAGCCACAGCACCTGTTTCTGACCCTCTTCTGATCCTTATCTTTAACCATCCTGGTTGGCTGCTTGGTAATGAGCCAGTTTGATAAATCATGACCTGCGTATCAAATGTCTTACATCAAAGAGAGGTTGTAAAGCATAATATTGATGGCTGGGCACAGTGGCTCACGCCTGTAATCCCAGCACTTTTGGGAGGCCGAGGCGGGCAGATCACTTGAGGTCAGGAGTTCGAGACCAGCCTGGCCAACATGGCAAAATCCCGTCTCTACTAAAAATACAAAAATTAGCTGGGCGTGATGGCGGATGCCTGTAATCCCAGCCACTCAGGAGGCTGGGGCAGGAGAATTGCTTGAACCTGGGAAGCAGAGGTTGCAGTGAGCCAAGATCACACCACTGCACTCCAGCCTGGGCGACAGAACGGGACTCCGTCTCAAAAAAAAAAAAAAAAAATTGATTCAATCTCTGCATATCAGTCAGTGCCTTTGTAGTATAGAGGTATAACTGTGTTCCTTCTACCAGATAATGAATAACTCATTCTTACTGACTAAGGAACTAAATGAAAGTGATTCTCCCAGAACTATTGTTTCATTTAATTACGCTGAGAAGAAGGGTCCCCAAGGCACAAATGAACAAACTTGTTGCTTTGAAATCATTTGGTCTCTGAAAATTTAAAACTAATGTGGGGACAGGAAATTGGAAGTTGCCACTGTTGTTGACTATTCTTTGTCTTATTTTTCTTATGGAGGGTTTTTAACTTCAGGCTTTGGAGGAAGCTATATGAGTCCCTGAAGTTGCCTGTAAATTATGATGTATAGGTACATTGTTCTAGAAAAAGGGCCTATACTTTAGCTGCTTTTTCAAAGATGTTTATGGTACGTAAAAGGTTAAGAACCACTGTTGTAGTGGGTTAATGGTGACAAACTAAAGCAAATTCTCCTTTGATCTCTTTTAGTTGATAAAGGGTAGATCATTAAATGTAACTGAAATTTTTGATTCCTGACAACTTCTTTTTCAGCTTATTGTCAGGAACTATCTTCCCTCTCTCTCCTTCTCTTCCAGAATCTAATAGTGGCTTATGTGTTAGAAGCATATTTCTTTAAACGATCTTTTTCTATCCTGTTATCTGGCTTGGTCTAGGTGTGGGCTATCTGCTAGTGTAGCTTTGGAGCTGAAATCTCTTCCATTCTTCTATTTCTGTTGGTATATATTGGGATATTGTTTTTGCTTTTTTTTTTTTTTTTTTTTTTTTTTTTTGAGACAGGGTCTCACTCTTGTCACCCAGGCTGGAGTGCAGTGGCACAATCATGGCTCACTGCAACCTCCGCCTCCCAGGCTCAGATATTCCTCCCACCTCAGCCTCATCAGTAGCTGGGATTACAGGCATGCCACCATGCCTGGCTATTTTTTTTTTTTTTTTTTTTTTTTTGAGATGGAGTCTCGCTCTGTTGCCCAGGCTAGAGTCCAGTGGCACGATTTCACCTCACTGCAACCTCTGCCTCCCAGGTTCAAGTGATTCTCCTGCCTTAGCCTCCCGAGTAGCTGGGATTACAGGTGCTCGCCACCACACCCAGCTAATTTTTGTATTTTTAGTGGAGACAGGGTTTCACCATATTGGTCAGGCTTGTCTTGAACTCCTGACCTCAAGTGATCCCCCCGTCTCAGCCTCCCAAAGTGCTGGGATTACAGGGGTGAGTCACTGCACCCGGCCGCCTGACTAATTTTTTTTTTTTTTTTGAGATGGAGTCTTGCTCTGTCACCCAGGCTGGAGCACAGTAGTGCAATCTCAGCTCACTGCAAGCTTCGCCTCATGGGTTCACGCCATTCTCCTGCTTCAGCCTCCCTAGTAGCTGGGACTACAGGCGCCTGCCACCATGTCCAGCTAATTTTTTTGTATTTTCAGTAGAGACGGGGTTTCACCATGTTAGCCAGGATGATCTCGATCTCCTGACCTCGTGATCCACCCGCCTTGGCCTCCCAAAGTGCTGGGATTACAGGCGTGAGCCACCGCGCCTGGCCATTTGTATTTTTTGTAGAGACAGGGTTTTGCCATGTTGCCCAGGCTTGTCTCGAACTCCTGGGCTCAAGCGATCTACCCGCTTTGGCCTCCCCAGTTTCTGGGATTATAGGCATGAGCCACTGCACCCGGCCAGGATATTGTTTTTAACAGAACCTTTTCTCTGGAAGGATTTCCCTTAACCTCAATCAATATATGTCTGGTTTCTGGGCCTGTTTTTTCTCCTTCCAGGCTACTTCCCCTCACCAGTCACAGCAGTCCACTGTGGATGTTGGCCAGCTCCACGATCCTCAGCCCTACCCCCAGCACGCCATCCAGGTGCAGCACATCCAGGTCAGCGAGCCTACCGCCTCGGCCCCGTCCTCCGCCCAGGTACCCTGCTCCGCAGACTATTTGGAGGTGTTAGCATGGCCTCAGGGACTATCAGATTTAATGAGAGGGAGGACATTCTCTTCAGACCTAGTCTCCTTAGCTACTGTTATTTTTGGATTTTTACTAAAGGATCTTACCTTTGCCTCCAATTTTTATATTGGCCTTGTGGACACATTAAGCTATTAGCTGCTTCTGCCCTCGTAGAGTCCTGTGTTATGACATCCTAGAAACAACAGTGGTCTTTGCTTTCATGCTAAATGCAATGGCTAAGTGGCTTCTATGGTTTGGAACAGTGACTTTGTGGAGTATTATGGTATATTGTATGTTACTGTGTTTGTATGCTTGAGTCTGGAATTGAGATACATAGATAAGTTCTCAGAGTTCAAAGAGGGAGAGATTAGGTTTAGGAGGGAATCCAGGGCATTTTTTAGAAGAAGTGGTCTTTGAGGTCTTGAACAAGGGGTACGGTTCTGACATAGTCGTTGGGGAAGGCAGTCTGATCTGAAGAATCTCATGCTGCGATGGAAAATGTACATTTATAGAAAACGGAGTTATTCTGTTTAGATTACTAACAGGAAATGATGTTTGGAAAGGAAGTTGGGAGGGTAGTTTGGAGCGGGATTGCAGTGTGGCAGGCTGGAGAGCGCTGGCCTCATCCTGTTTTCAGGAGTGGGCCTCTTCACCCACCTGTGCTGAACTCCACCAGCCAGGTGGGCTTCGCCAGTGCTGGTGAATGGAAACGATGAACTTTGGGTTCCATTTCATTTTGTGTTCCAGATTAGCTTTGTGACACAGGCAAGTTACTTCACCTTCCATTATTTTTAACCTTATATAATGTAGGTAATTATATTTTCTTTCATTTATCTTTCCAACGGTTGATTGAAATTAATTTTTTTGTATACTCTGGTAGAGAATCCTTTGAAAGCAAATTAGAATTTCATAGTTATGCTTGCTTTTCATTGATTTTATTCTCATTTAAAATATTACTTTTCATAATAGCAATGATAGGCCGGGCGTGGTGGCTCATGCCTATAATCCCAGCACTTTGGGAGGCCGAGGCGGGTGGATCACCTGAGGTTGGGAGTTCGAGACCAGCCTGACCAACATGGAGAAACCCCGTCTCTACTGAAAATACAAAATTAGCTGGGCGGGTTGGCACATGCCTGTAATCCTAGCTACTTGGGAGGCTGAGGCAGGAGAATCACTTGAACTCGGGAGGCGGAGGTTGCGGTGAGCCGAGATCGTGCCGTTGCACTCCAGCCTGGGCAATAAGAGTGAAACTCCATCTCAGAAGAAAAAAATAGCAATGATAGTTTCAGTGTTATAATTCATATGAGTCTGATGTACTTCCTTTAGTTATTTGTGAGTCTTCACTGTATTAGAAGCTCATAATTCCCTACCATTGCTTTCTCTTTCTCCCCAGGTATCTGGGCAGCCATTGAGTCCCTCAGCCCAGCAGGCTCAGCAGGGGCTCAGCCCCTCCCACATCCAGGGCAGCTCTTCCACACAGGGGCAGGCTCTGCAGCAGCAGCAGCAGCAGCAGCAAAATTCCTCTGTGCAGCACACGTACCTGCCCAGTGCTTGGAATTCCTTCCGTGGCTATTGTAAGTAAGAAGGGACGATGCCATGTCGGTCAGGGGTGGGGGATCTCCAGCTATGTGTCATAATTTCTTCAGCTTATGATAGATTTTTAAAGTATCTCTTGGCCATTTTTTATACTCTCTATGCATGTACTTCAATGAGTTTCATGACAAAACTCAAGGTGTAGCATTCTGATTTCACAGAGCTACCCTGATAGGACATTTTCGAAACATCAGGTATATTGCTGGAGGAAACGTAGCTATGTAATTAAATAGTAAGATAGATGGATATAGGCTATGTTGAGTCATCCCTTCCACCAATATTTGTAGAATGCCTGTATATCAATTGCTGTACTAGACCCTGGCTATACCAAGGTTAATATTCTCATTAGTATCAGTAACACCACACAATAATAATGTTAACCAACTTTCATTAAGCTCTTACTATATTGCCAGGAATGATTCCAAACCATATATATCACAGTCAGTATTCACAACAACCTATGAGATAAGTACAATTGTTATTTGCATTTTACGGATAAGGCAATTTCCACACACTCACTTTTCCAAGAGCTAGTAAACAGAGGATTGGAACCCAGGCAGTCTGGCTTCAGAGTGTACACTCTAAACCACCCCACTGTGCTGCTGACCATCATCTAGTAAAGGAGAGAGATAGAAGAGTAGTTGATTCCAAAACCCTGAGATTCGTGCTATGGAAACAGTAGCAGGCTGGCTGACAGAGGTCGGAGTAGGTAAACCCCTTGGTGGGGAAACAGCTTTGGGTGCAGGCCAGGAAGTATGAGACCTTTATCATGGAAGATGTGGAAGGAATAGGAGTAGATGTTAACAGACCTCAGTAGTAGAAACTAGGAGGAAGAGGTGCTGAGAAGGGAAAGGGTCAGTATTGATCTTTCTTCTACTGTTGATTTATTTTTGGGGGCCCGTCTTTGTCATGATTGATCCTTGGCTATGTTACATAGATTTGCTATGGAGTCAGGCTCAAACTCTACCATCTAGTTATTTTTACAATCAATATTCTTTTTTTTTTTCGAGATGGGGTCTTGCTGTGTTGCCCAGGCTTGAGTGCAGTGGCGCAATCTCGGCTCACTGCAACCTCTGCCTCCCGGGTTCAAGCAATTCTCCTGCCTCAGCCTCTCGAGTAGCTGGGATAACAGGCGCCCACCACCACGCCCAGCTAATTTTTGTATTTTTAGTAGAGACGGGGTTTCACCATGTTTGCCAGGCTGGTCTCGAACTCCGGACCTCAGCTGATCCACCCACCTCAGCCTCCCAAAGTGCTATAATTACAGGCGTGAGCCACTGTGCCCAGCCACAATCTATACTCTTAAACATTGGACATCACAATGAGGGCTGGGTCTAGTTTCCAGTCAGGGAAGGACTCTCTTACCACTGGAATCTGGTGAATAGACTGACCTCTGTACTCAGTGTAATTCCTGTGAAAGAAAGTGGAGTGGGCCGGGCGTGGTGGCTCATGCCTGCAATCCTAGCACTTTGGGAGGCCGAGGTGGGCGGATCACTTGAGGTCAGGAGTTTGAGACCAGCCTGGCCAACGTGGTGAAACCCCATCTCTATTGAAAATACAAAAAAATTAGCCAGGTGTGGTGGCGGACGCCTGTAATCTCAGCTACTCAGGAGGCTGAGGCAGAAATATCGCACCACTGCACTCCCGCCTGGGTGACAGAGCGAGACTCCATCTCAAAAAAGAAAAAAAAAGTGGAGTGATGGAGATATTCATGGTAATAATAGGATGAACTAGCATTCTAACCTGTAGAAAAGATTCTGGGACTGAAATTTATTAGGGAAAAATGTAAAAATATACCAAAGTAGAGAGAGGAGTGTAACGAACCATCCTGTACCCATTGTCCAGCCTCAGCAGTTACCAACTTACACCCAACCTTGTGTCATATATGCTCCCATTATGGTCTGCCATCCTCCAGCTGAATAATGATCCATCATATCACCTCATCCATAAATATTTGGTACATAACTCTAAAAGAAAAAGACTATTTGAGACAGGGTTTTGTTCTGTCGTCCAGGCTGGAGAACGCAGTGGCATAATCGTGGCTCAGTGCAGCCTTGACCTGGACTCAAGTGATCCACCCACTTTGGCCTCCCCAAGTGCTGGGTGTACAGATGTCAGCCACCATGTGTAGTCTAATGTTTGAAATTTTTTTAGAGCTAAGATCTCACTATGTTGGCTAAGTTGATCTCTAAGAGACAGGGTCTCATCTGTCACCCAGTCTGGAGTACAGAGGTGTGATCATAGCTCACTGCAGCCTCCAACTCCTGGGCTCAAGCCATCCTCCTGCCCCAGCCTCCCAGTAGCTAGGACTACAGGCACATACCACCATGTTGGGCTAATTTTTTTTTCCTTTGAATTTTTTGGTAGAGATGAGATCTCGCTGTGTTGCCCAGGCTGGTTTTGAAACTTCTGGGCTCAAGTGATCTTCCCATCTTGGCCTCCCAAAGTGCTAGGATGACAGGCGTGAGCCCCTGTGTCCAGCCAACAGTAATTCTTTAATACCCACAAATATATTTAAAATACCCGGTCAGGGTTTTTATATTTCTATGATTGTCTCAGAAATTTTTAAAAAAATAGTTGGTTTGCTTGGCCGGGCATAGTGACTCACGTCTGTAATCCCAGCACTTTGGGAGGCCAAGGCAGGCGGATCACGAGGTCAGGAGTTCGAGACCAGCCTGGCCAACATAGTGAAACCCCGTCTGTACTGAAAATACAAAAATTAGCTAGGCATGGTAGTGTGCAGCTGTAGTCCCAGTTACGCAGGAGGCCGAGGCAGGAGAATCACTTGAACCCAGGAGGCGAAGGTTGTGGTGAGCCAAGATCGTGGCACTGCACTCCAGCCTGGGCATCAGAGCGAGACTCCATCTCAAACAAAAAAGTTGGTTTGCTCATATTGGGTTCCAAATAAGGGCCATACATTGCAATTGATGATGACTTTTGAGTTTTTTTTAATATATGTGTTCACTCTTTTAAGTTATAATTTCTGTGTTGAGGAAACCGGGTCATTTGTGCTGTTTTCCACATTCTGGATTTTGCTGATGGGATTCCCATGTTACCATGCAGTGAATATGTGCTCTTCTGTTCCTTTCATTTCCTGTAGACTGGCAATTCGAGCTACAGGCTTGCTCAGGTGCAGTTTGTTTTTTTCCTCCTGATACTTCATAGCTGGTGTGTGTACTTCTATCAAGAGCACATAATGTTCAGGTGTCTCTCTTTTTGTGATGTTAGGAGCCATCGATGTTTATTCTTTAGCTCCATTATTTCATTAGGGCTTGCAAAGTTGTGATATTCTTTTTTTTTTTTTTTTTTTTTTTTTGAGATGGAGTCTCTCTTTGTCACTCAGGCCTAGAGTGCAGTGGTGTGATCTTAGTTCACTGCAACTCTGCCTCTGCCTCCCAGGTTCAAGTGATTCTCCTGCCTCAGCCTCCTGAGTAGCTGGGACTAGAGGCACCTGCCACCATGCCTGGCTAATTTTTGTATTTTTAGTAGGGATGGGGTTTCACCATGTTGGCCATTCTGGTCTCGAACTCCTGACCTCAAGTGATCCGCCTGCCTTGGCCTCCCAAAGTGCTGGGATTACAGGCGTGGGTCCATGTGCCTGGCCATGATTCTAGTGCCTTATTCATTAATTAGCTAGAAAACTTTTATAAAGAAAAAAATTTTACCTTAACTACCAAGTTACTCTCAAGTACAGTTTGTACAAGAAAGGCAGGATAAACACTTTAAATACCTGATTCATTTCCTTTGTTTACCAGTTTTCACAAAATGAATTGATTTCTTATGCTATCCAAGGTGATAGGGTTGTGTGTGCACGTCTTAGTGTGGTTATGTACCCATGGATTTCAACGCCTGGTGTGTTTCAGCCGATTGCAGGTGTGATCCTTACCGATGCTCGACTGATCCCCTCTCTGGCTTGTAGGAGCCTCTTCTAACTGGCTCCTGCATTATTCTCACGTGACCCGATAGCCTTTCATCACATCTTGTGTGCTGGGAAGACACAATGCCCCACAACTGTCTCACAAGCTTTCTGCCCAGGTCCGGAATCAGCCATTTTCCCAAGAAACTCTCATTCCTTTTAGTAGAAATATTATTTAGAGACTATCAACAAGATGCTAGGGTGGGTTTTATTTTCAGTTTGCTCTAATAACACTGGTGGTGAAATAAAATTCAAGTTGGATTAAATTATAATAGCCAAGTGTGGATACATTTGTGTCACAAATTCAAATCTGAATATAAAAGATAAAAATATTGATTTAAAAGGTAACTCTTTGTGGCTTATTTGAAGGTTTTAAAAATTGTTGAGTATTTGTCTTTGTGGACATTGAGAAGGCACATTTGAAGGGGAATGCACTGATTGTCTCTGACACTGGGTAGCTGCGTACCAGCCTCTTCTCAGTTCGTAGCAGAGATGCTTTCACTGTACCAAGAAATCACATCATTGTAAGACTCTCATGGCAAGCAAATCAGTGGGGACTGTGGCTACTGGTCATGTTTTTGTTTCTAAGACTTGTGTTAAAATCTGAGACCACTGAACTATGAATATTTCCTGTTTTTTAGCATCTGAGATTCAAATGATGACGCTTCCCCCGGGTCAGTTTGTGATTACAGACAGTGGTGTGGCAACTCCAGTTACTACTGGCCAGGTGAAGGCGGTTACTTCGGTAAGCTACGCTACTCGGTCGGGTTTTTCCTGTCCAACCTGTGGTGCTGTATAGTAACTCTTATCACCACTTATCTCTTAATGATTGGCTTACTCTGTTTTCTCACAGTAGATGATGAATTCTTTGAAAGCTAGGTCTTGGGCTTTATCACTTTATCCTCAGTGCCCTGTCCAGGAGGCTAGGATATAGCAAATGCTCAAGAAATATCTGTTCAATTAATAACTGTAATGGTCCTAGCTCCATTCCTATGAGCCATATTTTTTTTTTTTTTTTTTTTTTTTGAGACAGAGTCTTGCTGTATCTCCAGGCTGGAGTGCAGTGGTGCAATCTCGGCTCACCTGCAACCTCCGTCTCCTGGGTTCAAGTGATTCTCCTGCCTCAGCCTCCCGAGTAGCTGGGATTACAGGCATGTGCCACCACACCCAACTAATTTTTGTATTTTTAGTAGAGATGGGGTTTCACCATGTTGGCCAGGATGAGATCTTGATCTCCTTACCTCATGATCCGCCCACCTCAGCCTCCCAAAGTGCTGGGATTATAGGCGTGAGCCACCACACCCAGCCCTTATGAACGTTTTTATATGCTTCTTGGACAGATTGAGTCCTCAAGACAATTGGCCCTCAAATGGGTTGGGAGAGAATATAATGAATCAATTATGGAGCTGTATTAAACATTTCACCCACCCGAAAGTGAAAAACATTGCCATAAATTATCTAAGCTGGGCAGGTACAATGTTGATTGTATCTCCCTCTTCTGTTTTTATCTTCACTGGTTTGTTCTGGCCTGCCTCTTAAGTTATTAGAAGACAGAGTACATACATGTGAATTTAGAAAAATACTCTTGGCTGGGCTCAGTGGCTCACGCCTATAATCCCAACACTTCGGGAGGCCAAGGCAGGCAGATCACTTGAGGTCAGGAGTTCAAGACCAACTTGGCCAACATGGCAAAACTCTGCCTCTACTAAAAAATACAAAAATTAGCTGGGTGTGGTGGTGCATCCCTATAATCCCAGCTACTCAGGAGGCTGAAGCATGAGAATTGTTTCAACCTGGGAGGCGGAGGTTGCAGTGAGCTGAGATCATGCCACTGCACTCCAGCCTGGGCAACAGAGTGAGGCTCTGTCTCAGAAAAGAAAAAAAAGAAAAATACTCCTGGGTGGATAGGTTCTGGAGATCTTGTGTACAGCATGCTGGCTGTGTTCATAGTGTATTGTATACTTGAAAACTGTTAACATAGTATAGATAATGTTTTTGCCACAAAATAAAATGGTAAGTGCATGAGTTGATGGATATGTTAATCAGGTTGATTTGTTTAATTATATCTTAATAAAGCTAGAAGAAAAAAAAGGAAAAATGCTCTTCAACGGCTAGGAATATTGAGATATTACCAAGGGAAGATTTTCTTAAGAGGTGTCAGAGGGTAGCTAGCTAGTCTTGTGGCCTCAAAAACCTGATTTTTTTTTCTTCTTTTTTTTTTTTTTAGTATACTGAGCGCTCACTTGTTTCTCAGCACACGAGGTCACATTAACTAGACTTAGGAGATATATGTAAATCCAGAGTAACACTATTAATTGTCAGTGAAAACAGTGACGAATGTAAAATGAGATAATCATATTGGCATGATCAGGACATTTTTTGTTCCCTGTAGGACCCATTGACTTTGACCTTTTTCTGGCCTGGAACTCATTTGAGAATGGTTTTAGCCAAAGTTATTTCTCTCCCCCTGCTACAGTGTATGTGCACACTAATTTAATGTACACTTTTGGGGGTTCATGCATTTTTTGCAGCCAACCTGTGGACCCTCTAGGAGTCAATGGACCCTAGGTTGAGAAACAGCCTCCTCCCCACATGGAAAAACCAATCATAATCATAACGTTGCCTGGTGGGGGTGAACTCAGAACATCTGGCCCTAGTGGAATCAAATGGGTATTTGGCGATGGCTCTTTTCTGGGCAGTGCAGACAGGCTACTGCCTGACAGTCTCTCTGCGACGTCTCTCTTCCTCTGTTCTGTAGCTGACCAACCCTCCTTCTGACTGACAGACACATTTCTTTAAAAATGTTAATGTAACAAAATAGCCAGCTACAGGTCTATGAAGACGTTTTCATGATGAGGAGAAAAATAAGAAAACAAAGACAATGTGTAAGTTTTCATAAAGCTAAATTTATTCAGTGTAAGGGATTTCATTCTGAGATCCTGTTGTTCCTGTGCTCTTGAGTGTTAAAATGTCTATTTGATGGTAGCATATTTTAAATGCCCTTACTTGACAAAATAAAATTTGGGAACCATTTATTATTATTATTATTATTATTATTATTGTTATTATTATTTTGAGACAGAGTTTCGCTCTTGTTGCCCAGGCTTGAGTGCAATGGCATGATCTCGGCTCACTGCAACCTCTGCCTCCCAGGTTCAAGAGATTCTCCTGTCTCAGCCTCCCAAGTAGCTGGGATTATAGGCATGCACCACCACGCCTGGCTAATTTTTTTTTGTATTTTTAGTAGAGACGGGGTTTCTTCATGTTGGTCAGGCTGGTCTCGAACTCCCGACCTCAGGTGATCTGCCCACCTTGGCCTCCCAAAGTGCTGGGATTACAGGCGTGAGCCACCACGCCCGGCCTCCATTTATTATTTTTTAAAATTTTGCTGGTCTTTTGAAATTCTGAAGTCTGAGAACCATTGACTTGACTACCTGTCTTCAGGGTCATTCTGCCTCTTCAAGGAGACTTTAAATATCTCTTCTTGGATCCATTCTGTATTAATCTTAAGATCGAATGGACAGTTAACTATCTTTTCTGAATTTGTAAATTATTAGGAGCATTACAACAGCACGTTTTCTTTGCCACGTATGTTACCACCATGATGCAAATTACTGTACCTGAAGTTGTTCACTCTATCATTTGGTGAAACTGCTAAGGTGCTCCTTTAAGGAGCTTACCTTTGTAGTCAATTACTGTGACTGATCCGCCCTCTCTAAAGGACCTAGGCAAAGCATCTCTCATAGAAACCTATTTTGGGTCCCCTGTGACATTTTGCATCTCTCTCCTTCCCCAGTAGCTTCACCCTCCCTTTAAGGCCCCAGGTTTTTAAAGATCCTTTTCTTCTTCCTCTAGGGTCATTATGTGTTATCAGAAAGTCAATCAGATTTGGAAGAAAAGCAAACTTCTGCCCTCTCTGGTGGAGTCCAGGTCCAGCCACCTGCACACAGTGACTCCTTGGACCCCCAGACCACCAGCCAACAGCAGACCACACAGTACATCATCACCACCACCACCAACGGGAACGGAAGCAGCGAAGTGCACATCACCAAACCATGACTTCCACCCTGGAGCTCGAATCCAGCACCCACCTCATGTCTGTTCTCATAAGTCTGAAAGCTCTGACACTTAGAGCTCTTTTGTAAGATTTATTACTCACTCAAGAGTTCAGAAACCACAGTTTTGTCTCTCATCCATACACTGCGGTTTATTTTGCCAAGGTCATCTTTATCAAATTGACTCTTCAAACCTTCAGTTTTTGCCACAGAACAGAGATCTTTCAGGGGAAAGTAGATTTCGAGATGGAGAGAATTTGCCTTGCTCTTGAGTTGGTCTTTTAACATACTGACGAGCCTTACTTTTCCTTTGTGGAAATATTAAGTGGCGTATTGTGTTCATACCAAAGGTGGAGACAGGATGTGCCAAGTCCATGGTTACTGGACTTCTTATTCCAAGCCATGGCACCGAAGGAGAAGGGGCATTTTGTGGGTGTGTATTAGGTCTGAACTGCTTTATCTTGTTTTAGTTTTCAGTAATTTAACAAAGGGAGCCTGCTGAATAACAAAATTAAAATGATGAAACAAAAGTTTGACAGTGATGTTCTGAAGCAAAAACTGTCATCTAAATTTTTCTCGCTGATTTTTTTTAACTTCCCTATTTTAGAAAACTATTGTTGGGCTGTTGGTAGTGCTTTCCACAGATGCTGGTCCTCAGTGGATTAGGTCAGAAGCTCATGTTCTGATAGTTCTTCATTATTTCACAAAGGTGGGCTACCCGAAAGAGAAAAGGCTGCTTGATGTCAGCAGAATCTAAACCCCTACATTAAAGCTTTGCCTCCCATCCTCTGGTTGTGGTGGTGGTAAGAAGGAGATATTGGTACCAAGAAAAATTACCAAAACTACTGAGAGAGAAAGAGAAAGTATTGAAATTTTGTTCTGCCTTGCAGAATCCATTTATCATTCATTGGTAAAGGATATATTCCTTGTTCTTACCAAGTGTACATTTAACTTTTGCTGACATGTTCAGTGTATTTTATTACTTTAAATGCTGTCTTAAAATGAACATTCTTTAAAGTTGGATGGAAAGGAGGCATTTCTTATTTCTTAACATTTTTAACTTTAAACATATTGTGACTCATCTAGACCTTTTAATAAGATGATCAACTTCACACTTAGGGAAAAAATTAAAATGTGGGGGCCACTTATAATAATTCAGATAGTTATAAGGGATCTGGAAGAAATCCAGTCTTTATGAATATACTATTAGTTGGGCATTAAAAAATCATTATATATTTTAACTTTTTGTGACATGCTAACACATTTTCAGAATAATTATTGCATAGTAGAATTTATTACTCCAGAACAGAAAGACCTTACTTCATTTCAAATGAAGTTAATTAATTTACATTTCTGGGTAAAAACTGGTTCTATAAATTAAGTAGAGTAGCTTCTTTATGATAAAGACACTTTTCTGAAAGGTGAACAATTCTGTTAAAAGAACTTTATTGATATGTAGATTTCGCACTTTATTTCTGAGACTGCATTCATGTAGTTGTTCCCCAATGTTTGAGTACTAAGAGAACTTGAGAAAGTTGCTTCATAAATATATGGAAACTGAAAATGGACTCTCTTTGTGACAAAGATATTCAACAGAAAATATTGACCCTGCATTACAAAATACAGGCTCGGGTTCCCTAAGTCCCACAGTGTAATGATTACAAATATCCTAGTGTCCAGTCTAGAAAGACTTTCTAGGGGAAGACTAGTAGACTTTTCTAAAGGTTCAGTTTTAGCTTTTATAACTTAAATTTGGCCCTGTTACGTTCTTTTTAATTTGAACCGTAAGGTATCTCCCCTCCCCTCAGGAATAACTTACTGGAAAACTGAAAAGAATCACTGAATGGAATGTTCATTTTACGGCAGTTGTTTTAAGTTTTAAAATACACAGAGGAAAATATTGTGGAAGGACCTCTTTGTTGCTTTCCCTTCTAAGTTTTCTTCTTCTTCTTCTTCTTTGGTCCTTAAGTGAAATAAAGACTCTAAAACTAATTTGTATATTATCAGCCAGAGATACGGACGGCAGTCGAGCCAAGTCACATGGCTTTCAGATCAGGTGTTCTGCACATTCATTCCAAGGTCATAGATGTTTTAAAGGACCTGGATTTGAAGAGATGGCAAATGATGAGCCATCAGAAAACTTAATTTGGAAAACATGTATGTAGCCAGTGTGGATATTGCAGCCTCTCTCAAGAGACACTGACACTGTAGACTTCATTCAGTGCAGTGTGAGTACTTCGGAGTAGGTTGGATGTAGATTTTGTTTTTATTGTTGATTTGTACCGACAGAAATAGACATTTCATCATGCAAAATTCCTGTTATTCTGGAAAAACCTATTGTTTTGATCTTCTTGTTTTCTGACTTGGAAGTATCCTTTCAAAAAAACTCTTAAGGTATCTAGGTCTAAAAAGCACTTCATGAGATGCTAAAGCTGACCCACTGGTTGAAAATGTTGACCCTATCCTGTTATTTAAATGTGAACATTTATTGTACATTCAGTGAGTTATAGTGTTAATAGTCTTGTGCTATGCAGCAGGTGTAAAAATTAATAAATATATTTTTTAATAAACATGTTTGTTTGTATGTGTGAAGCTACAAGAGCTATTTTTTTTTCTTTTAAGAATTGCAACTTTTGGTTTCCAGCGTGGCGTGCAGGAAGCTTGGAAGTTGTCTCTCCATCCTAGCAATAAGTAAGAAGCGGAGCAAATGGAAAGATCAACATCTCTCCTTAGGTCCGTCAGAAAGTTGAGCTCACAGGACAAACTGCTGTCTCCAAAATTGGAAAGACAAACAGGCAAATACAGAGAATCATAGTTTATAGAACAGAAACCCGTGAGAAAAAAATCCACGAGCAATAACCTCTGTGAGAACCAGCGCCAGGTTAGGAAAACTTGAACTATATTTGATGAATTGCTGCAGGCTCAGCGTGGAGAAATCTGAGAGGTTAAAAACTCCAGGGAACTCAGTCTCACTGGAGGCGGGGGTCAAGGGAGATCCACACTTTTGTGAGTTTTATCCCCAGGAGCTTGACTAGGTTCTCACAGTGAAATTTGGAGAAAAATCCCCTCATGCTTCCAGCAGAGGAAGGGGAGAAGGAACCATTTTGAAATACTCCAGAGCTTTCTCATCTTTCTATTATAACAAGCACCTAAACTGCTGAAGTTATAGCAGAACCTCAATCACCTGGAGGAAGGGAAATAGCCAGCCCCAGCCCATTCTAGCCATCGTCCCTCATCTAAGAGGGGATAACTGCGTAGCACTCATGACGTTCACAGTCCAGAGGCACAGGCTCACCAGAAGACTGAGGCCTCCTTTAGGAATACAGAATGCTTCCCCAACCCCAACACCTGACCACCACATTGCTAAAGGCCCACTTACAGAAGCTCTGTCTACCTGGCACATCATGGCCAGCTATCAAGAAAAACATTACAAGGCATACTAAGAGGCAAAAGACACAAGTTTGAAGAAAGAGCAAACATCAGACCCAGAATTAGATATGGCCGAGATGTTGGAATTCACAGACTGGGAATTTAAAATGACTGTGATCGATATGAAAGGGGCTCTACTAGAGAAAGTAGACAACAAGCAATAACAAACAATGTAAGGAGAGAGATGGAAATCCTAAGATGAGCTAAAATGCTAGAGATAAAAAACGAAGAGTAGGCTGGGCACGGCAGCTTACGCCTGTAAACCCAGCACTTTGGGAGGCTGAAGCGAGTGGATCATTTGAGGTCAGGAGTTCAAGACCAGCCTGGCCAACATGGTGTAACCCTGCTTCTACTAAAAATACAAAAATTAGCCAGGTGTGGTGGTGGGTGCCTGTAATCCCAGCTACTCAGGAGGCTGAAGTGGGAGAATCGCTTGAACCTGGGAGGTGGAGGTTGCAGAGAGCCGAGATTGCGCCTCTGCACTCTAGCCTGGGTCACAGAGCAAGACTCCGCCTCAAAAAAAAAAAAAGAAAAAAAAAAAACAAAAAAACATGACAAGTAGCTCTGAGAGGCTAAATGGTAGACTAGACACATCTTAGGAAAGAATCGCTGAGCTTGAGGATATCTCAATAGAAACCTCTATAACTGAAAGACAAACTATCCAAAAACTGTGAGATGATGAAAAAACGGTATAACTGTGCCTCATGGGAATACTAGAAGAAGACAGAGAAAGGAACAGAAGAAATATTTGAAGCAATAATGATTGATTATTTCCCCAAATCAATATGGAACATGAAACCACAGATCCAGGAAGCTCAGAGGACACACAGGATAAATGCAAAAAATCCTTCAAAACCAAAAAACCAATGAACAAAAAATGACTTTTCTTCAGAAACTGTGCACACAAGGAGAGAGTGGAATGAAATGTTTAAGGTGTTGAGAGAAAAAAGCAGTGTCTAACCTAGAATGCTGTAGCCCATGAAATTATCCCCCAAAAGTGAAGAGGATTTGTTGCCAGTAGACCTGCCTTGGAAAGAATGTTAAGTTTTTCAGAGAGAAGAAAAATGATAAAAGTCAGAACCTCAGATCTACATAAAGAAGAACATCATTATTACCTTTAATAACTGAAGGTAAAAGAAAAGTCTTGCTTTTTCTTATTCATCATTGATTTATTTTTCTTTTTACTTTTTTGAGACAGGGTTTCACTCTGTCGCCCAGGCTGAAGTGCAGTGGTGCAATCACAGCTCACGGCAGCCTCGATCTCCCTGGCTCAAGCGATTCTCCCACCTCAGTCTCCTGAGTAGCTGGGACTACAGGCACGTGCCACCACACCTGGCTAATTGTTTGTATTTATTTTAGTAGAGATGGGGTTTCACCATATTGCCTAGGCTGGTCTCGAATTCCTGGGCTCAAGTGATCCACCCATCTCAGCCTCTCAAAGTGCCGGGATTACAGGCATGAGCCATTGTGCCTGGCCTCTTCATTGATCTAAAACATGACAGTTTGTTCAAAATAATAGCAATGATATATACTAATATATCTGTATATATGTTGATATGTAAGTGAAATGAATGACGGCAATGATATAAGGGATGGGAGGGAGGAATTAGGATTATTTTGTTATAAGATATGCACACTATGGCCTGGTGTGGTTGCTCACACCTGTAATCCCAGCACTTTGGGAGGCCAAGGCAGGCAGATCACCTTAGGTCGGGAGTTCGAGGCCAGCCTGACCAACATGGAGAAACCCGTCTCTAAAAATACAAAATTAGCCGGGTGTGGTGGTGCGTGCCTGTAACCCCATTTACTTGGGAGGCTGAGGCAGGAGAATCTCTTGAACCTGGGAGGCAGAGGTTGTGGTGAGCCGAGATCATGCCATTGCACTCCAGCCTGGGCAACAAGAGCAAAACTCTATCTCAAAAAAAAAAAAAAAAAAAAAAAAAAAGCACACTATCAATGAAGTGGGATAGTGTTATGTGAAAATGTACTTGGATTAATTGCAAATGTATATTGCAAACTCTAGAGCAACCACTAAAAAGTAAAAAAAAAGCATTGCTGATATTCTAAGAAAGTAAGGAAAATGGGAAAATAGAATCATATAAAATGTTCAATTAGAACCACAAAAGAGTCCGGGTGTGGTGCCTCACACCTGTAATCCTAGCACTTTGGAAGGTTGAGATTGGGAGGATCACTTAGAGCCAGGAGTTCAACACCAGCCCAGGCAACACAGTGAGACTGTCTTTAAAGAAAATAAAAATATATATTAGCAGGGCGTGGTGACATGTGCCTATAATCCTAGCTACTTAGGAGGCTGAGGCAAGAAGATCACTTGAGCCCCAGAGTTTGAGGCTGCAGTGAGCTATATTGTGCCACTGCATTCCAGCCTGGGTGACAGAGTGAGACCCCATCTCAAAAACACAAAAGGCAGAAAAGGAGTAGAAGACAAATATAGGAGCAAAGAACAAGGGAACACATGGAAAACAGGAACAAATATAGTCAATATTAATCCAAATATATCAATAATCACTTTGAACATCGATGTTCAAATGCACCAGTTAAAAGAGATTGTCAGGCTGGGTCAAGAAACAAGACCCAACTATATGTTGTCTATGAGAAAAACCACTTTAAATATAATGACATGTAGGTTAAAAACAAATGGATGGAGAAAGATATACCATGCTAACACTAATCAAAGAAGGTGGGAGTGGCTATATTAATTTCAGACAGCAGACCTCAGACAAGGAAAGTTATCAGAGATAAAGTGGAGGCATTATATAATGATAAAGGGGTCAGTTCTCCAACAGAACATAAGAACCCTTAATGTGTAAGTGCTTAGCAACAGAGCATCAAAACATGTAAAGCAAAAACAAGTACCAGGAGAAATAGAGGGTCATTGGTCTCCAACTATAATGGTGGAGTCATCTCTCAGAAATGTACAGATCGAGCAGGCAGAAAATCAGTAAGGACATAGTTACACTCAACACAAAGATCAATGGGAAATAATATCTATAGATTACTTCATCTAATAATAGAGTGCATATTGTTATCAAGCATATGGAACACTAACCAACATAGGACACATTCTGGGGCATAAAACACACTTAACAAACTTAATAGATATCATACAATGTCTGCTCTTATACCACAATGGTATTAAACTAGAAGTAACAAAGACAGCTGTAAATTTTCAAAATACTTGCTGATTAAACACATTTCTTTATAACACATGAACCAAAAAAGACATCTCACATTAAAAAATAATTTGGGCCAGGCACAGTGGCTCATACTTATTATCCCAGCACTCTGGGTGGCTGAGGCAAGAGGATAATTTGAGACCAGCATGGGCAACATAGTGAGACAAAAAATAATTCTAAAAAATTAGCTGAGCACAGTGGTCACAGCTACTTGGGAGGCTGAGGTGGGAGGACTGCTTGAGCCTGGGAGGTCAAGGTTGCAGTGAGCTGTGATTGTGCCACTGCACTCCAGGCTGGGTGACAGTGAGACTTCGCCTCCAGAATTTTTGTTTTGAACTAAATGAAAATGAAACATACAAATGTTTGGGATGTTGTACTGAGAGGGAAATTTTATTATTGAATGCATATGGTAGAAATTAATGATCTAAAATCAATAATCTGAACTTCCACCTTAGACGACTAGAAAAAAAACAAATCCAAAATAAATAGAAGAAAATAAATAAAAATTAGAGCAGAAATCAATGAAATTGAAAACAGGAAATCAATAAAGAAAATAAATGAAACAAAAATCTGCTTCTTTGAGAAGATCAATAAAATTGATGTCTCCAGCCAGGCTAAGAAAAAAGACTCAAATTACTAATATCAGAAATATATAGGCCGGGCGCGGTGGCTCACCCCTGTAATCCTAGCACTTTGGGAGGCTGAGGCAGCCAGATCACCTGAGGTCAGGAGTTTGAGACCAGCCTAACCAACATAGTGAAACCCATCTCTACTAAAAATGCAAAAATTAGCCAGGTGTAGTGGTGGGAGCCTGTAATCCCAGCTACTCAGGAGGCTGAGGCAGGAGAATTGCTTGAACCCGGGAGGCGGAGGTTGCAGTGAGCTGAGATGGTGCCACTGCACTCCAGCCTGGGCGACAGAGTGAGACTTCGTCTCAAAAAAAAAAAAAAAATATATATATATATATATATATATATTAGGATATATATATATATATTAGGATATATATATATATTAGGATATATATATATATATTAGGATATATATATATATTAGGATATATATATATATATTAGGATATATATATATTAGGATATATATATATATTAGGGTATATATATATAAGGGTATATATATATATTAGGGTACATATATATAAGGGTATATATATATATTAGGGTATATATATAATATATATATAAGGGTATATATATATTAGGGTATATATATATAAGGGTATATATATATAAGGGTATATATATATTAGGGTATATATATATAAGGGTATATATATATTAGGGTATATATATATAAGGGTATATATATATTAGGGTATATATATATAAGGGTATATATATATTAGGGTATATATATATTAGGGTATTAGGGTATCTATATATATATTAGGGGACTTCACTACAGATCCCATGGACATGAAAAGGAATACTATTTGAACTGTATGCATGCAAATTTGACAACCTAGATGAAATGGACCAATTTCTTAAAAGATATAGTCTGCCAAAACCCATAGAAGAAGAAATAAACAATTGAACAGGTCTATATATATATATATGAAATAAATTGAATCAATAATTAGCCTTTCAAAACACAAAGTACCAGGCCAGATGTGTTCACTGGTGAATTCTACCAAACACTTAAAGAAGAAATTATACCAATTATCTACAATCTTTTTCATAAGATAGAAGCAGAGAGAATACATCTTTTTAAAAAGTTTTTAGTTTATTAATCTTGTGAAACATCCCCAATGGCTGCAGATAGCATCACTGTAGCACCTTTACTCCTTCGGCTTTCTGCCAGCACTAACAGTGGCCTTTGCAATTCCCCTAACTTCCTTCATTCTGTTCTTGCATTTCTTTTGTTGCTTTCTTGAGGTCTTTTTCTTCTCATACAGGCCATGTCTTGGAAGTCTATGTTTGAGTTCATTTTTCTTTGCATAATCCAAGGAATCATAAAGCATGCCAAAGCCAGTTGTCTTGCCACCACCAAAATGAGTTCTGAATCCAAATACAGAAATGACATCTGATGTGGTCTTGCACATTTTGGCTAGTTCCTCCCGAATTTCTGTCTTAGGCACTGTTGCCTTCCCCGGGTGAAGGACATCAATGAGCATTTGTTTCCTCTGAAGTAGTCAGTTGGTCATGAACTTTCTAGTTTGCGCAGTTACTGTATTGTTCATGATAGCTGGTCTATCCTCAGATAGCCAGGGAGGAAAAGAGGATTTTAACTCATGCTATGAGGGCAGCATCACCCTAATACTAAAATCAGACAAAGACATTACAAGAAAAAGTACAGACCTATATAACTCAAGAATATTGATGCAAAAGTCCTCAATAATGTGTAAAAACAATTACATACCACAACCATGTGGGATTTATCCCAGGTATGCAAGCCTAGTTCAACATTTGAAAACAATTTAATGTAAAACATCATATCAACAGGCTAAGAAGAAATACCACATGATCATATCAATGGACACAGAAAAACATTTGACAAAACTCTGAAACCTACCTATGATAAAAACTCTCAAACTAGGAATAGAAGGGCACTTTTTCTACTTGATAAAGAAGATCCACAAAAACCCTACAACAAACATCATACTTAATGGTGAGAAACTCAAAGCTTTCCTGCTAATATCAGGAACCAGGCAAGGATGTTGCTTCTCACCACTGCTTTTTACCATTGTACCAGTAATCCTAGCTAATGCAACGAGACAGGAAAAAAACCAAACAAACAGGCATACAGATTGGCAAGAAAAAATAAAACTGTCTCTGTTCACAGATGACAAAAATCCAAAAGATAGAAAAAATACTGAACTAATAAGCAATTATAGCAAGGCTGCAGGGTGTAAGGTTAATTTAATTTTTTGAGACAGAGTCTTGTTCTGTTGCCCAGGCTGGAATGCAATGGTGCAATCTGGGCTCACAGAAAGCTCTGCCTCCTGGATTCTAGTAATTCTCCTGCCTCAGTCTCCCGAGTAGCTGGGATTACAGGCACCCACCACCATGCCCTGCTAATTTTTGTATTTTTAGTAGAGACAGGGTTTCACCATGTCAGCCAGGCTGGTCTTGAACTCCTGACCTGCAGTGATCCACCTGCCTTGGCCTCCCAAAGTGCTGGGTTTACAGGTGTGAGCCACCATGTCCAGCCAAGAATAAAAAAAAATCCTGGAACTAATAAGCAATTATAGCAAGGTTGCAGGGTATAACGTTAATTTTAAAAAGTCAATCACATTCCTATATACCAGCAAAGGACAAGTGGAAATTGAAATGAAAAACACAATACCATTCACATTAGCACACCCAAAAATGAAATACTTAGGTATACATCTAACAAAATATGCACAATATCTATATGGGGAAAACTACAAATCTGATGAAAGAAATCAATGAAGAACTAAATAAATGAAAGTATTCATGGATAAGAGGACTTAATATTGTCAAAACGTCAGGTTTTCCCAATTTGATCTACAGATTCAATGTCATCCCAATCAAAATCCCAGAAAGTTACTTAGTGGATATCAACAGACTGCCTCTAGAGTTTATATGGAGAGGCAAAAGACCCTGAATAGCCAACACATTGTTAAAGGAGAACAACGAAGTTGGAAGACCGGCAGTACAAGACTTCAAGACTTAGTGTAAAGCTATAGTATTCAAGACAATGTGGTACTGGTGGAAGACAAGTAGAACAATGCAACAGTATAGAGAGCCCAGAAGTAGACCCAGATAAATAGAGTCAAGTGATCTTTGACAAAGGAGCAAAGGCAATGTAGAAACGATAGTGTTTTCAAGAAGAAGAAATGGTGCTGGAGGCCAGGCATAGTGGCTCATGCCTGTAATCCCAGCACTTTGGGAGGTCAAGGTGGGTGGATTACTCGAGTCCAGGAGTTTAAGATCAGCTTGGGCAACATGGCAAAATCCCATCTCTACAAAACAAACAAAAAAACACCTCAAAATTAGCTGTGTGTGGTGGCGCATGCCTATAATCCCAGCTACCTGGGAGGTGGAGGCAGGAGGATTGCTTGAGCCTGGGAGGCAGAGGGTACAGTCAGCTGAGATCGCACCACTGCACTGCAGCCCTGGTAACAGAGTCAGACCCTGTCTCAAAAAAAAAAAAAAAAAGGATGCTGGAACATATGGGGATCCACATGCAAAAAATGAATCTAGACACAGACCTTACACCCTTCACAAAAAGTAACTCAAAATGGATTATAGACAATGTAAAATGCAAAACTATAAAACTAGAAGACAACATAGGAGACAACCTAGATGACTGGGTTTTGTGATGACTTTTTAGATATAACACCAAAGGCACGAAGAAATAATTGGTAGCCTGGAATTTATTAAAATTTAAAATTTCTGCCCTGAGAGACAGACTGTTTGGAGAATGAAAAGATAAGCCACAGACTGGGAGAAAATATTTGGAAAAGACGTCCCTGATAAAGGACTGTTATCTAAAATATACAAAGAACAATGAAAACTCAACAATATGAAAACTAAAAAATGGGCCAAAGTCCTTAAGAGACACCTTAGTAAAAAATATATAAAGATGGTAAATAAGCATGTGAAAGAGGCTCTACATCTTACATCATCAGGGAAATGCAAATTAAAACAATATGAGACCAGGTGCAGTGGCTCATGTCTGTAATCCCAGCACTTTGGGAGGGTGGGGTGGGTGGATTGCTTGAGCCCAGGAGTTGGGGACCAGCCTGGGCAACATAGTGAAACCCCGTCTCTACAAAAAATAAAAATTAAAAACAAAAAACAATATGAGATACCACTATGGAGCTATTGGAATGGCCAAAATTCAGAATACTGACAATACCAAGTGCTAGTGAGGATGAGAAGCAACAGGAATTCTCATTCATTGCTGGTGTGAGTGCAAAATGGTATAGCTGCTTTGGAAGGTAATTTGGCAATTGGCTTGATTCATAATTGCCAAAACCTGGAAACAATGAAGATCTCCTTCAGTAAGCGAATAGATGAAACTGCGATATATCGACACAATGGAATATTACTCAGCACTAAAAAGAAATAGGAGCTATCAAGCCATGAAAAGACATGGAGGAAACTTCAATGTCTGTTACTACGTGAAGAAAGCCAATCTGAAACGGCCACATACTACGTAATTCCGACTAGATGACACTCTGGAAAAGGGCAAAACTATGGAGACAAAAAGATCAGCGGTTGCCAGGGGCAGAGGAGAGGGAGAGATGAATATGCAGAGCACAGATGATTTTTAAGACAGTGAAATTACTCTGCGTTATACTGTGATGGTGGGTACTGATGTATCAATGTAGGTTCATCAGTTCTTTTGTTTGTTTGTTTGAGATGGAGTCTCGCTCTGTCTCGCTCTGTCGACAGGCTGGAGTGCAATGGCTCAATCTCGGCTCGCTGCAACCTCCGCCTCCCCAGTTCAAGCAATTCTTCTGCCTCAGCTCCCGAGTAGCTGGGACTCCCGAGTAGCTGGGACTACTCCCGAGTAGCCACCACGTCCGGCTAATTTTTGTATTTTTAGTAGAGACGGGGTTTTACCATGTTGGCCAGGATGGTCTCGATCTCCTGATCTCTGGATCCGCCCGCCTTGGCCTCCCAAAGTGTTGGGATTACAGACGTGAGCTACCAGGCCAGGCCGGGTTCATCAGTTCTAAGAAATGTACCACTCTGGTAGGGGATGTGGATAAAGACAAGGCGATGCATGTGGGGAGGTGGGGCGGGGAGTATTTGGAAAACATCTTTCTGCTCAATTTTGTTAACTTTAAACTGCTTAAAAAAAAAAGTCTATCAAAAATTATAGTTTACATTGTTTTTACTCTTTTTCTCTTTCTGGTCTTGTCACAATCTCAAGGTAAGGGAAATATCGGTGACAACTATGGAGTGATATTCCACTGCCATTTATACTCGATCGTTTCTAATTCAAGAGCCTCTCAACAGTGTAACAGGAACTTAGGGCATTTGTGGAGCCAGTAGAGGAACAGAGATTGGGTTGTTTGGAAACCACTCTTTTCCAGGAAGGGAAGAACATTAGCTCGGCCGGCCGGCTTCTCTGGTTCCATCTACACACAGAACTAAGGATGGTCTCTGCGCCACTGCTGGAAGTACCTGGAATAAGTAGTGTGAGGCCGTACTAAGCAAAACCCAGTGAATAAGAGGAAAGGGGCCTTGATATCTAACAAGAGGAAAATGATGGAGTTTAACTTAAAATGTGATCCTTCGATGTGTTTACTTTCTTTCTGGACATCGAGGGCCCAGGGAAGGGAAGGAGGAATGAAGGAACTCGGAGGCACTGGCTGAGGTCGCGTTCTGCTCATGGCCTCAACTGTAAAACGGGCACTAATAGTGCATCACTCACAGGGCTGCAGCACAAAGACGGCGGGTAGAAAGTGCTTAGCATAGGGCCTGGGGCAGGGTATGCTCTCTGCAAACGTCAGCTAATGGACGTGCCTTCGCTCATGGGCTATGGAACTTTGATTCGCGGTCAGGCAAAGACAGGCACTGTCTGGGGCCTCTGGAAGCTCCTAAATCAGGTGAGACGCGCAAGCGGGCTGGAATCTGCATTCGCAGGCCCAGCCGCGCGCAGGCACCCTCGCCGACCCTCATGCTCGCCAGAGCCGCTCCAGGACCCGCCCGCTGTGGCCCCGCCCCAGCACCCTCCAGGCCCCGCCCCGCGCTGCCCCGCCCCTTCCGCCGCTCAGGCCTAGAGCGTGCGCGCACCCAGACTCCTTGCGGGAGCGAGCGCGTCCGGGAGCCCGCGGCCGTAGAAGGGCTGCGGGTTAGGGGGCCGGCGCCAGCGGTTCAGGTGAGGGCGGGCAAGGGGCGGCGGAAGGGTTAAAGTGTCTGGTGGAAGTGGAGGAAGCGGGAGCGGGCGGCCGGGTCCGCGAGGTCGCTGCCCCTGTGGGCGTGGGGAGCGGGAGCGGGGCGTGGGGAGCGGTGCGACGCGTGAGGCTGGGGGTTAGGGTTAGGCACGGCGTGGGGGAGGGGCGGGGCCGAGCCGTGCAGTTCTGAGGATCGGACCCGGGCCTTGGGCCAGCCGGGCTGGCACCGGAGGGGGATTTGCTGCAGAGTTGAGGGGTTTGGAGCCGGCGGTTGCTCCGGAAGGACCCGAGGGTTTAGCTTCTGCGTTGGGGAGGGTCCAGCGGGGAAAGTTAGACCAGGTGCTGAGGAAAAGCCAGTGATGAGAGGCCGAGAGGCCTTCGTGGTCTAGTGAAGAGGTTCAGAACGCCCCAAGACCTGGAAATCCTTGGCTTCCGGGGTCCAACTCCCTGGCAGCTGCCTGGTTTTGGTATTTTGAGATTCTGTTCAGAATAGTGGCAGTGCAAAGGTTGTCACTGGACTGGATTAAATTTAGCTACACATGCACCGTCACTGAAGAAACTTGTGAGCAAGTTGTATAAATAGAGACCTCCTAAGAGGCAGGTAGGACACTGACTTTGCAGTTGATAGTCTGTTCTATGCCAGTTCTGTTAAGAAGGTTTTATTCTGAGCATCAGGTTGCTTCTGCAATTTTTTTTTTGCTATTTTGAAGTTTTGTTAAACTCATGTGCTATGTGCTGTCTCACCCTCTTCACTTATTTAGGCATAGGCACGATCAGGATGTCATTTTACCATGTGCTGAAGGGTGATGAGGGGGCATAGTTGCTTGGGGACCACCCACCTGACTTGACTCAACACTAAAGTTTCTGCTGTATCTTTACATGGATCTGAAATCTCTTCAAGGGAGCTTGAAATAATTTAGTGGAACATGCTTCATTTTACATGTAGTTGTTATAGATCTGTTCTTTATCATTGGAGAATTTTGGAAAAGAAAAGTACCTGTATTACGTAATTCACACTGTCACTCATCTAGAGATTATTCATTGCAGGATTCCAGAATTGGAAATAACGGGAGGGAGGACCTGGTCCAGCTTCCCTTCATCAAATAAGGAAATTGACACCTGGCGTGGTAAGATTTGTGGAATGTTACTGGGAATTAGTGGCAGACCTTGGCTGGAATTCTGGTGTTTTGATTGTTAACGTCCTTTTTTCTTTTTAGCCCACTTCGTAGGAATAGGAGCTGGAAAGGATGGATTTAGTAAATGTTAGTAGAGTGATTGAGTTTAAGCTCCCTGTGGTCCTGTTAGCATTGTGCAGTCCTGTGCTGTCAACTTGACACCTAATCCCAGCCATCAGTCTGAAAATGTTGTGGTATGTAGTTTTCTAACGGTAATCAGCAGTGTTCAGTTATTACAGGAAGGAGAAAAGTAGCGTTAATTTACATGATTATACGGATCAGATGGACCAGCTAAAGGCAGATTGGCCATTGACTTTACTGGTGGTTATGGTCAGGTGTGTGGAACCTCAGGAATTTATGTGGACTAATAAAGTCATATCAGTAAGCTTCGTTTTCATTATTTAAATATTGCGAGGTTATACGAGAGGTATTGTGTGTAGCATTAAGCACATGGGTTTGCAGGCAGGTAGACCTGAGTTTCAGTACTGCCTCTGGGGTTGGGCGAGTTACTGACCTACTCTAATTTTCAGTTTTAATTCCGATGTAATAACCCATGACCTTACTTTGCACAGTTGTGAGAATTAAATGAGATATGTGAAAGGCCTGGCTTTTAATAGGCCCTCATAAAGTGACCGTTAGCATTTGCATTTTACTAGTGTATGTTGATTTTCAGCAAATTTTCTTTTGTGAAAGAATATTCTTTCTCTTTTTCTTTTTCTTTTTTTTTTGAGACAGGGTCTCTGTTGCCCAGGCTGGAGTGCAGCAGCGTGATCACGGCTCATTGCACCCTCTGCCTCTCGTGTTCAAGCAATCCTCCCACCTCAGCCTCCTAAGTAGCTGGGACTACAGGCGTGCGCCACCACGCCTGGCTAATTTTTTTTTTTTCTTTTTGTAGAGAAGGGGTTTTGCCATGTTCGCTAGGCTGGTCTCAAACTCCTGGATTCAAGGGGACTGCCCGCCTCGACCTCCCAAAGTACTGAGATTGTAGGTGTGAGTTACTGCACCCAGCCAACAACAAAGAGTTAATTGCTAAAAAACAGTTGTTACAGAAATTACATTGTGGGAGAGTGATTATTGGTCTGGGAAGTGTAAATTATAGATTGTGATCTGTTTGTCATTTAATCTCAGTCTTGTTTTACTTATCTGTAAAATGAAGGCGTATGAAATTTATGAATTTAGGAGTTACTGTGGGAGCACTCTGAGAAAAGAGCTCTTCCGGATAAGACTTGAAAATTCCAGTGGGAATGCTGTGGTGAAAGGGAGGGAGGAGAGCTGTTTAGCTGTAATTAGGGTGCAAGGATAAGTTGTAAGAACCGACTGGAGGTTGAATGTTTTCCTGGAGGAGTGTTAGCATCAACTAGATCCCTGGAATTTCTGCCTTTCTGTCTCAAGATGCATGTCTTTGTCCAGAGTACCTGTGGAGAAGAAACAATGGATTCATTAGACCATATGCTGACAGATCCTCTGGAACTTGGTCCGTGTGGTGATGGCCATGGCACGCGCATCATGGAGGATTGCCTCCTGGGAGGCACCAGAGTTAGTCTGCCTGAGGACCTTCTGGAGGATGTGAGTAGTAACATGGTTGTGACCTTTTCCTCTCTGTCAGCTTCCTTGTAACAGTTATGGGAAACCTTTTCCACTCTACATTTCCAGTCTTTTGTGCTCCCTTTTGTTCATTTTCTACATTGCAGGCAACCTGATCTCATCTTTTTTTTAAGTTTAGAGTCTATTTAATATCTGATTAAGGAAGAAAACAAGCTGCGTTCTGCATGTTTAATAACATGCCAAAATAACTTGATAACATGATTTAAGCCCTATTTTTAACAAGATAATTTTCATCCATTAAAAAAGATTGTGTATTTTAACCATGGAATACTACTCAGCCATAAAAAGGAATGAAATAATGGCATTTGCAGCAAACTGGATGGAATTGGAGGTCATTATTCTAAGTAAAGTAACTTGGGAATGGAAAACCAAACATCGTTCTCACTTATAAGTGGCAGCTAAGCTTTGAGGACACAAAGGCATAAGAATGATAATGGACTCTGGGGACTTAGGGGGAAGGATGGGAGTGGTGTGAGGGGTAAAAGACTGCACATTGGGTGCAGTGTACACTGCTTGGGTGATAGGCGCACCAAAATCTCAGAAATAACCACTTAAGAACTTACCCATGTAACCAGACACCACCTGTTCCCCCAATACTATTGAAATGATAATTAAAAATAGAAAAAAAAATAGAGAGGAAGAAATTATGGAAAAAATATGAAAAAATACATCAGTGGGTATCTTTTCTACTAAAACCAGAAGATTGTTATGAGTACTTAATCTTCACTGTGAAATATTTGGCAGTTAATCCCTCCCTGACCCAGTGTCTTACTGTGTTAGTAAATCTGTTAGTAATGGTTGCAGTATTTCTTTTAAATGTTTTTGGTTTAAACTTAGAGGTAGACTCCTTTATTTGTTTGGTTCTTCTCAACTGTTTGAGACACTTTCATTCCCTGATATTTATGAAGTACATGTTTATCACTAAATGTAGTTTGGTTTACATTAATAATTTGATGTGTGGTCTAAAAATGCAGTCACTAAGAGGGTGTACACTGTGGTTACAGATTGATTGGCAGTGGAGTACCATGGAGGCCACTGCAGTGGTGCTAATGGTGCTAAGGCTGCCGGTGGAATTTCTGTGTAGGGCCTTAAGTCCTGGTGACTCAGGGAAACCATCACAACCTGGGGTCGTTCACCGCAGTTCTCTCCTTTTGTTTGGCCTCGATTGCCCCATGCTTCCCCTCATCCCAACAACTGAGTAGGGACCCTGGAATCTGAATGAGCTGATCGTTGTTTATGTTCAGATGAGTAAATGTCCAGACCAATTAAACTACAGCTGCTTTTCTGGCGGTCTTTATCTGCAGGGCCCAAACTTAATAAACCATAGGAAATAGACTGTCATTCTTAGTTTGCTGCCAGGGCTTATTTTAGATTCAGAGCATATTGGTGCATGGGAGAGGTGGTGTCGTTTGCTCTGGTTTTCAACCAGTGGGCTATCTGGCATCTTTTATGCTCCTGGCTTTTTTCAGTCATGGCACGATTGCATCTCCTGGCTGTTTCTTTTGCCCAGCAGGATAATATTGAGTCCCATTGCAAGCACGGACAAGGCCTCTAGTTCTGGTCACCACTACCTTTTCAACCGTAGAACATCACTGGAAATGCTTAATGCCTGGATCTATGTTCTACCGAAAACAGTTCCACTGGGAAGTCTTTCAGTGGGAAACGAATAAATGTTATACGTTGTTATGTTCAGTTATGTCAATAAGACCACTTATTAATAGAAAATAAACATTTTTAAAAGGTATATTTTAAAAGCAGAATTATATATGTGTTTAAAATGGTTACCATGTTGTGGAACATTAAACAAAACCTACACGTATTTTCTGTATCCATAAGGTAACCCTCTACTCAATAATGGTATGTGCCCTGGGATGGGATGTCAGCTCGTTTTTGTCCACTTTCACAGGCGAGATGCATCGTCGTGATCATTAAGGTGGCTACCGTTCATTAAGTGCTTATTGTTTGCAGGCCACTATGTACCTGAAAACATTCATTTAATTATCTAGTTCTTTTGTTTTGCCATATTTTGAACATACAGGTGTGGAGCATGGTGTAGCAAACAGTCATCTATGCATCACCCAGTTTTAAGAGATAATTTAGTTTGTTTCACATTCTTCTTTGGTAGTATGTTAAACATTATGGATAAAATGAAAGCCACCAGTGTGCTGTTCTCTGATCCTCCCTCCCAGCTACAGTAACAACTAACTGTACTGCATTTGGTGTATATACTTCCCATCCAAGGTTTCTTGGCATACTCTTTCAGGGCAATCCCTTTATGTTACTCACGTAGTCAGCAAACACTTGTTCCATTAGGCTCCTCTATGCCAGACGCTGAGTTAGATGCTGGGAATAAAATGTAGGCAAAAACAGGCTTGCAGGGGAAGATCCTGGGCATTGGGACTGAGGTGTTTTTGATACGTTCATGCAAAGATGCCTGGAGTGGGTGGTTGGATTTCTGGGTTGTTTCCTGCTGAAACCCTTTAGTGGGTCTCCATTGTCCTTACGGATAAAAGTCACAACTACCTCAAATGCTTGCTGTCCTTTGCATCTTTCTGCTGTCTGCTGCCTCCACCTCCCTCCCTGTCCTTGATCTAGCCAAATATTGCCTGAACTCTAAAAAAAAAAAAAAAAAAAAGTATCACTCAGAAGAGTCTATAAAATGCATACACACACACACACACACACACACACACACACACACGTAAAACAATAATAAAACATGCATGTAGCCTTCAGTTAGGGTAGGGACACTACCAAGACCACTGAAGCCCACCACCACGTACCCTGTCTTATCCCCTCTCCGTTACCACATAGCAGCACAGGTAACTGCTATCCTTTCTTTTGTGTTAATTCTTTTTTTGTTTTTCTGGTGTTGCTCTGTGGATTTCTAACCTTCTCCCCCACCGTCTTGTTTCTCTTTCCTCATCCCTCTCCTGTCTTAACCGTTTTTTGGTGAGCATTCTCTGACATTGTAAATGTGGGATGTTTGCTTCTATACACATCAGCACTTCTTTAATTACATTGTAACTGCATGTTTAATTGTTCCCCACCTCAGACCATATATATGCCAGGCCAAGTTAGTATTTTGCTCGTGGAAGGTATCCAGTATATAACTCGAGAGTTGAAAATGAACCCCATCCTGTTTCTTCTCACTCTTAGCTGGTGACTTCAGTCCCTCAAGTTCATTCCTTCCATGTTAACCTTTTCCTGCCACTCAGTTGAGGTGGAATTCAGATGTCCACCCTCATACCCTTGTTGGCAGAGGCGGCTTCCAAGTGGGATTCTCTACTAAAATGATTTTCCTCTGGATAATTATTTACTGTTGGATGCAAGACTGTGGCTCATATTTAGTCTTTAATCTCAAGATCATTGGAATTTTAGTTTATTTTAAAAAACATAGGCCAGGCACAGTGACTCATGCGTGTAATCCCAGCACTTTGGGAGGCCAAAGCAGGCAGATCACCTCAGGTCAGGAGTTTGAGACCAGCCTGGTCAACATGGTGAAACCCTATCTCTACTAAAAATAGAAAAAATTGGCAGGCGTGGTGGTGCGCACCTGTAATCCCAGCTACTCGGGAGGCTGAGGTAGGAGAATCGCTTGAGTCTGGGAGGCAGAGGTTGCAGTGAGCCGAGATCGTGCCATTGCACTCCAGCCTGGGCAACGAGCAAAATTTGGTCTCAAAAAGAAAAAAAAACCTAAAAAGTTGGTAGTGATAGTTGCACAGCAAATGTGAATGCACTTAAAGCCACTGAAGTCTACGCTTAAAAATGGTTAAATTGGTAAATCTTATGTATATTATATAATGTTTTGTATACACATACATACAAAAAACTTAAAAATTTATTTTACTTTTGTTTCCTTTTCCTATTTCTCCTAGCCTGAGATCTTCTTTGATGTTGTCAGCCTCTCAACATGGCAGGAAGTGTTAAGTGATTCTCAACGTGAACACCTCCAGCAGTTTCTGCCTCAGTTTTCTGAAGACAGTGCTGAGCAGCAGAATGAACTCATCTTAGCCTTGTTCAGTGGGGAGAACTTCCGCTTTGGAAACCCTCTGCACATTGCCCAGAAACTTTTCCGAGGTTTGTAGCTCAGTATTCTTTCTTTGAGGGGGGTGGTGGATGGGCACACGTTCACTTATGTGAGTATTCCTTTCTTTCTTTTCTTCTTTTTATCTTCATGTACAGATACTGAGGCAGCAGAGAGCAGTTTTGTGTAACACTTTGCTGTCTAGGCTGTGTTTTAAAAAAATAAAAATGTATTGACTTATATAGAAAATACGTAATATGAATTCAGCTTGTAACCAGCATCTACATAAAAAAATAAAACATTTCCAGCATACTAGAGGTGCCCTTCATGTCTGGTCTTTAAAAAATTTTAAAAAGAGCTTGCCATTTGCTTTATTGCACGCATCAAGGTTCGTATGTGTGTGTGTATGTTTAGGTACACACACACTTTTTGCTGCAGAAAATATGACACTTCACTGCCAAGCACTTCAGCATGTCCATGTCTCTTAACAGACGCTTTCCCATACCATCACTGCCCTGTTACCACACTCAAGGAGTTTTACATTGAGCAGATAATATCATAGGCTATTTCATGTTCAAATTTTCTTTTCTTTTCTTTTCTTTGGGACAGAGTCTCGCTCTGTCGCCCAGGCTGGAGTGCAGTGGCGCGATCTCAGCTCACTGCAAGCTCTGCCTCCCGGGTTCACGCCATTCTCCTGCCTCAGCCTCCTGAGTAGCTGGGACTACAGGCGCCCACCACCACGCCTGGCTAATTTTTTGTGTTTTTAGTAGAGACGGTTTCACTGTGTTAACCAGGATGGTCTCGATCTCCTGACCCCGTCATCCGCCCACCTCGGCCTCCCAAAGTGCTGGGATCACAGGCGTGAGTCACCGCGCCCGGCCTTCATGTTCAAATTTTCTTAATTGTTCCTGCAATGTCCTTTAGAGTAGCTGTGTAAATCCAGGATCTGTTCAGGGTTCATGCATTGTGCTTGGGCCTTACGTCTCTTTAGCTTTTTGAATCTAGGTAGGGCCCTTTGTCCCTTTTGTTTTTGTCTTTCAGTGCACGAAGAGCCAGGACACTTGAATTATAAAGTGTCCTGCTTCCTGGTAATTTGTCATTTTGTTTTCTCCTGGTTAGATTGGGTTAAAGGCTCTCGGCAGGAGTATGATACAGGAAATGTGGTCTTTCCCATTGTGTCACCTCAGGAGGCACATGCTGTCAGGTTTCCGTTTTGGTAAAGCCACATTTGATCACTTGGCTAAGTGGTGTCTGCCGTACCTCTTGCTTGTAAGGGTACTTTTTTTCCTTTATCATTAAGAAGCAGTGTGGGATGATAGGCTGGGATCATGGATCATGTGATAGTCTCATTTTCCAAAAGCCTTTGTTTTACCCAATGGTTTTTGCTTCCATGGGTGATTCTCAACTGCATCAGTTACTATGTTGGGGGTTGCAAAATGGTTTGGGCCACTCTTTAAGTTACAGTTTGCTTTCTGGACCATGGAGAGGAGCCAAGGAAGCCTCTTCCCCTTCCCTTCCAGGGTGACTTTGTTCTGGCACAAGGCCCTGAATGGGCAGTACATCTGGAATTCTGTTAAACTTGACAACTTGACAGCTGCTAATGACCAGAGAGAGTATCCTTATCATCTGAAATCTCATTATATTAAGGGTTTAAAATGAACATTCCCTCCTTTGGTGGGTTACTAGTGTAAAAAGGAATTCCCCTCTATGGTTGGCAGAGATCTGTTTCACTACAGCTGAGGGTGCACTGTCTCCTCTGATAGAGCAGAAGTCAGGGAGACCCACTTGGCTTTAGAGGGGCTCTGTAAGGGACCTTCCATAAAGGTAGCACTGTCTCTCGTGCTGGCATGTTTCCCCCGAGACAGTATGGTAGTCTGGGAAGGATACAGGTGAGGAATGTCAAGGCAGGACTTCCTGCATATTCCACTCTGACCCATGCCATGTGTCAGTTCTAGTGCTGCTGAAGACAGGTGCATGACTGTGGCGGTGATGGTCATCAGCCTTAAATGAGCTGTCATTGCTTCTCAGCATGCTTTTACTTTTGGTTCTCTTTCCTGATTCTCTTAAATGTTCACTTTTCCCTTAAGTTTTGTGGTACAGAGTTTACCATGTTAAGCACTCATTCAACATATTTGTTGACTGATGATGTATATTTGTTGACTGATGTAAATATATATACCTTTATTTTTTTAAGACGGACACTTTAACCCCGAGGTGGTCAAGTACCGGCAGCTATGCTTCAAGTCACAGTACAAGCGCTACCTCAACTCCCAGCAGCAGTATTTCCATCGGCTGCTGAAGCAAATTCTGGCTTCCCGGAGTGTAAGTAGTGCTGAGAACTGGATATAAAACGTGGGTAGTCACAGGTATCATGACTTCAAGAAGCAATTCAGGTGCAAAACGCAAACATTGCCACTAAGAAAAAAATGCTACCGATTAATCTGTGACACAGTTAAGCTATGCCATCCTTTCTTATGATAAACTTCAAATGTGTCCTGATTTCAGAGATGTTAAAACATAAAAAAAAAGTGCTTCTTAAAATTGATGAAATTATAGTAGCTTCAGTGTTTACCAAGATAAACAGATGGATTTTGGATCTATCATGGGTTATTAAGGGAAACGAGGATTCTTTGGAATGGATATGAAGGTGTGCATGGGCCTCTGAATGCTGTGATGGATGGTAGCATAACAGGCCCAATGGCCCCTGGGTCTGGACCAGCCTGGAAATTCTTAGAGGCAAAGTTGTTTGGATTTTAAGTCATCCTTTAAGCTTTGGTGTAGAAATACTTGAATGTCTAGTATAAAAAAGTATTCATTCCTAGTAGAGCACTTCAACAGTCAGATTTGGGATTTTTCATGTAATCAATATAGATTCTTTTTATTTGGATATATTAATATATATGTGCATCTTTCTTTGTGATCTGGAGGGAGGGAGTTGGGCTTAACACTGAAGAGAAGAAAATGTAGACTTGCAGAGTGTTCATTGTTCCAGAACAGGTCTTGGATGATGACGTGTACCCCCACCTGATCTCTACCTAGGATCTGCTGGAGATGGCCCGGCGGAGTGGCCCCGCCCTTCCCTTCCGGCAGAAACGCCCTTCACCATCCCGCACACCTGAGGAGCGGGAGTGGCGGACCCAGCAGCGCTACTTGAAGGTCTTGAGGGAAGTGAAAGAGGAGTGTGGTGACACAGCCCTTTCATCTGATGAAGAGGGTGAGTGTCCTCGGTCACTTGGGGTAGCTGGGGTATTGGATTGATACCGGCCGCTTGTCCGGTTGGAGCCAGTGGTAGCCATTTATCTCCCCAGCAAAGAAACCCTCTTGAGTTGTCTGGTCTGGGGTGCATAGCGGGACTCAGAAGGCCTTGGTCTTTGGGTTGCTGAGACATTGCCGTCAGATAGGGAGAGACTACATGGCCTTTTTCACCCTTGTGGCCATGTGGCATTTGAGCTTAGATGAGAGCCCGCCAGACGACTCCCTGCACGACAGGGTTCTCCACAGTGGGCCTGACTGGTCCCATTTGCCACTTGAGAGAACTGTTTTCCCCTTACAGGAGAGTAGTAGTGGCTGTTGGCCTGCTGCAATGCAACCCCAGCACTCTGTTGAAGTCTCTCTTCCTGGAAGAGCCGTTAGATGACCTAAGTGTGCTCCAGCTCCTCTGGGGAAGGGTCGGAAAGGAGTGTGGAACCCTGGCCTCCATGTTGTTGGCTTAGCCTTGTTGAACCCAAATGGCCACTTACCCAATCTCCCCTATTGGAGTCCACAGCCACGTTGGATTTACAAGAACAATTTTCTTTTGAAGATCTCGGCTCATGGCTTCCGAGCTCTCCAGCACGTTCTCCTAGTCCTGCGGTGCCCCTGAGGGTGGTGCCCACACTTTCAACCACGGATATGAAAACCGCAGGTGAGAACCGAGCTGCCGTCGTCACCATTCTGGGACATTGCGGTGGAGACCTGAAAACTCCTTTAGAGGGAGGTGGGTGGGGGCAGATTCCTACCTACCAGGAAAACAAAGCTCCCTAGAACTAGGTGATTTGTTTGGTAAAGTTTTTGTACCATTTTACTTTTTTTTACACCTGGAGATAGGCCTGCCTTTTTTCCTTTGTTTTAAAGTTTTTTCTCAGAAGCTGTTATTTTGGGCTAAAGAAAGCAAAATCTTCAAACAGCAGTACGAAGGGGCAGTTCAGTAAGCGGACAAAGGAATAACCAGAGCCAAGCCATTCTCCAGAGTGTCTGTGAGTTTGGAGAAGAGTTTTTATTTGGAACAGGAAGCAAAGAAGAATGTTAAGAACTTTAAGTGTGTTTTAGGACCAGCTGAGTCACTGAAGTCATTTATTACCAATGTATGGAAAAGTGGAAGTGTTGATCCTGTGATTAAAGATTTTTGGTACTTGTAGTTCACAGGTGTCAGAAGGGAAACTCAGAAATATCTTACTTTTGACAAGTGACCAGAAAGATGTAAATTGGTGAATCATGGTAGTGAATGTGGTTTGGTTTGTTTTCTCAGATAAAATAGAACTGGGGGACAGTGACCTGAAGATAATGTTAAAGAAGCACCATGAGAAGCGGAAACATCAGCCAGTAAGATGGGGAGGGCGTGCGGCCGCGTGGTTTTCAGCCTGATGTCTCAGGATTGGCTGTCCTGAGGAAGACACGGGGCATCACTGCCTCGTCTGTATGTCCTCCCTATCACTGTGGGCACAGGAGCAGCCAGCGAGGCTAGCCAGCGTCAACGATGTGAGGCACGGTGGCTTTGACTTTGCAGGGCCTGCTGAATGTAGTGTCTGCCTTAATCATTACAGTGACACTGTCGAGTATAGGAATCGTCGTCTCCACCTCAGCATTGCTCAAGAGGTTTAGGGAGCTTGTCCTTGGTCCTATAGCCAGTAAGCAGCAGAGCCAGGAGTTGGGCCCTGGGTTTGTCCCACTTTTTACTGTTTCCATTATTCCATGCTACCAAGTTGAGGTAGCTAGCACCAAGCCAGAGAGTTTAGTGGAGAAAAGATGATACCTTTTTGGGAAGAAAAGACAGTCCTTCTAAGACTAGGAGGTGAGATGGGAAGAACCCCACATTGGAAGTCAGTACTGAGTTCTCTCTCTTTTTTAGTTACTGTGATACTTCTCGAAACCCCATTTCCAGACTCTGTAAAACATAGTAATACTTAACAAGACTGTTTGCAAAGCACATGAGACAAGGAATGCAGAAGAGCTTTATAATGCTATATGGTAGAAAGATTGGAACTGGGTTCTGTGTAGCAGTATCAAGTTATTTTTAATTAAATGGGGATATGATAGGGAAAAAATGAATAGTTTTATCTCTCTATATTTTTGACTCAGTGTGATTTCCCCAAGTGTACCTAACATCTAATTGTTGCATAAATTGGCAAAGTCACCTCAGTTTTTGCTCCTTTTTGGGCCTCCATGACCAAATTCTGGATATCACATCTAGGATCACCCGGACCTTTTGACAGGGGACCTGACCCTCAATGACATCATGACTCGAGTAAATGCTGGCAGGAAGGGCTCTCTGGCAGGTAAATGACTGGGCCTCTCTAGGAGCCTTCATCTGACTATGGTGTTAAGTTGCGTGACCCCATAACATGGCAAAGATAAATGAAACCATGGCTTCCTTCATGCTGGTAGCCTTTATGAAGGTGGGAAATGAATGTAAAATCAGTACAACAGAGCTTCAGCTCTTTAATAAATATTAAAATTAAGCCATATACTTGGGAGGCTGAGGTGGGAGGATCGCTTGAACCAGGGAGATTGAGGCTGTAGTGAGCTATGATCACATCACTGCACTCCAGCTTGGGCAACAGAGTGAGATCCTGTCTCAAAAAAAAAAAAAAAAAAAGCTGTAAATCACTCAATGAATTTGGTTTCATTGAGTGTTTTATTACTGAGACTTTTCTATCTTTGGTGGGCCTTGGGAAAAGAATATGCAGATAAGACCCCTCACTTCCCTGTGTAGGAGATACATTTCTGTAACTGGTGTTACTTTGCCTTTCTAGCCTTATATGACTTGGCTGTCCTTAAAAAAAAGGTTAAGGAAAAAGAGGAAAAGAAGAAGAAGAAAATAAAAACGATCAAATCAGAGGCAGAGGACCTGGCCGAGCCGCTAAGCAGTACTGAAGGGGTTGCACCTCTCTCTCAGGCCCCCTCTCCGCTGGCAATTCCTGCTATCAAGGAAGAGTAAGTGAGCAACAGAGATTCTGTAATTCTCAGGGTGAATGGGTAAGCCATAGGCTGTGCCCTGGCCCCTAGGGCTTGTCATAGCTGTAAGTGTGTTGGACTTGTAGACCTGGAGTCCCAGGGATAGTGCTGGGAAAATACATTGTTTGCTCCTTTCTTGAACTCTTTTATGACTGCCAGGAGGCTTGGGCGCCTGAATCAATCTAGGGATGTGCTCTTGGTCTTTTTGGTTCTTGTATTTTTCTTCCCTCATTAGGCCCCTTGAAGACCTCAAGCCTTGCCTTGGAATCAATGAAATATCTTCCAGCTTTTTCTCTCTTCTGTTAGAGATCTTGCTGCTGGAGAGTCAGGCTAGCCTTCCTATGGTAAGTGTTTTGGAAAAGTTGGAGGTACATTAGAGTTTTCAAAGTGTTCAAATCCTGAATGGTCTATAACTTGAGAAATGGAACTCTGAGTTCCTCTCAAAGCTCTGTAGTTAACTTGCTTTGGGATTCAGACAAACTCTGGATGCATGTACTGCAGCTTGTGGTGGCACTTGTGTGGAATTGCTAGTATAGAAAAGAAGTCTAACTAGGTTCTGCCTTTGCTTTCCCTCAGCTAGAGGAGCGAGTTTTGGATTGGCAGTCATCGCCAGCCAGCTCCCTCAACAGCTGGTTCTCTGCGGCCCCCAACTGGGCTGAGTTGGTACTACCAGCCCTACAGTATCTTGCTGGAGAAAGTCGAGGTAAGATGCTCTTTTTTGTAGGGTCAGTATTTTTTCCCCCTTTTGTCTAATTAATTATTAGAATAAACTGCAGCTTTGCTCGTGTAATCCATTATGCCTTTGCATAATGCTATGCCTTGAAGGTTCCTGCTTTTCTAATACACTGTGGAACACTCAAAAGCTGTTTCAGAGCTCGGGGATGCACCTGTATGGCTTGTTTATGTGGTCCATTTCTTGCAGCTGTTCCTTCCAGTTTCTCTCCATTTGTTGAATTCAAAGAGAAAACCCAACAGTGGAAGTTGCTTGGTAAGTAATCCATTTTACCTACCCCAACAGGTTTTTGTTCTCCCATTTCTTCCCGTAAGTTTATTTGCCTTCCAGTCAATATAGTCCCACAGATTGGTTTAAAAAGGCAATATTAGACTTACTTTGCTCTGTGAAGGAGTCCTTCAAGACCCTTTTTGTACTCTCAAGGTGGGTTAACTAACTCCTCTGGTTAGACCAAAGCTGAGATGGAAGGAATAGCCTTTCTGTTTGATGTAGTCTGGTGATGGCTAAATTTAAATCTGCAAGGGTATTTTGCAAGAGCATCAACATTTATATTAATCATACAAATGACTTTGGATTAATTTGTAATATAAATTTTTTCTTTCCTAAAAGTGGGCTTTGCTATTGAGGAGAATGTGCAGCAGCCCCGAATAAGTTGTTTCTAAAGAACAGGGTTGTTATTTTTAAGTTTATAAAGCCCACTTAGTGTGTAAGTTGTCATAACATGCATCCGAAGTCACTTGGAGGCTGTTACCTGGTGATGGTGAAAAGAGAGAAATCCATTGTTGGTTTCCTGTTGAAATTCACAGGCACTTCTCTGTGCTGAGTGGTCTGTGGAGAAGCGTATGGAGAGCAGGTTATGAAAACAGTAGACTCATTCATTCGTTATTACATTTATTCAGCTTCTAGGTGTCAGGCACTGTTGTTAGGTGCTGGGGGACACAATGGCTTCTGAGACAGTGCGCTCCTCTCATAGGGCCTAAGGTCTGTTTGGGGAATAAATACTTATTTAGATTTAATGACAAACTGATCCTTTCTGTGAAGGAAAAGTACCAGAGAGGATGGAGGTTTATTATAATAGGAATTGATGTAGTTTGCAGAGTTTGGAGGACCTTACTGAGGAAGCAGCATGGAGCAGAGGTGTATGATGAATAGGACTGAGCCAGGCAGGCAGAGGGGAGGCAGCAGCATTCGAGGTGGGGGAGGTAGAACCTTTCCATGGGGAAGATTTGATCTAAAACAGTCACGCAACCCACGGGCTATGAGAGCTGACAGTAATTTAGACACAGGGAGAGAGGATGGGTACGTTTGAGAGAGTTAGGTGGGCTTGGTTATGGCTTGGCTGTGGGGAATGAAGGAGAATGGTGTGAGGCATGGCTCCCGCTAGATTTGCAGCTGGTGGAGGAAGGTGTTGTTTGTGCAGGTAGCAGCTGTGGAGGACTGGACTTGGAGGGTAGAGATCACGAGTTTAGTTTTTAAAATTTATTTATTTATTCATTTATTTTTTGAGACAGAGTCTTGCTCTGTCCCCCAGGCTGGAGTACAGTGGCATGATCTTGGCTCACTGCAACCTCTGCCTCCTCCTACTCCTGAGTAGCTGGGACCACAGGCGTGCGCAACCATGCCTGGCTGTTTTTTGTATTTTTAGTAGAGACAAGGTTTCCCCATGTTGCCCAGGCTGGTCTTGAACTCCTGAGCCCAGGTGATCCACCTGCCTCGGCCTCCCAAAGTGCTGGATTACAGGTGTGAGCCACCGCACCCAGCCTGACTTTAGTTTTAGAGCTGCGTTTGAGGTATTTCAGTGGAGTTGTTGAATAGACAGGATGTGTGGGTTTAGAATTCAAACCAGAGAGTTTAAGGGGGACAGTGTTGGCATGTGTGTGGTGCAGGGCACAGATGATGCTGTTACCTGAGGAGGAAGCACAGAGTGAGGAGAGAGGCTGAGGAGGGCTCTTCACAGCAGAGGGGCTGAGTGAGAGCATGAGAGTGCGGGGGTGGGGGGTGACTGTAGAGATGGGGAAAGCCTGGAACAGGGTTTTCCTGAGTCTTGGAAGCCAGGAGACAGGAGCGCCTGAGAAGTGGCGAGTGGTCGTTTGCCTCCATAGTTCCTAAAAGATTCAGTAAGATAAAGACTAAAGATTTGTGAACATGGAGGAAGTTGTGAATTTTTCAGTGAGCGTGATTCCCTAATGCAGCGGTGGAGGTGAAGCCACCGTGAGCTGAAGGTGATGATGGTAGCTGACTGCAAGCGCTCCCCGCCGTCTGTCAGGCTGCAGTAGCCATGGAGGGAGCACGTATACCTGGGCCTGGCAGAGTGTTTCTTGTAGGGCCAGATAATAAGCGTTTGAAGCTTGTCGGCCAGATGCTTTAGTGGAAGCTACTCTGCCATTGTTGGGAGGTTTCTGCAAATAGTGATATTGTGTATTGACTATTAAAACAAAGATAAACAGCCCCTTTGAGAAGGGTAGCTGCATTCATCACATAAGCAGACCTGGCTGATGATGGTCCTGTGGCTTCTAGCCTGGGCAGGAGACACAGGTGCCATCAGGGTCTCAGTCAGCCTGAATAGAGTGACCTGAGAAGAGGGCACAGGAGACAGGGCTTATCTCTTTCTAGGCGGGTCATGGGAAGTCAAGCTTTTTCCTGCCCCAAGGTCTTAACTGCTATGCTAGTGAATAGAATTTTCTCTGTGCCCCACTAGCCAGAAGCCTTTCTTACCTATAAAAATAGAATAATTACCTTGGTATAAGCTATCATTACATTCTTTGTGATACCTACCACTTTTTGAATTGATTTTAAAATATGTGCTCTTTCCTCACTTGACTAAACTCCCATGAGGGTGGAGACTGAGTTCACTGAGTAACCTTAGCTTCACATGCAGTGCGTGGCACAGTGGGTATTCAGCAGATGCCTACGGAGTGAATGATTTCATTAGGTGGCATCCAAGAGTGGTGGTCATTTTGTTGCTACAGCTCCTGATAGAATCTCTCTGTGTTGTAGTTACAGCTAGTAAAGAGAAAGCAGGATTCTCAATAATACCTTAGACCTTCTTATTTTTTTATCTCTTTATTCCTCTAATAGGCCAATCCCAAGATAATGAAAAGGAATTAGCTGCCCTCTTCCAGCTGTGGCTAGAGACCAAAGATCAGGCCTTCTGTAAGGTATGTTTTTTTAAGAAATACCAGATCCTTCTCACTGGTTTTCCATAGCTCTTAAGTTTGCCCAAATTCTTTAGTCCATTTATCTGTCAACATTTTCTTTCTCTCCAGCAAGAAAATGAAGACAGCTCAGATGCCACAACACCTGTCCCTCGGGTGTGAGTACAATACTCTAGTGGTGGGTGGTGTCCTGGAAAACTGTAGTTCAGATACTGTCTTGGTTTTGTTAATACTTCTTGATATGCTAGAGCTGTAATGGGCTTCAGAGCTCTGAGGAGTCCCCTGGTTCTTCCTGACTTGGCATACTGAGGCAGGCCGCACCCCCTGAGTGAACAGGACTCCTTGTGGAAGGGGCTGTGGTGGAGAGAGGGGCCGGCAGGAGAGCCTCTGAGGGACATATGACGTGCTTTGTAGGTGGACATACTTTTTTAATGTGTACTCCTCCCTGGGCTCCTGCTTGAGAATTACTCATCTAGGCCACCTTAGTCCAATAAATGGAAGCAGGAAGTTGGGTGACTTGCTGAAGGTTAGCAGCAGGACCCCAGCTAGAACTTAGATCTCTTGACTCTTAGTCCTAGGCTCTTTATATCACATTGTCCTGTGTTTCTGTTTCTGTCCTGGCATGGTTCGGTAGTTTTCTGACACCAGGACAGAGGCCTAGTCTAAGTGTGGCAGAACTTTTGCTTCATGTAATAGAGGTGTAGATCTCAAGCCCCTGGATACTTTCCCTGGAGGTAGAAAAACAACCTTTATCTAACACACCTGAAGCCCTTTGTTCCTCTAAGGCCGAATTGTTTGTTGCCATTAGAATGGACCTACTTAGCAGCAATATTGAAAGCAGTAGGTAAAGATGTCAGCCTCTTGCCCATCTCTCCACCCAGTACCTTTCTGGATTTCTAAGAATCAAGTGATTTTGGAAATACCAACAGGAGTTACTTCACAGGAGCTGAGAAGTGAGCTCTTCACCTTTGTAAGAATTGAGTGCTTCTCGAGGGACATCTTTCCATGTCACAGTGGGAATGGTTCTGAAGCAGGGGCAATGGGTCTGACACACATGCCAGCTCTCAGGGTTGATACAGAATTCTTTATATTCCAGAAGAACTGACTATGTGGTGCGGCCCAGTACGGGGGAGGAGAAACGGGTTTTTCAGGAGCAGGTAAGAAGTACCTAAAAGCCAGTGTGAGTCTCTGCCTCTGTGAGCCATGCAGAGAGACGCTCTGAGCCTGACTCTCCTGCATCTGCCTTCTTGCAAGAAACTCATACCTTTCCCCTTAGACCTTCTGTTGGCTGGGACTGCTTTTTGGGGGTGGAAACGGTGTGGGGAAGGGGAGTAAGAAATACTTGGATGATCTTGTCTTCCAGGTAGCTAAGTGCCTTCATATGACCTCCTTGTCCCCTGCTCACTGACTGGCTCTGAGAACCATCCTTTTCCCACTGCGGGTGGCTGAGCATTCCTACTATAATCACTTGTTCCTTCCTGTTTTAATTGTTCCATGTGGATCTGCTTATATTGTAAGGAAGCCCGAGAGAGAACCCCACTAATTCTGACTTAGAAGCCTTGTCCCTTGTCTCTTGGTAGGAGCGTTACAGGTATAGCCAACCCCATAAGGCGTTCACCTTTCGCATGCACGGCTTTGAGTCTGTGGTGGGGCCAGTGAAGGGCGTGTTTGACAAGGAGACCTCGCTCAACAAGGCTCGGGAGCACTCCCTGCTGCGCTCCGACCGGCCTGCCTACGTCACCATTCTGTCTCTTGGTAGGTGGCACGTGTTGATTATCAGAGATCCCTTTCTTCACCCTGCGGCTTTTCTCTTAGCAGCTCTGAACCCTGTCCTCCCCTTACCCCTTCACCCAGGGTAGGCTTGGAGAACAGGCATAGTTTTTCAAAGCATTGGAGTTTGGGAGCTGAAGGGGACATCTTCAGCTCCCAGTCTTCTTCCTTAAGTCTGGGCTTACATTTACGTTTGTTTAGGAGTTGCTCCCAGACCAGCTAACTAGGTTAAATACAGGAATTTGCTTCCTCCAGGCTATGCTTCATTTAACAGTGAGGATTCTTACCTTTTTGAATGCCAGGAATCCCTTTGGCAGTCCGATGGAACTTGTGGACCCCTTCTCAGAATTATGCTTTTAAATGCATAAAATACAGTTACAAAAGAGACCAGTTGTTTTGAAGTAGTTATCAAAATGTTAAAACAAGTTTATGGTGCAGAAATATGTGTTGTTACTATGATGTTATATGACAAGATTTAGCAGGAGGTCTGACATTTCTTGAAATTTCTGAGTAGTGATGAGTATAAATGATATTCTTAGCTATCTGCAGTAGCTGTAATATATGAAAATGTCTGATTTCTATTACACCATCACAGCACTGCAGTATATGGTTTGTTCCCTTTGTTCATAATTGAAAGAAATGCTTAATTTCAGTTTAAGATGTAATTTTGCTTCCCACCTGAGTTCACAGGCCCTCTGAATTCTTAAGGTGTTACCTGAAAGTGACTCTTAAAAGTGTATAAGGGCTGGGTGCGATGGCTCATGCGTGTGATCCCAGCACTTTGGGAGGCCAAGGCAGGTGGATCACCTGAGCTCAGGAGTTCAAGAGCAGCCTGGTCAACGTGGTGAAACCCTGTCTTTACTAAAAATGCAAAAATTAGCTGGACATGGTGGTGCACGGCTGTAATCCCAGCTACTCGGGAGGCTGAGGCAGGAGAATTGCTTGAACCTGGGAGGTGGAGGTTACAGTGAGCTGAGATCACGCCCTTGCACCTCAGCCTGGGTGACAAGAGTGAAACTGTGTCTCAAAAAAAAAAAAGAAAAGTGTATAGGGAACTCCAGTGGCTGAGCTGCCAGCTGCTGGAGGGCAAAGGGCACCTAATCCGGCATCAGGGAAGGTAGAGGAGCAGGAATCCCAGGGAGCTTTGCCCACCACTGCAGGTAGGGGAGGTTGTACCTCCATAGGAACCTTGCCTGACTTGTGGACTGTGTGCTTTCTCATGTCATCAGTTCGGGACGCTGCAGCTCGACTGCCTAATGGAGAAGGCACACGGGCAGAGATCTGTGAACTGCTTAAGGACTCCCAGTTTCTTGCACCGGATGTCACCAGCACTCAGGTAGGACGGAGAAGAGATTACTTTTGCTTTGTTCCGGAATGGATTTAAGAAAACTAATTAGGAAATACAAAATACAACAAATTTTAAGAAAACTGAATGAAGTGAAAAATACACCGTGAAAAATGCATAGTGATCAAAACCCTTGCTGTTAGTGAAACACAAATTTTGCTCTAGGCTTTCTTTTAGCTTATGATAAAGGGCAGGCTGGTCACTTACTTCACAGTATCCATACAGTAAAAATAGATCAATATCTCAGTAGTCTTACAGCATTTATTGTCTCATCAAACGATTTGGTGAACTATTGAGAATACGCAGCTAGGCTGAGATAGAATCTGTATCAGCTGCGATTTAGATACAATGCCATTTTTTTTCCTAGAGTCCGAATAACTTCTGTTATCTAAGCTTGACTTGTTTCTTATTTCCCTTTGTCTGATTTGTAGGTAAATACAGTAGTGAGTGGTGCACTGGATCGGCTGCATTATGAAAAAGATCCTTGTGTGAAATACGACATTGGACGAAAGCTGTGGATCTACCTGCATCGTGACCGGAGTGAAGAAGAGTTTGGTGTGTGAGGCCTCTGGGCACTGTGTCTGACCAGACTGGGGATACTTTCTGACTTTCTACCCCAATTCCATTATTATTTTCATTGGCATATAGGTAGGACAAGATGGTAGAGGCAGGATTCAGTCCACCGGCAAGCTGTTGGTTTTTAACAAAGCCCCTCTTTCTAGTTTGCTAAGGTTAAACTCTGCTGAAGCTTGCCCCTCTTGTTCACAGAGCGGATTCACCAAGCACAAGCAGCTGCAGCTAAAGCCAGAAAAGCCCTTCAGCAAAAACCCAAGCCCCCGTCCAAGGTGGTAAGTGACCTCAGGAGAGTGTCTGCCTTAGGGATTCTGGGATAGAGGCCACTGAGAGTAGCTGCTCGGCTTTCACTTAATGTGGGGCATCAGGAGCTGTAGGGGCGTTCCTTCCTTTAGGGGGATCTTCATGACACCAGGTGAGTTTTCTTTGTCTTCCATTCTAGAAGTCCAGTAACAAGGAGAGCTCCATAAAGGTCCTTAGCAGTGGCCCTTCTGAGCAGAGCCAGATGAGCCTCAGTGACTCCAGTATGCCACCCACCCCGGTCACACCTGTAACCCCCACCACACCAGCATTGCCCGCCATTCCCATCTCCCCTCCACCTGTATCGGCAGTGAACAAAAGCGGCCCTTCCACAGTCTCAGAACCAGCTAAGTCTAGCTCAGGGTAAGTTCCTCCTTTTCTTCAGCTTTTTCCTCCTTTTTTTCAGCTTTTTCGTTCTAGAGTCCTTTTGTATGCATGTCCTAAGTTTTTGTTTTTTGTCTTTCCCCAATGTTCCTCATAGTGTTCTTCTGGTGTCTTCACCAACAATGCCACATCTGGGAACAATGCTTTCCCCAGCTTCCAGCCAGACTACACCCAGTTCTCAGGCTGCTGCCCGGGTCGTGAGCCACTCTGGCTCTGCTGGACTGTCTCAGGTGCGAGTGGTGGCCCAGCCTAGCCTTCCTGCTGTTCCCCAGCAGTCGGCAGGGCCGGCACAGACACTGCCACACATGCCAACAGGACCGCAGATCCGGGTTCCAGCCACTGCCACACAGACCAAAGTAGTGCCCCAGGTAAACAGGGAAGCTGTGGTCATTAGGAAGCAGGGATGCAGACCCAGAGGTGGGCTGATGAGTCAGATGGGCAGTGTCTGGGTAAGGACTGGGGAGCCATAGATTATTGCTACTGGTGATGACATTCATCGGAGTAAGCCACTTAATGTTCAGAGCTGTGTAAGCATTTTTAGATAGTGTGTTTATGTGTTGGGAATCAGATCTTCAGAGCAGTCTCGTGGTTTCCGCAGGACCCTGACATCAGGATCTTCGTAGAGGCGGGTTGTAAATTCAGACCTTTTGAGTCTGCATCTCAGGCTCCTCCTGCTGTGCCTCTAGTCTTAGCTATGCCATGAACTAGTTGTGTGAGTTTAGAGAACATTTGTATCCTCTTTGTCTCAGTTTCCTTTGCTATAAAAGGGGTAAGATAGTATTTGTCCTCAGTGTGTAGGAATAAAATGAGATGTTAAATGTAAAATTCTGAAAATTAAGATATACACAAATGAGACATTTACAGTGTCCATTTTAGAGAGTGGTGTGCCTTAAGTACTGTGGGATTAGAAGCTCTTTGAGAGCAATGCTTCCTGGGTGTGATGAGGGAGACTTGCTTAGAGTGCTGGTCTGCATCTTAGAGTCTAATTAAGCTCTCGGCCTCATGCCCTGAACTAGACAGTAATGGCCACTGTGCCAGTCAAAGCGCAGACTACGGCAGCCACTGTGCAGCGGCCTGGACCTGGGCAGACAGGGCTCACGGTGACAAGTCTCCCTGCCACAACCAGCCCTGTGAGTAAGCCAGCCACGAGTTCTCCTGGGACCTCTGCTCCCAGTGCCTCCACGGCTGCCGTCATTCAAAACGTCACAGGACAGAACATCATCAAGCAGGTAGGTGGGGCTCTTTCCAGGTGGATCTCAATCCTTCATCCTGGAGTAGGGACCACTGGAGCTGGAGGTTCTTGGCCAGACTGCATGCCCATGGGAAGAAGATTTGTCATCTTCGACTCTCAGCTTATAGATACTTAGGCGTGAGTTCCCACCAAAGGCAGTGCAGCCTTTATAGATGCTGAAGAGATTTCTTCTGTTTTGTTCCATTTAATTCAGCATTTAGTAGTCGAGTTTCTGGATTTAGAATAGACTGTTCATGAATTTATTTAGTTAAATTCTCGTGGCCATATTTTATTGGCTTCTCAGTTTACCACTCGTAAAAGTAGAATTTGCTTCTACTTTCTTGGTTGTGAATGTAAAAGAATAATTATCGAACTTCAAAGAATTGTAAGCAGTATAGCAGCTAATACTGAAAGGAGTGCCTCCTGTGTGCCTGCACTGCGTTAAGCATTTTTTGCTTGTTAAATAGTCTAATCTTCTTAGCTCTGTGGGGTAGGCACTCTTTATTATTTACAGATGGAGAAATGGAAACACACAACAATAAAGTAATGTTTTTTTTTTTTTTGTTCAACAAACATTAAGCCAGACATTGTCCTAAGTATTGGAGATTTAATGGTACATTAAACAGACTTAAGTCCTTGCCCTCGCGGAACTCGTATTCTCATAGAGCTAAGGGACAAGTACCTCAGTGTGAGATAGTAATAAATGCTATGCTAATCAGTAGGCAGGCTCAGGGGTGGAGAGCAGTAGTGTGTTATTTTAGCTGCAGTAATTGGAGAAGGCCTCTCTGGGGAGGTGACATTTGAAAGAGATGAAAGAAAGAGCGTGCCATGAAGTGATGATTGGGAGATAAAACATTCGAGGCCCAGGAATGGCAAGTGCAGATGTTTCGTGTCAGGAATGTGATTGAGGAATGAGAGGAAAATCATTGTGGCTGGAGTGTAGGGAGCAAGTGTGAGGGTGTTAGAAGACGAGGATGGGAGAGGTTGCCAGTAGATTATGTGGTACTTTGAAGTTAATTTAAATGTGAGCGGGAACCACTGGAAGATGGTGAGCAAGGGTGACTTGATCTGGTTTACATTTAAAGAAACATCCACCTGCTGGGTAGAATGAACAATGGGGGACAAGAATGGAAATGGGGAACCCCTGTAGGAGGCAGTGGCAGTCGTCCAGGTGAGAGGCAAGGCTGCCGTAGATTGGAGTGACCATTCATCGGAGGTGGAGGGGAGTAGTGGGGTCTGGATGTGGTTGAAGGGGGAGCCAGTGCAGTTTGCTGGTGGCTTGAGTAGGGGTCTGAGAGGAGGAAGGTGAGAATTACCCCATCCATGGCTTTGGCTTGGGTGCTTGGATAGGTAGATGGTGGCATCATTTATTGAGGTAGAAGAAAATTGAGGTGTGGAGACTGCAAGACAGAAAAGTGTGGTCGGGAAGGTGTGAGGTGTAGTGGCAGCGTGAGATGAGACTCGGTGGATCAGGATAGTGCGTGGGCTTCACTGGGCCAGTGGATTGGTGGCTTTTGGGGAATGGGTTCAAAAGAGAAGGCGAGGGAGTGGAGACAGTGAGTATGATCGGCCTCTGTACTCATGGGTTCCACATCCTCAGATTCAGCTAACCATGGATTATTTGGAAAAAACCACAGTAAAAAATAACAATACAATAAAAAATAATACAGATTAAAAAACCAATACAATATAGAAGCTATTTACACAGGATTTACAATGTATTAGATATTATAGGTAATCTAGAGATGATTTTAACTACACGGGAGGATGTTTGTTGGTTTTATGGAGATAGTGCATTTTGTGTAAGGGACTTGAGCATCTGTGGATGTTAGTATCTACCTGGGGGCGTCCTGGAACCAGTCTCTCGCACATACCAAGGGGTGATTATATAGGTAGTTTTTAGAGGAATTTTGCTTCTGAAGAGCAGAGAACTGGAGTTGAATGTGGAGTGGAGTAGGTAGAGGGAGGTGTAGAGTTAGCCAGCATTGGTTGTTATTTAGGATGGGAAGTATTACAGCATGTTTGCATTCTGATGGCCGTAGTCCAGTAGAAGGGAGAAGATCATGCCACAGAGAGACGAAGTCCCTGAGTAAGGTTAAAAGGCTTGCATCTGTTACACATGAGGGAATTGGCCTTAGGAGGTGGGAAGCCAGGCTCAGTTGTACACCTCTAGTCCCAGCTACTCAGGAGACTGAGGCAGGAGGAACATTTAAGCCCAGGAGTTCGAGGCTGCAGTGAGCTCTGATTGTACCACTGCATTCCAGCCTAGTGACATAGCAAGACCCCATCTCAAAAAGTCCTTTTCTAGGTTATAGATGTGTACAGAGATACTGATAAGTAAAATAATAGATCTTGGATTTACCTTAATAGAGTCTAATTCCTCCCCCACCACAGTGGGGAGGGATAGCTAAAACCAAGTATTAATTTTTGAAGCTGGGTGAAAGGGTATAAGGGTTTGTTATACTGTTCTTCACTCCTGGGAATGTTTGCAAAATAAAAAGTTAAAAAAAAAATACAAAACATCTACCCATGAAACGGAAGTTTGTCTAGTTGTATTTTGTAACCGGTTTACTATTGTGAATCCCTCATCAGTGCTGCTTCTCCCCATCCAGGTGGCAATCACTGGGCAGCTTGGTGTGAAGCCCCAAACAGGCAACAGCATTCCACTCACAGCCACTAACTTCCGCATCCAGGGTAAGGATGTATTGCGTCTGCCGCCCTCTTCCATCACCACAGATGCCAAGGGCCAGACGGTTCTGCGAATCACTCCGGACATGATGGCCACATTGGCTAAGTCCCAGGTTACCACAGTCAAATTGACACAGGACCTCTTCGGGACAGGAGGCAGCACTACAGGCAAAGGCATCTCTGCCACCTTACACGTCACGTCCAATCCAGTCCATGCAGCTGATAGCCCTGCCAAGGCCAGTTCAGCCAGTGCCCCTTCATCCACTCCAACAGGTACCACTGTGGTCAAAGTGACTCCTGACCTCAAGCCAACAGAAGCCTCAAGTTCAGCTTTTCGCTTGATGCCAGCTCTTGGCGTGAGTGTGGCTGACCAGAAGGGAAAAAGCACAGTGGCCTCTTCAGAAGCAAAACCAGCTGCCACGATCCGCATCGTGCAGGGACTGGGAGTGATGCCTCCCAAAGCAGGCCAGACCATCACCGTTGCAACCCACGCCAAGCAAGGGGCCTCGGTAGCCAGTGGGTCTGGAACTGTCCATACTTCAGCGGTGTCCTTGCCCAGTATGAATGCTGCTGTGTCCAAGACTGTAGCTGTGGCTTCTGGGGCTGCAAGCACCCCCATCAGCATCGGCACAGGAGCCCCCACCGTGCGGCAGGTCCCTGTCAGCACCACGGTTGTGTCCACGTCCCAGGCTGTGAGTAACTAGTGGTAAAGCTTAGGCCTTCTTTTTAGAAAACTTACTCAAGGCTCAACTGCCCATTACGCGAGAAACTCCCTAAAAACTAGGAAACTTCTTTTTAGGAGTGGAAATTAGAGGCCCTAAAAGCACCTCATTTACCCCAAATAGATTTATTTACTGATAGACTTGTTTTCCTTTGAAACACAATTTATCAGAGTATAGTACATGCATACATTCTTTTCAAATGGTAAAGAGCAGTACAGACAAAATAAAACCTGACCACGTTGCAGCTCTCCCTTCATGAAGACTAATTGCTGTTGGTAGTTCGGCATTTATCCTTCTAGTCCTTTTCTTGAGCATTTTCATACATGTACACGTAGTTTAAAAAACATCCATGAGAGACTATATATTCTGTGATTTGCTTTATTTGTTTATTTTTGAGATGGAGTTTTGCTTTTGTTGCCCAGGCTGGAGTGCAACGGCACGATCTCGGCTCACTGCAACCTCCGCCTCCTGGGTTCAAGCGATTCTCCTGCCTCAGCCTCCCGAGTAGCTGGGATTACAGGCATGTGTCATTATACCCGGCTTATTTTGTATTTTTAGTAGAGACAGGGTTTCTCCATGCTGGTCGCGATAATCCTGACCTCAGATGATCCGCCCGCCTCGGCCTGCCAAAGTGCTGGGATTACAGGTGTGAGTCACTGCCCCCGGCCGCTTTATTTATTTTTTAGAAATGTCTTGATGATCGTTCTAGGCCATACAAAGATATTGACTGGGGTCTTTTTAATGGTATAGTAACCCGTAGAAGGGGCTCTGCTAAAGGATGCGTTTCCACTGTTAGCCAGGCAGTGGCGAGTGTTTCTGGGCTTATGTGTGAACGTTTCTGAAGCGGAGAGTGCTAGCGCGAGCCTTGGGGGTGCACACGTGGAGAGTTGAGATACTCCAGCGGCGCTGCCTGAAAGGCCACATCCACATGTGCCCCTATCAGCAAGCCTCCTGTTTCCCCTAGACCTTAACCAGTGCTGATACATGTCTTTTTAACCTCACATACATGTCTTACTGGTGAAAAGGGGGTTCTTTTTTGATTTCATTTCCCTGATATGAGCGAAGTTGAGTATCCATTCATTTGGAGATTGGCATGTGCTCCCTGGTGAGTAAATCTTTGCCACTTTTGAGGTATTTGGCATTTTCATGTTGTTTGAGGTGGCTTTTTATAACATCCAGAAGATACGGAATCTGTGGATGTGAATTCTTTATATACATAGAAAATATTTTTTTTCCAGTCTGTCATCTTTTAACCTTATATATGGAGTCTTTTGCTGTACAGGTCTTTATAATTGTATCTAATTAGATCTATCAGCATTTCCTTTAATGGTTTCTAGGTTTCGTGTCTGTGTCTTCCTTACCCCAGGATTATAAAATGTTAACCTTTATTTTCATAAAATACCTTGAGTTTTAAAAAAAAAAGTATAATTGTTAATGCATTTGAAATATATTTTTGTGAATAGGATGAAGTAGAAATCTCACTTCCTAGTTTTCAAATTTGCCAAAATAATCAACTATTGCTTCCCCCACTAGCTTGAAAGGCTGCATTTATCATAAACCGAATCCCCGTATCCCCACACAGGTGTCTGTGGATGCATGTGTGTTTACTCTTCAGCCTCTAGGTAAGGAGCATTGTTCAGAAGAGGGGTGTGTATGGACAGTATAAAATAGAGTTTCGCTTTACTGAGGAAGCTATGTAGGAAAACCTTCATAAATTTGGATAAAAGCCAGAGCAATGAAGAAGGATATAAACATAAGTCAAATGAATACCCAAAACAGAAAATCTTAACATAGTGTGGTTAAAAAAGAAATAGTTGGTCAGGCGCAGTGTCTCACGCCTGTAATCCCAGCGCTTTGGGAGGCCGAGGTGGGCGGATCACCTGAGGTCAGGAGTTCGAGACCAGCCTGGCCAACATGGTGAAACCATGTCTCTACCAGAAATACAGAAATGAGCCGGGCACCAGTAATCCCAGCTACTCAGGAGGCTGAGGCAGGATAATCGTTTGAACCTGGGAGGCGGAAGTTTCAGTGAGCCAAGATCACGCCATTGCACTCCAGCCTGGATGGCAGAGCGAGACTGTCTCAAAAAAAAAAAAAAATAGTTACTTAGGTTTCTACATCATAGAAGTTGAAATAAGGAAGCGGGGAAAGTGCACTCACTTGATCCACTTTTGTTTCTGTTGAATCCCTCTAACAGAAAGGTTATATCGAGTGTCATCTGTCCTGTCATAATCAACCTGGGTAGGTGCATCTGGAGAGCATTTGGTGGGGCAGGACGTGTTGATGGTGCTTATTTCCCCCTGTCTAGTCAGCTTTTTAGGTAGTTCCTGAAGGGATCATTCTAGGCAGTGTACTGGTCTGAGATATTTTAAGCAACAAAGGCATTTTGAGGAAGAAAACAAAACCATAAGTAAATGTATCTGGGGGTACCATCTCAAGGTATTCTGTTGCCTGTTGCCCTCTTTGCATGCTTTTTTAACAGGCTCCAGGCTGTGGGTGAACCCCACGGAGATAGGTGTGGGGACCTGCGGTGCAGTTTTGCAGCTGAGTGCCCGTCTCCTTAGTGTTAGCCTGCCTCTGTGGAATGCTGATGCCCTCTCCCAGCATCCTGTCAGCCAACCCTCTTGAATTTTTTAAAACTCAGATTTAATTTACATAAGATTTTACTGCATAGAAATTTTATTACCAGTCAAGCATTAAAACCAAGGCCATCTGAAAACAGGTAATGCAGTGACCTATCTTAACCATCCTGAAGTCCCAAAGACTCTAGGCCTTCTTAGTTTCTAAAAAAAATTCTTCTTAGGCTTTATTAGCTTGGGGGTTGGACTTTTCACTTGATTGAGTTTATTATTAGTGTCCCCTAGCTAACCTCTCTTATCTCCGGGAGAAATGGAAAGCACCGGAGAGCATGGCCTCTCCCTAATCTAGCATGCCCTGCTGTTTGTTCCTCACCAGCGGCCCCGCACTCCAGTGAGTAGTTGTGCGCTTTAGGTATTAACTCTTGAGCTCCTCTGTCCTCCCTCGAATTTATTTCACCAAATAGTGATTGTGTGCCCAGCACTGTGCCACGTACTGAGGGATACAGAGATAAGCCTCTGTCCTCCAAGGAACTCAGAATCTTGGACTGTGCTAAAGCGAGGACAGACCTGCCTTTGTGATTTCGGTACAGGTTTTATCTTGTTGAAAGCGGATAGATGGGTTGCTGCTGCTTCTGGGAGCATGAAAGAGGAAGATAAAAGATCAGATTTCACCTGACTGTGGTATAGAAGTAGTTTCGTTAGGGTTTTCTGGGCCCAAATCTCAGGAGCCTTGAGACCCTGGTGGGTACTGGGGACTGACAGCATCTGTAGTGCTTGCTCCTCAGTTCCTGATGCCCTGGAGGTGACACTTGCTGGTTTTCCTTACCTCGTGTCTTACAAAAGCTGACTTCTTTTTTCCAGGGGAAGTTGCCTACACGGATCACAGTTCCTCTCTCTGTGATCAGCCAGCCAATGAAGGGCAAGAGCGTGGTCACGGCCCCCATCATCAAAGGCAGCCTTGGAGCCAAGTAAGTTGTATGTCACGGTAAAGGAACCCATTCGGGGCTGGAGGTGGCAGGCAGGGCTTACCAGTCCTTGTCACCGAGTGGCAAAGTGGCTGGTCTTTCTGGGGCCCTCCTTTGACACCTCTCCTTTATTGTGCTCATCAACAGTATTTATTGAGCATCCAGTATTGCTTTAGGTGCAGTGATTAAAACAGATGAAAATCCCTGCTGTTCTCCAAGCATACATTGTAAAGTAGAGAAATAATAAAAAAGCAACATGCATGGTGATACATACTAGAGAGAAAAGAGTGTGGGAAGTGCTAGGATGGGGCTCAGCTAGGTGTGAGGGAAGCCTCCCTTTGACATTTGAGCTCTGAACCTAAGCAGTTCAGGGAATGAGGGCCACCTGTGGCCTTGATTTAAACAGGGATAAAGGGCACGATGAAATCAGTCCGCAGTCTCCGGGTAGCTTGTGAGATGTGGCTATTGGGGGAGGGTTTCTTGCAGAAGTGCACACCTCTCTGGGGCCCTGTCCACTATTCCTGCTGGTCAGGGCCAGGAGTCAAGGGCCATTTTATCCAGAGCACTGGGGGCTTCTGGGATTACTGTCTTCTCCTGCCATGGGAAGTGGAGAAGCTGGAAGAAGGGTGGTCTCAGCAATTGGTTTCCATTTCAATCTGAAATGCTGGGATTTTCATTGGCACAGACCTCCCTGTTGTCCTTCAATACATGGCCTAAGTCTGGGCCAGAGAATACCCGCCGATAACGTTATACCTCACCCCTGCTTTCCCTCCACAGCCTCAGTGGGTTGGGCCGCAACATCATCCTCACAACTATGCCAGCGGGCACTAAGCTCATTGCTGGCAATAAGCCTGTTAGTTTCCTCACCGCTCAGCAGTTGCAGCAGCTTCAGCAGCAAGGTCAGGCCACACAGGTAAGGCCCAGGGCAAATTCTTGGCCATATCGGGCTCCTCTCTGATTCCACTGCTGTTCTTAACTGGTGAGCCCACTTGCAATCCATTGACCTGACCTTCTGTCTTTGCAAACAGGTGCGCATCCAGACTGTCCCTGCATCCCATCTCCAACAGGGAACAGCTTCTGGCTCCTCCAAAGCAGTCTCCACTGTTGTTGTGACTACAGCTCCATCTCCTAAACAGGCACCTGAGCAACAATGATTATGAGAGAGGATGGCTTCCATGAAAGACCATGCCTGGTCTGTCCTGGCTGAGAAGGGAGCCACGGAGGTTGCATCATTCTTTTAAGCTTGCCTGTTCAAGGCAGCCAGGCGGGGGATGATGGCAACAGTGGCCTGGATTCTGCTGCCACGTGCCGTAGTGGAGCACCCTGAGAAAGGTTCACTCCAGGGTTCCAAGGTCTGCTCTCTACCAATCTAGGAGAATATTCTGTTGAAATTGCAGGAATTACCAGTTATGTCCTACAAGCCAGAGTTCTGAGAGTAAGACCCCCAGGGAAGGCTTACCAGTTGCAGAGTGCACACAGCGAATAAGCTGGTTCTCCATGAGGATTGTATTTTTTGGCTTCTGGTCTTCTCCATGACTAGTGGTCTGGATAGGAGTTTTGTGTCCAGAAAATTTTATGTAATTTATTTTTTTAAAGAACCTGTTGTACATCTTTATCAGATATAAACTTGGGCTTTAGCCGCCCCCTCCACCAAACTGATGACTTATTCTTTTGACTAGAATGAGAAAATGGCAAGAATCTTAGTACGGTGGTAGCCAACTTGGTAACTGCATAGTAATCAAGAGGCTGTAAGATGGGAAGACATTGTAGGCAGCGAGGTAGAGTGGGTCCCCTGAAATGGGATTCGCTTGGTGCTGCCTGTTAAAGATAGGGGTGTTGGGATCTTGATTGTGGCCCCACCCAACTTTACCTGCTCACTTCCTCCTCCTTGGCAAGCCTGTTCACATGGACGTCCAGAGCCAGTGGATAGAGAGGAGGGGACTGACAGCAGAGGTGCTGCTTTTGCAGCACAAACTTTGTTGCAGTTCAGAGAGTATACATTCTGCTCTGCTCCAGAGCAAGAGTTGCAAACCAGGCCCTTGGGGCTGGCCATTTGTTTTTGTAAATAAAGTTTTATTGGAACACAGCCCAGACCCATTTGTGTTTGTATTATCTGTGGCTGCTTTCAGATTCGAAGGCAGAATTGAGTAGTTGACATAGAGACTGGATGGCCCTGAAGCCTAAAGTATTTCCTATATGGCCTTTTAAGTAAAAGTTTTTTTTTTTTTTTGTGGCCGGGCGCGGTGGCTCACGCCTGTAAATCCCAGCACTTTGGTAGGCCAAGGTGGGCAGATCATGAGGGCAGGAGATTGAGACCATCCTGAACACATGGTGAAACCCCGTCTCTACTAAACTACAAAAAATTAGCCGGGCGTGGTGGTGTACACCTGTAGTCGCAGCTACTCGGGAGGCTGAGGTAAGGGAATTGCTTGAAGCTGGGAGCCGAGATCATGCCACTGCACTCCGGCCTGCAAGACTCCGTCTCGAAAAAAAGTTTTTTGACCCTTGCTCCAGAGTAGAGATGGTGGAGGACAGTGGGGGTGCAAGGAACAGGGATTTGTCTGCCTGGCAGTACCAGCCCCAAAAGAAGCCACTCTAGATTTGCAGGTCATTTAATCCTGGCTATTTCACTCTTCTCAGCCTCTCAGCTACAGGCAGAGCTCAGGACAGTATTTTAAAATGTAATTAATTCAAGCACTGCTTGTCAACAATATATGCATCTCTTGTTTTGGGGCAGCAGTGAGTGGTAAAGGCTTTCTGAGGTGATGGTGCTTCCCTGTTTCTCTTGAAAGGGCCCAAGTTATTAAAAACGTATCTTTAATTTTTGGAGTGTATTGAAGCTGTTGTGTGTTGAAGAGGTGGAGCTGGAGGATGTGGGATGGGAGGCAGCCTGGCTTAGTTGTTGGGTGGTTAGGGGGTTGCAGAGAAGCAGAGGAGGGTCTGGGAGGCTGGTTGGCTCCGCAGCTGTTTCACAGACATTTTGTTTAATTCTTAGAGCAATTTTGTAAAATCAGTGTCATCATTCCCCTTTAACCGTTGGAAGACATGAGTCTGAGTTGAAGTTAAAGAGAGGCTTCTGATTCTAAGTCGAGTCTCTCTCTGTTGCCTTCCTCCAGGCAGGAGGGCTGTGATGTATCCTGGCGAGCCTGTGGGCGATCCAGTCTCAGGAGGTGGGAGGCCTGCACTGCAGAGAGCAGAGGTGAATGGGCCTCCCGGGTTGAGCTTGTGATGAGCAAGTAGACTGGCACGGGATGAGGTTAGCAGTGGGGAGAGGTAAGATGCAGTGCGGGGAAATGGGCCTTTCCACCTGAGAAAGGCGAGTGTGTCTGCGTTTGATAATCCTTTGATATTTACGTATCTGTTACTTCCAAGAATCACATTTCACATAGAAAGCCAGGTGACAGTTTTTAAATGGAAAAAAAAAAAAAGGTAGAAATTCCAGAGATCTTGTCTTAGGTATTTACTGCCAGCTACAAACAAACCCCTTCTGAATTTACTTAACAAGGAATTTCATAAAAGTAGCTCTGGCATTCAGCCGCAGCCCTGCCCACATTCCTGTTAGCTGAGGTCACCTGACTCTGCTTGTCGTTTTTGCACATGCAGACGTGTGCATTCTGGAGAGCAGGGAGTGAGTGTAAAGTTTAGGTTGCTTCAGGATGCTGACTCCTCAGGAAGTGTAACTTCGGCACTATCCAGCCTGTGGTGGAATAGCAATAGCGGAGAATGGAAACTCCCTACTGGAGCTGTTTATGGTGACAGCCCAGGATTTGTGCCACACTTGCTTCCTTCATATGCTGGCTTCAGGTTTCTGACAGATGAATGGCACAGCTATGGTGAGTTTTTGTTTTTGTTTTTGAGATGGAGTCTCACTCTGTAGCCCAGGCTGGAGTGCAGCGGCATGATCTCACCTCACTGCAACCTCCGCCTCCTGGGTTCAAGCGATTCTCCTGCCTCAGCCTCCTGAGTAGTTGGGATCAATCACAGGCACGCGCCACCACACCCTGCTAATTTTTGTATTTTTGGTAGAAATGGGGTTTCACCATGTTGGCTAGGCTGGTCTCCAACTCCTCACCTGAGGTGATCTGTCTGCCTCAGCCTCCCAAAGTGCTAGGATTACAGGCGTGAGCCACTGCACCCAGCCATGGTGGGTGTTTTGTAGGGAACAATTCCAAAAGGACTTCTGGTGGCAACCATTGAGCCTCTGGTTGACAGATATTGGTAAAATTTTTCAGAAAACATATCTAAGATAGGATGTGGAGAATAGTACTGTCATCAGTTTATACTTTAATACCACATCTAACAATGTGTATGATAGGGTTGATCATTTCCATGAAGGCATCACAAGCCTTACTGTGTGAAGGGCATCTAAATACATTTTAATATTTTATATCTGTTCTTCACACCTTAGCCCCTGACTCTGGAGAAAATAGTACATTTTCTTTCTTAAAATATGGTACACTTAAAAAAAATCTCAAATGTGGATCTTTTCTTTGAAAGTAAAACTGAACAGGTCCTTCTGCCCACCTCCAGTCCCCAAGATGGAACACGTTATGTCCATTGCCAATAACAGGTCCTTCAGTACTTGTTGAATGAAGAATGCTTGTGTTTCTCCACTGGCCAACCAAGGTGGATCCTGAACGTGGAACCCGGAGTTCTCTAATAACTAAATTAGTGTTTTTAGTAGCTGATTTTGAATCCCTAAGCTGTGACTTCAACTCTGAAAGGCTGGCTAACCCTGGGAGGTTACCTTCACTTCATGAAGTACAGCATTTCTTCCGAAGCGCATGCAGTGCTTTATGTAAATTCTCTCTCCTGGATTTGTGTGACGTAGCAGTGTAGAATGGTGAGACAGATGCCTGGTTTTGGAGTCATAAGACTGGCTTTGCCACCTGGCATCTGTGTGGCCTTAGGCCAGCCAACTTTTCTTTTTTTTTGAGATGCAGTCTCGCTCTGTCGCCAGGCTGGAATGCAGTGGCACAATCTTGGCTCACTGCAACCTCCGCCTCCTGGGTTCAAGTGATTCTCCTGCCTCAGCTTCCCAAGTAGCTGGGACTACAGGTGCTCGCCACCACACCAAGCTAATTTTTATATTTTTAGTAGAGACGGTTTCACCATGTTGGCCAGGATGGTCTCGATCTCTTGACCTCATGATCCACCCGCCTTGGCCTCCAAAAGTGCTGGGATTACAGGCGTGAGCCACCGTGCCCAGCTAGGCCAGCCAGCTTTTCTGAAAGACCTCATGCTCTTACACATTACAAGCGATTGTGAGAACCGAATGAGATAGGGTGCATCTCAGATTCTGAAAAATACTATGCACGTGGAAAGTATTATCTGGTCTCTAAGGCCCATCAACTTGGTCCTGACTCACTTTTATCAGTTTGTAGAACTTAATCTTTTTAAGTTCTCCATTTTTTTATGCTTTCATTTTTTAATGTGCTACCCTCTCTACCTGGGATGTGCTTTTTCTACAGGGCGAGCTCTGCATTTCCCTCCTCTCCTTTTTCTCATCGTGGTTTGTACTTGCCTCTCAGCACCCATCACACTGGATGTAACTACTGGCATGTCTCTCCTGTTTGACTGTAAACTCCTTGCTGGACACATATCTCAGGAGCCCTTACAGCCATTTCAGTGCTGTTGTAAAGTGGATATTTAATAAATATTTGTTGACGGAAGTTTGTTTGTTTGTTTTTGAGACAGAGTCTTGCTCTGTCGCCCAGGCTGGAGTACAGTGGCATGATCTTGGCTCACTGCAAGCTCCCCTGCCGGGTTCATGCCATTCTCTTGCCTCAGCCTCCCGAGTAGCTGGGACTACAGGTGCCCGCCACCACACCTGGCTAATTTTTTGTATTTTCAGTAGAGACGGGGTTTCACCATGTTAGCCAGCATGGTCTTGATCTCCTGACCCCGTGATCCGCCTGCCTCGGCCTCCCAAAGTGCTAGGATTACAGGCGCGGTGAAGGAAGTTTTTAAAAAAGAACAGATCCAGAAGCAAGATTAGGGTATCAAGATTTTACATTACTAATTCTGAATTCGTTATCCTTTGCTTTCAGCTGTATTAAAATTGAAAGCCTTCCATACCTGACATTTTTCTATCTCATTATACAGCTTTCCTATCAGATCTTCTTTCTTTTAGGGTGACTTTGAAGAATCAGAACATCAGGGCTCCAACTCTCAGTAGAGCCAGTAACCAGCTTCCTGACTTAAAAAAAAATCACCTTTGGCCTAATTTTGTCACTTACAAACAGTGGTATTGCAGTACCCTGGTATGATTAGTTATGATATGTTTAACAATAGTTTTAAAATACCAAAGCTTGTGAATCATTTTACTTTCAAAAAAATATGTAAGTTAGAATTGTAATTCTAAAGGCACTGTTATTTGCTTACACATTCTAACATATTTCTAATAAGAAAGTACCTGCTTTCTTAAGAGAAAAAGGGTTAAGTTACCAAAAGCAGCAAGTTCTCCTGCTGGGCTCATACCCTGGATTCATCCATGACGCTACTTCCATTGTAAGGCTTTTAGCATTTCTTGATTTCTCTTGACACTGAGGCACAAAGGCCTGCTGCTTATAAGCATTACTTCATTTTTCCTTGTGAAGGGTACTATACCAACACAGACTTTATATTATGTTTAAAAATCTCAACTGCAAGATACACAGGATGCTGTAGGCCTGATTTCCTGTTTTAGAACCTCCAGCCCTGTGTTGAATGAGGAGGTGCAAATATATAGACCCTTAAGATCAGAACACAGCAGGCATTCAGGTGGAGGGGATGGACTTCATTCATTCCAGCTGTGCAGTGGGACATCTGCGCCCTCCACGTCTTGGCTCATTCCTCGTCTGAGCCACTCAAGAGGGCGGTCTGGTAAGTGTCATCTGAATTCAGCTTCTGAATTCCAATGATTTCTCCCCTTCCGTGTCTCTTCATCCGAGTCAAAAGGCTTTAACAGAGAAAGAATAAGAGCCAATTAGCCAGAGATTCCCTTAATCTATCATTACCCAAGGATGTGAAGGCATCTACTGGTTCTTAAACTATTTTCTTTATATTTCTATCAAATACTGTGATTACATGTCTATAAACTAGACTTCTTAGGAAATATCAGTAGATAAAGGGGTGATGGTGGAAACTACTGAATGTCATAATTGAGGCCAAGGTCTCCTGCCTATCTTGGTTTACTGTTTCACTGGCTGGGCAGCAGAAATAAAAGAAACTGACTTGATCTCCCTTCTCTTTGGTCCGTGTGGAACTCTTTCTGGATGAAATAATGGCAAAAACCACAGTTACTTTTGCACCAACCTAATATTCTGCTTGGGATCTAGAGAAATGACCTAGAAGAAAAGGTAGAGGCAGCCGAACAGCAAATAGAACTGGTAATACCATTTGCTAAAAGTCACCCTTGCACTGAGAGGCTCTGCCATTTATTAGTGGGGTGACCTTGGTCAAGTTACTCAGCTTTTTGAAGCCTTGTTTTCTCCACCTGTAAAAAATAAGTGCATACTTCATAAAGCAATGAACATTAAATGGGATAATAGAGTGTAGCTGCTTTCCACTGGGCCTGGGGCACAGCAAGTGCATAGGAGTCCATAGCTGTTATCTATATGCCTCTAAGGAGCCTTCAGTGAGGGGTGGAGTGCAGTTTGTCTTAACATTCTGCTCTGGTTTATTTTTTGATTGTCACGTCATCTCTGGGAAGCAGGGAGGGCAGGTCTGGAAATACGTTGATGGGTCCAGAATGAACCCTTTACGTGGGGGACTGCCATCCAGTACTGATTCCCATTTCAGTTTTCCCCACCACACCATAGGCTTAAAATCTGTGAGACCTGCATTTGAACCCTGGGTCCCTCAGGTTACTATGACCCAGACAGGTCATTAAACTTTGAAAAGCCTCATTCCCCTTGTTTGCAGATAAGGGTACTGATACCTTCCCTGCGTGAGAGTACCTTGCACAGAATTTGGCATGTAGTCGGCACTCATCAGATGGTGCAAGTTAATCACATCAGTCCTGCTTAGAGTTAGGAGGAAAAACTTCACTAAAGTGTCAGACATACCAGTAAACAAGAGAATAGTTGATGGCCACGATGCTGAGGGCGGCCAGGTAGTGCCAGCAGAAGCACATGGTGATGAACATGAGGTTGGCCTCATCCTTCTGGTCCCATTCGGGTGTCCCAAAAGGTGGGAACAGCACAAACCCAATCTAGGGGATTACACAGAGAAGTTGGTCTTGTGGTTGATGGTCCTGAGAAGTAATCTAGCCGTCCTCCTGTGGCCACCGAAGCGGCCCATATGTTACCACCGCCTCATAGTTCCCACACTTCGTTAGCATAGAAAGGCCTTTTCACATAGAAAAATGGCTCTGGCCGGGTGTGGTGGCTTATGCCTGTAATACCGCACTTTGGGAGGCTGAGGCAGGCGGATTACAAGGTTAGGAGTTCAAGACCAGCCTGACCAACATAGTGAAACCCTGTCTCTACTAAAAACACAAAAAATGAGCTAGGCATGGTGGTGGGCACCCATAATCCTAGCTAACTGGGAGGCTGAGGCAGGAGAATTGCTTGAACCTGGGAGGTGGAGGTTGCAGTGAGCCGAGATCATGACACTGCACACCAGTCCGGGCCACAGTGCGAGACTCTGTCTGGAAAAAAAAAAAAAAAAGCCGGGCACAGTGGCTCATGCCTGTAATCCCAGCACTTTGGGAGGCTGAGGCGGGCGGATCATGAGGTCAGGAGATTGAAACCATCCAGGCTAACACGGTGAAACCCCTTGTCTACTAAAAATACAAAAAATTAGCCAGGCGTGGTGGCAGGCGCCTGTAGTCCCAGCTACTTGGGAGGCTGAGGCAGGAGAATGGCATGAACCTGGGAGGTGGAGCTTTCAGTGCGCCGAGATTGCGCCACTGCACTCCAGCCTGGGTGACAAAGCGAGACGCCGTCTCAAAAAAAAAAAAAAAAAAAAGACTTCAGGTTAATTTTGGTTGTATAGGCTTACTTAAAAACACAACAAGTCCAGGTGCAGTGGCTCACGCCTATAATCCCAGCTCTTTGGGAGGCTGAGGCAGGTGGATCACTCGAGGTCAGGAGTTCGAGACCTGCCTGGCCAACATGGTGAAACCCTGTCTCTAAAAATACAAAAAAAATAGCCAGGTGTGGTGGCGGGCACCTGTAACCTGAGCTACTCAGGAGGCTGAGGCATGAGAAACGCTTGAACCTGGGAGATGGAGGTTGCAGTCAGCCGAGATTGCGCCACTGCACTCTAGCCTGGGTGACGGGGCAAGTCTCTCTCAAAACAAACAACAAAACAGAACTTCAGGGCCCACATTTCCAGTGGACAGTTTAGCAAGCAGAGCCTGTGAAAGGCATCAGCCCATCCTCTGGGGAGGGCAGCTGAACCTCACTGTGCATGCTCTAAATTTTGGATTGCTAATGCATCCTCTGGATGTTAATGGATAAAACTAGGAGTCAAAGGGCGGGCATGGAGGGGAAAGGGTCATCTAAACCCCTTTGCATGGCACGTTAATGCTGCATTTTCAGACCCCATATTCTCGTCAGGGATTTCTCTTGGATGCACTTGGTGGGGCTTCTCCATCCAGACCAGCGCAGGGCCTGGGTGTGGAAAATCACCTGCCAGAACCAGGTTCCCTGAAGAATGATGAGACTGGTTCGGAAAAGTTCCAACACAATGTGGTCCCGGAAGATCACCTCTAGGGAGATACTGACACACCCTCCAAACAGAGCATACAGCAGGAGTGAGTGGATGTGTTGGTCCAGCGGAGGCCGGTTGTGGACGTGGTAGTAGAAGAGGAAACCTGTCACAAACCAGATGGCAGCTGTCAGGGCTACACTTGGCTTTCACCATCACCGAAGTTTCCTCCTACACCTGTCTCAGCTAGGTTCTTCAGCATTTAGGAAGTTAGTTTACGTAACATTACAGGTAGCAAACAGATGCGAGTAAGTGTATTTCATGAGTATGTTAGGAGTATAAAGCAGCAAGGGATTGTATCTTAAAATCTCTATGGAACCCATGGTGGGGTCAGTATAGGATGGGCCGGCTGAAGCATGTTGCTGATTTCTAACAGACTGTGTGTGTGCATTTGAAATTCAGTTTTGCCCTCAACCTTTTTTTGACTCTTGCTGAGGTACAGAAGTGAGGTTGTTAGATGACAAAATGTATTTTCATACCCCCGTCAGTGTGAGTCATACTGGGAGCGCTCCCCTAGCTGCAGGGTGGGTCTCCTGAGACTTGTGATGGAGGCAAGATGGTACCTCCCTGGGTGAAAGGTAGAGTGTGGTTTCGCTTAACCAAAGGGGTGTATCCCCTGCATGGTGGCATTCAGCCAGCTGGGGCATTGTGTGTACACGCATGTGTGTGTGCGCACATACATCCACACCGAGGAGTATGCACGTGCGTGAGCAGGGGCTGCTGGCCGCAGTGGGAAGGCAAGGAGGACTCCTGCAGTGTTAGCCAGGGGCTTTGGGAGCTGCCTGCAAGCCTCAAAGCTTTCATGGGCTACTTTAGGGAATATGTCACCTGGCCCATCCAGAGCAGAGCACTAGGTCCTATTCAGGTTTTGGCAGTCCAGAGATGTGGATTTTCTGGGGAAGATTATTATATTTGCAACATTTCTGATATTTTGTACTCTGATCCTTCATAAATATGGCTTGTCAGGCTCTCCTTCCTCTCCATCCATTCCACAAAATTACCTTCCATGAATACTGCCACAGCCATAACCAGTCTGTCCACCCCCAGGGGAACGTGGCTGACCAGATAGGTGAGCATGTCAACAATTCCTGAGACTGCAAAGAATAGGTACATGGTGCTGTGCTGCCAGTTCATTAACTTTATCCAGTGGTTCTCATGGTAGAGGTGCAGGTGGGGCCCGTCCGGAACAAACTGCTCTGCCAGGATACCTGCAGGGAAATGAGGATGGATGTTTTAGAGGGAAGAGTAGCTCCAAGACAAACAGGAGACAGGAATAACCCAAAGGCATGAGCGAAGCGGAGATGGGGTGAGGTGAGGGTGGCCCGCGGGTCAGCAGAGCTACTTTGCTGCCTCAGGTGCAGCTGCTTCAGTATAAAGTAGGGTGTGTGCTGAGTAACCTGTGTAGACATCTTGCCATTGTTGTTCCTTTTAGGGGTTTGGGGTTGAGGGTAGAACTCTCAACGCAACCACACACAGATCCCCAGGAGGTTTGTCCAGGAGCGGAGATGAGCAAGACATCATCACTTAAGTTGGAGTGTGGCTGATAGAATAATCTCTGGGCTTACCTGCCAAGTGAGCAGTGAAAGAAATCCCAGACAGAAACAATTAGGTTGAAAGCAGAATCCGAGCAGAGACACACTGGTAATGAAGACACCTGTACATGCCAAGGGAGGGAAGCGGCTCCCAGGTGCGTGTCTGCAGGGCTGATTTTGAGTGCGTGTCCTTCCTGGGCACAGAACCAGCTCTGCAAGCCCTGCGCCCCTCCCAGCTGTGTGTTTTAAAACACCGGGTAAACAAGGCAGAGGCCCCATGATGTGGGCCAGAAAATGACGAAACTGTGCCACAGGATAGCTCTTAGTTCTTATCCCTTCTACTTTTATCACCTAATTTGGAAGGCAAAAGATTTGTCTTTATGCCTGGTACCCAAAATGTTCTTGGGGAAGCCTAGAAGAAATCCTCCATGATGACATTTTGGACTCTGTTTCCCAGATACTTGTTTCTCAAGCCAGACCCTTTTTGAATTCCCACACAAAGAGTCAGGAAGTTGTGGAAATGACCCAGGAAAAGTCCCAGTGACACTAGAATGGAAGCCCTGTGACAGCAGCGACTGTGTGGTTCCCCAGTTTATCTCCTATGCCTGGAACAGTGACTTCCTGGCTTGTGGTAGGAGTGCTAGAGAGCTGTTGAATGAGTACCATTTTCACCCAGTCAAGGGGCCAAATATTGTAATTGTCCTAGCTTTATTTAGGCAAGGTTGATGCTGTCCTGATCCTTTAAGCCACAGGTCCCTGTCACTTCTCACGGGAGGCCTCTCTGATGCCTGAATGGTGAGTGGGGAAATTCAGCAGGGTGAGGCCAACAAAGCCCTGTAAAGCTTTGATTCCTCCAAGAGAAGCGATGTTGCTTCACTCTCTCCAAGAAACCATAGGCCACTGATGACAAGTGGTAATTGTCAGTTGCAGATTAAGACCCCTCATTCCCCCCCAGGTGGGGCTGGTCCTGAGGAAGAACACTTGTTACTGTCGTCACTGTTTGTTCCTGGAGGGCCGCAGTGGAGCAGAGTGGATGCAAAGGAAACAGTGGGAGTGGGTGGATCTTGTTGGAATGGGGCAGAGTGAAGGAAAATCCCTCTCCAACAGCCCTCTGCTGCTTTTTCTCTCCCACTGGCTAATTTACTAATCTACATAAACTCTCTCTCTATAAGCGCTTGAGACTTGAGGATGAAGATAAGCCAATGGGTTGGGTGTTAACTACTGTAAGGATCTGGAGGGAGAGACAATTGAAGAAAAAAGGTGATTTTTCTACTTTTTCACAACTAAGGTACGTGAGCCTAATCTATTTTGTTTTTTTTTCTTTTTATTTGTGTCATATCTTTTTCATACAGTGGGTGTTTTGCTCCTACAACTTTCCATACCTGTGTCCTTGTTGATTTGATAGTTTTTCACAGTGTCCCATGATGTGAGAGCTGTCAACCGTTAGTATTATAAAGCTCTGTACACGATGGATGTTATGATAAAATAGTCTAGTGGCCATCGGGAAATTGTTGCCCTATTATCTCTGCCAGTGGAAACATCTATTTCACAGGGCTCAGAAAATGAATTAAAGGTTCTGGGTATGATGAGGAGATTCCCTGGACCAAATGACCCCTGTTCTTACCAATGACGGAAAACAAAGTCCTAATTGCGGCTTCGACGATCTCGAGACGCTGATAGTAATGTAGTGGGCTGTTCTTCCGCGTGTGGTTAAAGTACTTCAGAGGGTACTTCACTGACCAACACAGCCCAATGATCAGGAAGAAACTCCCTGGAAGTGCGTGGCCCTTGAAATTTGCCATCAGGACACCTAAAAAATTAGGGGAAGGCTGTTAGGTGGCTAATGAAGAAGGCAAACAAATGTATATTTTGGCAGGAAACGATACGTGCCTGAGATTGCGAATCATAAGCCACGTTAAGAAGGATCAACACATTCTCATAAAACAAGCCTTTATGTTATGTCACTGAAGTCTCATCTATCAAGTGAGTTACATAACCAACTGGACTCCACTGTCTGTAATGCTTTAAACATGTGGGTAAAATAAGAGGATGAGGGTGGGGAAAGAGGAGGATAGGTAAATATTTATTGATCTCAGATAGAGAAACCTTCCAAGGCATAAACATAAAGGGGGGGAACTAGAAAAGAAAAATGTTCAGCTATATAAGCATCTTTTAATATCAAAACATCAAAAGGTAAACAAATCAGAAACATGCTTGTAGCAGTTGGCTATTACATTAGAGTCTTTACAAATTAATAAGAAAAAGACCATAGGAGAACAGGCAGAAGACATGAATGGATGATTCACAAAACAATACAAACAAATTATAAATCTCCCGGAAATTAGAGATGGACAAACGAAAGCACAACATCATTTTTCACCTAATTGGAAAATAATTTTAAAAAGTTTTGGTGTGGGCCGGGCGCAGTGGCTCATGCCTGTAATCCCAGCACTTTGGGAGGCCGAGGCGGGAGGATCACGAGGTCAGGAGATCGAGACCACGGTGAAACCCCATCTCTACTAAAAATACAAAAAATTAGCCGGGTGCTGGGGCGGGCGCCTGTAATCCCAGCTACTCGGGAGGCTGAGGCAGGAGAATGGCATCAACCCGGGAGGCAGAGCTTGCAGTGAGCCGAGATTGCGCCACTGCACTCCAGCCTGGGCGACAGAGCAAGACTCCGCCCCCCCCCAAAAAAAAAAAAAAAAAAAAAAAAAGTTTTGGTGTGGTGGTCTAGCACAAATGAACCTGGTCAATATGATTCACATTTTGTAAAAATCAGCATAATGATATAAACATCACCTTATTCCAAAAATTTTCAGGCATGATTTGCTTTTATCCCATTTGCAGTAGCATGAAACTATAGGATTTATTCAGAAGTAGATTGATTATTTTCCCCACTGGCCCGGGTGGTTACCTAAAGAATATGTAGGGTGGGAAAAAAATACCAGTTGTTGGTGATTGCTATGGTTTGAATGTGTCCCCTCCAAAATCCAGGTGTTGCCAAGGTGATAGCATTAAGAGAAGGGGACTTTTTTTTTTTTTTTTTGAGGCAGAGTTTCGCTCTGTTGCCCAGGCTGGAGTGCAGTGGCGCGATCTCAGCTCACTACAGCCTCCGCCTCCCAGGTTCAAGCGATTCTCCTGCCTCAGCCTCCCGAGTAGCTGGAATTACAGGCACCCGCCACCACACCTGGCTAATTTTTATATTTTTAGTAGAGACAGGGTTTCACCATGTTGGCCAGGCTTTTCTCAAACTCCTGACCTTAGGTGATCCGCCCACCTCAGCCTCCCAAAGTGCTGGGATTACAGGTGTGAGCCACCACACCCGGCCGAGAAGAGGACTTTTAAGAAGGGACTAGGCCATGAGGGCCCCTCCCTCCTGAACTAGGAGCAGATGCCCTCCCTCATACAGGGGTTGGCTAGAGGGAGCTGGTCCCCTATTTTGTCCTCCTGCATGTGAGGATGCAGCCCTCAGCAGACACCAGATGCTGGTGCCTTGATCTTGGACTTCTCAGCTTTGAGAACAGTGAGAAATAAATTTTTGTTCTTTATAAATTACCCAGTCTGCGTATTCTGTGATATCAGCACAGCAGGGACTAAGACAGAAACTGGTACCAGAGAAGTGTATAACATTTATAACCAGGTGTTATAACAAATATGTAAAAATGTGGGGGTGGCTTTGGAACTGGATAATGAATACAAGCTGGAACAGCTTTGAAGTGAGTGCTGAAAAAAGCCTGGATTGCCATGAACGGAGCACTAAGGATGATTCTGGTGAGGGCTCAGAAGAAGAGGAGAGCTGTAGGTGTGGAATATGAGCGTGGGGAAAGCCTCCTTCTTAGAGATTGCCTAAGTGGTCATTAACAGAATGTTGATAGAGATACCGATGGTGAAGGCAATTCTGATGAGGTCTCAGACAGATATAAAGAACAAGGTATTGGAAACTGGAAGAAAGGTTATCCTTGTTAGAAAGTGGTAAAGAACTTAGCTGAATTATGTCGTGTTCTAGGACTTCATGGAGGGCAGAACTTAAGAATGATGACCTAGGATATTTGGCAGAAGAGATAGAAAGTAGCAAAGTGTTCAGGATGCTGTGTGGCTTCTCTTAACTGCTTATAGAAAAACATGAGAGGCTGGGCGCGGTGGCTCACGCCTGTAATCCCAGCACTTTGGGAGGGCGAGGCAGGCAGATCACCTGAGGTCAGGAGTTCGAGATACGCCTGACAAACATGGTGAAACCCTGTCTCTACTAAACATACAAAAATTAGCCGGTGTGGTGGCTCACGCCTGTAATCCCAGCACTTTGGGAGGGCGAGGCAGGCAGATCACCTGAGGTCAGGAGTTCGAGATACGCCTGACAAACATGATGAAACCCTGTCTCTATTAAACATACAAAAATTAGCCGGGTGTGGTGGCGAGAGCCTGTAATCCCAGCTACTCGGGAGGCTGAGGCAGGAGAATCGCTTGAACCCAGGAGGGGGAGGTTGCAGTAGTGAGCTGAGATCATGCCATTGCACTCCAGCCTGAGTGACAAAAGCAAAACTCCATCTCAAAAAAAAAAAAAAAAAAAAAAAGAGAAAAACTTGAGAAAAGAGAAATTATTTGAAGGCAGAATTTATCATCAAAAGGAAAGCTAAAGGTCAATATTTGAAAAATTCTCAGCCTAGCCATGAAAAAGATAAAAACGTGTGTGTAGGAGAGAAAACCACGGGTATGGCCACATGACTGATAAGGAGATTAGTATGTGTAGAAGGAAGCCAGGTGCTAGTTATCAAGACAATGGGAAAATGACCCCAAAGGCATTTCCGAAAATGACTCCAAAGGCATTTCGGAGAATGACCCCAAAGGCATTTGGGGTTGCCTTGCTCATTATAGGCCCAGAGGGTTACAGCCTTGGGGCAGAACAGTTTCAGGGGAAGGGCCCAGGCGCCTGTGGGGTCTCAGAGATCACTGCCTAGGGCCACCTCAGGTCTCCGCTCCCCACATTTCCAGCAGAGCATTCCTCAGTCACCCTAGCTGTGGCTGAAGCAGGAGCAGGTGCAGGTTGGGCCACTGCTCCAGAGGGCACAAGTTATAAACCTTGGCGACATCCATGTGTTGCTAACTCTGTAGGTATGCATACTGTATGAGCTGTGGGAGCATGGCCACCTCCACCTAGATGGAAAGGATTTCTTTGACCTCAGGGCCCAAGCAGAGATTTGTCACCGGGGTAGGGCCACTGCAGAGAGCCCCCAGTAGGCCAATACTTAGGGAAGCCTTGGAGGTGGTATCACCTGGAGCCTTGGGGGCCCAACACCCACCCCAGTGTGTTCAGAAGGTGAGATGTGGAGTCAGATAATATTATTCTCAAGCCTAAGATCTAATGTTCAGTTTTGGACTCACTTGAGACCTGTTGTTACTCCTTTCTTCCTTCCTGTTTCTCCCTTTTGGACTAGAAACATCTGTCCTGTGCCTGTCACGCCATTGTCTTTGAATCAAAGTACGCAACTCGTTTGAATTCACAGGCTCACAGCTGGAGAGAAATTTGCCTCAGGATGAAATTTATCTCAAAGTGAATTTGAGTCTCTCTCATACCTGATTTAGGTAAGATTTTGGACTTAGATTTTAAAGTTCATGTTGGAATGATTTAAGGCTTTTGAGGGCAATTGTGGTGGAATGAATGTATTTTGTGAGAGGTACGTGAATTTTGGGGGGCCAGGATTGGAATGCTATGGTGTGAATGGGTCCCCTCCAAAATTCAGGTGTTGCCAGTGTGATAGTATTAGATGTGGGGCCTTTAAGAGATGATTAAGCCATAAAGCTTCCTCCCTTGTGGATGGGATTAAGCACCCTTATAAATGGCTGAATGGAGGGAGTTGGTTCCCTTTTTTGCCCTTTCTGCCATGTGAGGCTACAGCCTTCAACAGACACCACATGCCAGTGCCTTGATCTTGGACCTCCACATCTTCAGAACTGCGAGAAATAAATTTGTTCTTTATTAATTGCTCAGTCTGTGGTATTTTGTTATAGCAGCACAAGCAGACTAAGACAGTGATCTAGAAAAGACCACCCCGGAATGTAAAGCATTCCTGGTCTGCACAGCGTATTCCAACCCTGGACACAGGCCCGTCCCTCCAGCACCAGCTACATTGTCAGGGCTGTTTCACGTCTTACACATTGACAGATGAGGGTCACACCCATCATCAAAACCTTTCACAAGCTTTTAAAAAAATGCTTACAGTTTTCAGAAAATCAACTCGTATGAAAGGCTTATAGTGAAAAGCAACAGCCTCATGTTCTATCCCTCCTCACCCCCAGCAAAGCCACTTTCAACCCTTCCAGCTGTTTCCTCCGGTGTTTACCTCCACCATTGTAGTTAATGGGTGGGTGCAAACGTAATGGCAAAAACCACAATTACTTTTGCACCAACCTAATGCTTTGTGTGTGCGGCCATTTGTTAATTCATCGTCAGGCATCACCTACCAACTTCCTGGAGCTCTCTCACAGCCTCTCCCTCTTCCCCACCCTGCTATTTTCATAGCAGTTGCATTATACTCGTTTGTTGAAATCATTAGTTTCAGTATCATGGCTCTGTAAATCCAAAGTCCTTACCAGGGCCAATAAGGCCATATATGATCCTGGGCCATCTCTTTGATTTCTCCCAGCACTCATCCCCTGCCACACTAGATCCCTTCCATTCCCTTAAACAGCTGAGAACACTCCATTCCTGCTTCAGGACATTGCACTGTCTGTGGCTTCTAGAACAGTGTTCCCACAGGGAGCCAACAGTTGTCTCCTTCACTTTACTCAGGTCTCTGTTCAAATGCCACTTTATTGCGTGACTACTGCATGTAAAATAGAGGCCTGCCCCACTTTTCAATCTATGTAGACTTGTAAGTTTTCTGAAAAGTATGAATCACCATCTGATATTGCAGACTGATTTTTTTTAAGCATCTGTCTTCATCCACTAAAATGTGGGCCTCTGGAAAGCAGAGATTTGATCTATTTGCTTATTGTGGTTAGTCCACAGCTTACTGCAGGGCCAGACACAGAGTGAGCACTCAGTAAATACTTGTGGAATGAATGAATGCGGATCCAAGTAGTGTATTATGGGTTATGTTTTCTCTAACACTTTTTTTTTTTTTTTTGAGACAGAGTCTTGCTCTGTCGCCCATGCTGGAGTGCAGTGGCATGATCTCTGCTCACTGCAAGCTCCACCTCCTGCGTTCAAGCGATTCTCCTGCCTCAGCCTCCTGAGTAGCTGAGATGAAGGATGGTGCCACCACGCCTGGCTAATTTTTGTATTTTTAGTAGAGATGGGGTTTCACCATGTTGGCCAGGCTGGTCTTGAACTCTTGACCTCAGGTGATCCACCTGCCTTGACCTCTCAACATGCTGGGATTACAGGCGTGAGCCACCACACCTGGCCTAACACTTTTGTTTTATTCTGGGGTTAATAATTGCCTTGTTTTTTTACTTGTTTATCTTCCCAAATACCAATCACTATGTTTTTCCTCCAAAGAGCTAAAAGATCTGTCAAATGTTGACCAAATTAAATTCTAGACATTTTAACCTCAGATAATTTATTTGTTTTATTCCTAGAGACCTGTTTTGAGAATATTCTCTTCAAAATTGAACTGGCTATCTGTCCTCCTGGGGCATTCTGCACCATCTTACAAATTCCCTTTGCCTTTTTCTTGTTTTCTGCCCACGCTGCCTTTTGCTGCAGCTTCCAGAAGAGCCTTTTCCTTGTTTTGGATCCCCTGTTTCTTGGATGCCATTTATTTTTCTTTCTTGGCTTACTTCCACTAATATAAGTCTAGCATTCCCAAAACTATGCATAGAAGGGAGATTCCTTGAGAATTTGCATGGTTGACAATCTCTGCCTTTTTATTGGGACGGTTTATTTAGTCCATTCATATTAATGTAATTATTGGTGTGGTTATATTTATAGTTGTCATTTTGCTATTTGTTTTCTGTCACTCATGCATTTTTTGTTCCTCTGTGCCTCATTTCCTGCTGTCATTTATGTCTAACAAGTAATTTTAGTATACTATTTTAATTACTTTTTTCATATTTTAACCTATATATATATTTTTCCTACTGCATGCTCTAGTCTAGGAATTATAGTATGCATCTTTAAATTACCATGGTCTATTTTAATAGTAACTTAATTCTGATAAAATATAGTGACTTTGTTCCAATATATAATAGCTCTATTTCCTACCCGTTCCTTCATGCATATATATATATACACACACACACATACACACACACACACTAAATAAGCCATTAATATATATGAATGGACTACATAAGCCACTCCAATAAACAGGCAGAGATGTGAGTGTGTGTGTGTGTGTGTACACATATATGTACCTATCATATTTATGTTTGGGCTTGCTATAAAGTTTTTAAGATTTAAGAATATATAAAGTCTAGGTTATAAACTACCGGTGTGGCAATTATTTCTTGAAGCAATTTTACATTTTTCAAAGCATGAATATATATATATTCTTTGATATTTAATCACATATTTACCATTTCCAGTGTTCTTCATTTCTTTCTGTCCATTTTAATAACTCTAAAACCTCATTTTCTTTCAACATGAAGGAGGTCCTTTAATATTTTTTCAGCTTTATTGTGGTATAATTGACAAATAAAAATTGTATATACTCAGGGTATATAACATGATGATTTGATATATGTATACATTGTGAAATGATTGGTATGATCAAGCTAAGGTTACCCTTTCCTTTCCTTTGTAATGAGAATCCTTAAGATCTACTCTCTTAGCAAATGTCAAGTATAGGGTTTATTATTATTACTATTATTTTTAGAGACAGGGTCTCGCCCTGTCTCTAAAAGGTGGAGTGCAGTGGCATAATCATAGTTCACTGCAACCCTGAACTTCTTGGGCTCAAGTGATCCTCCACCTCAGCCTCCTAAGTAGTTAGGACTACAGGTGTGGGCCACCACGCCTGGCCAATTTAAAAAATTTTTTGTAGAGACAAGGTCTCGCTATGTTGCCCAGGCTGGTCTTGAATTTTTGGGCTCAGGCTATTCTCTCGCCTCAACCTCCCAAGGTGCTGTGATTACAGACATAAGCCACTGTGCCTGGCCAGTATATTATTATTAATGATAGTCCCCCTCCTGTACATTAGGTCTCCAAAATTTACTCATAACTGCAAGTTTGTACCCTTTGACCAACATCTCCCCATTTCCCCCACTGCTCCAGCCCCTGGTAACAGGCATTCTATTCTGTTTATATCCAGTTTGATTATTTTAGATTCCACATATAAGTGAGATCACACAGCATTTGTCTTTCTGTGTCTGGCTTATTTCACTTAGTATAAGGTCTTCAAGGTTCATCCATGTTGTTGCAAATAGCAGGATTTCCTTCTTTTTTAAGGCTGAATAATATCCCATTTTATATATATATATACCACAAATTTTTTTGTCCATTCATCAATCAATGAACACTTAGATTGTTTCCATATCTTGGCTATTGCGAACAAAGCTGCAATGACCACGGGAGGGCAGATATCTTTTCAAGATAGGGAGTTTATTTCCTTTCGATATATACACAGAAGTGAAATTGCTGGATCGTAGGGTAGCTCTATTTTTAATTTTTTGAGAAACCTCCACACTGTTTTCCATAATAGATGTACCAATTCACATTCCCACCAACAGTATGTAAAGGTTCCCTTTTTCCACATCTACACCAATCTTGTTTTGATTTTTTGGCAATAGCCATCCCAACAGGTATAAGGTAATATCTTATTGTGACTTTGATGTACATTTCCCTGATGATTAGTGATGTTGAGCATCTTTTCATAAACCAGTTGGCCATTGTATGTCTTCTTTAGAGAAATGTCTATGCAGGTCCTTTGCCCACTTTTTTTTTTTCTCAAAGCAGAAATTTTATTGCCTCTATTCTTTGACTACAATGCTATAACAACAGAAATATTTTCTTTTACAGAAATCTCAATCACCTTAAAAATTTTTTAAGTCACTAAATAACTTTGGGTCAAAGAAGAAATCAAAACTGCAGATAAATAAAAGCAAACTTCAATTGGCATTGTATACAGTAGAACATATGAAATAGATTATAGTAAAGAATTATTAAAACACAAAGAATCCAGGATGTGGAAAGCTGGGATGAGTATTACTCACGCCCTAACAGCAACGATAGCAGATAAACTACAAAATCATAACTTTTCCTAAACTCATTTGAGAACTGAGATCATAGGGCAATCAACAAGGCTAAAATGGGCTGGGCACAGTGGCTTATGCCTGTAATCCCAGCACTTTGGGAGGCCGAGGCAGGCAGATCACCTGAGGTGAGGAATTCAAGACCAGCCTGGCCAACATGGCAAAACTCTGTCTCTACCAAAAATATAAAAAATTAGCCAGGCGTGGTGGCGCAGGCCTGTAGTCCCAGCCACTCGGGAGGCTGAGGCAGAAGAATCGCTTGAACCTGAGAGGTGGAGGTTACAGTGAGCCGAGATTGCGCCACTGCACTCAGCCTGTTTCCTACTTTTTAATAGGGTATTTGTTTTTTACTATTGAGTAGTAAGAGTTTCTTGTATATTTTGGATATTAGCTCATCGCATATATGCTTTGCAAATATTTTCTCCCCATCTATGGGTATCTTTACTCTCTTCATGGTTTTCTTTGCTATGCAAAAGCTTTTTAGTTTGATGCAATCCTACTCCTTTACTTTTGCTTTTGTTGCCTGTGCTTTTGTTGTCATATCAAAAAAGAAATCAATGCTAGCACCAATGTCATGTACCTTTCCCTGCATGTTTTCTTCTAGGAGTTTTACCATTTTAGGTCTTACATTTAAATCTTTCATCCACTTTTAGTTGATTTTTGTATATAGTGGAAGATGAAGATCCAATTTCTTTAATTTTTTTTTGCATGTGGATATCCAGTTTTTCCAGTACCATTTATTGAAGATACTCTTCTTTCCTTATTCTTGTTCTTGACACCTTTTAGAAGATTAGTTAACCTTATATGAGTGGGTTTATTTCTGTGCTTTCAATTCTGTTCCATTACTCTATGTGTGTTTTTATGCCAGCACTATATTGTTTTGATTGCTATAGCTTTATAATATAATTTGAACACAGGAAGTGTGATGCTTCTGGCTTTGTCCTTCCTGTGTGGTTCTCTTTGTGTTTTTTAAAATTCAGTGTTGGTTGAGCTTTTTTAAAAAAATCTGCAATTCAATATTTTTCATCAAACCTGGGAAGCTTTCAGTTATTACTTCTTTATTTTTTTCTCTCTCCCTTTTTGGGGCCCCCATTACATGTATGTGGGGACATTTAGCATCATCCCATGTGTGTCTGAAGGTCTGTTCATTTGTCTTCATTTTTCTCTCTGTTTTTCGAATTGGATCATTTCTATTGGTCTATTTTCATGTTCACTGGTTCTTCCACTATCTCAAAATCTGCTATTGAGCCCATCTAGTGAATTCGAAATTGTACCTTCCAACTCCAGAATTTCCATTTAATTCTTTTTATAATTTGTATTTCTCTATTTAGATTCCCTATTTGTCGAGTCATTTAAATCATATTTTCTTTTAATTCCTTGAACAGTTTTCTTTAATTCTCTGAGGCCGGGCATAGTGGCTCATGCCTGTAATCCCAGCACTCTGGGAGGCCGAGGCGGGCGGATCACTTGAGGTCAGGAGTTCAAGACTAGCCTGGCAAACATGGTGAAACCCCGTCTCTACTAAAAATACAAAATTTAGCGGGGCGTGGTAGTGGACACCTGTAATCTCAGCAACTTGGGAGGCTGAGGCAGGAGAATCACTTGAACCCAGGAGGCAGAAGTTGCAGTGAGCTGAGATCGCGTCACTGCACTCCAGCCTGGGCGACAGAGTGAGACTCTATCTCCAAAAAAAAAAAAAAACAAAAAATTTCAAGCCCATTACACTTCCAGCCCCTCTGTGTGAGGGTTGGAGAAGGCCAGTTTTCAAGTCTCCCTTGTCTTTCACTTTTTCCTGGGCTCTCTCAAGTCTTCTCCATGTATGCATAGTTTTTTCAGTCAGCCAGGGATGCGTGAAGAGCTCACTTCAATACTTCTCTGATTCTCATTTCCAGAATCTCCCTATTAAATTCCTGGTTGGCCTGCTGCTTGCCCCAAGTGGGGCTGCAGCCTCAAGCTAGCAAAGCTGTGGATTTGCCCTGCTCATTTCCAAGTGTTCATTCCCATGTTAAGCCAGCAAAGCCAAGGATTTTCAACCCCCCAGCCACTGCTCTGAATTGAATCTGTTTGTGTGGCAGTTTTCATGGCCAGCCCCATCTTACTTAAAAGTCACTGGCTGAGCTGGGGGGTGATGGGAGCAGTCACAGGCAAAAAAAGCCACAATCTCCTACTTGCCTGAAGATCTAGTAGTTTTTCAAGAATAAATGCTGCTCAATTTTTTGCCTGCATTTTGTCAATTTCCAGTTCCCTGAAATGGTTGGTTTTGATAAACAATTTTGTCTAGTTTTATATATTTTTTGGTTGGTTGTTGCTTTTTTTTTTTAACAGAAAGAAATTGCCTGCCTCTTTGTGCTGCCGTAACTGGAAGGCCTTCTCCTTGTTGTTATTATTTTTTGAGATGGAGTTTCGCTCTTGTTGCCCAGGCTGGAGTGCAATGGTGCAATCTTGGCTCACTGCAACCTCTGCCTTCAAGCAATTCTCCTCCCTCAGTCTCCCAAGTAGCTGGGATTACAGGCGTGCACCACCACGCCCAGCTAATTATTTTGTATTTTTAGTAGAGACAGGGTTTCACCATGTTGGTCAGGCTGATCTCGAACCCTGACCTCAAGTGATCCACCTGCCTCAGCCTCCCAAAGTGCTGGGATTACAGGTGTGAGCCACTGTGCCCAGCCCACTTTCTTTTTAAACCCTCCTTTGAACATAAAAAATTTACATTTTTGTTTAATGTTTAACACAGGTGCCTTTCAATATCAAGCTTGTTATACTTCATTTTCCTAGGCAAAGGTGCAGAAAAACCAGCTTTGCAAATGTAGGTCAAAACTGCACAGTGACTAACCGGCTTCCCTCCTCCCTGCCCTTCCTCATTTTTCTCAAAAGCAGTACCTGAATAAAGGCAGAGTCCTTGTCTGCCTCTATGTACTTGATACCGGCTTGTCAAGACCCACCCTTCCCTTTTACCTCGTCTAAAATTCACACCAGTGGACAGCAGGGCCTGCAGCATGTCTGTAAAAATTTATTTAAACTTATGTATGATTCATAGAAGACTGAGTACTTTGATTTGATAGGGATGGGCTATATTTCTTCCATTAACAAATTAATGGATTAGTTCCTTAGATTAGCTACATTATAGAACACGTGGAGGAGATGGAGGATGAGTCAGTTTTAGTTACAGGAGGAACAAGGTAATAAATAACTTCAAGTAGAACAGTAAAAATTTGGACTTCTCAATAATTTGGATAACCCATTTTCCAAATATAGGCTAAGCACCTGGTGTGGTTTAGCATTAAAAACATTTAAATAAAATAAATGTTAAATAAAAAAATACTTAAGGAATGTGTTTCCTAATATACACAACTGGTGTGGGCAATATACAATAAAACCTTTCAATCTAAGGGCAAACTTACAAATAGGAAAACAAATATCAGATAGTGCTTTTAGGTCAGGTGCAGTGGCTCACACCTGTAATCCCAGCACTTTGGAAGGCTGAGGCGGGAAGATTGCTTGAGCCCAGGTGTTCAAGATCAGCCTGGGCAACATAGTGAGACCCCTGTCTCTACTAAAAATAAATTAGCTGGGCATGGAAGGGCACGCCTGTAGTCCAAGCTACTCAGGAGGCTGGGATGGGAGGATTGCTTGAGCCTGAGGTTGAGGCTACAGTGAGCTGTGATTGCACCGCTGACACTCCGTGTCACTCCACCGCTGGATGACAGAGTGAGATCCTGTCTCCAAAGGAAAAAAATAAGTGCTTTCACAAAGGCAAAGTCCCCAACTTTCTTATTTCAATATATTTCCTCTTTTTTTTAATTTCACATGAGATAGGATGGGAGTGTGAGGGGAGGATTGAATGTTTTGGACAAGTAGTAACTTTGCCTTTCACTTTCTGCTGGGCTGTCTCAGGTCTTCCCCATAGATGCATAGCTTTTTCAGTCGGCCAGGGATGTGTGAAGACCTCATCTCAACACTTCCATGACTCTCATTTCCAGAATCTCCCTATTAAATCCCTGGCTATCTGCTGCTATGGCCTAGTATTAAAAATAGCAACCAAGCTGGCAACCAAGAAGACTGGAGGTTTGGGCAACTGTTCCTTTTTATTTCATATCTAGGGAGATCATTGGATCCTTCCCTCCCTCCCTCTCTCCTTCCTTCTCTCTCTCTCTCATTTGAGATAAGTGAAATAGAAGATAAGGTAGAAGGAGTCAGAAAGAGAAAATGGAGGCAAGAGTAAGGGAGAATGAGGAGCAAGGAAACCAGAGGGAAACAGAGGCACAGAAGAGAGAGGAAATGGTGCCAAGGAAAGGAGAAATTATGGTTGATGCCATTTGGCTGTAGTTAAAAGTAAAACTTGATATGGTGCTTTAAAAAAATATAGCAGGAATTTTCCCTTATTTTAGAGGGGGAAAGCAGGAATGATGAAGGAAGAGATGTCCAGATGAATGGAAGAATCAGAAAAAGGGGGAAAGTGAATTTTGTTTTTCTCCTCAAGTGCCTAGGCTTGGCAGCCAGCACTCTCTAACATTATGTTGCTCCCACAGGTGGAGAGTTAAAGCAAATGTCTCCCAGTTTGTGGTGGCAGACACAAAATCTATAGATCCCCAAATATCCCAGAGACCTGGGGCCTCTACGCAGTTCCAATCACGTGTTTGACTGAATAAATTATATTTTATCTTTACTATAAGATATTATATAACCATTAAACAGAATGAATTGGAGGTATGCCAGCTGTCCTAGAAGGTTTTTCATAAGATGTTGGCTGAGACAAGCAAGAAGAGTGACAAGAGTGAAACTCTGTCTCGCAAAAAAATTAAAATAAAATAAAATTAGTATCATTAAAATTCTTTGTATCATTAAAATTCAGGCAACTCAGGCTCTGTCACAGTACAAGGTTAAGCCATTAGGTCATTCTCGAGTCCAATGGCTCACAACGGGGACTGGTGGTGGCGCTCTGGCTTCTCTGGGTGGAGACCAGGGACACTGCTGAACATCCTCCAAAGCACAGGACGGCCCCACAACCAAGACTCTTGTCGCCCGGAGTATCAGCAATGTCGAGGCTGTGAGATCCTGCTCTCACCCAGGCCTGCTTCCCAAAGCCCTTTAAGTCCTGAAGGGAGAAGACAGCAGGCTGCCTTCTTTCTGTTATTTAAATCCCACTTAACTCCCTCTTAGAGCATGTTCTTCTCCCTTTAAGACTAGCCTGGGGGCTGCATGCGGTGGCTCACGCCTGTAATCCCAGCACTTTGGGAGGCTGAGGTGGGCGGATCACCTGAGGTCAGGAATTCGAGACCAGGCTGGCCAACATGGTGAAACCCCATCTCTACTAAAAATGCAAAAATTAGCTGGGCATGGTGGCGGGCACCTGTAGTCCCAGCTAATCAGGAGGCTGAGGCATGAGAATAGCTTGAACCCAGGAGGCAGAGGTTACAGTGAGCTGAGATTGAGCCACTGCACTCTAGCCTGGGTGATAAAGCAAGACTTAGTCCCCTCTCAAAAAAAAGAAACGAGCCTGGGTAACATGGTGAAACTCTATTTCTACAAAAAAAAAAAAAAAAAAGAAAAAAAATTAGCTGGGTGTGGTGGTGCGTGCCTGTAGTCCCAGCTACTCGGGAGGTTGAGGCTGCAGTGAGCCATGATTATGTCACTGCACTCCAGCCTGGGCAACAGAAGAGACCCTGTCTCAAAAAATAAATAAATAAATAAATAAAAGCCCAGCGCAGTGGCTCATGCCTGCAATATCAGCACTTTGGGAGGCTGAGAAGGTCGGATTGCCTGAGCTCAAGAGTTCAAGACCAGCCTGGCTAACATAGTGAAACCCTGTCTCTTACTAAAAATACAAAAATTAGCCAGGCATGGTAGTGGGCACCTGTAATCCCAGCTACTCAGGAGGCTGAGGCAGGAGAATCTCTTGAACCCGGGAGGCAGAGATTGCAGTGAGCTGAGATCGCGCCACTGCACTCCAGCCTGGGAGACAGAGCAAGACTCTGTCTCAAAACAAAAAAAGAAAAAAAAAAGAAAAGAAAAAGAAAGAAACCCCTCACTCTCACTAGTCTTCTCCTTCCCCAGCCCTATCTACATGTGGTAGCGACCAGCCCTGGCTGGTCTTAAAGGCAGAAGAGCATGCTCTAAGAGGGAGTAAGTGGGATTTCAATAACAAAGAAAGAAGGCAGCCTGTTCTCTTCTACCTTCAGGACTAAAGGGCTTTGGGAAGCAGGCCTGGGCGAGAGCAGGATCTCACAGCCTCGGCATTGCTGATACTCTGGGCCACAGGGGGTCTTGGTTGTGGGGCTGTCCTGCACATTGCGGGGTGTCCAGCAGGCAGCCACCAGTCGATTTTATATTTCTACATGTTTGCCTTTCAATTCATAAATTGAATTATATAATATGTGGCCTTTTGTGACTGGCCCTTTCTGTTGGCACAGTGTTTCCCAGGTTTCTCCATGTTGTAAGCATGAATCACCACTGAGTCCTTTTGATGGCTGAATGGTATTTCATTGTGTGGGTAGACCACTTATACTGGTTGCTAGGGCTGGTAACACAGTACCACACACTGGGCAGATTAAACAATCATTTATATTCTCAGTTCTGGAGGCCTCTCTCCTTGGCTTGGTGATGGCCATCTTCTCTCAGTGTCCTCACATGGTCGTCCTGTTGTGTGTGTCTGTGTTCTTATAAAGACATTACTCATACTGCATTTGGGCCCCACCCTAATGATCTCATTTTAATTTAATTACTTCTTTAAAGATCTGATCTTGAAAGAGTCACATCCTGAGGTACTGGGAGATAAGACTTCAACATTTGAATTTGGAGAGAGCACACTCAGCCCATAACACCTGGTCCTCTGCTCCCTGAAAATCCATGTCCTTCTCATATGCAAAATACACTCATGTCCATCCCAACAGTGCCAAAAGTCTTAACCCAGACCAGCATCAACTGTAAGTCCAAAATCTCATGTAAGTATTGTCTAAAGCAGGTATGGGTGAGACTTGAGGTATGGTTCATGCTGAGGTAAAATTCTTCTCCAGCTGTGAACCTTTACGACCAGACAAGAAATTATCTGCTTCCCAAACAGGACAGGCAGAGCATAGACATTTCTAGTTTAAAAGCGGGACATTGGAAAGAAGAAAGTGGTCATGGATCTCCTGTCCTGGAACCTGGTAGGGCAAATTCCATTCAATTTTGTTTTTTTTTTTTTTTTGAGACGGAGTTTCACCCTTGTTGCCCAGGCTGGAGTGCAATGGTGCAATCTTGGCTCACTCCAACCTCTGCCTCCTGGGTTCAAGTGATTCTCCTGCCTCAGCCTCCCAAGTAGCTGGGATTACAGGCATAAGCCACCATGCAAGGCTATTTTTTGTATTTTTAGTAGAGACGGGATTTCATCATGTTGCCCAGGCTGGTCTCCAACTCCTGATCTCAGGTCATCCACCTGCCTCAACTTCCCAAAGTGTTGGGATTACAGGCATGAGCCACCGTGCCCAGCCCAATTCCAAGGGTTGAGAATAATCCTCTTTGGCTCAGTGTTCTGTTGTCTGTGTCCACAGGGTGGCCCTGCCTTCCGGGGCCATCACCCTGATTCCTCTACCGTAAATGGTGGCCCCACCCCTTGGTCCTGGGCTGGGGCATCCTGGCCTGCTGAAACCAAGGAAATGGCACCAGTCCTGCCCCTGGATCTGTGTGCCCTGGGCCCAAGGTGGCAGTAGCAGCCTGGCAGATCGCTGAACTGGCTTCAGGGTCATTCTTCCCTTTCCTTTAAGGATAACTCATGATCACAGCTATATCGCTCTACTGGCTGGTCCTGCAGAATTCCAGAAGTCTGACAATCTTCCTTCATTTCTTCCTATTTCTGTCTCCTTTGATCCAAACTGGCAATGTCTGCTGGTATAAATTCTCAAAAACCTTGTTGGCCTCCTGTGCAATCCATACGGGGCAAGGCCATTTGACAAGAGGGCCCTCCACAGATGTTCCTGGGCAAACCACATCTCTGTTCCCGACTTGCTGAGTTGGTTGACTGTATCCATGCATCACATTGGCCATCTTTTCAGATGGGGGTTCAGCCACACCCTTGGTCTTTTCTCCAGAATGTGGTTTCTCATTTTTTTGTAGAATGGATAGACTGAGAATTTTCCAAATCTTCAAGTTTTGGTTCTTTTTTTTCTTAAAAATTCCTTTTTTAGCTTATCTCTCTCCTCTCATATTTTACTATGAGCAGCAAGAAGAAATCAGGCCACCTTCAGTACTTTGCTTAGAAATCTCCTCAGCTAAATATCCAAGTTCATCATTTATAAGTTCTGCTTTCCACGAAACATGAGAATCCAATTCAACAAATTTCTTTGCCACTTTATAACAAGGTCCATCTTTCTTTTAGTTTCTAATACCATGTTCCTCATTTCTGTCCAAGATCTCACCAGAAGTACCTTTAACATTCATATTTCAACCAACATGCCGTTCCTGATGATACATGTATTCTCTAAGATGATAGATGCTTTCTCTCTTTTTTTTTTTTTTTTGTGGAGATGGAATCTCTGTGTCACCCAGGCTGGAGTGCAGTGGCATGATCTTGGCTCACTGCAACCTCTGCCTCCCGGGCTAAAGCAATTATCCTGCCTCAGCTCCCCGAGTAGCCGGGACTACAGGTGCATGCCACCACACCTGGCTAATTTTTGTATTTTTAGTATAGATGGGGTTTCACCATGTTGGCCAGGCTGGTCTCAAACTCCTGACCTCAGATGATCCACCTGTCTTGGCCTCCCAAAGTGCTGGGATTACAAGCGGGAGCCACGGTGCCCGGCTGATAGATGCTTTCTCTACAGCTCTGTTCTTTTCTTTCTCAGTCCTCACTGGAATCACCTTCGATATCCACATTTCTGTTGTTGTTTTTTTCCTTTGAGACTGAGTCTCGCTCTATTGCCCAGGCTGGAATGCGGTGGTGCTATCTCAGCTCACTGCAGCCTCTGCCTCTCAGGTTCAAGCAATTCTTCTGCCTCAGCCTCCCGAATAGCTGGGATTACAGGCACACGCCACCACGCCCAGCTAATTTTTGTATTTTTAGTAGAGACGGTGTTTCACCATGTTGGCCAGGCTGGTCTCGAACTCCTGACCTCAAGTGATCCACCTGCCTCAGCCTCCCAGAGTGCTGGGATTACAGGTGTGAGCCACTGCACCCGGCTAATGTCCACATTTCTATCAACAGTCTCTTTAAGGCAATTTAGGCCTTTTCCAACATGCACCTCCAAACTCTTCCAGCCCTTACTCACTGTTTAGTACCAAAGCCATGTCTGCTCACCAGCACGCTATTTCTTGGTACCCAAATCTGTACTGGTTGCCAGGGCTGCTGTAACAAAGGCCCACAGACTGGGGGACTTAAACCACAGCCGTTTATCTTTTAACAGTTCTGGAAGCTAGAAGTCTGAGACCAATGCGTTGGCAGAATGGGTTTCTTCTGAGGCCTCTCTCCTGGGCTTGCAGATGACCGCCTTTGCCCTGTGTCTTCAGATGGTCTTCTTTCTGTGTGTGTCTGTGTCTAAAGTTCCTTTTTTATTTCAGACAGAGGTTCGCTCTTGTTGCCCAGGCTGGAGTGCTGTGGCACAATCTCGGCTCACTGCAACCTCCGCCTCCTGGGTTCAAGTGATTCTCCTGCCTCAGCCTCCTGAGTAGCTGGGATTACAGGTGTCCGCCACCATGCCCGGCTAATTTTTTGTATTTTTAGTAGAAACGGGGTTTCACCGTGTTAGCTAGGATGGTCTTGATATCCTGACCTCGTGATCCACCCGCCTTGGCCTCCCAAAGTGCTGGGATTACAGGCCTGAGCCACCGCGCCCGGATCCTTTTTTTTTTTGAGACGGAATCTAGCTCTGTCGCCCAGGCTGGAGTGCAATGGCGTGGTCTCGGCTCACTGCAAGCTCCGCCTCCCGGGTTCAAGCGATTCTCCTGCCTCAGCCTCCCGAGTAGCTGGGATTACACTCGCCCGCCGGTATGCCTGGCTAATTTTTATATTTATAGTAGAGATGGGGTTTCACCATACTGGCCAGGCTGATCTCAAACTGGTGACCTCGTGATCTGCCTGCCTCGGCCTCCCAAAGTGATGGGATTACAGGCATGGGCCACCATGCCTGGCCACTTCATTCCTTTTTATGGCCAAATAATATTCCATTGTATGGATGTGTCACATTTTGTTTATTCACTTGTTAGTAGATGGACGTTTGAATTGTTATGAATAATGATGCTGTGAAGAATTGCGTGTTTTTGTGTGTACAGATGTTTTCATTTCTCTTGGATATGCAGTAGTCTTCCCTTATCCATGGATTTGCTTTCTGCAGTTTCAGTTACCTGCAGTCAACTGTGGTCCCAAACCATTAAATCGAAACTTCAAGAAACAAATAATTTAGAAATTTTAAATGGTACACCATTCTGAGTAGCACAAGGAAATTTCATGCCATCCCACCCTGGATATGAATCATCGCTTTCTCCAGCATAACCATTAGTCACTTAGTAAGCTGTCTAGATTATCAGGTTGACTGTCATGGTATCATAGTGCTTGTGTTCACATAACCCTTATTTTATCCAATGGCTCCAAAATGAAAAAGTAGTGATGCTGGCAGTTCGAATATGCCAAAGAGAAGTTGTCAAGTGTTTTGTTTAAGTGGAAACATGAAAGTTCTTAATAAGGAAAGAAAAAAATAGTATGCTGAGATTGCTAAGATCTACAGTAAAAATGAATCTTCATCCATGAAATTGTGAGCAATATATTGTTGTAATTGTTCTCGCACACCTATAGTTCTAATATAGTCCTACTATTATTGTTAATCTCTTACTATACCTAATTTATATAAGCTTTATCATAGGTATATACATCTAGGAAAAAACACAGTGTATATAAGGTTTGGAACTAACTATCCATGGTTTTAGCATCCACTGGGGGTCTTGGAACATATCCCCTGCAGATAAAGGGTGATGACTGTATACCTAGGAGTGGAATACTTGGTCAGATGGTAATCTGTGTTTAACATTTTGAGAAACTGTCAGACTTTTCAAAAGTGGCTAGACCCTTTCACCATCCCACCAGCAATGTATTAGAGTTCCAATTTCTTCACATCTTTGCCAACACTTGTTACGTCTTTTTTCATTTAGCCATTCTAGTGGGTATGAAGTGGTATTTTGTTGTTTTGTTTCCCTAATGATTAGTGATGTTGAGCATCTTTTCATGTGCTTATTGGGCACATGGAGAAATGCCTACTCAAATACATTGCCCATTTTAATTGGATTACTTGTCTATTATTGAGTTGTAATAGTTCTTTATTCTAGATACAGGTTTCTTATCAGATACATTATTTGCAAATATTTTCTCCTGTTCCATGAGTTGTCTTTTCTTGATGCTGTCCTTGAAGCACAGAAGCTTGTAATTTTGATGAAGTCCAATTTATCTGTTTTTTTCTTTTGTTTGTGCTTTTGATGTTATATCCAAGAAACCACTGCTTAACCAAAGGTCAGAAAACTCACTTCTGTGTTTTCTTCTAAGAATTGTATAGTTTTAGCTCTTATATTTATGTGTCTGATCTATTTATTTATTTATTTTTTGAGACTGAATTTTGCTCTTGTCTCCCAGGCTGGAGTGCAACAGCATGATCTTGGCTCACTGCAACCTTCACCTCCCAGGTTCAAGCAGTTCTCCCGCCTCAGCCTCCTGAGTAGCTGGGATTACAGGCATGTGCCACCACACCTGGCTAATTTTGTATTTTTAATAGAGACAAGGTTTCACCATGTTGCCAGGCTGGTCTAGAACTGCTAACCTCAGGTGATTCAGCCTTGGCTTCCCAAAGTGCTGGGATTACAGGTGTGAACCACTGCACCTGACCTCTGATCTATTTTGACTTAACTTTTGTATATGGTGTGAGGTAGGGATCCAACTTTATTCTTTCACATGTGACTATCCAAGTGTCCCAGCCATTTGTTAATAAGACTATTCTTTTTCCCTATTGAATTGTCTTGGCATCTTGTCTATCCTTCTACTCTTAAAAGTAGATTTCATCAACTCTTTACAGAAGGACCTTGCCTATAACCAGCTTAAACTGTGAGTCAGAAGACTGATTAATTAAACTATTATGATTCATATAAAAATACTTTACTAGAATATACAGAGAACACTCATAACAATGAAAACAAAGGGAGGATTCCTATTCAGCCTGGAGGAAATAGGAGAAAGATTATAGAGGGTAGTGTCATGAAAGCTTCCTGGAAAAACAGGCATTAGTCAGGTAGTGTGGGCAGAGTTCTAGTCAGAGCAAATAACACATGCAAAGGCTGAGAGGCAGTTGCAGCCAATCATCCATATGGTGGGAGTGAACTAGATAATGTCACTTACTCTCTTTACCCTATATCATTTCCACCTTCTTTAACAAGCAAAACCACATGTAATTCTCTTGCATGGATAGAATGCATTAAATCTTAAAATTTTGTCAGACTGGGACTGACCAAAAGAATATACTTAAAAGTAAAATCAAACAGACATTATGGTCCTATGTGCCCAAGAGTCTCAGGGAAAGGATAGAAACCACCTCACACATGGGCCTGAGGAAGGCTGAGTTAGAAAAGACTTAAGTCAACTGTTATCTTAGTTTCAGTACATTCTATTTCCTACATCTTCCTAAAGGAAACTGAATTCCTAAATTTTCCTTTAAGGAGGAATATAGTCACATAATAGAACATGAACTATGTAGTGTCAGACCTAAGTTCAGTCCTGGTTTTGCCACTTTTACTGGTAAGACCTTGGACAAGTTCTCTAATGTCTCTGAATCTCAATACTCCTCCTAAAACGGGGACATTAATACCACCTTGGAGGGATCCTGTGAGGCTTACCTGAAAATGTCTAGCAGCTGACTAGAATACATGTTTAATAAGTGTTAGCTTCCTCTCTAGTCTGGTGCTTGTACACTATTTGCGCAATAATAGGGGAGAGACTTGGGCTTCTCTCCTAGAATAATATATTTTGACCTAAAGTTTGTTCTTTGCTTTTGAGTAGCTGACCCTAAATGGGCAGAATTACTGTTTAACATCACATAATCCTAGAGCAGGCAGTGGCTGAGCATAACTTGTTAATGGGAATGAGACGTGTGTTTGGTCAGTAAGGAAGTAGGTTATAGGGTGATCATAGAATATTTATTTTCATTGTTTTTATACGTTCTGAATCTGTCCTTGCCGGCAGGAACTCTCAGGTGGCTTCTGGTCTGGGTTTGCTTTGGAATACAGCCAAACCTACCTGACTCAGCTTTTTGTAACTTTGCAAATAACAAGGTTAATACCTCTTTGCGTTCTATGAGCTGCTTAGTAACAGAATGCAGGGGAAGCAGAGGGATCCGTGTTGAAAGTCCTCCATTGCTTACAGGTGGTGTTACTGTGGCCGCAGTCCTGAACTTCAGTTAAGTCACATCCCTGCTTTACAGTGGGCTCAGGGGCCTGAGGAGGTCCAGAGTCTATCCTCGTCTTTAGAATTTGACAGCTACTGCCATCATTGTTATTTCCTGTGTGGGAGGTTCTTGGGAACAGCATGGTCAGAAGGAGTAAGACCAGAAAGGGTCTGAAGCTTGTTCTGGCATGATTTCACCATGATATGGAATACAATTACTATGAAAAAGAATTCTGTTACCTCCCAGCTTGTTTTGGTTCCTGAGCAGAAGATAGTCTCAGCCCTGCTGTCTCTCTCTTTCTAAAATTTTCCATATGAGCCAATTAAATACAGGATTCTTCTGGGTGCTAAGGAAATAATATAATGGATAATGATAAAATGAATAGTTTTATCTGCAAGGAGTTTATAATCTAGTAGACAGCTGTATACAGTCAGGTGCCGCATAATGACATTTTGGTTAATGACAGACGGCATGTATGATGGTGGCCCCATAAGATTATAATACTTTTTTTCTTCTTTTTTTTGAGACAAGGTCTCACTCTGTCGCCCAGGCTGGAGTGCGGTGGCACGATCTCAACTCACTGCAACCTCCGCCCCCAGGGTTCAAGTGATCCTCCTGCCTCAGCTTCCTGAGTAGCTGGGACCACAGGTGTGCACCACCATGCTCGGCTAATTATTTTATTTTATTTTTGAGGCAGTTTCGCTCTTGTTGCCCAGGCTAGAGTGCAATGGCGTGATCTCAGCCCATGGCAACCTCTGCCTCCCGGGTTCAAGCTGTTCTCCTGTCTCAGCCTCCCGAGTAGCTGGGATTACAGGCATGCACCACCACGCCTGGCTAATTTTGTATTTTTAGTAGAGGCGGGGTTTCTCCATGTTTGTCAGGCTGGTCTCGAACTCCCGACCTCATGTGATCTGCCTTCCTCCACCTCCCAAAGTGCTGGGATTATAGGTGTTAGCCACTGCGCCTGGCCATTATACCGTATGTTTAATGTTTAATGCATGTTTTCCATGTTTAGATACACACATACTTACCACTGTGCTATAACTGCCTACAGTGTGTGGTACGGTAATGTGCTGTACAGGTTTGAAGTCAATTCTTGGAAAAAGTGCTCACGCCTACAGACTCCCTTCAGCATCTGCTAACAGTGCGTATGCTCAGCACTGACATTATACACCGCATAGCCTAGATGTGTAGTAGGCTATGCCATCTGGGTTTGTGTAAGTACATTCTAGGATGTCCGCACAACAAAATCGCCTAACAACACATTTCTCAGAACATGTCCCTGTCGTTAAGCGCCACATGACAATACTTGTGAAAGAAAGACTGATTGTCCTGGGACATACTGGTAGCAGTCCTAGCACATAGCACACAAAGTGGGTAACTCTCACCTGAGAAACTGGGCAGGCCTCACAGAGCAGGAGGCATTTGATCTGGGCCTTTCTTCAAACTGTCATGAAAATTAGGCAGTTTTGCTAGATCCTGAATTCGAGATTGAAAAACAAATTGGAGGCCGGGCGCAGTGGCTCACGCCTGTAATCCCAGCACTTTGGGAGGTCGAGGCGAGCGGATCACGAGGTCAGGAGATCGAGACCACGGTGAAACCCCATCTCTACTAAAAATACAAAAGATTAGCCGGGCGTGGTGGCGGGTGCCTGTAGTCCCAGCTACTCGGGAGGCTGAGGCAGGAGAATGGCGTGAACCCAGGAGGTGGAGCTTGCAGTGAGCCGAGATCGTGCCACTGCACTCCAGGCTAGGTGACAGATTGAGACTCCGTCTCAAAAAAAAGAAAAACAAATTGGACTAAATTCTATTTTCTCACTATCTAACAAGAACACTGGCCATTGAGTCAGAATACCTGGGTCCTAGCCTGAATGCCGATAGGAATTCACTCTGTGACCTTGAGCAAGACACATAGCCTCTCAGGGTCCTAATTTTTTTTTTTTTTTTTTTTTTTTTTTTTTGGTGTGACAGAGCCTTGCTGTGTGTCCCCCAGGCTGGAGTGCAGTGGCGCGATCTCGGCTCACTGCAAGCTCTGCCTCCCGGGTTCACGCCATTCTCCTGCCTCAGCCTTCCAATTAGCTGGGACTACAGGCGCCCGCCACCATGCCCGGCTAATTTTTTGTATTTTTAGTAGGCACACGGTTTCACCGTGTTAGCCAGGATGGTCTCGATCTCCTGACCTTGTGATCCACCCGCCTCGGCCTCCCAAAGTGCTGGGATTACAGGCGTGAGCCACAGCACCCGGCCTCTTTATTTGTTACATAGGGAGTTTGGAAGAGGGACTCTCCATGGCTCTTATGAATTCTGAAGTTCCTTTATGTCTTTGCTCCTCATTAATACATCACAAAAATGAAATGCAGAAGTTGGAGCAAGTTTTAGTCATGGAGAAGGGAGGATGAAACTAAGGCTATGGCTATTACCTACAAAGAAGCAGTTACCAGTTGCCACCTCAGCATACATTAGAGTGAAAGGACATCTCTGGACTTCAAAGGTGGGTTTAGCTTTCAAACAACCACAAAAAAACAAAACAAAACAACAACAAAAAAACCTTACATATATTTCAGTAATTAACACTATCCTTAACTCAGCCATGGGAAAGAATACATTTAGTTCAGAATTCTCTTTCTGGTTGCTCAAGGAAAATAATAATGGAAAGATCTCTCCAAAGTCATGGAGTCAAATTTCCGAGATGCCAGGCCACTAAGGAACATTTCTTCAAGGCTTGGGCTCTCTGCCTTCTCCACCTCTTAGAAAAAGTGCTCAAGCTTACAGACAGACTCCTTCCTTCCTTCCCTCAGCATCCATGGCCAGTGAGCTTGTTCAGCACTGACATTAGTGAACAGGCAGAGGCTGGGCCTTTCACTTTACTCAACAGTCCTCCTTGCATAAGCCCTTACTTCCATTTCCTCTTCCCCTTGCAAGAACTCTCATGCACACCCATGGATTAATCACCACTTGCACACTGGTGACTCCCACAACTTCGTCTCCAGCTCTGACCTTGTCTCTAAGTCTCAGACTCATAGATCCAACAACCTGCTGAATAGACAGACATGCACATAAACATATAGATGTTTCTCAGATACCTCAAGTCAGTATTTCCAAGACTGAATTCACCATCTTCTTTCCTCACCAGATCGGCTTCTCTTCTCATATCCCAAACTTGGGTAATGGCTTAACGTCCAGTCACCCAGAAAGCCAGAATCCTGGGAGTCATTCTGGACTCTCTTCTCCCCTCACCATTGCCCCCAAAGACACCAAAATTCTGCTAAATTAGCTTCCCCAAGTATCATGGTATTTTCTCTTTCCCTTCTGTGCCTGCAGCAATGATCTCATTTGGTCTCTCATTGTCTTTTTCCTAAACACTGCGAGGCCTCTAGTCCTGCTGTCCATGAATTGTTCCACCCTGCAGCCAGTCATCCACCTTCTGTGTACATCTGACTACACTACTGGAGGATGGAAAATGTTCCATCGGCTAACCAGCAGCCTGTGGAGGGGTCCACGTCCCCTTGCACTGGGTATACCTGAATGTGGCTCCTCTCCAGCGTCACCTCCCAATTCTCCCCACCGTGAACCTGACAGTGTCCCCTTTGCTCATGTTGTCCCCTCTAAATTGCACGTCCTTTTCATTCCTCTTACTTGGTTTCCATATTTAGGCCTTATCTCCTCCAGGAAGCCTCTGTGAATCTCCAGGCTGGGCTAAGTGCCCCACCTCTGTGTTTTCAAAGGACCTCATACATACCATGATTTTTTATCACTTACCATGTTATATTAAAATTATATAGTGACATATGTCTTGCTCATTAGCCTACAGAATCTTCAAGAGCAGAGACCTTATCATCTCCATCAAAAACTAGCACAAGCTTGATACATAATAATAGTTCTTAAACTGAACTGAACTGATGCAGCTTAGCCTTAATCTTGAATCAAGAGAACACCATCTCCTAAATCTAGCCATGGGTAAAATTGTTGGTACCGTCACTATTTTCATACAATTCTTAGAGCTAGCTAAGTCCTTTGATTTCTACTACTGTGTCTCACAGACTGGCATATGTGCGAATCCTCTCCCCCCAGATGATATCTGAAATCACAAGACGAACATAATCCTGGAGTATCAATTTCACCTAAAGATTCTGGAAAAATGATTCTCATTTTAAAACAGATACAGACATATTTTGGGGTAGCATATATTTTTTAGCATTAAGAGAGACTGCACTTATGCCAGGCTGTTCTCAGCCAAGTCTCCAGGTCCCTGGGAGTTTAGATTCTATTGCTAGTGCTGACGATTGAGAAACAGTAATCTATAGATCACTGTTTTGCACTGTAGTTTAGTTACTGTTCTAGAGCCTCCCATAGAGAAATAAACAGGCCCAGTGAGACCAAAGCAGGAGCTATCTCAGTAATGGCCAGAAAAGAGAGACTTTCATCGTGGGTCTGAGTTAGGTTTGAAAAGATGTCTGTCTGATTGACAGGTAGGTATTCTGAAATTAGCACAACAATGTGCTTTGTATAATGTATAAAATATGCCAGATTGTAGATCAATGTAGGGGAGGAGGCAGAAAAATGACCATTAGAACAGATCAAAGAGAAGCTCTGGATCAAAGTGGAGGCTGATCAAAGACACTGGAAGGAAGGGAAGGGCACTACAGTCAAGGGATGGAACATAAGGAAAAAAATAATCCAAACTGAACTGTGGCTCAGGAGGGACTCGATGCAGGGGTGGCTGGTGATAACCTAAGAAATAATTAGATATTTAGTAAGGTGATATGGGGAGTTTTCAATCCTGGAAATTCTACTTAGAGTCCTAGTAGTTAGAGATCTTTCAAGTTTGTTTTCTTATAGCTATTCCGTACCATCAGATTTGAGAATGAGGTATCATCATCCAAGAGGTGGTGACATAAAAAGATGTAAGAGAAACAGAGGAAACAGCAAGGGGACAGGTAGGAAGGGCTAGTTTAAAACAGACAATAGGGTCAATTTAAGCCAACTAACATTTATCAAGTGCCTATTATGCATAAGGCACTGTTCTGGACGATGAAGTTGCAGAGGTGACAAGCCTGGGCCCGTGCTGTCAGGGAGTTTGCAGTCTTTTTTGAAGTCGCCTAAGAAGGAAAAGCTAACAGCAAAAAATCAAGGGTCTAATGGGGCAGGCTTTCCAAGTGAGAGGCCTTAGGAAGCTAAAGCAGGAACTATTCCTTTCAAACATAGTATCTGTTCCCTTCACGTGATCTAAACCTTTCCCAGGAAAAAAATAAAAAAGATGAATCTGCTCCAAGTTTTGATGATCACGGTGGGGCTGCACAAGGGAAAAACTGCATGGATTTGGAGGGAGACCTTCAAGGGCAGAAATTCTGTCCCAAATTCTAGAGATATTAGAAAAATATTTTCCCAGGCTGGGCGCGGTGGCTCATGCCTGTAATCCCAACACTTTGGGAGGTCGAGGTGGGTGGATCACAAGGTCAGGGGTTTGAGACCAGCCTGACCAACATGGTGAAACCCTGTCTCTACTAAAAATACAAAAATTAGCTGGGCGTGGTGGCAGGCGCCTGTAATCCCAGCTACTCAGGAGGCTGAGGCAGGAGAATGGCTTGAACCCAGGAGGCAGAGCTTGCAGTGAGCCGAGATCACGCCACTGCACTCCAGCCTGGGCGACAGAGTGAGACTCTGTCTCAAAAAAAAAAAAAAAAAAAAGAAAAATGTTTTCCCAATATAATCCATATTTTACAAATGGGTATCAAAAAGTAAATTAGTTGTACATGTATTCAAAGAGTTTTCATTCCCTAGTATCTCAGAGCTTTTTCAATAGAAAAGGTGGAGAACATCAGCAACTTCAAAGTGGAGGCGGAGTAAGGACACATTTCCCATTTTGAATCCTAGACCCCCACCTGTCCACCTTACAACAAGAACCTCTGCTGTTACTCAGATGACATAATAAATACATCTAAGTTATTATGTGACTCTTCTCAAACAGGAATAAATGGCTAGAAATGAGATCTTTCTACAGAGAAACCCATTATATGTACTAGAAAGCACTAGAGACAGATGATGATAAGCCATCAAAAAGGCCTTCTCTGCCTAACCACCCTACGATGAAGCCAGCCAACCTACAAGCCATGCTCACAGATGACGCACACCATCCCTAAACATGTATAAAGCTTCCAACGTGAAAGGCAGGCCAAAAGCAACATTAAAAGTCAGTTTGAAAATAGACACAGACATTGTAGGTAGCTGAAGAAAACTTTTAAACTGTAGAAAAAATACTGAGTGAATATTCTCAGAGAAATAAGAGAAGAAACGTTAAAATGTGAAAAAAGTACTGAGTTAATATTCTCAGAGAAATAAGATACTGCATTCATGAAATGAGAACAGGATACTGTAAAAACCAGTTAGAAGACCACACCTCGCCAATAAAAGCTCCTGAGAATTAAAAATATAATGGTAGAATGTAAACATTTAATAGCAGTGTTGGAATATTTATTAGAACTAAAAAAAATGGGATATTTTTTAAAATAAAAAAGATAAAATTACAGGACAGATCCAAGAGATCCCATTTTCAGATTCAGTCTAAGTAATTTAAGTTTCAGAAAGAAAGAACGAGAAAATTATATAACAGAAGAAAATCACTCAGAACTGAAGAATGTAATTTTTGGATTGAAAAGGCCTATGAAATACCTAGGACAGTGACTGATCCCTCCCTGTATCCTCGCCGCCAAAAAACCCCACCCCAACATTAAATAACAACATCATGAAATATCAGAATGTGAACAATAAAGAAAACCCTACAAATGCCCAGAGATTAAAACAAAATACAAGGGATCAGGAATTAGAATGGCATCACCTTCTCAACAGCACCATAAGAAAGTAGAATAAAACAGAGCAATGTTTTCAAAATTCGTATGGGAAATGATTTCTGATTAATATCCCATACCCAGCCAAACCAGCAATCAAGTGTGAAGGAAGAAAAGTGACATCTTAAATGGGCACAAGCTCAAAAAGCAACCGCGTCTTATGGGGCCTGAATTTTAGACACTTTTGGGAGCCTTCTTTAAGAAAAAGGTGTAAAATTACAAAAACTGTACATAATTGGGTATGAAAGTACATATGTATTCCACAAGAGATGGCCTAGACAGAAAAAAAAAAGTGTGTTATGTATTTAGAATGAGAAAATAAATCACAACAGACAGGGACCGTGGAGGTTCTAGACTCTGTCTTTTCAGATGTGCTTAGAAAATTTACCCCAAATGCTTCTTGATGGCGGCCTGGCCTTTCCTCCCCACTCAACAGCTCCATGCAATTAGCAGCACTCAGAGGGCCCCCATGAGTTTCTTTGGCTCCAGGAAATGACTTCTTGGTGATGAGTTCTGAAACAAACAACTAAAGAAAATGTAGCAATTCCTACACCCCATGGGGTGGGGGGAAAGACTGGTCAAGAAGGGAAATGTAAAGATCATGGTGTATCATGTGCCTTAGTTGGGAATAATATATACACCAAACATTGACATATCAAAAATTTAAGATATAACCATATTGGGAACTTAAAAGAAAGGGATGTGAAGATGAGAGGGAGGGTGGGGGTGTAAAGGAGCGAAACCCTCATCCTTCTTGGTAGGATGTCAATAGATGTCATTCAGAACTGGAAAAGAGAAGAAGAAATGGCCCGTATTTGCATGCTATTTAGGATATGGTAATATCAGAAAAACGCAACCCAAAGCATTGAAAGTAATTGCCGCTAGGGTTCTATACTCAGTATAAACTCAATAAAAACCTTCTACAACGAACGACTTCTAAGACTATACATTGATTTATGTTGACCAAAGTAGAAAATTAAAAAATGAAGTAATACCCTCAAGAGGAGTGAGGCAAAAAGCTAACGGAAATAAAATAAAGGTGCTTCTGCTAAACTACCCAACATTCGGCGTTTCTCAAAATGTATTCCTGCAACCACCTGCCCTCAGATGACCTGGTGTGCCAGTCCATAATGGAGATTTATAGACCCAGCCCAGACCTACATAATCAGCAGTTCTCAGAGTGGTCCTTGCACTCTACCATTTAAAAAAGTTCCCCTGGACCCATTGCATTACCCATTGCTTTTTAGTAAAACAAACAAAAAACCAAAACAAGTAACAACCTTTTTAGAGACAGGATCTATGACTCATAAAACACGCTATGGCAGATGCTGCTAGCTGCCTACCCAATGTTCATTCTCCCCCCGCCTTATTAACAAAATTCCTATTTTGTTATTATTATTTTTTGAGATGGAGTTTCGCTCTTGTTGTCCAGGCTGGAGTGCAAGTGGCATGATCTCGGCTCACTGCAACCTCTGCCTCCTGGGTTCAAGCGATTCTCCTGCCTCAGCCTCCTGAGTAGCTGGGACTATAGGTGCCTGCTAGCACGCCCGGCTGATTTTTCGTGTTTTTAGTAGAGATGGGGTTTCACCATGTTGCCCAGGCTGGTCTTGAACTCCTGACCTCAGGTGATCCACCTGCCTTGACCTCCCAAAGTGCTGGAATTACAGGCGTGAGCCACTGTGCCTGGCCCAAAATTCTTATTTTGATGTATTGGCAACGTGTCCGTCTAAAACACTAGATTCTCTCAGGTTCCGTCACCGTTAACAGTGTGTATGTGATATGGTTCTGGCCAATGACATGTAAGAAGTCTTTTGGGGCGGGCTACCAGAAAAGCTGTTATTATTATTATTTATTATAAAGAAGGACAGGCCAGGCGCGGTGGCTCACATCTGTAATCCCAGCACTTTGGGAGGCCGAGGGGGGCAGATCACAGGGTCAGGAGTTCAAGACCAGCCTGACCAACATGGTGAAACCCCGTCTCTACTAAAAATACAAAAATTAGCTGGGCGTGGTGGTGCACGCCTGTAATCCCAGCTACTCGGAGGCTGAGGCAGGAGAATCACTTGAACCCGGGAAGCAGAGGTTGCAGTGAGCCGAGATCGTGCCACTGAGTGAGACTCTGTCTCGAAAGAAGAAAGAAAGAAAGAGACGAGAGAAAGACAGAGAGAGAAAAGAAAAGAAATGAAAAGAAAAGAAAAAAGAAAAGACAAGACAAGACTCTTCTGGAGCATGCCTCTGCCGGTCTTTCTGCTGCAACTTGGGGAAATGAGAATGAAAGCTCCATGCTGAGGAGGGTGGTGTGGGAAGACACAAGGAGCCTGTCTCAGATGACGTTCATATCAGAACCCCTTTCCCAGCCCCAGCCTTCTCACCTCCAGACTTCTCGTTCTCTGAGAAAAACAAACTCCTTACTTATTTAAGACGCTGTAGTAGGGTTTTCTGTTCTTGTAGCTGAATGAACTTCTAATGACATCTCACACTTTTTCAGATGTTTATCTGACATACTGACCACATTTTATGTATGCCTGCTATGGGCACTGTGCTAGGAATAAGACAAGTAAAGCTCTGTTTGTCATGGAACCAGGGGCACAGTTACAACAGAAGTTAGAGCTTTAGCCACTATAATAACGGCTACAGTTAGAACAGAAGGTCCATAGGCATTTGAGGCCGGGATTCAGGGAGGTTATGTTTGCTGTCACAGACCTCAAACCAAAAGAGTACATCAAAATAAGTCACTGGATTTATACATTTGGCAAATTCTCAAGGGACCACATGACAGAAAGAGCAATAATCTGAACATTGTTTTTAGCTGTAATTCTCCAATGAAGTAGATTTGGGGAAGCAACATGAGGTACTTGCTTTATTTTTCTTAAATCTGGGTTTCTTCCTTGAAAAACCACAAGATTGGACTTGACAATCTTTAAGCTCTAAGATATTTTTGTAATTATATGGAACAAAGATGGGCATGAAATATACCAAACCAGAGAGTTTCTAAATTTAGATTCTGACAGTTCAAGTCAGAAAACATATTAAGTGTTCAGGAAAAACAAATCACAATCTTCCATCACAAAATTCAACAAGAACAACAAAAACCACTCCAGAGGCAGCTGTGGTATTCTGGAAGGAATGTTGATTTGAGTTGTGTCTCTGCCATTTAATTACTGGCTAACCCTGTACCACATACACAATATCTCTGTTTCTATCTCCTCATTTTTGAAATACGGATTCTAATCTTACCTGAACAGTGCTGTTTACAAACATCGCCTTGTGCTCTATAAAGCCCCATTATTATTTCAACAACCAGCAAAATAATGGCTTATGATATCTAAGTCCTGGCAAGGAGAATGCGGGTGTGTACCTTGCTATATTCAGTTGAACTCTGCATCACATACAGAAGGCTGATAGACCTTTTAGCTTTCCTTTTTCCTCCAGTGGTGTAGCTTGTGGCCATTTAATTTTTACACAAGAGAACAGAAAAGAGAGATAAAATTCGCTAAAATTCAAACAGTCTCTTTGTGTTTGTTTCTAGCCTCAGTGAAGGTTTTGGGGAGAGGGGTGGCTGGTTAAAAGGGTAGAAGCTTAAGAGTTCAAAGAAAGTGTGAGGAGGACAGCACTCACCTGTGGCCTCTAATTGTTCATATTCAGTATGGTCTCATACTGGGAACAATCTAGTGTTTGTCTTATGATCTGTCTATAGAAATAAATATGGAATGTGTCTATAAGTACCATTAGTTGATGACACACTAGTGACTTTAATTCTCTTACAATAAAAAGTTTTGCAATAGCAAGGACTTTGGCTAGGGGAGTGACTCTATGTGTGGTGAAACTGTCCTCACCCATTTTACATTTGAGGAAAACAGACAATCTTTTTATTACACCCAACACAGGTAACATCTGTACTTTGAACAGTTAAGTATAGCAGCTGATGTTTAACTGAAGGTAGGGGGGAGATAAGAAACAGAAATAACTGGTGCCAAATGTGAGATTCAATTACCTCGACCATCACAACCAACATCAACCAGAAGGGTGCGGGAGGAACTCATGGAATAAATGGGAACAGGTGTGGCCTGAGGATAAGTAAGTGGGGGCACTGTTTCCATCTTCATGAAGATGTGAGAGGAAATCAAAGCTCTTTAAAAAGAAGGAAATGGAGTGCTTGGCTCCTGTAATATCAGAAAAAATAATGCACAGCCAGAGGTCATGCCTCACCTTCTGCTTATCTCAGGCACCTCCGCTTGTAAAATCAGTGGGCCATATTCAATAAACCTTCATATCGGTTCCATATCTTTTCCCAGAAACCCCAGGAACAGAGGGAGCCAATATCCTTTTTAAACCAAGAAGCTCGCAGTCACGAAGAGCTAAGTCTGACGCCACTGGGCCCCTACCTAACCATGTGTCCTGATTCTTTCCATAACTTCCCACTGCACAACACCCAGGTTATACTGAAGATATTACACATCTGGTTAAAAACAGTACACTTTCTCATGAACAATAAGCCATCCTTTCTATTAAAATGAGTGTAAAATTGCAGGTAAAATGCTGTAGGCAGGTCTGTTTGGAAGGCTATGAGACCCTAGGAGAGACAAAAAGGTGCGGGAGGAGGAAAACGGCAGACACTGCAGAAAGCGGTCGAAGAGAACGTGAAAGAAGTGGCCATTTCTGGCTGGGCACAGTGGCTCATGCCTGTAATCCCAGCACTTTGGGAGGCCGAGGCGGGTGGATCACGAGGTCAGGAGATCGAGACCATCCTGGCTAACACGGTGAAACCCTGTCTCTACTGAAAAAATACAAAAAATTAGCCGGGCTTGGTGGCGGGCGCCAGTAGTCCCAGCTACTCGGGAGGCTGAGGCAGGAGAATGGTGTGAACCCGGGAGGTGGAGCTTGCAGTGAGCCGAGATTGCGCCACTGCACTCCAGCCTGGGCGACAGACGAGACTCCGTCTCAAAAAAAAAAAAAAAAAAAAGTGGTCATTTCTGCAACTTTTAGGAGAGCTACCTGCCCTCAAATTTTGAAAGGGTTTCTATTTCTTAAAGTGCTAGGTTTTCCCTGGCTGAAACACATCTTTCTTCCCTCTAGGGCTGGATCAAAGCTTCAGAGGTTGTTTCTCTGGCCCTAGACAGGGCCACCCCCGCAAATTTCTCCCCCACTGCGCCTGACATCCGCTTCCATCCCTGGCTCCATTAACGGAAGCTAAGCACTGGCTCGGGGGACTTTATCTACCGCCCAGTGTTATTAGGTTCCAGGCTTCCTGGCCTCAGGAAAGGATCTGGCTCGTGTATTTGTGTATCGCAGCTAACAAGGAAAGGCAGTCGGGGTACCAGTGCCCAGAGCTATGTGAGCTGTGACTGGACACAGCCCAGGGGCCAGATGGCATCCCCGGGGGCGCGCGTCCCCGGACTCACGGGGCAGACGGAGGCCCGGGGCTTCACACCTTCCCCTCACCTGGCAACGCGGCAGACCTGACTCGCGGGGGATTGAGCAACATTCGTTCCAGGGCCGCGGCCAGCCGGACGGAGGCACTCGGGGGCGGTGAGAGTAGTGTGCGCACCGGTTCCGCAGCCCGGAGGGGGCCCCAGCTGGGCTTCCGCGACACCAGGGCCCTCCATCCCCTCCCGTCCTCCCCTAGCGGAGCCTCCATCCCTGTTCCAGAGCCCCTCCCAGTCCGTTTCCCCTCCCTGTCCGCGTCCCCTCCTCCGCAGGTCCCCTAGCGAATCGGAACCCCCTCTCCATCACAGCCCCGGTCCTTGGCGGGGCCCCCTCTCCCTTCGAGCCCTCCTCCAGGTTCGAGACCCCTGCGGGTACGGACGTCTGACCTGTGCCCAGCGCCTCGCAGCCGTCTGCAGCCCGCGCCGCTCGCCAAGTGCGTCCGCCCAGAAGCAGGTGCAGCTCCAGGCCCGCCCCGCCCCGCTGCGCCCCGCCCCGCTCCACTCCGCGAGGCCTGGCAGCCGCCAGCCCCTTTCCACCCTTGACCGCCCTTCCTGGTCCCGGCCAGCGTGCGGGGCATCTGTCGTCAGGTCCGCACTTCCTCCAGGCCCTTGACTTTCCCGTGGAGATGTCTCTGGCCCCGGGAACTCCCTAAGCTGTGTGCTTCAGGAGAGGCTGGTTCCTGAGTCACCCAAGAGGACTGCAACCAACCGGGACCTCCTGAGATGCAAAGAGATCGCAGGGCCTGCGAGGCGGCGAGGACCCTGAGCACAGGCTGTGGCTCTGAAGAGTGTTTGTTACCAAGCCAGGCAACCACTGCGAACACACCGGAGAAACAGCCACGGATCAGCGTCCAGCAAAGGAAGAAGGTGCCAACGGTCCATCAGGGACCACAACCCAGTTTTTCTAGTTTAAGTTTGGTGGCTAAGTTTGAGTGTCACATAGTTCATTCATTCCTTCATTCATTCAACAAATCTGCCATGTTCCCGTCTGATAACAGATCTGACAGGTGGGCACTGTTCTAGGTGCTGGCGATAGAGCTAAGAAGGAAACAAAGTCCCTGTCCTGGAGAAGGGGGCTTCCTGCTGAGGAGCGCATGACTTTCTTTGTGGTATTGTGCTGTGGCAGCAGGGTCCTCTTCTGTAAGCTACTGAGAGGTGAAGCCTGCTGGGCTTCTGGGTCGGATGGGGACTTGGAGAACTTTTTCTGTCTAGCTAAAAGATTGTAAAAGCATCAGTCAGCGCTCTGTGTCTAGCTAAAGGTTTGTAAACACACCAATCAGCACTCTGTAAAAACGCACCAATCAGTGCTCTTGTGTCCAGCTAATTGGTGGGGACTTGGAGAACTTTTCTGTCTAGCTAAAGGATTGTAAGTGCACCAATCAGTGCTCTGTGTCTAGCTAAATGTTTGTAAACACACCAATCAGCACACTGTAAAAACGGACCAATCAACACTCTGTAAAATGGGCCAATCAGCACTCTGTAAAACGGACCAATCAGCACTCTGTAAGACGGACCAATCAGCACTCTGTAAAATGGACCAATCAGCAGGATGTGGGCGGGGCCAATAACGCAATAAAAGCTGGCCATCGGCGCCAGCAGCAGCAGCGTTTTGGTCCCCTTCCATGGTGTGGGTGTTTGTTCTTTCGCTTTGTGCAGTAGAGCTTCCTGCTGCTCACTTTTTTAGGTTCACACTACCTTTATGAGCTGTAACACTCACAGTGAAAGTCTGCAGCTTCACTCCTGTAAACCAGCCAGACCAGGAACCCACCACAAGAAACAACTCTGGAGCCGCCACCTTTAAGAGCCGTAACACTCGCTGTGAAGGTCTGTGGCTTCACTCCTGAAGTCAGAGAGACCACGAACCCACCGGGAGGAGCAAACAACCCCGGACGCACCACCTTTAAGAGCTGTAACGCCGCGAAGGTCTGTGGCTTCACTCCTGAAGTCGGCGAAACTACGAACCCACTGAGAGGAAGGACCAACTCCGGATGCGCCACCTTTAAGAGCTGTAACACTCCCTGCGAAGGTCTGCGGCTTCACTCATGAAGTCGTGCATAGACCACGAACCCACTAGAAAGGAAGACACTCCGGACACATCTGAACATCTGAAGGAACAAACGCCGGACCCACCATCTTTAAGAACTGCAACGGGGTGAGGGTCCGCGGCTTCATTCTTGAAGTCAGTAGGACCGGGACCAGGAACCCATCGGAGGGAACCAGCTCCGGACACACAGCCTCGAGGAATGGTTTTGCACTCTGTGTGTGTGTTTGCCGTCAACCCTGTGCGCAATGTTAAAAGAACACAAGCGTTAAGGCTCCCTCTCAGATCTACCGGTAAGAATCCAGGGCTGATGCACCTATTGAAAGCTTCTCAGGAGGCCTGGGGAAGTCGGGATTGAGAACCACGGGTCTGGATCTCTAAGATGCCTGGCAGCTTATTCCACTGTTGAGGGCACTGGCAATCAGGAAGGGCTTCACGGAAGACATGTTTGTATTTGGGATTTAAAGCAGGGCCACAGCTAGATATTAGCAGTGCAGAAGGACACAGGATTCGACGGGCAGCCTGTTGACCAAAGGGCTCTCCCTTTCTATAAAGTCAAAGAAAATCACTGTGAGGGATAAGGCATTAACTGGAGCAGATCTTTCCCTGGTCAAACGGTGTGAATGGGATCTGGTGGGAGGTGGTAATGGCCAAGAGGTAGTGCGATCAGTGAAAAGCATAATGCACCTTACAGGGAGGATGGGCCGCAGCCAGGAGCTGGGAGGGCATGTTTTAAATTTGCCGTCAGCTCAGGAACTTAATCACACGTCTCATCCTAGCCCTTGCTCACACCCATTGTTTTAGAAATTGTTGATAGAGTGGAGTCCTGGATGCCTGTTACCCTGGGAGAGGCTGTCCTCTGTCACCAGATCCCTTTTATGGATAGGCATTTTCTTTAGTAATATTTACCTTGCCTACAATGATGAAACAAAGGTGTGACCTCTTAATTGTATAGTTAATGGTGAGTAGAGATTTTTTTTTTTTTTTCTTTTTTTGAGACGGAGTTTTGCTCTTGTTGCCCAGGCTGGAGAGCAATGGCGCGATCTTGGCTCAGCACGACCTTGGCCTCCTGGGTTCAAGTGACTCTCCTGTCTCACCCTCCTGAGTAGCTGGGATCACAGGCATGCGCCGCCATGCCCGGCTAACTTTGTGTTTTTAGTAGAGTCGGGGTTTCTCCATGTTTGTCAGACTGGTCTTGAACTCCCGATCTCAGGTGATCTGCCCACCTCGGCCTCCTAAAGTGCTGCGGTTATAGGTGTGAGCCACCTCACCCGGCCGAGATGCTTCTTAATATTAAAAAATCTAAACAAAATAATTTCTGCTTCAAATTATAATAACCAGGTACCAGGACAAAACCAGTTTTTTGTTTTGTGTGTGTGTGTTTGAGACACGGGCTCACTTTGTTGCCCAGGATGAAGTTCAGTGGTGCAATCATAGCTCACTGTAGCCTTGACCTCCAACGCTCAAGAGATACTCTTGCCACAGCTTCCTAAGTAGCTGAGACTACAGGTGTGCATCAACACGCATGGCTAATGTTTACATTTTTAAAAATTTCAATAGTGTTTGGGGAACAGGTCATTTTTTTTGTTACATGGATAAGTTATTTAGTGGTGATTTCTGAGATTTTTGTGTACTCATCACCTGAGCAGTGTACACTGTACCCAATGTATAGTCTTTTATCCCTCACCCTCCTCCCACTTTCCCTTGAGTCCCCAAAGTCCATTTTATATATATATATATATATATGTATTTTTTTTTTTTTTGAGACAATCTTGCTCTGTTGCCCTGGCTGGAGTGCAGTGGCGCAATCTCGGCTCACTGCAAACTCCGCCTCCCAGGTTCAAGTGATTCTCCTGCCTCAGACCTCTGAGTAGCTGGGACTACAGGCACGTGCCACAACGACTAATTTTTTGTATTTTTAGTGGAGACAGGGTTTCACCATGTTAGCCAGGATGGTCTCAATCTCCTGACTCATGAGTCAGGTGGTATCTCATTGTGGTTTTGATTTGCGTTTCCCTAATCATTGGTGGTGAGCATTTTTTAATATGTTTGTTGGACATTTATATATCTTCTTTTGAGAATTGTCTGTTCGTGTCCTTAGTCCACTTTTTGATGGGATTGTTTGTTTGTTTTTTGCGACAGTCTCTCCCTCTTGTTGCCCAGGCTGGAGTGCAGTGGTGAGATCTCAGCTCACTGCAACCTCTGCCTCCCAGGTTTAAGCGATTCTCCTGCCTCAGCCTCCCAAGTAGCTGGGATTACAGGCACCTGCCACCACACCTGGCTAATTTTGTGTTTTTAGTAGATGCAGGGTTTCACCATGTTGGTCAGGCTAGTCTCGAACTCCTGACCTCAGGTGATCTGCCCACCTCAGCCTCCCAAAGTATTGGGATTACAGGTGTGAGCCACCGCACCCGGCTGTTTTTTTCTTACTGATTTGAGTTTGTTGTAGATTCTGGATATTAGCCCTTTGTCAGATGTATAGGTTGTGAAAATTTTCTACCACTCTGTGGGTTTTTTTACTCTGCTGACTGTTCCTTTTGCTGTGCAAAAAAGCTCTTTAGTTTAATTAGTTCCCAGCTATTTATCTTTGTTTTTATTGCATTTGCTTTTGGGTTCTTGGTCATGAAATCCTTGCCTAAGCCAATGTCTAGAAGGGTTTTTCCGATGTTATCTTCTAGAATTTTTATAGTTTCAAGTCTTAAAATCCATGATCCATCTTGAGTGATTTTTGTTTAAGGTGAGAGATGAGGATCCAGTTTAATTCTCCTATATGTGGCTTGCCAATTATCCCAGCATCATTCGTTGAATAGGGTATCCTTTTCCTACTTCGTGTTTTTGCTTGTTTTGTCAAAGATCAGTTGGCCCTAAGTATTTTGGTTTATTCCTGGGTTTTGTATTCTGTTCAGTTGGTCTAGTGCCTATTTTTATGCCAGTACCGTGCTGTTTTGGGGACTATGGCCTTATAGTATAGTTTGAAATCAGATAGTGTGATGCCTCCAGATTTGTTCTTTTTGCTTAGTCTTGCTTTGGTTATGTGGGCTCGCTTTTGGTTCCATATTAATTTTAGAATTTTTTTCTAGTTCTGTGAAGAATGATGGTGGTATTTTGATAGGGATTACACTGAATTTGTAATTACTTTTGGTAGTATGATCATTTTCACAATATTGATCCTACCCATTCATGAGCATGGGATGTGTTTCCATTTGTTGGTGTCATCTGTGATTTTTTTCAGCAATGTTTTGTAGTTTTCCTTGTAGAGGTTTTTTGACTCCTTTGTTAGGTATATTCTTAAGGTTTTTTTTGTTTTTTTTTGCAGCTGTTGTAAAAGGGGTTGAGTTCTTGATTTGATTCTCTGCTTGGTCACTGTTGGTGTATAGAAGAGCTACTGATTTATGTACATTAATCTTGTATCCAAAAACAAGATTCTTTTGCTGAATTCTTTTGTCAGTTCTAGGAGCTTTCCGGAGGAGTCTTTAGGATTTTCAAGGCAAACAGTCATAACGTCAGCAAACAATGACAGTTTGACTTCCTCTTTACTAATTTGGATACGCTTTATTTCATTATCTCTGATTGCTCTGGCTAGACTTCCAGTACTATGTTGAAGAAGAGTGGTGAGAGTGGGCATCCTTATCTCGTTCCTGTTCTCAGAGCGAATGCTTTCAACTTTTCCCTTTTCAGTATTATATTGGCTGTGGGTTTGTCATAGATGGCTTTTATTACTTTGAGGTATGTCCCTTGTATGCTGATGTTGCTGAGAGTTTTAGACATAAAGGGATGCTGGATTTTGTTGAATCATTTTTTTCTGCATCTATTGAGATGATTGTGTGATTTTTGTTTTTAATTCTGTTTATGTGGTGTATCACATTTATTGACGTGTATATGTTAAATGGTCCCTGCATCCCTGGTATGAAACCCACTTGATTATTACGGATTATCTTTTTGGTATGTTGTTGGGATTCAGTTAGCTAGTATTTTGTTAAGGATTTTAGCATCTATGTTCATCAAGGATATCGATCTGTACTTTTCTTTTTTGGTTGTGTCATTTCCTGGTTTTGGCATTAGGGTAATGCTGGCTTCACAGAATGAATTAGAGAAAAAAGGAACCCTCCGTATCTTGTGGAATTGTGTCAAAAGGATTGGTACCAATTCTTTGAATATCTGGTAGAATTCTGCTGTGAATCCACCTGGTCCTGGGCTTTTTTTTCTTGATAATTTTAAAATTACCATTTTAATCTCACTGTGTGTTTTTGTCTGTTCAGGGTATCTAATTCTTCCTGATTTAAGCTAGGAGAGTTGTGTTTTTCCAGGAATTTATCCATTTTTTCTAGGTTTTCTAGTTTATGTGTATAGAGGTGTTGATAGTAGCCTTGAATGATCTTTTGTATTTCAGTGGTTGTTGTATTTCAGTTGTAGTATATCCTGTTTTGTTTCTTAGTGAGGTTATTTGGATTTTCTTTCTTCTTTTCTTGGTTAATCTTGCTAATCTTGCTAATGGTCTATCAATTTTATCTTTTCAACAAAGCAGCTTCTTGTTTCATTTATCTTTTGTATTTTTTTGTTGAAATTTCATTTAGTTTTGCTGTGATCTTGGTTATTTCCTTTTTTCTGCTGGGTTTCAGTTTTGTTATTGTTCCACTAGTTCCTTGAGGTGTGACCTTAGATTGTCTGTTTGTGCTCTTTCAGACTTCTTGATGTAGGCATTTAGGCTATGAACTTTCCTCTTAGCACCACCTTAGCTGTATCCTAGAGGTTTTGATAGGTTATGTCATTATTGCTTGCTGTTCTTGTGACAGTGAATGAGCTCTCATGAGGCCTGGTTGTTTAAAAGTGTGTAGCACTTCCCCCTTTGCTCTCTCTCTCCTGCCATCATGTGAAGATGTGGTTGCTTCCCTCTTGCCCTTCCTCCATTATTGTAAGTTTCATGAGGCCTCCCCAGTCATGCCTCCCATATAGTCTGTGGAACTGTGAGTTGATTAAACCTCTTTTCTTTATAAATTACCCAGTCTCAGGTAGTTCTTTATAGCAGTTTGAGAATGGACTAACACACCAGCCTTCCTTTTAGGTAGGTGGGATTATATGACTAAGTTCAGGCCAATGGGCTGTGAGTGGAAGTGATACAGGCAACTTCCGGGGAGTGTCCTAAAAAGAAGAGAGTGTGCCCATCTTCTCCCTTTTCCCTCTTCTGCTGCCTGGAAGATGGTAATGGGTCATATTAGACCAATGTTAGGGCAAGAGGAAGTTAGATACTTGGATAGTTTCACACAGTGGTCTCCTACTAGCGTAGACTACTAAACTAGTGTCCACTAGTGCCCACCTGGAATGACCACCTCCAGACTGTTAGGTGAAATATAAATAAAATTATATCTATGTAAGTCACAGTTACCTGAGGTTTTTGTTATATATAGCTAATTCCATATCCTAACCAAAGCAGAACATCTGCCCTTCTGCTTTACATGATAAACAAACAACATTAAAGATGGGTTAAAGAAAAATCTCAATATGCCATTCAATTTGCCCAATAATCAGTTTAGGAACTCCACTGTACAGAATTAGTAGATAAGAATAATCTTAAAGATCCTTATTGCATCATTGTGCAAGATAGCAGATGTCTGTCAACATGGGAGTAGTTAAATATAGCATGCCTTTTATTATATTTCTGTGATGTGTTACATTGAAAAATGATGAATTAGATTTATATTTATTGACCAGGAAAATAGTTATGGTGCATTGGTAAAGTTAAAAAGTTGCAGCTGGCTGGCCTTGCTACCTTTGTGCTTTCATTGCCCACAGACCTGTAGTTAGAAGAACCTGCCTGGGGAGGGGTCATGACTGGGAGATCTGAGGATGAGAGGGCCTGGAGCACTGCAGAAGCTAGGTGGTATTTGGGCCCATCTGAATAAATGGTAACTAGATCATTTATGGGGCCTCCCTGACTCCTCTTTCAGAGCCTCCTCCCTACCTGCTCTGAGACTCCTACCCTTCACTGAGCCCCCTCCTACCTTCACGTCCTCCATTCTTTGCTAAACGCAAGTCTCCTCCCCGAGCCCATATCCTCGTTGACCTTCTCTCTGCTCTTCTCACTGGATCCTGTTCTCACTCATCAAACTTCGAGTCTGAGCCATCTCTGCCTCTCTCTTTCCATTCTCACCTTTCCTGTCACACCAGATTACTTTTCTCCCAGGCTGTCCCTTGCGCCAGCCTTTGTTTGGTAAATCTTTCTTGCTGATCTAGAACAGTTCCTCCCTTCTTGCTATTCCATAACAGTCCTCCAAAACTCTTAAGTCTCTTGGGAAAGCCCATCTTCTACTAAGTCTATTCTTCTAGAGGCAGAAGGTCTATCATCACACCCTGAGTCCCAGTTTCAAAGAGACCAGGCCCTTTGCCCAATCTTGATGAAATGATGGGAAAGTGCTAGCCTTGTCCTGTAAGGATGACACTTTAAGCCCAATGTCTCTTTCTATGTGGTGTCAGAGTCCAGTGCCTCCAGCAGCAGGAGCTTGGCAGGTTGGTACGAAGGGATTGCTGTGATGAAGTTCTGATGGTTACATCAGAGTTTGGGGGTGCACACTGGGTCCTGGCAGGTGCAGGTGTTTGATCCTGTTTCTGCTTGATTATGTGACCTGGGAGAAGTCAGTTAATCTCTTTTTTGGGTCTCAGCTTCTAGGGTCTCAGCAGTACATGGCAGTTATCATTGTGGGGCTGGTGGTTTATCCTTCATCAGAAACTGAGACTATCCAGAAATGACTGAAAATTGAAGATACAGGGGCAAGCATGTAGGAGGTGAAGATTCAAGATACAGGCCATACAGTGGCTCACACCTGTAATCCTAGCATTTGGGGAGGTCAAGGTGGGAGGACTGCTTGAGGCCAGGAGTTTGAGACCAGCCTGGACAACACGGCAAGACCCCATCTCTACAAAAATTTTAAAAATTAGCGAGGCATTGTGGCACACACTTGTCATCCTAATTACTTGAGAGGCTGAGGCAGGAGGATCATTTGAGGCTGCAATGAGCTATGATGGTGCCACTGTACTCCAGTCTAGGAGACAGAGTGAGACCCTGTCTCAAAAAAGAAAAAAAAAAAAAAGACAATACAGAGCCAGGCAGGTAACAAGGACAAGTTGAGGGTGGCTTAGCAGGGTCCACATTGAACTATAGAGTGCCTTTCTTTCTTTCTAAAATGTGTTAAAATAAATATAAACTTTACCATTTTATCTGTTTTTAATTGCACAGTTCAGTGACATTAAGTATATTTACACAGGTTGTGCAACTGTCATCACTATCCATTTCCAGAACTTTTTCATCACCTCACATTGAAACTCTGTACCCATTAAGCAGTAACTCCACATTCCTCCCTCCCCCTAGCCTTGGTAACCACTGTTCTTCCTGTCTCTATGAGTTTGACTACTGTAGGTACCTCATATAAATGGAATCATACAATATTTGTCTTTTTGTGTCTCACTTATTTTACTTAGCATAATGCCTTCAAGTTCATCCATATTGTGTCATGTATCAGAATTTCATTCCTTTTGAAGGCAGAATAATATTCCATTGTGTGTGTGTACATATATATTTTGTTTATTCATCATTTGATGGATATTCAGATTGTTTTCGTATTTTGGCTATTGTGAATTATGTTTTTGATGTGCTGTTGGATTTGGCTTGCCATGACTCAGTTTTAATGGGTTGTGTGGGTTCTATGAATTATCTTCATTATTGTCATTATTGTCTGTCTGTGCTGCTATAACAAAATATCTAATACTGAGTAATTTATAAGGACCAGAAATTTATTTCTCACAGTTCTGGAGGCTGGGGAGTTCAAATCAAGGTGCCAGCAGGATCTGGTGAGAGGCCAGCTTCTTCTTCCAAGATAAAACCTTGTTGCTGCATCTTTTGGAGAAGAGGAACTCTATGTCCTTACTTGGTGGAAGGCATGGAAGGGGAAAAAGGGGTGAACTCCCTCAGTTAAACCCCTTGGGCCCCTAATTCCATTCATGAGGGCTCTGCTTCCCAAGAGTCACACCTCTTAATACTGTTGCATTTGGATTAAATTTCAGCATGAATTTTAGAGGGAACAGAAACATTCAAACTATACCAGTTATCCGATTTGTTGGAGTCCAACTGCCCATAATACTCTCTTAAAATCTTTTTTATTTCTGTAGAATTAGTAGCAATATCCTCACTTTCATTTCTGGTTTTAGTAATTTGAGACTTCTCTCTTGTTTTCTTAGTCAGTCTAGCTAAAGATTTGTCAGTTTCATTAATTTTTTTCGAAGAACCAATTTTGAGTTTTGTTAATTTCCTCTATTGTTTTTCTGCTCTTTATTTTATGTATTTCTGCTCTAATCATTATTATTCCCTTCCCTTGCCTAGATTTTGGTTTAGTTTGTTCTCATTTTTCTAGTTCCTTGAGTTGTAAAGTTGATTTGAGATCATCACTCTTTTTAAAATATAAGCATTTTCAGCTATAATTTTCTCCCCCAGCACTGCTTTTGTTGTATTCCACAAGTTTTGGTATGTTGTGTTCTCATTTTAGTCATCTCTAAGTATTTTCTTATTTCCTGTGTGATTTCTTCTTTGACCTATTGTTTTCTTAAGAATGTGTTGCTTAATATCCACAAATTTGTAATTTTTCAAGTTTTCCTTCTGTTACTGGTTTCTAACTTCATGTTCCTGTGGTTAGAGAAGATACTTTGTATGATTTTTATCTCTTAACATCTACAGAGATTTCATTTGTGGCTTAACATGGTCTTCCTGAAGAATGTTCCATGTGCACTTCAGAAGCATATGTGTTCTGTTGTTGTTGGATAGAGTGTTCTGGATATGTTAGATCGGGTTGGTAGTTTTTCTTTTTGTTCATTTGATTTACATTAATGAGATTATATTACACACATTTACATTGTTGTTTAAAAAAATGTTTATGTGTGTTACATGTATGAGCATAACAGGAAGGTAAGGAAAGCTACCTTGGTTACTTATTTTTATTTTTTTAAGACAGAGTCTCACTTTGTCACCCAGGCTGGAGTGCAGTAGCCATGATCTCGGCTCACTGCAACCTCCACCTCCTGGGTTCATGCAATTCTCATGCCTCAGCCTCCCAAGTAGCTGGGATTACAGGTGTGCACCACCACGTCTGGCTAATTTTTGTATTTTTAGAGAAGGGGTTTTACCATGTTGGCCAGGCTGATGTGGAACTCCTGGCCTCAAGTGATCCATCCGCCACAGCCTCCCAAAGTGCTGGGATTAACAGGTGTGAACAACTATGCCCAGCCCCTTAGTTTTCATAGGAACATCACTGGACAGGAACAAGGCAGAGGAAGAGATTAACTTCTCTTTTTTTTTTGAGATATTAAACACTTTATTATAAAAAAGCTTTTGTATTAGATGATTTTGCCCAGCTATAGGCCAACATTAAGTGTTCTGAGCACATTTAAGATAGGCTAGGCTAAGCTAGGATGTTCAGTAGGTTTGGTGTATTAAATGCATTTTCAACTTATGGTATTTTCCGTTTACAATGGGTCTATTGGAACATAGCCCTATTGTCAGTCAAGAAACTTCTGCATTCCAATGTTTATGAATATAATAATGTTTTTTGTACAATGAAAAAGTCATAATGCCCATATACTTCTGAAATTAACACAATAAAAATTCCAGATAACATTTACAGATTTAAAAGTACACACACATTTTAATATACATATAAAACCTTTCATATTACTTTAAGGCATTATATACTTGGCCATTACAGGCAATTAACATATTAAGAGAGAATATCATTCTACTGGTTTGGTGAGAGTACCTATAAACATATACCAATAAAAATTATGTAATAATTAAAAATTATGTAAGCACTAAACATTAACTCCAAAAACATGACACCAAATACCTGAAAAAAAGTTACTTTAGTTATCCCAAACGCTGCCAGGAATGAAGCAACTTCCTCAGGACCCTTAAAATTAACTTATTTCCCATCATAACAAACCAATTCCCACATTTTACAAATGAAAATAATGTTCAAAGAGCAAGACCAGTGACTATCACTACTTCTGATACAATACCAAGTTATGACTTCACATCCACTGAATATACAGGATTAACGCAAATAGTAGTGACTGCTTTAAGACAACATCTGAACTTTTTGGAAGTGGGTATTATTCAAAATTTAGATATGGCAGAAAAGCTTGGATGATTCATTTTTACACCACAATTATCTTGAATGGGCTATTCAAATACTCTAATGGAAGGAAAAAATTACTCACTTTTTTTAGGTCTTTAGTGATTATTACTAGGCTCAGTAGAAACCAGAAGACAATTATTCTCTTAAATATTGAAAAGAGGCAGTAATATAGATAAAGCCCATTATTTTCTGAGACTATCCGATGATAGAAACAAAGTTGGCTGAATTCCTTAGGTATTAGAATAAAACACACTAGAATAAACATAAGCTTGATCATTGAGACCTCATGGCATATCACTTTAAATGAGGTCAAAGAGTATTATTATAAAAAGACAATATATTTCTAATGTTTTGTTTACACACACCACAAACAAGTAAGTTAAACACAAAATAATATACACTCATTTTCATTATCCTCTATTAGTTTTCACATGGCTTTAACAGTGAAAGAATTTCTAAACTACATTCTCAAATGCAATAGACTAAAAAGCATAAAGTGCTAAACAGAAAAAGATACAACAAAATATGAAACAATTTTGCTTATAATATACAGAGTGGTTATAAAGAACATTTGGAAATTACTACCCAGTTAAGCTTTCCATCCAAGAACACAACCTTAAAAATCAAGGCAAGATGTAATGGACTACTCTTTGAAGACAAGATACTGCTGGAATAATAGGAAAACCTTTTCATTTTGTGCGGCATCATTCTGCTTACAGAAACAGTCTTTCAGGAACCTGCATTTACAATATAGCAATCACATGTATACTAAAGGTAAAAAAACAAAACAAAAAAAAACCCTCAGAAGAGATTAACTTCTTTTCAGAAGTATGCTGCAGGCTGAAGTGAGGATGAAGGTGGCATGTGATGACTATCCCAATCATGGCCTTTGGATCTGCTGAGCAGTGGGAACTGTAATTTATTCAACTTACCACTTACATAGAATCCTTGCAGAAATTGTGGCTGATCACTGTTGAAGGAGGTTCTGTGATAGACTGGACTTGTGAGATGCATGAATAGCTCAGAGTGAACAACACCGGACACCTCTTGTGCAACATTCAGTGTCCTCCCAGCCTCACTTCTTATTTTGGTCATAGCTGTGGTCAGTTGTTCATGCAAGCTTTGACAGGTTTTGTACAGGGATAAACAGATAATGCTTCCTGTCTGGGTGTGCTACTGATCACTTGTTTTCCACCCTGGGGCGTATCTGACTCTTTGTAAGATATAGAAACTTGGTAGGAACCCACCTAATAGTCATGCATGTGCAACTGGGAATTTGGGTGAAAAGTACCCAGGAGGGTACTCTTGATCAGTGAGGCGTAGTAGCCGGTGTATAAATGCTTTACCTCTTTGCCATTAGGTGGACAATTCTGAGACATGTTTTAAAATGCTCCTCAAAAAGTACTAGTTAGAAAAAAAGAAAAAGGCTCCCAGTGGCCAACATGTCCCCCCTTCCTAGCATTCCCCATGGCATTCGCTCCTGCTCTATGGAATCACCTTCCCAAATGCACTATTTACACAGAAGTCCTTTTTTTGGGCTCTAACTTGGGGAAACCTAGGTTGAAAAAGAAAAAAAGAGTTTGTCAAGAGAAAACAGGAGCTAGCTTGAAGGGACATTCTAACGATGGGATAATTTGAAAACCCAACATAATGCCAACAACTTATAAAAACATGTTGAATATATATAAAAACATTGAATATATAAAAATTAATTTATAGTTCAAAAGAGATAGATAAAACTAGACAGTTTTGGAGATTGCTAAGGCACCAAATTATTTGTTAAAAAATTAGTAATTAAAAGGAAATAAGCATTTATCTTTGGTATGAACGGTGTATCAGGAAAATTAAATAGTGTTAGAGAATGAAGGAGAGTTTTTATTTATAGGATAATTCTAGCTAATGAATGCATAATAAATGATAGAATTAGAAAATCATTTGGCAATTCCTAATAAAACAATTGATACAGGCAATGATTATTAAATAAATCTAACAAAAGATGTGTAAGACGTCTACACTGAAATCTGTAAAAAAAAATATTGAGAGAACTTAAAGAAGACCTATGTAAAGAAGGCATATATTATGTTCATGTCTTGAAAGACTCATTATAGTAATAATGTTAATCCTTTCCAAATTGATCTATAGAGTTGATGCAATTTCAATCAATCCTTGGTGTGTGTGTGTTAAACAATACACTGATGTCAAAAAACAAATACAGAAATGCAGTTATATGTTTATCGCAGCCAGGAGGGAAGCTGTACCCTGCAAGGCCACAGGGGTGGAGCTGCCCAAGGCACTGGGAGCCCACCTCTTGTATCAGCACACCCTGAATGTGAAACATGGAGCCAAAGGTCATCATTTTGGAGCTTGAAGATTTGACTGCCTTGCTGGATTTCGGACTTGCATGGGGCCTATAGCCCCTTCATTTTGACCAATTTCTCCCATTTGGAATGGGTGTATTTACCCAATGCCTGTACCCCTATTGTATTTAGGAAGTAATTAACTTGCTTTTGATTTTACAGGCTCATAATTGGAAGGGACTTGCCTTGTCTCAGATGAGATTTTGGACTGTGGACTTTTAAGTTTAATGCTGAAATGATTTTGTAAAGACTTTGGGGGACTGTTGGGAAAGCATGATTGGCTTTGAAATGTGAGAGCATTATATTTGGGAGGGGCCAGGGACAGAATGATATGATTTGGCTGTGTCCCCAGCCAAATCTCATTTTGAATTGTAGCTCCCATACTTCCCACGTGTTATGGGAGGGACCCAGTGGGAGTTAATTGAACCATGAGGGCGGGTTTTTCCCCATGATGTTCTCATGATAGTGAATAAGTCTCACAAGATCTGATGGTTTTATAAAGGGGAGTTCCCCTGTACATGCTCTTCTTTCCACCATGATTATGAGGCCTCCCCAGCTATGTGGAACTGTGAGTCCATTAAGCCTCTTTCCTTTATAAATTCTCAGGTATGTCTTTATTAGCAGCATGAGAACAGATTAATACACTGAGTATCTTGCCTCTCCATCTGGGTTGTTTCTTCCCTCCATGTAAAAGCTCAGCACTGCCCAACATATTTAAACAGTTCCTTTATGAGACAAGTTAATTTTCTTCTGCTGGAAGTCATACTATGGGGACAGCCTATTAAGCCTCAAACCTCTTTTTCTAACTTCTGTCTGGGAAGAATTTGGAGTCAGAGGCCTTACCTAATATTTCAGATCCTACAGTGCCACCTATTGGGATGGGATTTTTTTTTTTTCCCTCCATGGGGGCCCTGTCGGCCCTTCATCCAAAACCTCCAGTTTCCGAATTCATCTGCCTCCTATGTCTCTCTATTAGGACCAGGCTCCATGCCCCATCTGTAAACAGCAAAGCTCCACCTTTAACAGTTGAGAGGACAGCTATTCAATTCATATGTTCTTTTGAGACATCTGTTCTACATCCAACTCCACTGGCATTTAAACAAAAGGGATTTTATGTTTGGAAGTCAATTGGTCCCATTCTCTGGGATTTCAGTGTTTTGCTAGGGGCATAGCAAGGGAAGCCAGAGATAGTATTGAAACACTTTTTCCTTTAAAGGGTCTCACCCAAATATAACCTCTCCTGGACACCTAGGGTATCCTGGGAGCCTTATGGGCCAAATGGGTCTAGGAAACCAGCAGGGCAAAGGGTTGGGGCCTCGTGCAGGCCAGCATGACTAATCCTGCTGACTAGCTCCTCTATATCCGCAGATGAAGGTCATGCTTGCATCCATGGGGCAGTGGCTATGATGGTCACTGGGACCCAGATGATGGGAGAAAATGGGTGAAGGGGGATGCCCTTTTGGCCTTTCCCTCCACCCTGGGTCACTTCTTCCCTTTTTTCTAAATGGGTAACATCCCATCTTCAAGCCTGCACTCCCTTCGAGTGCAACCTGGATCTCCTTTAACCCTCAGGCCCTGAAGTTTGCTCTGGGCAAGCCTCAACTTCACTCACAGAGGCCTTCCAGGATTTAACCCAAGCATTTAAACTGTCCTGGAAGAATGTACCAGGGAAAGGGAATCCAATGAGGAAAGTAGCAGTGCCCTTGGAGGACCCTAAATAGGACTATGATGATAACATCAGAAAATGGAGAAGGAAACCCTTTGAAATGTGTATATTGGAAGGCTTGAAAGGGCTAAAGCCAAACCTATTAACTATTCCAAGCTTTGCATGATAGATCAAAAACTAGATGAAAATCCCTCAACCATTTTTTTTTTCTTTTGAGATGGAGTCTTCCTCTGTCATCCAGGCTGGAGTGCAATGGTGAGTTGCAACTTCTGCCTTCTGGGTTCAAGTGATTATCCTACCTCAGCTTTCCAAGTAGCTGAGAATACAGGCACTTGACACCATGCCTGGCTAATTTTTGTATTTTTAGTAGAGATGGGGTTTCATCATGCTGGCCAGGATGGTCTCGAACTCCTGACCTCAAGTGATCCATCTGCCTCAGCCTCCTAAAGTGTTGGGATTACAGACATGAGCCACCGCACCTGGCCTCAACCTTTTTATTTCAATAAAGAACAGGTTTATTACTCAGGCAGCTCCTGATATTGAAAGGAAGTTGCTGAAACAGGCCCTGTCCAAGATCTTTTTAATTTTTTCTCACCCTCAAGTTGAAACTTTATGTAAATGACACTCTCCTCTGTGTCCCAACTGAGGAAGTTTCAGGAAGGCACTGAGGCTCTCAATTTCTTAGCTAAAAAGGGGATATAGGGTCTCAAAATCTGAAACTCAGTTCTGTCAGACTTCAGTGAATTATCTAGGCCTAGTCTTATCAAAAGGGGCCAGAGCACCAGGTGAGGAAAGGATTAAGCCCATTTCCTTTAACAGTTGAGGGGATTCTTAGGCATTGCAGGGTTTTGCAGACTGTGGGTACCTGGATACAGTGAAATAGCTCGCTCTTTATACCACCTCATAAAAGAAACACAAGTGCTGAAACTTGCTCCCTAACTTGGGAACCCAAAACTCAAAAGCCTTTCACCAGCCTTGATTTCAGCCACAAGCCTTGCTTCAAGCATCAGCCCTCAATCTTCCCATACAGAAAGCATTCAGTATCTATGTGTTAGAAAGGAATGAAATGGCCCTGGGAGTTTTAACTAAGGCTCAAGGTCAGCTAAACAGATAGTGGGTTACTTAAGTGAGGAACTTGGTGGCTAAAGGATGGCCAGCTTGCCTTTGAGCAGTTGGAGTGGTGGCTTTGCTGGTGCCAGAGGCCACCAGGTTAACCCATGGGGAATAACTTAACTGTTTGCACCCCACACAGTATAGCAGAACTGCTGTCCTCTAGGGGAGTCTCTGGCTAACAGACGATCGCTCCCTCAAATATCAAGCTTTGCTGCTAGAGGGATCTACAGTCCAGTTAAGAACCTTTCCTTGCCTGGACCCAGCAACTTTCTCCCAGAAGAAACTGGAGAACCTGAACATGATTGTGAATGGGTAGTGGTGCAAACCGGTACAAGGAATAAGAATCACTGTTTATATTCTCTGTAAAGTTTTAATTAATAAAAAGCATTTTCTTAAAGAGTGCTCAGCTTAATTAAAAGTGGATATCCAAGTTATAGGTATATTAAAAGGCCTTTTTTCCCCTCATATCTTGTTTTTTCTGGAAAAGGTTTTTTCTCAGTTGACTGAATTACTTTTCTTTACTCTGTTTCAACACTCTTGGCACATGCATGAAAGGCCCTAAGATGAGTTCTGGTGGCATAGAACTCCTTGGGAAAACAGAAAAGGCACCGCAGATCCCATTTTGGGAGAAATCTGTTTTCATCATGGAACCTCTGGAATTAAAGGTGAATAAATCCCTCTCGAAATCTGTTTTTGTCTTACAGTCATGCCTGTCTGTCAGGTTCTAGAAACTACATGCTTTCCTGGCTCTATTCTTTTTTTTTTTTTTTTTTTTACTTTTTTTTTTCTTTATTATTATACTTTAAGTTCTAGGATACATGTGCACAACGTGCAGGATTGTTACATATGTACACATGTGCCATGTTGGTGTGCTGCACCCATTAACTCGTCATTTACATTAGGTATATCTCCTAATGCTATCCCTCCCCTCTGCCCCCATCCTACGACAGGCCCTGGTGTGTGATGTTCCCCTTCCTGTGTCCAAGTGTTCTCATTGTTCAATTCCCACCTATGAGTGAGAACATGTGGTGTTTGGTTTTCTGTCCTTGTGATAGTTTGCTGAGAATGATGCTTTCCAGCTTCATCCATGTCCCTACAAAGGACATGAACTCATCCTTTTTTATGGCTGCATAGTATTCCATGGTGTATATGTGCCACATTTTCTTAATCCAGTCTATCATTGATGGACATTTGGGTTGGTTCCAAGTCTTTGCTATTGCAAATAGTGCCGCAATAAACATATGTGTGCATATGTCTTTATAGCAGCATGATTTATAATCCTTTGGTTATATACCCAGTAATGGGATGGCTGGGTCAAATGGTATTTCTAGTTCTAGATCCCTGAGGAATCGCCACACTGACTTCCACAAGGGTTGAACTAGTTTACAGTCCCACCAACAGTGTAAAAGTGTTCCTATTTCTCCACATCCTCTCCAGCACCTGTTGTTTCCTGACTTTTTAATGATCACCATTCTAACTGGTGTGAGATGGTATCTCATTGTGGTTTTGATTTGCATTTCTCTGATTCCTGGCCCTGTTCTTAAAGGGCCTCCACCCTGAGCTGCTGGATCTTCTTCCGTCTGTCTGTGTAGTCATATGTGTGATGTGTATGTGATGTCTATAAAAAGAGCTCTAATTAACTTAAAAAAGGATAAGCACTTGGATAAAATATTTTTAAAGGAGAAGTAAGAGCTGTAATGACTCTTATTTTATCTTTAAAAATAAGAACAGACTTAGGGATTGTTGGTAAAATACAAATGTCTTCAAGGTGTGAAGATGTAGTCCAAATTATGTAGGTCGAATACTAGGTTTGCTAAATGTTTTAAGGTTGTGAACTGTTCCTGTGGCCTTTAAAAACTGTCAGCTTGCTTGCTTCGCAATTTGTAAGGCCTGGGAACATATGGAAGTAACTATGCCCCTAACTATGTAGGAAGGAGTCAAACTTAATCTGCACCTCGCACATAATTGAAACAAATTACCAGGTTTTACATTCAAGTTAAAAATTGCTAAGCATTACCATTATGACATGTAATTGAAACTACTGAGAATATATTTACATGCAAGGTGTGTAAAAACAGTAAAATGTGTTTTTAGTAAAAGATTATAAGAAGGCATGGAAGTGTACATTTTGCCTAGGGATAAAGAACTGTCTTAAATTAGATAAAGCTGAAGGTTTAAGCAAATTGGGGAAAAATTGTAAAAACGATTTTTCTGTAAATTGAGCATTGAAGTAAAAGTACAACAAGGTTTTTTAAGACACTAATCTGTTCTTTAGCAACATTTGTAAATGGTTATAAAAGGTTTGTGAGAATGTCACCTCATGGTCAAACTGGTTAAGGTTGGATAGAATCATCTATAAGGTTTCATTAAAAATTGGGGTTAGGCCAGGCACGGTGGCTCACTTTGGGAGGCCGAGGCTGGTAGATCATCTGAGGTCAGGAGTTCAAGACCAGCCTGGCCAACATGATGAAACCCCGTCTCTATTAAAAATACAAAAGTTAGCCGGGCATGATGCCTTGTGCCTGTAATCCCAGCTACTTGGGAGGCTGGGGCAAGAGAATTGCTTGAACCCAGGAGGTGGTGGTTGCAGTGAGACAAGATCGTGCCATTGCACTCCAGCCTGGGTGACAGAGCAAGACTCTGTCTCAAAAAAAATAAAAATAAAAATTGGGGTTAACATTAATAGTAGACTAATGCAAGGGTAAAATTGAACTTTCTCTCTTGAACAGGATTTTCATGTAATAGTAAAAGCTAATGAATGTTTTTTGCTTTTTCAAAATTTTGACCCATCATTTTGGCAAAACAAATAACTTACGATAATCTAAAATTCTATTTCGTAACATTAAGTGCTTTGAAACTCTAACATATTTAACAGGCTTCCCCAAATCAAACTTCAGTCTCAAGGTTTTCTTTCTTGACCCCTAGCTTTTTGGTGCTACAGAGGGCCCCTGGAGCACCTAGAAGAGAGGTAAAGAACATTATTTGACATGTTTAGGTACATGGAATTGACAAAACGAAGTCTAATCTTCTTCAAGTTGTATTTTAGGAATAATACTAACACACATTCAGAGCCAATCTGAAAGGCCTAAGTAAAAATAATTATTCTTGCTGTACTTTATGCAAAAAATCAGACCAGGTATAAGACTAAAGTTTATTTTGCAAACAACTCAGTCCTATCACAATCTGTTTTTAATAAAAATGAGGACTGGAGAGAGAGAAATTATGTTTCAAAACTTATCACACAGCTGTCATTAATTTCTAGTCTCATTAGTTGTTTTTAAGTTCTTGCCTACATTTTAAACTAACCTTGCTTATTCCTGTAAACCAATGAGCGATCTCCAGCTGCAGCTTAGAAGAGACAGAAAGGGATGGGCAAAAAAAAAAAATATTCCAGTTCTGGGCAATTATACTACAAACCTGCCAGGTAATAAGAATAAATAGAGTACCTGTAACCCAGAGGTTTCCTTTTTGGGAAAGTACGACCAAGAAAGGTAACCAAAGCCAAGCTCAAGCACCCAAATCTTAACAGGCATAACTGTAGCCACCAGTTATCAGAGCATGTCAGCAGCCTCGGGATTTTTTAAAGCTGTCCTTACCCACTTTGTCTTGTTTTAATACATGTCCTCTAATAACCCAAATTGTTTCTTTTTGCCTAGAGGCTATCAAGCTCCAAATGGTAATGCAAATGGAACCATGCATAAATGCATCTTTCTTCTGAGGACCCTTAAACCAGCCCTGGGAAAATCCTAGCTGCTGTTACCCACACAATGCCCCTCTCCAGTGGGAAGTAGCTAGAAAAATCAGCACCCAGTCTCCCTAGCAGCAGTTAAGGTTTCCACTCCTCAAGGTGGGGACGAGGGAGAAGGAATGGAAAAATTAGTTGGGTAAACAACTAACAGACTAGTCCTTGGAGAAGCTGCCTGTCTGAAAAATTGTGAAGCTGCCTGTCTGAAAAATCACAGCTACAGGCAAAAATAGAGCAGCCTGGAAAAAATTCAGACTGCAGCTGTACACATAAGCCACAGATAAACAGGTAAGGCAGGCAAAGGCCAGCACAGAGGCTGTTTTTGTTCTTTGTATGATTAGCGAGCTCCCAGGAAAAAGTTTCTCCCCTTTTCAGACATGTACATGGTGGGCTCCAAGGGAACTTGCCCAGGGAGGAAGGGGGCTTACTTAAACTCACACTTATACGAACAAAAAGCTGTACTGTGTGCTTACCTAGAGACATACCCACAGCTATATAGATAAGGGGAGTTATGCAGACAGTTTTATAGATTAGAAAAGTTAAACGGTTACAGAGATGAGAGCAGTTTCTTATAAAAGCTTTTGAATTCAACTGTAACCCAGCCACCATCTGGGACCCCTCTCCTCTGTGGAGAGCTTTCTTCTTTTGCTTATTAAATTTTTGCTGCAACCTCACCCTTTGTGTCCATGCTCTTTAATTTTCTTGGTTGTGAGACCACGAGCTCAGATAATACCTTAGACAAAGAGAACGGTGACCCTGACCTGTTTCAGGAGGGTGGATGTGCACCCCATTACCCTGGCTCCCACCAGTACCAGCCCATGAACTGTGTCCCATGCTTCCCAGGCAAGATCACGTCAGCCAGCAGGCCGACTGCATGCCAAGCACCTGAGACCTGCTCTGCTGCCGAGGCCTGACTTCTGGGACCACTTTCCAGAATTTGCTCATCACCTACTCCTGAGGATGCTACTCCCAAGCCCCAGAGGGCCCACACGGCTGCGACTTTTCTGAGAATTGGCCCTGCTAGTGGACGTAACTGCCGCTAATGCCACTGTCCCTTCACTTGTACCCTGGATGTAACTATTCAGCTCAGATGCCTTCATCAGCAGGAGCACTCTAAGCGTAATTTATTACAAGTGAAACATAATTGTACAAGCAGTTAATCAACCACCACAGGGCATAATTAATGGAGCAACCTTCCCCTCCCCACCCCCATTGATTTTGTGAAACTCCCTTTTTCTTTCAGCTTGATCAAGTATTCCAAATTTAGAAAGCTCTAGGCGGCCTACAGAAAAAGAAAAAGGCCACATAAGTTCCCTCTCACTTTCAGTAAATAGCAGCATATAAATAAAAGAAATAATAAAATAGATATTGTCTTGTGCAGCATTAAAAAAATCAAAATAAAAACTAAATATGAGCAAAAATGGGTTTCTTGTATATAGCATATAATTGTTTAGTACATTTATAACTAATATCAAGATTACCAATATGCTTGGGTTACAGTGCGTCATCTTGATATTTGTTTTCTATTCATTGCATTTGTTCCTTGGTCCTTTTTGTTTTTCTCTCCTTTCCATTTTCTCTCAGGTAAGCTTCTGACCCCACCCACCTGTTTTTAATGTCTTCAGCCCCCATGAGAATAATTGTTATTAATAGAACATACTAGGTTGGGTTCTGTTCTCTTCTAAACAAAATTTAGCAGAAGGTACAGTGATTTCCCATTTTCCCCTGCACTCACACATGCATGGCCTCCCCACGACCAGCAACCCCTACCAAAATGGCCTATTTGTTGCAACTGATGAACCTACATTGATATAGTTGACATTAGGGTTCACTGTTGGTGCCGTACATTCTATGGGGTTGAACACATGTGTAATGACATGCATCCACTGTTTCAGTGTCATACAGAGTAGTTTCACTGCCCTAAAAATCCTGTGTTCCACCTTCATCCTTCTCTCCACTCCAATCATTGGCAACCATTGATCTTTTTCCTGTCTTAATAGTTTTGCCTTTCCGAAATGTCATATAGTTGGAATCATACAGTATGTAGCCTTTTCAGACTGACTTCTTTCATGTAGTAATTTGCATTTAAGTTTCTTTCGTGTCGCTTCATGGCTTGATAGTTCATTTCATTTTAGTGCTGAATGATACCCTTTTGTCTGGATGTATCATGGTTTATTTATGCATTTAACTACTAGAGGTCATCTTGGTTTCTTCTAATATTTCCCAGTTAGGAATAAAGTTAGGTTCTATAAGTATCCATGTGTAGGTAATTGTGTGGACATAAGTTTTCAAGTCCTTTGGGTAAATACCAAGGAGTGTGCTGGTTGGATTGTATGGTAAGGGTATGTTTAGTTTTGTAAGAAGCCTCCAAAGTGTCTTCCAAAGTAGCTGTACCATTTTGCATTCCCACCAGCAATGAGAGTTCTTGTTGCTACAGATCCTTACCAGTGTTTGGTGTTGTCAGTATTCTGAATTTTGGGCATTCTAATTGGTGTTAGTAGTATCTCATCATCGTTTTAATTTGCATTTCCATGGTAACACAGAATGTAGAATATCTTTTCATATGTTTGTTTGCTATCTGTGTATCTTCTTTGGTGAGGTTCTGTTAAGCTCGCTGGCCCATTTAAAAAATTGGGTTTCTTGTTATCTTATTTTTGAGTTTTAAAGAATTCTTTGTATATTGGGGATAACAGTCCTTTATCAATTATGTCTTTTGCAAATATTTTCTCCCAAAGGCTTGTCTTTTCATTCTCTTGACAGTGTCCTTTGCGGAGCAGAAGTTGTTACTTTTAATGAAGTCCAGCTTATCAGTTCTTTCTTTCATAGATCATGACTTTGGTGTCACAACTAAAAAGTTATTGCTAAACCCAAGCTCACCTAGATTTTGTCCTATTACCTTCTAGGAGCGTTATAGTTCTGTGTTTTATATTTAGGTCTGTGATTCATATTTAGGTCTGTGATTCATTTTGAGTTAATTTTTGTGAAGGGTGTAAGGTCTGTGTCTGGATTCTTTTTTTTTTTTTAAATGTGGATGTCTATTTGTTACAACATTCTATTTTTCTTCCATGTATTGCCTTTGTTCTTTGACAAAGATCAGTTGACTATATTTTTGTGGGTCAATTTCTGGACTCTATTCTGTTCATTGATCTACTGATTTATTGTTTTGCAAATATCACATTGTCTTAATTATCGTAGATTTAGAGTAAGTCTTGGAGTCAGGTGTGTCAGTCCTACAACTTTGCTCTTCTCTTTCAATATTGAATTGGCTATTAAGTGTGCTTTGGCTCTGCATATAAAATTTAGAATACTCTGTTGATATCTGTGAAATCAACTTGCTGGGATTTTGACAGGGATTGCATTGGAATCTATAGATCAAGTTGGGAAGAACAGACATCCCAAAAATATTGAGTCCTCCTATTCATGAACATCAACTGTCTATCCATTTATTTAGTTTTTCTTTGATTTCTTTCATCAGAGTTTTATAGTTTGCCTTACATAGATCTTGTGCATATTTTGTTAAATTCATAACTAAGTATTTCATTTTACAGGGTGCTAATGTAAATGGTACTGTGTGTTTTAGAATACGTGCTGCCAAAGTGAGCACATAAATGGTATTACGTTTTTCAGTTTTCACTTGTTCATTGTTGATATAAAGAAAAGTGATTGGCTGGGCGTGGTGGTTCATGCCTATAATCCCAGCACTTTGGGAGGCCAAGGCGGGCAGATCACGAGGTCAGGAGTTCGAGACCAGCCTGGCCAATACGGTGAAACCCCGTCTGTACTAAAAATACAAAAATTAGCCGGGTGTGGTGGCGCACCTATAGTCCCAGCTACTCGGGAGGCTGAGGCAGAAGAATCACTTGAACCCAGGAGGCGGAGGTTGTAGTGAGCTGAGATTGCACCACTGTACCCCAGCCTGGGCAACAGAGTGAGACTCCATCTCAAAAAAAAAAAAAAAAAAGAAAAAGAAAAGTGACTGACTTTTGCACATTAAACTTGCATCCTGCACCCTTGCTATAATCACTTATTCCAGAAGTTTTTTTCTTGGTTATTTTATATTGTCTGCATAGGTAATCATGACATCTGCAAACAAACACGGTTTTATTTTTTCCCTTCTCAGTCTGTATATATTTTATTTCCTTTTCTTGTTTTATTTTATTAGCTAGGATTCCCATTACAGTGTTGAAAGACAGTGATGAGAGAGAACACCCTTGCCTTGTTTCTGATCTTAGTGGGAAAACTTCATGATTCTCACCATTAAGTATGATGTTAGCTGTAGGTTTTTAATAGATGTTCTTTGTCAAGTAGAGGAAGATCCCCTCTATTCCTAGTTTACTGAGAGTTTTTTAAAAATCATGAATGGGTGTAGGATTTTGTCACATGCTTTTTCTGCACCTATTGAAATGATCACGTGATATTTGTTCCTCAGCCCTTTGTTGTGATGATTATCTAATTGATTTTGTATGTTGAACCAGGCTTGCATAGTGAGGATAAATATGTTATTCTGGTGGATAATTGTTTTTATACATTGTTGAGTTTGATTTGCTAATATGTTGGGGGAGATTTTTGCATCTATGTTCATCAGAGATATTGGTAGACAGTTTTCTTGTAAAGTCTTTGTCTGATTTTGGTGTTAGGATGATGCGGGCCTTGTAGAATCAGTTAATAATTGTTCCTTCTGTGTCTGTCTTCCGAAATGAGCAAAATTTATTTCTTAAATGTTTGGTAGAATTCACCAGTGAATCAATCTGGCCTGGTGCTTTTTGTTTTGGGAGGCTATCCCTTACTATTTAATTACTGATAATCTCTTCTGTAAATAGTGATAAAAAAACTGGATATTCACATGCAGAAGAATGAAATTAGACTCTCACACTGTATACAAGAAGCAGTTCAAAATGGATTAAATTCAAAAGACTTAACTGTAAGACCTTAAGCCATAACACTACTAGAAGAAAACAGAGGACCGGGTGTGGTGGCTAATGACTGTAATCTCAGCACTTGGGAGGCCAACGCAGGTGAATCGCCTGAGGTCAGGAGTTCAAGATCGGCCTGGCCAGCATGGAGACCTGTCTCTACTAAAAATACAAAAATTAACTGGGTATGGTGATGTGTGCCTGTAATCCCAGCTACTCATGAGACCGAGGCAGGAGATGACTTGAACCCGGGAGGCAGAGGTTGCAGTAAGCCGAGATCGTGCCACTCCACTCCAGCCTGGGTAATAGAGCAAGACTCCATCTGAAAAAAAAAAAAAAGAGAAAGAAAACAGGGAAAACTTCTTGACAGTCGTCTGGGCAATTATGTTTTGACTATGACACCAAAAATGCAAGCAAAAAAGCAAAAATAGAAAGTTGGGATTGCATTAAACTAAAACGCTTCAGCATGGCAAAGGAAACCATCAACAGAGTGAAAAGGCAATCCTGTGGAATGGGAGAAAATATTTTCAAACCGTGTATCTTTAAGGGATTAATATCCAAAATATGTAAGGATTTTTTTCTTTATCTTTGACTTCTTTAGTTTTCAAATTATATGCCTAGGTAATTGTTTTTTGGGGGCATTTATCCTGCTTCATGTTGTCTTAGATTCCTGTATCTATGGTTTGATATCTGACATTAATTTGGAGAAATTCTCTGTCATTATTATTTCAAATATATTTTCTGTTCCTTTCTCTCTTTTTTTTCCTGGTATTTCTAATACAAATATGTACGCCTTCTGTAGTTGTCCTACAGTTCTTGGATGTTTTGTCCTTTTTTCCCCCATTTTTTTCTGTTTGCCATTCAATTATAGAGATTTTTATTGAGATATTCTCAGGCTCAGAGATTCTTTCCTAAGTCATGTCCAATCAGCCTATCAGAACCGTCCTTTACTTCCATTACCGCGTTTTTGACCTCTAGCATTTCTTTCTGGTTCTTTTCTAGGATTTCCATCTCTCTGCTTCTATCGTCCATCAGTTTTTTTGTTTGTTTGTTTGAGATGGAGTCTCGCTCTGTCGCCAGGCTGGAGTGCAATGGCATGATGATCTTAGCTCACCGCAACCTCTGCCTCCTGGGTTCAAGTGATTCTCCTGCCTCAGCCTCCCGAGTAGCTGGGATTACAGGCACAGGCCACCACACCCAGCTAATTTTTGTATTTTTAGTAGAGACAGGGTTTCACTGTGTTAGCCAGGATGGTCTCCATCTCTTGATCTCATGATCTGCTTGCCTCAGCCTCCCAAAGTGCTGGGATTACAGGCATGAGCCAGCATGCCTGGCCCCTTTTTTTTTTTTGAGACGGAGTCTCGCTCTGTTGCCCAGGCTGGAGTGCAATGGCATGATTTCGGCTCACTGCAACCTCTGCCTCCCGGGTTCAAGCGATTCTCCTGCCTCAGCCTCAGAGTAGTTGGGATTACATGTGCCTGCCACTCCGCCTGGCTAATTTTTGTGTTTTTAGTAGAGATGGGTTTTCACCATGTTAGTCAGGCTGGTCTCGAGCTCCTGACCTCAGGAGATCTGCCCACCTCGGCTTCCCAAAGTGCTGGGATTACGGTCGTGAGCCACCGCGCCCAGCCCGTCCATTAGTTTTTGCATGCTATTTACTAGAGCCCTTCACACATGTATCATGGTTGTTTTAAATTACTGGTCTGATAATTCTAACATCCCTGACATGTCTGAGTCTCGTTCTGATGTTTGCTCCATTTTTTCAAGTTGTGTTTTTTGCCTTTTGGTATGTCTTGTCTTTTTTTTTGTTTGCGGGGGACAGAGTTTCACTCTTGTTGCCCAGGCTGGAGTGCAATGGTACAATCTCAGCTCACTGCAACCTCTGCCTCCCAGGTTCAAGCGATTCTCCTGCCTCAGCTTCCTGAGTAGCTGGGATTTCAGGCACCCACCACCATGCCTGGCTAATTTTTGTATTTTTAGTAGAGACAGGGTTTCATTATGTTGGCCAGTCTGGTCTTGAACTCCCGACCTTAGGTAATCTGCCCAACTTGGCCTCCCAAAGTGCTGGGATTACAGGCATGAGCCGCCATGCCCAGCCTATTTTTGAATATTTAGATGAATAATTTTCATTAAATTTGGAAAAAATGGCCACTTTTTTCAGTATTTTTTTTTCCTCCTTTTTCCTGGGAACTTCAATTATACGTGTGTTAGGCAACTTGATGTTGTCCTAATCTTAGTGATGCTTTTTTTAGATTTTTCCCCTCAGCATTTTAAATGCTGATTAGACTTGGTGAGTGAGAAATAACAACTACTCTAGACTTACTGGTAAGACATTTCTGTGACTTGCCTAAAATTCAGGCAAATTTTGCTTGTACCTCAGCAAAATTTCTATTCGTCAAGTGGTATGGGGCATGGCTAGACAACCCTTTTAAAGTGAAGGGTATATTGTTGTGTGTGGCCCCTCCTACAGTCAAGAAAGTGGGCTTCTTGAGATTTTAGAGTCAACATTCCTCATTTGGGAGTGTTACTCTGGCCCATTTACCCAGTGACCCAAAAAGTTGCTGGATTTGAGTGGGGCCCACAACAAGAGAAGGCTCTGCAACGGGCCTAGGCTGCTGTGCAAGCTGCCCTGCTGCTTGAGTCATATGATCCAGTGGATCCGTGGTGCTTGAGGTGTCAGTGGCAGATAGGGATGAATGGAAGAATCACAGTGCAAGCATTTAGAATTTTGGAAAAAAGCCCTGACATCTTCCAAAGATGACTACTTTTCTTCTGGAAGACAATTCTTGGTCTGCTACTGGGCCTTAGTAAAGACTGAATGTTTGACCATGGGCTGCCAAGTTACCATGCAACCTGAGCTGCCCATCGTGAACTGGATGTTATCTGATTGACCAAATCATAAAATTTGGCATACACAGCACTCTGTCATCAAATGGAAGTAGTACATACATGATCCGGTTGGAACAGGCCCTGAAGGCACATGTAAGTTACATGAAAAAGTGACCCAAATGCTCGTGGTATCTACTCTTGCAACACTGCCTTCTCTCCCACTGCCTGCACCTATGGTGTTACCAGGAGTTCCCCATGATCAATCGATAGGAGAAGACTCAGGCCTGGTTTGCAGATGGTTCTGCACAATATGCAGACACCACCCAAAAGTGGACAGCTGCAGTACTAGAACCTCTTACTGGGATATCCCTGAAAGACAGCTGTGAAGGGAAATCCTCTTACTGGTCAGAACCTTGAGTAGTGCATCTGATTGTGCACTTTTCTTGGAAGGAGAAATGGCCAGACCTGTGATTATATATCACTTCAGGCTGTGGCCAATGGTTTGGCTGGATGTTCAGGGAATTGAGAAGAACATGATTGGAAAACTGGTGACAAATTTAAGGAAGAGGTATATGGACAGACTTCTCTGAGTGCACAAAACACATGGGATATTTGTGTCCCATGTGAATACTCACCAAAGGGAATTTTAATAATCAAGTGGACAAGATGACCTGTTCTGTGGATACTGGTCACCCTTTTCTCCCAGCTACCTCTGTCATTGCCTAATGGTCTCATGAACAAAATGACCATGATGGCAGTGATGGAGGTTATGCTTGGTGAAGTAACATGGACTTCCACTCAACAAGGCCGATCTGGCTTACAGCCACTGCTGAAGGTCCAATCTGCCAACAGCAGAGAGCAACATTGAGTCCCTGATATGGCCAACATTGAGCAGAGACCAACATGGAGTCCCTAGGGTGATCACACAGCCACCTGGTGGTAGGTTGATTATGTGGGGACATTTTCATCATAGAAGGGACAGTGTTTGTTCTTAATGTAATAGACACTTACTCTGGATATTGTTTTGTCTTCCCTGCACACAATGCTTCTGCCAAAACTACCATCCGTGGGCTTATAGAATGCTTTATTCATCATTGTAGTATTCCGCATTGCATTGTTTCTGATCAAGGAACTCACTTTACAGCAAAAGAAATGGAGCAACGGACCCATGCTCGTGGAATTTTCTGGTCTGATTATGTTCCCCATCATCCTGAAGCAATTGGCTTGATAAAACAGTGGAATAGCATTTTGAAGTCTCAGTTACGACATCAGCTAGGTGGCAATTTCTTGCAGGGGTAGAGTGAAGTTCCCCAGAAGGCTGTATATGCTATGAATCAGTGTCCAATATAAGATCTTGTTTCTCCTATAGCAAGTAGCATTCACAGGTCAAGAGATCAAAGGACAAAAGTGGGAGTGGCACCACTCACTATTACCCCAAGTGACCCACTGGCAAAAGTTTTGCTTCCTTTTCCTGACTTTATGCTTTGCTGACCTAGAGGTCTTAGTTCTAGAGGAAGGGATATTTCCACCAGGAGACACAGTAATGATCCCAAGAACTGGAAGTTAAGACTTCCACCTGGCCACTTTGGGGTCCTCATATTTCTCAATTAATAGGTACACAAGGGAGTTACAGTGTTGGCTGGGATGATTGGTCCTGACTACCAAGGGGGAAATTGGACTACTGTTCCACAATGGAGTTAAGGAAGAGTAAGTATATCCAGAATACAGGAGATTCCTTAGGGTATCTTTTAGTATTACCATGCCGTGTGTTTTATGTTAATAGAAAACTACAACCCGACCAGGCAGGGCTACAAATGGCTCAAACCCTTCAGGAATAAAAGTTGAAGTTGCCCTACCAGATAAAGCTGAGGTGCTTGCTGAAGGCAACGGGAATACAGAATGGGTAGTGGGAAAGGGTAGTTGTAAATACCAGCCATGACCATGTGGCCAATTACAGAAACAAAGATCGTAATTGCCATGTCTATTTTCTCCTTATTTTGCTATAAACACATTTGTGTATCTTTGTTATCCTTCCGCTCTTGTTCCCTTATCATGTAACATAAGGTGTATTTATAATATTTTATATCATACTATTTAAGTATTGTTAATTTAATTTAATTTATTTTTTTTGGGACAGGGAGGGTCTGGCTCTGTTACCCAGACTGTAGTGCAGTGGCACGATCTTGGCTCACTGCAACCTCCGCCTCCTGGGCTCAAGCCATCCTCCCACCTCAGCATTCCCAGTAGCTGGGACTACAAGCACACACCACCATGCCTGGCTAATTTTTGTATTTTTTTGTAGAGTTGGTGTTTCACCATGTTGCCCAGGCTGGTCTTGAACTCCTGAGCTCAAGCGATCTGCCTGCCTTGGTCTCCCAAAGTGCTGGGATTGCAGGTGTGAGCCACTGCACCCAGCCAAGTGTTATAGGATATCAAAGAGTAAACATCTTTCAAGGATTTTACCTCCTCATCTGGGAAATAAGTTACTGTGTTTTTTATTGTATCCAGGGTAGTATTAAGGTAGGTGGAATTATGACCTATTATTTTTATTTGGAGAATAAGTTTGGTTTGAGGAGATGTGTATGGGTGCCAAGTTGACAAAGGGTAGACTTGTGATAATAAATTTTATGTGTCAACATGACTGGGCCATGGGGTGCGCAGGTTAAACATAATTTTTGGTGTGTCCATGAGAGTGCTTCTGGATGGACTCAATCACTGGCTGAATTACAGCACTGGCCTTCCTGGGTCTCTGACTTGTAGATGGCAGATCATGGCACTTCTTGGCCTTCATAACTGTGTAAGCCAATTCTTCATATAAATCTCTCTCTCCCTCTAATATATTTATATATGTAAATATAGTTATATGTTGCCAATATATTATATTTATATTAGTAAAATATGACATATTTACATATATAAATAATATACTGGGTATGGTGGCTCACACCTGCAATATATTTTATATATATAAAATATATATAGTATAATACTAATATAAATACTATATATATATATCTCCTGTTTCTTTGTAGAACTCTAACACATGTGGGTTAATTATTTTCATTAAATTTGGAAAAAAATGGCCATTTTTTTCAAGTATTATTTTCCTCCCCTCTTCTGGATACTCCAGTTATGTATATGTTAGGCTACTTGATATTGTCCCACAACTTACCGATGCTTTGTTTAGTTTTCTTCTGGCTTATATTTTCTCTCAGTGTTTAATTTGGATAGTTCCTATTGCTATGTCTTCAAATTCACAAACCTTTTCTCCTATAGCATTTAATCTGCTGTTAATCCTGCCAATGTATTTTTCAGTTTAGTTATTGTATTTTTCATTTCTAGAAGTTTAGTTAGGCATTTCATTTTTCTCCTGACTATACTCATGCTTTCTTGTACTTCTTGAACATATGGAGTGAATTTATAATTCTTGTTTTGTTGTCCTTGCCTACAAATTCTAACATCTGGGTCATATATAGGTCTATGTTTATAGAATGATTTTTTTTTTTCCCGGTACTGGGTCTTATGTTCCTGCTTATTTGCATACTACGTAATATTTTATTGAATGCCAGACTTTGTACACTTTATGTTATTGGGTGCTGGATTTCTAAACATTCCTTTAGATACTTTACTTTTACACTGAGGGCTAATCTGGCCCCACTGAGGCAATATGCTTTTGAGAACTGTACCCAATGCCCCACCGTATTAGGAGATCTTCTCAAACTGGCTAGGGAAAACACTATTTCTGGTCCTGTGTGAACTCCTGAAATTGTTCTGCCTAGTCTTCTCTGCTGTTCTTTCCCCAGCCTCAGTAGTCTCCTTACACAAGCGCATAGCAGTACTCAGCCAAAGTCTTGAGGGACTGCTCTGCAGATCTCTGGAACCCTCACTTTCTGCAGTTCTTTTTCTTTGATACTTTGCCTCACAAATTTTTCTCATTTTGCCCTGCTGGAACTCTGAACTTTGTCTCCTTAATCAGTGAGACTGTTGGACTCTGTTTTGCTTTATTTTTTCTGTGGTCAGTCTGGAAATTCTCCAGGCAGTGAGCTGGGGGTACTTGCAGGGCTGATTTCACTTGTCTTTCTCTCAGGGATCACAGTCTTGCACTGCATGTTGTCCAGTGTCTGAAAACTTTCGCTTCATATGTTTTGTCCAGCTTTTAGTTGTGCAAGGAGGGAAGGTACATCTAGTCTCTATTATTCCATCATGATTAAAAATAGAATTCTGTTTTGGTAAACAGTTTTCATCTTGTTTAGGTAGCTTCTCTCTATTCCTGTGTTAGTTAATGTTTTTACATTTACACCTTTTTACATTAATTCATAAAATCATGTGGGTTTTCTTCTTAATTTATAAATGTAATGATTTAGGTAGATAGGATTCCTGTTGTTGAATAACTTTTGCATTTCTGAAAGGAATCCTCATTGGTCAAGTATTTTACATTATTAAAAACAGTAACAAAATGACTGACGTGATGGTAAGTCCCTGGATGACTGGGATGTCACCTTAATAGCTGCCTGTCTGGATTGGCAACATCCCAAGGGATTCATCACAAAGATTGGCCTGCTGGAACTTAAGCAGCAAAATGAACTTTTTTTCTAATACAGATATTAAAAATTCTGATGGGCTCTTTGACAATTTAAAGGATTCTTTTTTACATTTGGAAGCATCATTTCATTTTTTAGACTGATTGAAGTTGTCCCACAATGCCCTGATGCTCTTCTCGTTTCTTTTCATTGTTTTTTTTTCTCTTTGTATTTCAATTTGGATGGCTTTTATTGCTGTCTTCAAGTTCACAAATCTTTTCTTCTTAGTGTCTAATCTGCTGTTAATCTCATCCAATGTATTTTCATGTTAGACATTGTAATTTTAACTTCAGAAGTTCAATTTGGGTATTTAAAAAAATATCTTCTATATATCTACCAACACGTTCAGTCTTCTAAGTTTTTGAGCATATAGGATATAATTATAATAACTGTTTCCACTAATTCTATAGTCTGTGTCATTTCTGGGTTGTTTTTCATGTTTGTTTTCTCTGTATTAAGGGTCATATTTTCCTGTTTTTTTTTTTTTTTTTTTTTTTTTTTGCATGCCTGGTAATTTTTTATTAGATGGAAGACATTGTGATTTTGACCTTGTTGGATGCTGCACTTAAAGGTGGTGGAAGAGGAAGAGCCTTGGGGGCTACCATCCTGGCTGGAGAAGCTGACACGAGGCTCCGTCTTGTGGATGCAGCAAGGTAAGACAGTAAAGTTGGATGTTCTCTTCCGGAGCAAGAGGCCTCCGACTCTGCCTGTGGGCTGAAACACGCATTTGCATGCTGTGGCTTAGCTGAGGGCTTGTAGCTCAGGACAGAAGCAGTGATGGTGACAAAAGCAGGGGAGTGATACGGGAGAGGTACAGCCCCAGCCCCAGGACACAGCAGATCTCAATATTGGGAAAGGAGGAGTTCAGTATCAGTAAAGTGAGCCATAAGAGGAAAAGGAAAGCAGCCTTTGCAGACAGAGGTGGAACCAATTGAAAGGAGGAGGGGAGCTCCTTGCAAAGAACGTTGCAGGTAGGGTCTAGAGGCTGTGGGGATCATTCTCAGGCCATCCAAGAACTCTGAGATGATTGAAGGGAAGCTGGAATTTCACTGTGGTTGCTAGGATGGGCTCAAGCCCTAGGGTATTTTTATTTAAATGCCATTATTTTTGTTCTTATTTTTTGATATTAACCCTGTCAGGTTAGTGAGCCTAGAGAATACCTGTTATAAATTAAATATAATTCTGAAATGTTAATGTGTGGGAAGGAACAAGTAAGGCTTGAGAAATATAACCTGGGCATGTAATGATGCTAGAGAACTTATAATCTTTGCCTGAAAGTTTTGGATGCACAAAAGTCCCTTATTGTCATTTTGTTTATTTACTTAGTTCTTACTGAGATTGAGACAGTCTTACTGTATAATGCCTAAAGATCTCATGTAAGAGTGATACTAGCTTTTTTTCCCTATTAGTTTCTTTTTCTTTTCTTGCTTTTTTTTGTTTTGTTTTGTTTTTGTTTTGAGATGGAGTCTCGCTCTTTCGCCCAGGCTGGAGTGCAGTGGCGCTATCTCGACTCACTGCAAGCTCTGTCTCCTGCGTTCATGCCACTCTCCTGCCTCAGCCTCCTGAGTAGCTGGGATTACAGGTGCCCGCCACCGTGCCCGGCTAATTTTTTGTATTTTTAGCAGAGACAGGGTTTCACCGTGTTAGCCAAGATGGTCTCGATCTCCTGACCTCGTGATCCGCCCGCCTCAGCCTCCCAAAGTGCTGGGATTACAGGCATGAGCCACCGCGCCTGGCCTTTTTTTCTTTTTTTTTTGACACAGAGTCTCACTCTGTCGGCCAGGCTGGAGTGCAGTGGCATGATCTTGCCTCATTGCAACCTCCGCCTCCCGGGCTCAAGCAAATCTCCTGCCTCAGCCTCCTGAGTAGCTGGGATTACAGGTGTGTGCCACCATGCCCGGCTAATTTTTGTATTTTTCGTAGAGACAGGGTTTCACCATGTTGGCCAGGCTGGTCTCAAACTCCTGACCTCAGGTAATCCACCCCCCTCGGCCTCCCAAAGTGCTGGGATTACAGACGTGAGCCACCGTGCCCAGCCTAGTTTCTTTTTTTTTAAAAAAAATATTTTATTTCCATAGGTTATTGGGGAGCAGGTGGTGTGTGGTTACATGAGTAAGATCTTTGTTTGTTTGTTTGTTTGTTTTTTTAGACGGAGTCTTGCTCTGTTGCCCAGGCTGGAGTGCAGTGGCGTGATCTCGGCTCACTGCAAGCTCCACCTCTCGGATTCACACCACTCTCCTGCCTCAGCCTCCTGAGTAGCTGGGACTACAGGGGCCCGCCACCACGCCTGGCTAATTTTTTGTGTTTCTTGTAGAGACGGGGTTTCACCATGTTAGCCAGGATGGTCTCGATCTCCTGACCTCGTGATCCACCTGCCTCGGCCTCCCAAAGTGTTGGGATTACAGGCGTGAGCCACTGCACCCGGCTACATAAGTAAGATCTTTAGTGGTGATTTGTGAGATTTTGCTGGACACATCGCCTGAGCAGTATACACTGCACCCAAATTGTAGTCTTTTATCCATCACTCCCTTCCCACCTTTTCTCCCTGAGTCCCCAAAGTCCACTGTGTCATTCTTATGTCTCTGTATCCTCATAGCTTAGCTCCCACATATGATCGAGAACATACAATGTTTGGTTTTCCATTCCTGAGTTACTTCACTTAGAATAATAGTCTCCAATCTCATCCAGGTTGCTGTGAATGCCATTAATTCATTCCTGTTTATGGCTTGAGTAGTATTCCATCGTATATGTATACTGCAGTTTCTTTATCCACTCACTGATTGATGGGCATATGGGTTGGTTCCACATTTTTACAACTGAGAATTGTGCTGCTATAAACATATGTGTGCAAGTATCCTTTTCGTGTAATGACTTCTTTTCCTCTGGGTAGATACCCAGTAGTGGATACCCTAATATGTTTTCCAAACTTTTAGATTTCTCTTCTTCTTAGGAATGCCGATTATTCTTTGGTTTGGTCATTTAACATAATCCCAGACTTCTTGGAGGCTTTGTTCATATTTTCTTATTCTTTTTTCTTTGTCTTTGTTGGATTATTTTGAAAACCTTGTCTTTGAGCTCTGAGGTTCTTTCTCCTGCTCATTCGCTTCTATTGCTGAGACTTTCCAGAGCATTTTGAATTTCTATAACTGCATCCGTTGGTTCCTGAAGTTTTGATTGCTTTTTATTATATGCTACCTATTTCATTGAAAATTTCTCCCCTTACTTTTTGTATTTTTTTTTGTTTCCTTAAATTGGGCTTTGCCTTTTTCTGGCACCTCTTTGATTAGCTTAATAACTGATCTTATGAATTCTTTTTTAGGTAAATCAAGGATTTTTTTTTTTGGTTGGCTCCATTGCTGGTGAGCTAGTGTGATTTTTTGGAGGGTATTAAAGAGCCTTGTTTTGTCATATTACCAGAGTTGGTTTCCTAGTTCCTTCACATTTGAGTAGGCTCTGTCGGAGGGAAGGTCTAGGGCTCAAGGCTGTTGTTCAGATTCTTTTGTCCCACAGGGTATTCCCTTGATGTAGTACTCTCCCCCTTTTCCTAGGGATGTGGCTTCCTGAGATCTGAGCTGTAGTGATTATTATCTCTTTTCTGAATTTAGTCACCCAACAGGTCTACCAGGCTCTGGGCTGGCACTGGGAGTTGTCTGTACAGAGTCTTGTGATACGAACCATCTGTGGGTCTCTCAGCTGTGGATACTAACGCCTGCTGTGGTGGAGGTGGTGGGGGGTGAAATGGACTCTGTGAGGGTCCTTAGTTTTGGTGATTTAATGCACTATTTTTGAGCTGGTTGGCCTCCTGCAGGGAGGTGGCACTTTCCAGAGAGCATCAGCTGTGGTAGTATGGGAGGGATCAGGCGGTGGGTGGGGCCCTAGAACTCCCAAGAGTATATGCTGTTTGTCTGCAGCTACCAGGGTGGGTAGGGAAGGACCATTAAGTGGGGGCAGCACTAGGCATGTCTGAGTTCAGACTCTCCTTGAGCGGGTCTTGCTTGTGGGGGATGGAGGTGTGGTTCCTAGGTCAATGGAGTTACGTTCCTAGGAGAATTATGCCGCCTCTGCTGTGTCATGCAGGTTGTCAGGGAAGTGAGGGAAAGCCGGCAATCACAGGCCTCACGCAGCTCCCACACAACCCAAAGGGCCAGTCCCACTCTCACCATTCCCCACTCAACAGCACCAAGTCTGTGTCCAGGCAGTGGGCAAGCAGGGCTGAGAGCTTGCCCCAGGCTACCAGCCTCCCAGCTGTGAAAGCTGTGAACACTTCGTGCTTCCCCGCCTGTGGTCTGCACACAGGATTCACGCCCTCCCTGTAGTTCTGGCCAGGAGACTTCTTGTTCAGTTGGAATTGTTACAAAGTTCAGCTGGAGGCTTCCTTCTCCCTGTGGCCTTTTCCCGGTGCCTCTGGTAGCCCTCCCCAATGACCCCGGGAGGCAAGGCAGAAATGGCTTGCTAGGGCACCCAGAGACCCCAGAGGGATTTTCCCACTGCTTTCTCTACCCCTGCATTTCACTTGGCTCTCTAAATTGACTCAGCTCCAGGTAATGTTAGAATCTTCTCCGGTGATCTAGATCTTGAGGTTCCCCAGTGAGGTGGTGTGTTTGGGAGTGAATGATGCCCCTTTCCCACTTCCATAGTTTGGGCACTCACGGTATTTGGGGTGTCTCCCAGGTCCTGCAGGAGCAATTCACTTCCTTCAGAGGGTCTGTGGGTTCTCTTGGCTGTCCTGATTTCTTCCTGCAGTCATTCTGGAGCAAAAGTTCATGATGCAATACTCCACATGCTGCTCTGTCCATCTGAGTGGGAGCTGCAATCTCGGCCTGCCTCCTGTCTGCCATGATCCTCCCAGAGAGATATGAGCTTCGACACTCGTCTATGTGGATGAAAAAGCCACAGGACACTTTAACTTCTATTTTAGTATTCCTCATATATTTTCTGCATTCATTTACATGTCTGCCTCCCCAGCAACTTCTTATGGCACCATGCTTTGTAATTACCATATGCTGAGTGGCTACTAAGTGACAGATATTTATATGCTTTATGTGGCTTAACTTACGTACTCTTCTGAGAAGCTGTTTAAATTTCATTCCCTCTTATTTTTGTTTCCAGGTCTAGAAAATGGAGGCACAGTGAGATAAAATAAGTTGCTCAAAGCCATATGGCGATTAAGACTTGAACTCTAAGAGGGTTTTATTTTTATTTTTATTTAATTAGTTTATTTTTTTGAGACAGGGTCTTGCTTTGTTGCCCAGGCTGACGTGCAGTGGCGCAATCACAACTCACTGCAGCCTCAACTTCCTGAGCTCAAGGGATCCTCCCATCTCAGCCTCCCAAGTAGCTGGGACCACAGGAAGGTGCCACCATGCCAGGCTAATTTTTCATTTTTTAGTAGAGATGGGGGTCTCACTATGTTGCTGAGGCTGGTCTTGAACTCCTGGGCTCAAGCAGTTCTTCCATCTCAGCCTCCCAAAGTGCTGGGGTTACAGGCTTGAGCCACTGTGCCCGGCCTGTTTTATTAATCTCTAAGTGCCCTGCATCTGCTCTAAGGAGTGTGGCATAGTCCTTGATATTGGATAACGGAGTAACGCAGGTAGTTTGTATGAGAAGTGCAGTAACCACATGGTGAATGGAAGATGATGCTGTAGACTTGCCCGTAGTTCACAACTGGGACACTGTGGTTACCAGGACGCAACTTCCAGAATGGCTGACTAAAACTAGAAAATGCGGATTCCACTGGGTCTTTGTGTTTCTATTTTTTAAACGGGAAAATTAATTCTGCCATTTACCTTCAAGGAGTTAGTGGGAGTGACATAAAATTGTTGATAAAAATCTTCGGAAGTCTCGGTGAGGGGATCTGCTATATTGAAATAAGGAAATAATTGATGAAATTATTTCATTTGTAAACAGTCTAAGGGCCCAGGGAAGAGAAGAGTGACATAGAATCTCCTTTCCTTGAGATCTTAGAGTCACGCCTCCCTCCTTACCTCCATCCAGGACTGTTAAAAAACCCCAAAGCAGGGACTTTTAGGCCCACATGCACTTAGCCTCCTCTTCCCACCTCCTGTTCATCTCTGTTTCCAATGTTCCACTGCCATCGCTGCCAGGAAGTTCTGCAGAGAAGAGTGAAGAAGAACCGTATGATCCTAAACATGTTATCTGAAGATATTATCAACCCACCATTGGCCTTATTTACTGGAATGTTTTTATAACCTTTATTTGACACCTCTTCCCATCACTTAAAATAAATCTGGTGCTTCCCTGAATAATCTCTTGAGATTTGTACATGTCTCCCAGCATCACATTTGTCCTTTTAACAAGCACACTCCTTCCACTGCTGACGGCCAACTCGGGTTCACTACAATCAGGGAATCTATGTCTTGCAACAATCAAGTGTGTATCAAACTTGAATTTATTTTCTTTTGTTTCTGAGAACTGTAATTCCACTCCAAGGCCTATACTGTACCCAACCGAGCTGCATGTATGTTTAACGAAAACATGTCCTAGAATATTCACAATACTTCTACTACTTATGCCCTCAAACTGGAAACTACCCAAATGCCGGAGAGTAGAATGGATGAATGAATTGTAGTAATATTTATTGAATACAATACAATACAATAATGATAATTAACTGGAACTATATCCAAGAAGGATGAATCTCACAGACATTATGTTGGCTGAAATGAGCCAATCACAGAAGTGTACATATTCTATAACTCTGCTACAGAAAGTTCAAAGAACAGACAAAACCAATGCACAATGTTAGAAGCTGGGATTGCATTTATCCTGGGGTAGGGGATGGAGTATTGGCTGGAAGTAGGGGTGAGTAGGCTCTCTGCTGCTTTTCTTGTATTCTCTGTATCTGGGTGCTGGTTTTGAGGGTGTGTTCACTTTGTGAAAATCCACTGAGCTGTAAACTTATGACTTACGTACATTTCTGTATGTGTGTTTTTGTAAAACTTACAGAAAACAAAGAAGAAATATATTGCCATATATTGATTGGACTCTATTCAGGGCTATCTTGGAAACTGCAGCTTGAAGACAGCTAGGCCTCAGCATATGCCCTGACCTCCTGCAATCTAAGCTCTGGATCCTGGTCAACTTTGGGAGAATAATCAAGCCAATTTTCAGAGAAGCAGTTTCTATGTCTTTCAGGTCCTTGTGTCCTAAGGGATTAGGAGCATTAGGTAGGGACCTGGTCTCAGTGTGATCCTGAGAGCTCATCCATTCTCTGGTCATCCTTCAAAGAAATACCAGGCTCCTGAATTCATCTGCACAAACAGAGCTGGCCAGGCTACCTGCTGTCCGCCATCCCATTGTCTTTCCTGCATTGTTCTGGGACTCTGGCCATACTCACCTTCCAAAATAACTGTGCAGTTGTCATCATTGTTCAGGAGACTATTTTGGAACAGTGGCTTAGCTTGGTGATGTGTAGAGATCCAGGAAGGGCCTCAGTTGTCGGGAGGGAGGCCCAGGGCCATTAGAGAGCTGGGGGTGGTAAGAAGTGATGGGATTGGGCTTCAGGAGGTGTGGAGGGGCCCAGGGGGAGCACCATTTCTGACAAGTGTTCAGTCTTGAAGTGGAGAATTGGAAAGAAAGAGGAGAAAGGATGGGGGGCGGGGTCGGGTGCAGGTTGGAGGGAAGCTGGGAGGGGAGAAAAGAGTGAGGGAACATTAGGTTGATTAGTGCTGGCGGAAGAGGTAAGGAGAGACTTTGTTCACAGAGGAGAGGCTGGGAAGTGAGGGTGTGAGTTGAAGGACACCAATGGTACGCTGACATATTGTTTCAAGAGTGGTTTCTATAGCCTGGAGGTCTTAAGGACAGCTGTTGGGAACCTTCTATGGGGTGATAGAAAAGTAAGTGGAAGAAAGGGGGTGTGATGATTGACAGGCAGCCTAATGTCGAGTCAGGTGACATCTTGCCATATTTAGCAATGTAATAGGTGGTCAGATGACCTCACAGTCTTCAGGGCTGGGAGACGGCAGAACCTTCTCACAGGGGTTGTGACAGAGGAGTTGGGTAGATGTGTTCTCAGTGGGCAAAGGTGGAATTCCCTTCTCTTTTCTGTTTTCTCTTGACATCACAGGCCTGCAGAAACAGCATACCATGAGTTAAAACCCCTCAATTGCATGAGTTTTTGCACCCCCATGATTTGACAGGGTCTCTAGCTCTTTCAAAGTCTGCAGCAAGACAGAGGAAAAGTCTAGGCTCCTGCGGGGGTGTTTCATGTGCTTGTGTACAAATTAGCCCCCACAGGACTCTGCAGCTCCACGTCGCTCTGCTGGGCACTGGGGCCATGTGCTCTGTTGGTCTACAGGAACCTCTGTCTCCCTAGAGTTACAGTTTAAGAGAGGGGTTTCCAAAAAAGGATGTTAATGTCCCAGGATTTTATGGACTTTAAGTAAAACTTCTTTTTTTCTGTTGTACTCAGAATGTTTTGAAGCTTTGTTCCTAGGTCACCTCACAGTGCCTGAATTCTTTCCTTTCTTTTCTTAGACATGGGGTCTTGCTCTCTCGCCCAGGCTGGAGCGTAGCAGCTATTCACAGGTGTGATCATAGCACACCACAGCCTCCTGGGCTCAAGCAATCCCCCTGCTTCAGCCTCCTGAGTAGCTGGGACCATAAGCAGGAGCCCATGCCCAGCTTCAGTTCTTCTTTTCCTACAGTAAGTTCTGGTCCAGAAGATTTTGCAGCTCACCCCCGCCCTTCACTCCACAAAAAGACTTCCACTGGGATTCCGGTCAATATGCCAGACTCACTTGAATCCCTAGGATGGATCCAGCCTCGGTTTAAGTGCAGATTCCTGCTTCATCTCAGAGCCTGGCCGTTTTGAGGAGCAGGTGGTTTTACCCGTCCGCCCACTGGCCCCTTGCTTCATTGTCTAGGCCTGTCCTTTCTCATCTGGTGTCCTAATCCCCTCCTCACCACCTCACAATGGAGAAAGCTCTGTGTTACTTTCTTTCAGGATTTTCCTGCTTTTCGAAAGAGCCAGGGCACTATATGCTTTCATGCAGGACCTAAGCAGATAAGGTCATCTCAAGGAGATGCCCCATTCTTAACCTGGTGCCCACCCCACCCTGGAGAGGACAGTTCTTGTTCATAGTGTACACGATTGTTTATGTCAAAGACCCAATGAGTTTGCAAAGACCTCTTAGAACTAATAAGTGAGTTTAGCAAGTTTGCAGGATATAAAGTTAACACACATACACAAACAAATCAATTGTATTTCTATACATCAGCATATTAGGGTTCTCTAGGGAAACAGAACCCATAGGATACACACACACACATATACATATGTATATATGTGAGAGATAGACACCCGTGTGTGTGTTTGTGTGTTTAAAAAGAGAGAGGGAGAGCGAGACAGGGAGAGAGAGAGATTGGTTAATTTTAAGGAATTTGCTTGTGTGATTGTAGGGGCTGGCAAATTTGAATTCTACAGAGCAGGCTGTCAGGCTGGAGACCCAGGGAAGAGCTGATGTTGTAGCTCACGTCTGGAGGACGTCTGCTGGTAGAATTCCCTCTTTCCCAAGGAACCTCAGTCTCTCTTCTCAAGGCCTACAACTGATTGGAGAGGCCCACTTTCATTATGGAGGGTCATCTGCTTTACTCAAAGTTGATTGATTTAAGTGTTAATCACATCTAAAACATTTCTTCACAGCATCATCTAGACTGGTGTTTGAGCCCAAACTGCCTACCATGGCTTGGCCAAGTTGACACATAAAATTAACCATCAAGGCCAGGTGCGGTGGCTCACACCTGTAATCCCAGCACTTTGGGAGGCTGAGGCGGGTGGATTACAAGGTCAGGAGATTGAGACCATCCTGACTAACATGGTGAAACCCCGTCTCTACTAAAAATACAAAAAAATTAGCCAGGAGTGGTGGCGGGCGCCTGTAGTCCCAGCTACTCAGGAGGCTGAGGCAGGAGAATGGTGTGAACCTGTGAGGCAGAGCTTGCAGTGAGTGAGATCGTGCCACTGCACTCCAGCCTGGGTGACAAGAGTGAGACTCTGCCTCAAAAAAAAAAAAAAAAGAAAAAAAATTAACCATCACAACCAGAAATGTGTAATTGGATAGGAAAATTGAAAACCAGTACCACATAGAATACCAAAAACTGAAACAGATGAACATCTTACTGAAAGCTACAAAATACCAGTGAAAATACTCAAAGAAGATATAAACAAATAACAAGGAACACCATATTTGAAGATTGGAAGGCTTAACTTTAAAAAGTTGCCAATTCTGCCAAAACTGATATAGAGATTTAAAACAATTCCAGTCAAAATATCACCAGGACATTTTGTTGTTATAGACAAGCTGATTCTAATGTTTACATGGAAAGGCCAAGGACTAGAATAGATAAAACAACTTTGAAAAATAAGAATAATGGTGTAGGAAACATGCTACCCAGTTTTAAGACATACTACAAAGTTACAGTAATCAGGACAGTATGGTATTGCATGGGAACATAAAGATCAATGAAACAGAATCGAGTCCAGAAAGATAGCTGCTTAAATATGGCCATGTGATTTTTGACAAGGGTGCAAAGGTAGTTCAATAAAGGATCATATTCTCAACAAATGATGTTAGAACAACTGAACATTCATATAAACAAACAAAACAGACAAACAAAAGAAAACTGAAACCTTACAGCTTGTATACAAAAGAACTCAATATTGATAAGAGATGTAAATGTAAAAGTGAAGCTCTAAAAAGTTTAGAAAAGAACATAGTAGAAAATCTCTTCCTGGGATTAAGGAAGAAAGTTATTAGACATGGTACCATAAGCACGATCCATAAAAGAAAAAGTTGATAAGTTGGTCTTTATTGAAATTAAAAGACTTAAGATGCTATTAAGAGAATGAAAACACTATAGCCCGGGAGAAAAAATTTGCAAGTCGCATCTGTCACAAGACTTTGCAGAATATATAAATGGCAAATAAAACACAAAAAGATGTTCAATATCATTAAGCATTAGAGACTTGTAAACTAAAACCAAACACACCTATTAGAATTGCTGAAAAAAGGAAAACCTTTGGTGATACCAAGAGCTGTTGAGAGCAGTTGCAATTCTTCTTTTTTTTTTTTTAATTATACTTTAAGTTCTGGGGTACAAGTGCAGAACGTGCAGTTTTGTTACATAGGGATACATGTGCCATGGTGGTTTACTGCACCAATCAACCTGTCACCTACATTAGGTATTTATCCTAATGTTATCCCTCCCCTAGCCCCCCACCCCCGACAGGCCCTGGTGTGTGATGTACCCCTTCCTATGTCCATGTGTTCTCATTGTTCAACTCCCACTTATGAGTGAGAACATGCGGTGTTTGGTTTTCTGTCCTTGTGATAGTTTGCTGAGAATGATGGTTTCCAGCTTCATCCATGTCCCTGCAAAGGACATGAACTCATCCTTTTTTATGGCTGCATAGTATTCCATGGTGTATATGTGCCACATTTTCTTTATCCAGTCTATTATTGATGGACATTTGAGTTGGTTCCAAGTCTTTGCTCTTGTGAATAGTGCCACAATAAACATACGTGTACATGTGTCTTTATAGTAGAATGATGCTTAATCCTTTGGGTATATACCTAGAAATGCGATTGCTGGGTCAAACGGTAATTCTAGTTCTAGATCCCTGAGGAATCGCCACACTGTCTTCCACAATGGTTGAACTAATTTACACTCCCACCAACAGTGTAAAAGCATTCCTATTTCTCCACATCCTCTCTAGCGTTTGTTGTTTCCTGACTTTTTAATGATTGCCCTTCTAACTGGCGTGAGATGGTATCTCATTGTGGTTTTGATTTGCATCTCTCTAATGACCAGTGATGATGAGCATTTTTTCATATGTCTGTTGGCTGCATAAATGTCTTCTTTTGAGAAGTGTCTGTTCATGTCCTTTGCCCACTTTTTGATGGGGTTGTTTTTTTCTTGTAAATTTGTTTGAGTTCTTTGTAGATTCTGGATATTACTCCTTTGTCAGATGGATAGATTACAAAAATTTTCTCCTGTTCTATAGGTTGCCTGTTCACTCTGATGATAGTTTCTTTTGCTGTGCAGAAGCTGTTTAGTTTAATTAGATCCATTTGTCAATTTTGGCTTTTGTTGCCGTTGCTTTTGGTGTTTTAGTCATGAAGTCTTTGCCCATGCCTGTGTCCTGAATGGTATTGCCCAGGTTTTCTTCTAGGATTTTTATGGTCGTAGGTCTTATATTTAAGTCTTTGATCCATCTTGAGTTGTTTTTTGTATAAGGAAGGGGTCCAGTTTCTGTTTTCTGCATATAGCTACCCAGTTTTCCCAACACCATTTATTAAATAGGGAATCTTTTCCCCATTGCTTGTTTGTGTCAGGTTTGTCAAAGATCAGATGGTTGTAGATGTGTGGTGTTATTTCCGAGGCCTTGGTTCTGTTCCATTGGTCCATATATCTGTTTTGGTACCAGTACCATGTTGTTTTGGTTACTGTAGCCTTGTAGTATAGTCTGAAGTCAAGTAGCGTGATGCCTCCAGCTTTGTTCTTCTTGCCCAAGATTGTCTTGGCTATGCAGGCTGTCTTTTGGTTCCATATGAAGCTTAAAGTAGTTTTTTCCAATTCTGTGAAGAAAGTCAGTGGTAGCTTGATGGGGATAGATTGAATCTGTAAATTACTTTGGGCAGTATGGCCACTTTCACAATATTGATTCTTCCTATCCATGAGCATGGAATGTTTTTCCATTTGCTTGTGTCCTCTTTTATTTCCTTGAGCAGTGGTTTGTAGTTCTCCTTGAAAAGCTCCTTCACATCCCCTGTAAGTTGTATTCCTAAGTATTTTATTTTATTTGTAGTAATTGTGAATGAGAGTTCACTCATGATTTGGCTGTTATTGGTATATAGGAATGCTTGTGATTTTTGCACATTGATTTTGTATTCTGATACTTTACTGAAGTTGCTTATCAGATTAAGGAGATTTTGGGCTGAGATGAAGGGGTTTTCTAAATATAAAATCATGTCATCTGCAAATACAGATGATTTGATTTCCTCTGTTCTTATTTGAATACGCTTTATTTCTTTCTCTTGCATGATTGCCCTGGCCAGAACTTCCAACACTATGTTGAATAGGAGTGGTAGAGAGGGCATCCGTGTCTTGTGCTGGTTTTCAAAGGGAATGCTTCCAGTTTTTGCCAGTTCAGTATAATATTGGCTATGGGTTTGTCATAAATAGCTCTTATTATTTTGAGACATGTTCCATCGATACCTAGTTTATTGAGAGTTTTTAGCATGAAGGGGTGTTGAATTTTGTCGAAGGCCTTTTCTGCATCTATTGAGATAATCATGTGGTTTTGTCATTGGTTCTGTTTATGTGATGGATTACGTCTATTGATTTGCATATGTTGAACCAGCCTTGCATCCCAGGGATGAAGCCGACTTGATCGTGGTGATAAGGTTTTTGATGCTGCTGGTTTCAATTTGCCAGTATTTTATTGAGGATTTTCTCATGGATGTTCGTCAGGGATATTGGCCTGAAATTTTCTTTTTTTATTGTGTCTCTGCCAGGTTTTTGCATTGGGATGATGCTGGCTTCATAAAATGAGTTAGGGAGGATTCTCTCTTTTTCTATTGTTTGGAAGAGTTTCAGAAAGAATGGTACCAGCTCCTCTTTGTACCTCTGGTAGAATTCAGCTGTGAATCCATGTGGTCCTGGACTTTTTTTGGTTGGTAAGCTATTACTGCCTCAATTTCAGAACTTGTTATTGGTTTATTCAGGGATTCGACTTCTTCCTGGTTTAGACTTGGGAGGGTGTATGTGTCCAGGAGTTTATCCATTTCTTCTAGATTTCCGAGTTTATTTGCATAGAAGTGTTTATAGTATTCTCTGTTGGTAGTTTGTATTTCTGTGGGATCAGTGGTGATATCCTCTGTATCATTTTTTATTGCATCTGTTTGATTCTTCTCTCTATTGCAATTCTTTTTTTTTTTTTTTTTTTCTTTTTGAGACTGAGTCTCGCTTTGTCCCCCAGGCTGGAGTGCAGTGGCGTGATCTCGGCTCACTGCAAGCTCCGCCTCCCAGGTTCATGCCATTCTCCTACCTCAGCCTCCTGAGTAGTTGGGACTACAGGCGCCCGCCACTGTGCCTGGCTAATTTTTTGTATTTTTAGTAGAGACGGGGTTTCATCGTGTTAGCCAGGATGGTCTCAATCTCCTGATCTCGTGATCCGCCCACCTCGGCCTCCCAAAGCTCTATTTCAATTCTTATACATTGTGGGTGGGAATAAAAAATGGTATAGTCAGTCTGGAAAAGTTTGGCAGTTTCTTATAAAGTTAACATGTATTTGTCTTATAACCCAGAAACCCCACTTCCTAGAGAAATGAAAACTTATGCTTACATAAAAACCTGTATATAAATGTTCTATTGATAATTCTGTGATTATCTGATGTTCTATTCATAATTGCTCCAAGCAAATGTCCTTCAACAGGTGAATGAACAGGTTAATGCATAAAGAAGTTGTGGTATATCCATACAATGAAATACTACTCAGCAGTAGAAAGGAATGAACTGTTTACACATGCAGCAGCAACTGAGCACTTTCCAAGGCATGATGTTGGGGAATGGGGGAAGGAAGTAGTCTCAGAAGTTTACGTACTGTATTTCTCATTTTTGAGAAGATAAAATACTGATGGAGGATAGATCTGTGGTTGCCAGGAGTTACGAACGGGAGAGGCTGTGATTATAAAGGGAAAACATGAGGGAGTTTTTGGGGGTGTGATGGCACTATTTTGAATCCTGATTATGGCAGTGCTTATGTGAATCTATACATATGTTAAAATTATAGAACTGTACACCAAAAAAATAAATCTTTTATATATATATATATATTTTTAGATAGGGTCTCATTCTGTTATCCAAGCTGCAGTGCAGTGGCACAATCATGGCTCCCTGCAGCCTCGAACTCCTGGGCTCAGGTGATTATCCCACCTCAGCCTCCTGAATAACTGGGACTACAGGCTTGTACCACCACGCCTGGCTAATTTTTTGTATTTTGTAGAGATGGGGTTTCGCCATGTTGCCTAAGCTGGTCTCAAACTTGTGGGCTTAAGTGATCCACCTGTCTCGGCCTCCAAAGTGCGTGAGCCACTGTGCCTGGCCTGCCTGATGATTTAAAGAATAAAATTAATAAAATTATAGATGATGAACACTGGATTCTGATATGGGCCTCCAGTTCCTCCTTGCTAAGGTGAGGCTGATGATCTGTAATCTATACAGCCATTATCAAAATGCTGACCCAGTCTTGCGCCTCTATTCTGAGGCTTATGTATTTTGATCTGCTTTCTTGCTTTAGATCCATTATGACTGAAAAAGACTTCTTAAATTTTGCTTTTCCATCCCAGAAATGACTGATTCTAACCTTTCTCCCCAGCTGCTCAGCATGGGCCTCCAGCTGTGCTCTGCACAATCCGATAGCGGAGAGCTTTTATTCACCCCCCATTTTTGAAATATAATTTCCATACAGTATAATGCATAGATCTGAAATATATAATTCAATGAGCTTTGGCAAATGTATACAGTGGTGTGTTCATACATGTTTTACAACTGGCTCTCTGGTGGGATAAAAAAGCCCTGCTTTGTAGTGTTTGCCAATTTCTGGAGTATAAATATTTCCACCATGGTGGATTCTAAGCTATCAATGTGATGTTGACTGGCTTGCAAACATCCTGAAAAATTAACAGTCCACTCTCTTGATGGTGCCAGCAGCCTTCAGCACACCACTGCCTGTACATAACTGTGCAACCAGCACCCAGATCAACATTCAGGACATGCCCATCACCCCGTAAGTTCCCTAGTGCCCCTCCGCAGTCAATCCCCACCCCTATCCTGTGTGGACAACGATTCTGATTTCTACTGCCATCAATTAGATTTTTGTATTCTAGAACTTCATGCAAATACAGTATATTTTTGGCCTGACTTTTTATTTTTGCCTCAGATTTGAGAATCCCTCCTATGGTGTTTATCTGGTTGCTTGGCTTTTTCATTGCCCAGTAATATTTCATTGTATGGATGTAGTATTGTTGATTCTCCTGTTAATTGGCATTTGGGTTGTTCAAAGTTTTAGGATTTTCTGAGTAATCTTGAAAGTACTTGAGAGGCTGTAAAAAAGAGGTTCCAATATTTCTGGCAAAACTTTCTGCTGGGAAGAGGAAATAGATCCTGAAGCTTCAGATTTTACTGACGATAATGAAAGAGCATCTTTGAAAGTGTCTAGCATGTGGCAGACATTCAATAAATGTTAGTGGAGTCTCACTTTGGCAGAATTCTGTTTCTAGGATCTGTGCCCAGAAATAGATCGTCTTTTACAGAAAGGTCAGAATCAAACATACTAGAGAAAGTTTAAAAATACCTCAGAGAGATTCCATCTTCTCATTTGATAAATCCATTTCAGGAATATTTCACAATTCTAACAATTAGAAAAAATGTCTATGTGATATTTTTATGTTATACTTTAAAGCCTACCTATTATACATATTATCTGATTTACTTCATACACATTTGATTTTTATTTTATGCACATTATTTTATTTAACTTTTGCTACAATGCTGCAAGGTAAATGTACTTCTGCTTTACAGATAAGGACAAATGAGGCTCAGAAATGCTAAGTAACTTTCCTAGCTCACAAAGCTAGTGAGAATTTGATGGCAGTTACCTGACTCCAAATTGCATGCGTTGTCCTCTGCAATGTGCGGCCCCACCATATTCACACCTCACTACAGACAGGAAGCACATATTATTCAGATAATCGCTACCCATTTTCCTTTCATCCTCGTTTTTCCAGCGAGCAAAACATCTTGTACAGTCACTTTCTTTTTTCATTTCAGAAGTGCACTTTGAATAGGCTCAGTACGGCCTGATTTAAGCAAGCAGAAGGAAAAATCCTTACAAAATCTGTGTGGGCCAATCAGCAATGTGACAGAACGTTCGGCAGATGGCGCTGTTTCCACACGAGTGTAACGGCGGCCACAAGCGTTCTGCCGCCAGGGGGCGCCGCGTTCCGCCGGAGAAGCGTGGCTACCGGGCGCGCGGCCGCCGCCTGCCCAGGGCTGGCTGCAGGGCCCACGCCTCTGTCGCGGTGCGTCCTTTCCCTCCAGGTGGGACGCTGCAGGCCATGCCGCTCCCTGTGCCTCCAGACAGCCAGGGCTCTCACGTGCATAGGCTGCTGGACCAAGCTCAGTCCAGGAGGCCGGCTTCAACAGCTTCTGCTCAGCTATCCCGGACAGCACAGGACTGTGCAGAGCCTCCCCTAGACCTCATTCTTTTCAAGGGCAAAGGGAAGCACAGCAGCGTTTGCCTGTTCTTGCCAAGTCAGCACCGAGGAAGTTTCATCAGGGAGAGGCAGGGGCCTCAGGACAGGGAGGCTGCAGGGCGGCCTCGGCAGAAGGTGAGTGCTGGCAGCCCGCGACCCGAGACGTTAAGCACAATGGGGAGAAATGGAGAAAGAAGCTCCTTGAACTTTAGGCCCACTCCGGTGTGTGAAGCAACTGGCCCGAGAGATGAGAGCAGCCTGGTCTTCCCTTCTCGGTGAGGCTTGGGCACTTGTCTCCCTTGCTGCTTCCTGAGTCATAGCCCCGGCCAGTCCTCCAAGGGCCCGCGTTCCACCATGGCCAGACATTCCCTTTGAGAGTCTGCAAAGCTTGTTTTCTCTCTTGGAGAATTCTAGGCAATTCAGGTGAAAGAAAGGATTTTGAATCCAGTCCTCGGCTATGTCAGATGGAAGTGCTTACAAGAGCTGAATTAATGGAATAATTCTTTAACTCCATGATCTGACTCCTGTCTACGTCTTCAATATTTTATTTCATTTTAATTTTTTTTTTAGAGTCAGAGTCTCTCTCTGTCGCCCAGGCTGGAGTGCAGTGGCACAATCGCTGCTCACTGCAGCCTTGACCTCCTGCGCTCAAGCAATCCTCACACCTCAGCCTCCTGAGTGGCTGGGACCACAGGTGTGCCACCACGTCCACGTCCAGTGTTCATTCTCACTATTTTCCCCAACGCCTGCTTTTGCTTTTTTATACTGGCAGTTCCTCGCAATTCTGCAGAAGCGCTGCGTCCTCTGTGATGGCTTTAGGGTTGGTGTAACTTTTCCCTTCTCGACTCCTTCTTGGTTTATCCCCTTTAGAGAATCGATAGCTCCTATCCCAGAAATCCTAAATTTTCACTGCACTTGATTATTTACTTACCCGTCTCTGTCTTCTGGGCCGTCATCTCATTGCGTTCATATTCACCTTTGAATCTCCAGCATGCAACCTGAGGACTGGAGCTCGCACTTAGTAGGTGTTCACTGAGTGAATGAAGGAAGGAATAAAAACACTCTTCCCTTTGCATTTAGGAAAAAAATAGGTAATACAGAGATTTCCATCAAAACCAAACCAAGCCAATGTCTCTTGGAACTACACTGACAGTTTATGCCTTGGACAACTGGTGTGATGGTTTATGGTTTCTTCGTTGTTGCTATGTATGTCTGTAAACGTGTTTGTCTTTTAAAATTACTTACTGGAAAAAGAAGTCCACTTTTACTTCATAAAGTAGATCCTTCAAACAGTCACTACTTTTAAAATAAAGACTTCCCTTGTCCTCCTTGAAAGGTTCTTCTTGGGCTGCATGTTGCAAGGTCCTTCCTTGCAAGGCAGTCGATGCTGCCTCATCCCCTCCCCTGGAGCAGAACTGGGGTTACCTCTGGTAGCTTTGGATGTGACCATCCAGGATTGGCGTTGTAGAGGTGAGACTCAGAGACATAAAATAATCTTTCCATTACTCAGCATTGGAAGATTTCAAAGAAAGTATGTGCAGGAGGCAGAAGGTGGGGTCAGGATTGTTTAAATTTGGGGAGTTGCTTTTCTAGGGCAGTGAGAATTCTCTTGCTGGGTGGAGTTTGGTGCATGCAGCTGGGCTGAGGGTCGCTCCCAGCAGGCAACTCTTAAGTGCCAGCCCAGGCTCTCTGATCTGGGGCTACTCTCCATTGGCAAATGCCACCCTCTGTCTCCCATCATCTCTCCCCGCATCTATGGAGAGGCAGGAAGGAGCTCTGGGAGGTGGGAGAGAGCAGAGGCCACAGTCAGTGTCCTCTGGACATGTTGATAGCTAGAAGCAGAGCTGAGGCCCTGGGGACAGACACCTTGTCCTTATGCTGAAGAGACCCTTTTTTAGCGGTCATTGCAAGTTGAGTTGGGGTAAGGATTCTAAGTCTGGTTTATTTTTTTCTGGAAAGTATATACTTCCTCCGTTTCTCGGCATGATTACTGCCCACATGCCCCCAGGGGATAGCTGTCCTTCCGCAGTAGTGGAAGACATGGAAGAGCATGGACTCTGGAGCTGGACTCTCTGAGTTCAGATCCTGGCTTTGCCTCTTAGTAGCTGTGTGACTTTGGGCCATTCAGGTAACATCTGTGTACCTAAATCACCTGTTCTGTAAGATGGGTTCACCTCATAAGGCAGCTGTGAAAATTAAGCAGATTAGCACATGTTAAATGCTGACAATAGCACCAGCACGTAACCGGCACGCAGAGAACATCAGCTCTTACTGCGCCTGCCTTCTCCTTTCCCCAGCCCTCTCCCTTCAAGGTGGTCCCTGTTCATCTCAACAGGTACTCATTGGTGCCCCTGCACCCAACACCATGACAGGCACTGAGGGGGATACAAGGAAGCTTAGACGTGGTTTCCATTCTCAAGAGGCTTATGACATGGGGACATGGAGACAAAAGCAAAGTAATAAAAATAAAAAACAGTGGGGAGGGAGTGGGGAAAGGATTGAAAAACTTCCTATTGGGTACTGTGTTCACTACCTGGGTGAGAGGATCGTTAGAAGCCCAAACCTCAGTATCATGAATATACTCATGGAACAAACCCACACATGTACCTCTTGAACCTAAAATAAAAATAGAGGTCGGGTGCAGGGGCTCCCACCTCTAATCCTAGCACTTTGGAAGGCAGGGTGGGTAGATCACTTGAGGCCAGGAGTTCGAGACCAGCCTTTCCAACATGGTAGAACCCTGTCTCTACTAAAAATACAAAACTTAGGTGTGGTGGTGCACACCTGTAATCCCAGCTGCTCAGGAGGCTGAGGCACAAGAATCACTTGAACTAGGGAGGTACAGGTTGCAGTCTGCCAAGATCACACCACTGCACTCCAGCCTGGGTGACAGAGCAAGACTCTATCTCAAAAATAATAAGAAATATAAAAAAGAATGGTAAAGAGCAACTTTGTTACAATATATGCCACTAATATATAAGTGTCATAGGAGTTGAAAAGAAGGAGAGAGTGGGATGTGAGTGGCTTCATGAAAGAAGCCAAACTTGATTTGGGCCTGAAAGGGGGCAGAATATGGAGAACGGATTTTATGACTTTCCGCCCCACTATCTACAGCTCTCTGAATTGTTCTGGCTTCTAAATCAAGATGGCAAAAACAGTTGTCACCGCTCAGCTCAGGGAAATTCTCATGATGCCAGTTTACCCGGCAGGTTATACACAGGCTTAGGCCACTGCTGCCTTTGAAACTGTAGGAAAAATGCAAAACGTTCGAGGGCTGTCCCATTCCTCTGAATAAATACCCCTAAAGCAAGTGGCCCGACTCTGGGGTTGAGGTTCCCCCAGGCTTCGATGTTTGCCTGCACTGTGGCTGTAGATGACTGACTTCCAGCCCAGTACATTCCACTCCTCTGAGCTGCTCCTGTTTCCCTCCAGAAGTCTGCAAAGCATTAAGCACTATATATAACTCCAGCCTGAAAGAAAAATGCCTGCCTCTGAGCATCCAGACCGGAGAAAGAGGATTGTCACCTCCGAGGACACACATTGTTCACCTTGAAGCCATGGACACACAGGCCCAGAATGTTCATCCCCTTCTGGCTCTATCTGTAGCTTTTGGGTGGGCTCAAGAAAGTGGAGGCCATGTTGATGACACTCAGTAGGTTAAGACCCCACACATGGGAAGTTGGCTGGCTGAGTGGGGCTTTGTGCAGAGCCTTGTGTAGTTAACCATTAACGGCTCATGAGAATCATTTGAGGAGCCTGTGGAAGTTGCAGATGGTGGGATCCATGCTCAGTGGTTCTGAGTCCGTCGGTCTGCGATGATGCCCAGGGATCTGCGTCTTTAACACGCAAGCCAGGGGATTCTGGCAAGGGTGATCTTGGACCAGATGTGGTAGAGAACAGTTAGCTGGAGCTATTGGCGACTTTGTCAAAGGAGGCAAAGGAAGGAAAAAAGGTGGAAGCTGAAGCAGGGGAAGTGGTTTTGAATGGTTTATGAACTGAATGATGAGGACACAAATTAAGGCAAATCATTTATGACATCATAGCCTCAAGAAGGCCCAGAGCAGGGGTTTACAGCCCCATTCGAAGAAGAACTCAGCCTTGGAGCCATCAACACAGGGAAGCTGAGGCTGGGGACCACGAGGGGTGATGACCTGGGACCAACCCTGCTTCACTCAGAACACCTTCACTTTGATCTATTTTTATATACATGGGTTCCATGTAGGATGTCATTTGAAAACTGGCCACTGCTAAAAGAAGTTAAAAAGAAATCACTAACCTAGAGATTAAGTCTTTGGAAATACCTTAATCTCTTTGGGTGACTGGCGGAGTGGTGTTCTATTAGGTCTAGATCGTTTTATCTGCAAGAGCAGGACGACTTTGGACAGAATGCTTGTGCATAGGCCCTTTCGCTCCTCGTGTTCTTTTCTCCCTTTTAGCCAGTTCTCTTCTAATTTTTCTGTGATCTACATCCATTTGAGAATCCTATGAAAGCTTTGGACCTTTCCTGAGGAAAACGCATCTAGGCACACACCTATGCGCACTGGCATTCAATTTTGGTGGGGGTTATGGGCTCTGTGAAGCCCATCTGTACCTTTGGTGATCACACCCCCTCTCAACTGTTATCTATTTATTTTATAGCGGTACCACGGTTATTCTTTGCTTCGAGTCTTTCAACTAGACTGCAAGCCTCTTGAGTGTAGAAACTGTGTCCTCTACAACGGTGGTCTAAAACGGGAAGGACAAGATGATCCGTTGCATCATAAGAAGGAAGTTTTAGAACTTCTACTTATTTTTAATCTTATCCCTTTTCAGTTTCTATTTTTCTATATTTCTATAATGCTCCTTGTATTAGAATAGTCCTTCATCTTCTCCTCCTCCTCCTCCTCCTCATTATTATTATTATTATTATTTTGAGACAGAGTCTCTGTTGCCAGGCTAGAGTGCTGTGGTCCTATCTCGGCTCACTGCAACTTCTGCCTCCCGGGTTCAAGCGATTCTTCTGCCTCAGCCTCCCGAGTAGCTGGGATTACAGGCATGCACCAGCACGCCCAGCTAATTTTTGTATTTTTAGTAGAGACAGGGTTTCACCACGTTGGCCAGGATGGTCTCGATCTCATGACCATGTGATCCGCCTGCCTCAGCCTCCCAAAGTGCTGGGATTACAGGCGTGAGCCACCGTGCCTGGCCGAACAGCTCATATTATTTAAATAAACATACATATTCTGAAGGTGCCGTGTTAAAAATTTACTGATAAGGATAACATGATTCAGAAAGCTTGGAGTACTCTGCTTTACAGAATTTTTTTTGACACTCATGCTGAGCATTTTGCTAGGTATTGGAGATATAAAAAAATGATGTAGTTTCTACTCTCAGGGAACTTACAGTTTAATCTTGCACATAGGTGTTTCGTTTTGAATGGAGGAGCTGAGATTTGAGTCTGGCTTATTTGGCTCCAAGTCGGTAACTAGATGATTTAATTTTTCCAAGGTGGGTCTTGCGTTGCATATTTAGGAAGCCACTGCCTCTGGGAAAACCACCCCATAGAATATGCTCCCACTTGGTATGAACTGTGAAGACAGGGTCGCTGATCTTATCATCCTTAGGTAGAGACGCTAGTAGCAGTAGTTCTGGAGTTCTTACACGGAAGCTGCTCAAGAGTGGCACTTTCATTAGAAGGACAAAGCTTGAGACTGCGGTTGAATGCACTCTTGCACAGCAACCCGCCGCGATTACTTAGATTTTATTGATTTGCTGTGGTCTTAGGGACATGATGGAGACTATGGGGTAGAAATTGGGTACAGTTATCTCAAGCCATTTCTTTCTTTTTTTTTTGAGATGGAGTCTCCCTCTGTCGCCCAGGCTGGAGTGCAATGGCATGATCTCGGCTCACTGCAACCTCTGCCTCCTGCGTTCAAGCGATTCTCCTGCCTCAGCCTCCTTAGTAGCTGGGATTACAGGCGTGTGCCACCACGCCCGGCTAGTTTTTGTATTATTAGTAGAGACGGGGTTTCACCATGTTGGCCAGGCTGGTCTTGAACTCCTGACCTCAGGTGATCCACCCACCCCGGCCTCCCAAAGTGCTGGGATTACAGGCGTGAGCCACCGCGCCCGGCATCAAGCCACTTCTTAGAGTTGCCTCAGGATCTCATGAGAAACTGAAGTAAAATTTTTGGGAAAAGGCAACCAGTGGAAGTGGCTGGGGCAGAGGAGCCGGGATGAGAACACAGCTGAAGAGAGAACATCGCAAGGCTGCTCAGGGCTTCCTGGCAGCCTAGGACATCCAACCCCAAACAGCGTATTTCTCAGAGCAACTGGTAGCCTGGACCCATCTCTCAACAGCTGTCGACCATTTATTAGTAAGACTCCACTGAAGCTAAGGGAATGGGGAAGGAGAGCAGACAAATGGGGAAAATAGAATTGTGTTAATGACCAGTCCATTTCCATGAAGCGAAGGTGACCCGGTCTGTCATCTCCTCGCGGTGGCTGGTGTTTTCTTGGCGCTGACATTTGCAGAGTGCCCGCAGCTGGGTGTCTGTTGCCCCATTGCCATGGAGACCCCAGCTGCAGAGACGTCTCCTTTGAGACTGTGCCGCCCGAGATTTCAGGAACCATTTTGGAAGCATTTGTCCCAACAGTGCCTGCTAATCTCCCTTTCATTTGTAATTATTTTATCGCCTTGGTTCTCTGCCTTGGCATCGTTCCGGCAGCTAACTCTGCTCCCCGACACGGGGTCCGTGGGGAGGTGTCGGCCGCCGCAGCCCTGTCTGGGTGAAGATGAAAAGCGAGTGGAAAGGCAAGACTTGCTAGGGTGCTGCTGTCTTCAAACAGGCCCCGTCTCCTGGAGGCAGCCCTGGGAGGGCCTTGGCTGATTGAAGTAGCCCGAATTATGAAGCCTGAAGCCTTTGAGGCCAGCCGCCCCATCCAGGCCAAGAGTAATTGAACAAATAGTTTATCTGGCTAACCAACAGCTGTAGAGCCCAGGCGATTTGGAGAGGATTAGGGGAGAGTAGTGAAAGAATACTCCCACAGGGTCCTCCAAATCCTCATCCTGAATCCTACCAACGAAGAACACATGTTGGAGCCCTGGAATTGCTTTTTAAGTTCGTTTCTCTCCCTTTCCAAGCGACTCGGTGCAGCGCTGGCAAGAATTTTAAGTGGCTGAAGCAACGTCTTTGGGGTCCCTGCCATTGGGTTCCTTTCAGTTGCCTCCTTCAATTCCTCCAAACCTTGCTTCATCCCAGACAGCTCAGATTCATGCAGCGATTCTGATCGCCCTGGGAGGTGCCTGAGGGTTGCTGCCTTTTCCTCAAGTCTACATTGCTGGCAGCTGTTGTAATGTCTAAGCGAAGGGCCAGGACCAAGTTCAGGTTAGGATAAAAGGGGAGGTGAGAGGGTGGCTGGATAAAGAGAGAGGACATGAGGAATTCCCTTCCCTGTGTGAGAAAAAGTTGAAAAAAGAAGAAAAAAAAGCTCCAAATGAATGAAAGGATTAAATATTTAAAAAAAAAAATCTGTGTGAGTACTAGATGAAAACTTACAAGAATTTCCACGTTAAAACCTTTACAACCTCGGGATGGGTGATGTGTTTTTCACTATGATTCAAAATTCAGAAATTACAAAAGCTGGAGAAGACTGGTAAATTAATATTTTCCATGGCAAAAACACCACTTGCAAATATAAACTGGGTAGAGTGCTTGCAACTCTTATCATAGAAAATGGCTAAATTCTGGCTGGGCGTGGTGGCTCACGCCTGTAATCCCAGCACTTTGGGAGGTCGAGGTGGGTGGATCATGAGGTCAGGAGTTCGAGACCAGCCTGGCCAATATGGTGAAACCCCGTCTCTACTGAAAAACAAAAAAAAAACAAGACAAACCAAAAAAGCTGGGCGTGGTGGCGCATGCCTGTAGTCCCAGCTATTTGAGAGACTGAGGCAGAAGAATCGCTTGAACCCGGGAGGCAGAGGTTGCAGTGAAGTGAGATCGCACCACTGCATTCCAGCCTGGGTGACAGAGCAACACTCCATCTCAAAAAAAAAAAAAAAAAAGGAAAAAGAAAATGGCTAAATTCTTTATAAGGAACTCAGAGATGCCAATCAGCGAAAGACCAAAACCTAAAATAAAAATGGATAAAGGATATAAACAGACAGCTCATAGGATAGAAAATAGAAATGTCCACTAAGGCAGATCACTTGAGGTCAGGAGTTCGAAACCAGCCTGGTTTTTCATGGTGAAACCCCGTCTCTACTAAAATATACAAAAATTAGCCGGGCGTGCTGGCAGGCGACTTAATCCCAGCTACTTGGGAGGCAGAGGCAGGAGAATCATTTGAACCTGGGAGGCGGCGGTTGCAGTGAGCCGAGATTGAACCATTGCACTCAAACCTGGAGGATAAGAGCGAGACTTCTCTCAAAAAAAAAAAAAAAAAAAAAAAAGTCCACTAAATATGTAAAAGTGATGTTCAGTGTCACTCATGATAAGAACAATGTGAATTAAAACTACTCCAAGATACCATTTTTCACCTGTCAGATTGGAAAGAATCCTAGTTTGACAACGTACTATGTTGGTGTATCTGTGAGGAAACGGAACTTTCTGATGTTGTTGGCAGGTAAAATGGACAGCAATTTGGCATTATCTGTCAAAATTACAAAGGCATGTAACCTTTGACCCAGCAATGACACTTTTGGGGATTTACCTTATAAAATATCACGTACCTGAATAATGACATGTGCACAATTTATTAGTTACCACTGGTTTTTTAATAGCAAAAGATTGGAATCCCACTCACTTATTCATCAAGTGGGAAATGATTTCATAAATTATGGTACTTTCCTATGGTGGAATACTATACAGCTGTAAAAAAGAATGAGGAAGGTTTCTAGGAACTGATTTCCAAGGTATATTATATGAAAAAAAGTCAAGGTGTAGTAGAGTGTATACAATATGCTATCCTTCTGTGATGAGAAAAGAAAAAAAGAAAATGTCTGTGTTTGTTTGCAGTATCTTAAAGAAACTCTGGGAAAGGGTACCCTAGATACTAGTAAAATGAATTAGCTGTGCACGTATGTGGAGGAGATTGTAACTGGGGTGGAAGTAAGACTTCACTGTATACTTTACTGTGTGAATTGATTTTTGAGCCAATGTAATGCCTATTCTAAAACAAAATAAAGCACTGCATATAAAGGGCAAAATTAAAACATAATGGAAAAACTACCAAAACCCGATGAGGAAGTCATTGTTCCAATGCCCAAGTGTGGGTGGAGTGAAGCAGAGAACAGTCTCCACCGCTTCGCAGGTGTGGAGGAATATGGCTGGACGGAATTAGCAGAAGAGCACAGCTCCCGTGGACTCTGTCCTCCCAGAGCCTCTCACCCCGGTCAGCCTGGGAAGGGGGCCTGAACCAATGAACCAGAGCCTCTCAAATGTCAGCCTGAGTAATTTTTTGCCTCTAAGTATTCTTATGTGGCTTCTTCTGAGCAGGTTCATGAATTTTCCTTTTCTTTACAGGCATCTTACAAATCCTTAAGGAGGAGGCTGTGTCCCCAGAGTCCTGTAGTCGGGACATTTGAGAATTTGGGACCCAGTTGGAAGTGGTTGCGTATTTCCATTGCGTGGGAATATGTAAAAGGACTTTATCTGCAGGTAGCTCCAAAGACAGGAGCATGACAACGGCTGAGCTTTCAGCCCCCATTCTGTCCTGGCTCCCACGGAGGCCATTCTTTCAGACCAAGAAGCTAAATCTGAAAAAAACAGCCCAGGGTCAGAGCAGCCTGCTTGGAGTGGGCTATGGGGCTGATTGATCTATTTAGAAAACATTTATATGGCACTTAGCATGTGGAAGTACTGGCTTAGTGCTTTGCAAATATCAACTCACTCACTTCTCCTCATAACAATGTGTGAGGAAACTAGTTTCGGTATCATCAATTTAAAATGTGAAACTGAGGCACAGAGAGGTTAAGCAACTTGCCCAATATCACACAGCTGGCATATGGCAGGTCAGGATTCAAAACTAGGCAGTCAATATTTCACCAAAACACTGTGCTGGCTTTTTAAAAAATTGAGGCAATATTCACATAACATGAAATTGTTTGTTTTAAAATGTACAATTCAGTAGCATTTAATACATTCAAATGTTGCGCAACCATTGCTTCTATCAAGTTCCAAAACATTTTCATCATCACCAAGGGAAATCCTATACCCATTAGCAGTCATTCCTCGTTCTCCCTTCCCCCAGCCCCTGGCAATGTCTACTATACTCACTGATGCTATAGATTTGCCTCTTCTGGAAATTTCATACAAATGGAATCACACAATATGTGACCTTTTGGATCTGGCTTCTTTCACCCAGCACAATGTTTTTGAGGTTCATCCGTGTTGTAGCATGAGTCAATACCTCACTTTTTTTTTTTAAACATCTGGATTATATTCCATTGTGCGGATTTGCTACATTTTGTGTACCTACTCATCCAGCTGCACACTTGGATTTTGACCACCTTTTAGCAAGATAGTGCCACTGTGAACATTTGTGCCCAGGCTCTCATTGAACACCTGTTTTCAATTCTTTTGGACAGTATGCTGACTGTTTAATAGAAGCAAGGAGCAGGTGCTCTCACCTTCCCGAGTGTTTGCTCTTGAAGTTATCACCGCCACCCCCCCCAACTCCTTAATCATTTTTCCTAGAAAAAAATCCAAGAAGGATAGAAAAGTTGTCAGATCACTGAGTAAGGAAAGTCTGCTCTGGGGAAGAAAAACAAGAAGGAAAAAATAATAGTGGAGACTATACTCACCACCAAAACCCTAGTCATTTTCAGCTGCCATTCAATCTCCAGTTGCCACAGGTGATAGGGCTGGGACGACCGTAGCCAGCCTTGTGTGATGGAACGGTGAGCCTGCTGAGGCTCAATTCCATCCCAGGGGCCTCCCTGCCTTCTAAGCAGCTCCAGTGTGCATGTGCTGTTGCCAAAGATGCCTGCCCTCCACCTTGCCCTGAAGAGTCAGAGATAATGCCGTGTGAGAGCCACAGTGGAAAGTTGGCTTTCTAATGGTCTGGACAAGCCGCCTCCTGCTCCTCACCATCCACAAAGTCTTGGGAATCAAGGTGTCTCCTTCCATATTCTACAACGTTCCATGGCTATTCTTTCTATATTCCAGCTTTGGGAAATTCATCATTAAATTATTGTTCAGCTTTTTTCTCCCCTGCCCTTTAGTACTGACCAATTCAAGATCCTATGAGTCCACATAAGCCTCATTTTCTAGCCTCAAGTTCTTCATGTCTCTTTTTCACCATGCGGCCTGGAAAAGACCTAGTTGGGCTTGATCAGATTGGAATTAAGTCAGGGACAGCACATGGCTCCTGAGCCCAGGGCAGCTCTGCACTCCTGAAATTTCAAACCTTTGCTGAAAGCTTAATTTCTTCCTTTTAAAAAATGTTGTTCTTCCACCACTGCCCATGGTTTTTATACTCTTTCTTTGTTCTATAAATGTCTAGAACAAAAGTCGCAAACTGGTGACCTCAGGTTGAGTGTGACCTGCAGACATATTTTCAAATACAGTGCTTTTAAAGAATGAACTAATTGGGAATTTTGCATACAAATCCGGTTATCTAGCTTCTCTTGAAAAATAGTCAGGTCTAGCCACACACAGCTGGCATTCTATCATAGAACAATCAGTTGACCCTGAGTGGTGGCTGTCTCTGAGGGGTCTCCAACTCAGTAGAGACCCCCGACTCATACAATTTATGTCTCTGGCCTGATCCTTGTGCAGATTTTCTCGTTTATGTGACCTTCCTGACTGTTTGTCTACAGTTATAGGCAGAACAGAAGCAAATTACTTTACAGGTTTTGGGTAAAGAATTGCAATCTATTTTGGACAAATGCCTTTAGTTTTTGGTGACTTCCTGAATCCCAGCCTCAGTATCAATGAATGATCACACACTTCAGCAATTTATTGTGGGGGCCTCTCCTATACAAGGATGGCGGAAACAGAGAATACAGGTTGGTATTTCAGTTATTTTTACTTTAATTTTCCACCTTTTGTTGACTTTGAAAGGTATTCAGTGACAGGTTGCATTGGTGTGTAAAATGCTTTATAGAATCAGGCCAATTATTATTGTTCTTGGAGGGGAGACATCTTTTTGTGGACACGAGGTTGCTTCACTGGAATGCTGACAGAAGAGAAGTGAAAAATTGCTTGAGACCCTAAGAGTTCATTCGGTCATGAATCTGACACCTGGAATAGCTAAGGGATTTTTAAAAATCCTTAATTGAAAAAATTTTTTTTAAACTCGTAGATCTGGAAGGAGCAGGAAGAAGGGATGACAGGTTTCAAAAAAAGGAAGAGGGAAGAATTTTAAAAAGGACACTGTTTACGAATGTGCTTGTGTGCATGTGTGTTTATGTGTGAATGTGCGTATATGTGGAATGGAGGGCGTGTGACTTTGTGCATGATAAAGGGAGATTGCATGCTCGTGTGTCATAGGAGATTTCCCTCGAGTTCCCCTTCAAGATGTTTGTTTACTGAAGGCAGAACAATTTATGAGGCGCTTCCATCACCGTTACCAAATGACTTGTGATCATTGCCCGAAGTGTCAGTCTGAACTCCTTTCACTCAATTTTTCATTCCTCCTCCCTTTCCACGGTCTCTGCTAGCACGGGAAAGAGTTATTCAAAAGTATTTACTGAGATCCTATTACTTGCCTTCAGTCATTCTGCACAGTGGGAATTGCAGGCAATGCAAAGGCTGGAAATAAGGCAGGGTGGGTGTGCTCAGGCATAGACAGCCATGGGCTGCCCTGGAGTTTGCTGGGAGCACAGGACGGCGCAGAGGGGCAGTGGCCGTGGTTGGTGCTCTGGTGGCTGCAGAAAATGATTGAGATTTTATTCTAATTGCAGTGGGAATTCACTGAAGAATTTTTAAGCAGGAGAGCAATGTAGTTTGATTTATATTACCATGGCTGCAGAGAAATAAGTATACTTTCATTTATATATTAAAAATTAGAGAGAAATTTAAGAAATTGTTAATTAATTAAAAATAACATCGATAAACCCATTATATGTTAACAAAAATAACATGATTTTTTATGAAAAATATTTTCCAAAGCAAAGAAATTTTAGTGAGAAAAGTAGCATCGCTTTACCTTTTTGCAACTCTTGCTAATGTTTGGCTTAAAAGAAGATAGTTGAATTCTCATGTTTGCTTCTGAATAAAATGTGATGTGTTATTTTAGCTAAAATATATGAAGAAAATCTGGCTTCATACAGAGATGTAGTTGTAAAGGGGAGAGGTGCTTAGTACATAAATGTGGATATTTTTCTACATGAAAAATTGACAAGTAGTAATTTCTTAAAGGTGAATTTCAATATGGATTCTGAAACCACATCAATGCACTCCATACTTACTTACATTAAAATCCATTGACCAATCTTGCATTTGAATAGATCTTTTACTTATGTATGATCTTATAACATCATGCATTGGTCATTTGGAAAATAATGACCCGCTAAATTATGCAGATCCTCCAAATGCTGACAAATATTATTATACAAGAGAAAAATAATCACATTTGTTAGTAACAGCACTGATCTCACTGGAAAGTCTTTAAGGGTTGGGGAGCTGTCAAGTTTTCAGTGATGGAAACAAGTTTTCCAAGATGATAATTTTTGCTTGAAAGATCAAATTTTATCATTGGTGACAAATATTGCCAATTGTTTTCATTGAAGTGGCAGGCTCATTTTATTTGTTTTTGTGAAAATGTCTCTAAATATCCATATCTAAGTAAACATAGTTTGCTTGTCAGTCCCTCAGTAATAGCATTCCATGAAAAAGTGGCTAGTTTAGCTGGCAATTCAAATAATCACACATCATTTTATCCTCTAGACAGCTGTTGTACTTCAGTACACAGCAAAGTGTTTTGCATGCAGTGTGTAACATTTTTTATAAGTATGTACTCAAGGACTGAGATTTAATAGAATTAATATTTTTTACTGTTTCATGAAGAACATTCTTAAGTGAAACGGATATTTTTGTATTTTAGTTATGAGTGCGTGTAAAGGAAGAACACAATGACTACTAGTAAAGTGTATTAGGCCGTTCTTGCATTGCTATAAAGAAATATCTGAGACTGGGTAATTTATAGGAAAAGAGGTTTAACTGGTTCTGCAGGCTGTATGGGAAACTTAGTGCTGGCATCTGCTTCTGGGGAGGCCTCAGGAAGCTTATACTCATGAAGTGGGAGCAGGCATGTCTCATGGCAGAAGCAGGAGCAAGTGAGAGAGAGTGTGGGGGGAGGTGCACCACACTTTTAAATGACCAGATCTTGCAAAAACTCACTATCATGAAGACAGCACCAAACCTTGAGAGATCTGTCTCCATGATCAAAACACTTCCCACCAGTCCCCACCTCCAGCAATATAATTCAACATGAGATTTGAGTGGGACAAGTATCCAAACTATCATCAAGTTTGGTGCTACAGCCTTGATTTGTGTTAAGACACCAGCAGTTTTACTCATCATTGCTTTTGCCTCATCAGTATAAACATGAACACAGTGAAAAAGACAAATAATGTCTTAGCGTTATTTTGAAAATAGAGTTGACCTTGCAGATCCCTGAAAGAATTTTAGAGATTCCTTAGTGGTCTGTGGATCACACTTTGAGAAACACTGACTTAGATTACTGAGTGCTCAAAGTCTATAAGTATTAAGTCGACTAAACAGTTGTATTGTTTTAGAGAAAACAGTCTTATAAATTTGGCATGTGGGAAAGTCTCTTGCCCATGAATAATCATCTCCACACTTCTCGTGGTATGAATAACCATTTTGCTACACATTAATATGTATTAAATTCACAATTTCCCTTTATCTTTCTCAAGCCCTAATATCTTCCCATGTTATTGATGATGAAATAGGTTCATCTCATTTCAGACTCAGCAGAAGTGGGGTACAGCTGCGTTTGATTTCTGAAAAATACTCAAAATATCACCCATTTTATTATGTACAATGCCACAAAAATGTCTATAAGTAACTACTTTTCATTTCATATGATTACTAAATGTAAGCAGAATTTACTGGGTGTTTTATTATATAGGTGATTAACGCCTGGTAAAAACAACGTTTTGCAACACTACTTCATCTTGCATAATTCTGCGAAAGAGATTCAGGAGTAGAGTTCCTGAATGTTGCCATAAAACAGAGATCACCTTAGGCCTCTGTTTCCTTGGCTGTAAAACAAACTCACTGATGACAATCACAATTCTTCACCTCTGTTAGAGAAGAAAGACAGCAGATGTGGGTCCATGCCCCAGAGGTGTGACCTGGCCAACCCTCTTTGAATTTATGGTGGGGTGGATTTTTGGGGTGGATTTAGAACACCAGGGGTGGCTGGGAAGGACAGGGCACAACAGACTAGTATTCCCACCACCTCTTCTCTTCAGGATCTTATGGACATTGGAGGGCCCTAGACCTGTTCTGACTATGGGTCCTCCATCAGAAAGCATGAGGGAGATGTTGATATTTTATGGAAAGCCCATGGGATTTTGAAAGGCCATTCATGTTTCCCAGCAGAACTAGAGTATCGAATTGAGTTCAGACTTGCTCCATGCAACCATTGTCAGGTCACATGACATCTTTAGGTCTCAGCTTTTCATCTGTAAATGCAGGCCGCTGGGCTCGGGGATGCCTAACACTTCTTCCAGATGCACTGGCACTGAATTCCAGGAAGTCTGGTGATTGAGGGATGGCACCAGGAAGAGGCCCAGACGATTTTATGAAGGTATTAAATGCCACCTTTAGGGGGTGTGCGAGGCCTCCCCGCGGTCCTGAAAAGTTACGTAGCCAATTCTTCAGCATTTCCAATGTTTCTGGGAATCTGAGTTCCTAGGTGGAATGGAATTTTCTGTCTAGGGAACCAATCTGAGGTGGAGCTAATGCAGAGATCAGGAAAAGTGGCCACAGCAGACATTCCACGGGGGAAAGAGTAGAATAGCTAAACCAGTCTAGTGAGATTGAACAAAAGGAGGGTGCCAGGCATGAGCCTTAGTTCTAGGCTCACGTAGTCTTTAGTTCTAAGGCTAATCTTAGGGAAGAGTTTTGGGGAGATGGTGGAATGGTGGAGATTCATAGCTGTCCCAAAAATGAGTTTATGTTTTCGTTCAGCAAACATTTATTGATCTAGGAATGTGTTGGGTGTTGGTGAAACAAACAAGACAGATTGGGGTGGGTTCTCAGCCACACGCAAAGCCAGCCATGGCCAAGGATGTTGCCATAGGGTGGGATGAGGGGCATGGCCAGCTACTTTCAGACAGATGAGTATATGTAGTCTAGGGGCCGGAGATGCCCTCTGAAGGCAGCCGCCTAGAAGGGTGCGTAGAGGTTAGTGAAGAGAGTTGAAGGCAACAGGGAGGGAAAGAGAAGGAGGCATGAGTGGGGTGTCGCTGTGCTGGGAGACCTGGAGGGGATGGAGGCATGGCATCTTGGGAGATGGGTAGAAGTTGAGTCTGGTTCTTTTGTTGAGTGAGAGATGGAGGACTGGGTAAGAAACAAGGCTAAAGTGGTTGGGCGGGGTTGGATTGTCTTAAGGAGTTGGAACTCATGGAAGTTCAGTTTCCATAGAAACCCCTGAAAGCCTTTAGGGAAGGGACCTGGAGGAGCTCTTTCAACTGGAGCGGTGAATGGATTGCAAGGGAACGTGACTGTAGGCTGGGACAGCTGTTAGGGGTGGTTGTAATCTTCCAGGTGCGAGATGATGTGGACTGAAGTGGACTGAAATGGTATGGAGACAGTCGGAGGGAACTGAGAGATGATTGGGTGCCAGTCAGACTGGGTTTGCAAACCTATGACTTCACTGAGAAATGAGCAAAATGAGTAACGTGTTCCCCTCAAGCAATACAGATAATGTGGAGAGGTACTCGTTTCCACTGGAACTTCCTCCTCCACCGAATCCGACTGCTGTACCTGTGTGGATAGGTGACCTACAGACCGACCGCCCCACCTCAGGGGTCCTGTGTGCTTCACGACTAAAATCCTCTGGCACTTTCAGCCTCATTGAAGAAAGATGAAATCCAGTTGGCTGTAACCAGGGACCTGGAGTAATGTGATGGTGTCTATTACCCGGGAATGGTGGTGAAAGTCTCTAACTCCATTTAAGATACACTTTCTTCTGTGATCTGTTGATTTTTTTGCAGCCCAGCTGTTTCCACTCAAAATAGTGACAGAGCACGTTTGCCACTCAGATTCTTGAACTGGGAGGAGGTGAGTATTCTTCTCCCAGCAGGAGAACTGGTTTTGTTGCTTCTGGCCTCAGAGGTGGCCCAGAGGCACTCAGAGAACTGGAGACCAGGAGGGGTGTTGTGTCAGAGGGCCAGTGACCAGGATTCTAACAAAGCGTTTTCCACCAGGTGCTGGACATGCTGCTTACTGCATTGCTGGAGTGCAAGATTAGCTGGTCTACGCTCAGAGTGCCTGGGGCCTGAGTTTGCTGGAGATGTGGTCTGAGGACTCTCCGGGGAGGTGTGAGTTCATGTCCTGTAACTCTAGAACTGCCCAGAGCTTGGTGCAGTCGTACACTTAGATCTGACTGACTGTCTATTCTTATCTTTCCCAGGCTCTAGCAAGTTCACAAGGACACCAAACAATCTCCCAGACTTAGACTGTACAGTGGCTGCTCTGGTACTGTTGCTGGAGCCTTCTCCCCTCTCCTCCCCTTCCCAATAGTTTCCACTGCAATGGGTGTAGCAGTGATACAGACAGCAAATAGAGGTGCTGTTGATGTTGCTGCTGCACCCTTAAAATTCTATAGAACTCATAGGGTGTACTCCGGAAAAATGATTGTCATAACCTTATTCATTGACTTATTCGACGAAATATGTACTGAGTGTCTACTAGGTGCCAGGCACTGTAATAGGTTCATGGAATAAATCTGTTAATAAAATAAAGAGCCCTTCTCTTGTGGAGGTTTCATTGTAGTGAGAGGTGACAAACAATAAATGTAATATTTTGACTCTTTTGAAAGACTTCACCCCCAAATTTAGCCCAATCCATTCAGGAGGACGCATCCCTCTCTCTTGATGCCAGGTGTGGCCAGGGAGCCAGTGCTTGTCAAGAAATCTAACCTCCTGCTGTTGCAGGGGGGTCTGTTCTCCTTATGACCTGGGTAGAGAGAGAGCAGAGCCAATGAATACGTACAGTGATGTATGTAATATGTGAGAAGGTGAAGGATATGGTAAAAGGGGAAAAACAGAGCAGATTAAGTACACGTTACATGTAGTTCTTGTTTCCAATCATCTGTAAACAGGGCATTTCATTCAAGGCCATTAGAATCTGGTCCAGATACTGGTGGATCTACGTCTGAGAACGAGGGTAGTCGCCCAGGGCTAGGACACACTGCTTGGAAAGGTGGGGAGGCCTCAGCTGAAGTGATGCGTGGCTTCTGTAAGATTAGTGCCCCTTTATGTTCACTTCTGTCAAAAATGTAGGGAGAAGCTTGTGGTTATTCCTCTGAGGGATTGGAATTGTAAATGACTGAGGGACAGAGGTGCTGGAAATTTTTTATGCAGGTGAAATGATCAGGCGAAGGGCTGAGCCTGGGCTGTGGCCTCATCTGCTTCAGTCTCGCAGGTGGCTGGGTGGGCTCTGCTCTGCGTTTCCTCCTGACCTTTAGATGCGTGGGATTTCAGGGCTTAGTTCATTGCCAATGAAGCAGCAGTCTGGGCGCTTACTGAGCCTCTCCCTGTGTTTGCAAATAATTATCATCCAGTTCACAGTGGGTGCTGCAATGGTCTCACTTCCTTTAATTAATTTGTTCTGTATTAATTATTGGGGTATTTTGTTTTATAAAGGTGATGACTCACCCAGCCCGGCAGGTTCAGAACTGCCCTGTTGGCATTTGACTGACAAGGGCTTGGTCTCCCAATTCAGCCCAAACCATTCAGAGGATGCATCATTCCCTCTTGATATCAGGCGTGGCCAGGGAGCTGGTGCTTGCCAGGGAACCTGACCTCCTGGAGCAGAGATGTTGTCAGAGCTGCTGAGTCAGGGAGGTCAGTTCTGTTCATGACCTGTGTGGAGAGCGAACGGAGCCAGCCAATAGAGAAAAGCCCGGCGGGCTAGGGGTCGCACAGGAAAGTGGCTTCCAAGGCAACGTGTTAAGTGACCTTGAGACTGGAGGTCCTTCTGCCAGAAGCCTCTGAAACTCAGGTACCCAGAGGGTCCTGAAGTGTCCTTGGGGAATACAGCACAGAGTTCTTCGTGGGACACGAGGGATATTTCTGCTCGGCTTTTTCTTGGCGTTTTTTCCTTGAGTGCTTTCCTAAAGCTGCTTTTTATCCTTCCAAGTCATTCTCTCTGGTTGTCACTGCGTATTTCTTTCCTGGAGCTTCTGCGTTCTTGTTGCAAGTTTATTCTCACTTTCTACTGGAAATCCTCTGAAGCTGAAGGCTGTTGACCCAAAGACCAGTGTGCCGGGCAATGAAACTGTGAGGCATTGCTGGATCTCCATGTGGAAGAGATTCCAACATGCGGACCTGTCACCCGCGTTATTGCCGTCGCCCCCTCATTGCCATTCCCCGACCCATGCACAACTTGGCTCCTCTCCAGCCCATCCTCCAGGGACATTTTTCCAGATCTCAATCTGACTGTGTCGCTTGCCTCTTTAAAGCTCTTCAGTGGACACCTGTCACTTACGTAACACACCTGGAGCCTCGACTTGGCACACAGGTTCTCCCCTATCTTGTCCCTGTGCCTCCCTGCTCCAGGTCAGCTCCCGCCACTCTCCTGTGGCTACTCAGTAACAGGGCTATTTGGGGAAGGGTTGGAATACAGGATGCATTTCAGCCTCCACACTTTTGCACATTTTGTTAGCTCTCTGGATTATCAGTTTCCAAACTCACCTTCTTCTTGAGCTCCTCATGAACTTGCTCAAAACCTTCTGCCTCTGGGAAGCCTTCCTGTCTCATGCCAGGCCCAGTTCCTGCATCCTTGTCCCACGGCACCTTGCGTCCCAGATCCAGCCCCTCGTGGTAACTGTCATTTGCTGTCCTGCTGGCCCCCACTGTTCGATTATACTCTTCCTGGAGCCGGAGTCTGGACCTTATTTATCCTTAGAATTCCAGGCCTCACAGAGAGATTTGCCTGAAGTAGGAAACGAATGAATACCTCCTAAAAAATGTGAACAAATGAAGGAACGAATAAAGCAAGAATCTCAATCAATCGTTTGTTCCAATGGAGATGTACGTTATCCAAGAACAAAGTTTCTGAATTTTTAAAAGCCTACATCTTCTTCCGAGAAGCATAACATCTTTTTCTCTAATGCAATTGAAATTTCAAAATAAATAAAATATTGTTATTAAACCAAATCAAAGCAATGAGGTTTGAATATGCTAATTCAATCTATACACGCTGTACTCGGTAGGGACTGCCATCTCCCATCCCGCATCATAGGCCCCTGCTGTGTGGGGCACCTGCTTAGTCAATTTGCTAAAAGTCACATGGGTTTTGGCCATTTGGGAATCGGCTTTCTGCAAGGCAGCCCACTGCCCCATCACAGAGTGAGAGCGCCTGCTGTTGGGGGGAGGGTACTGAGTCCATCTTCTAAGCCAGGCCCTGCTCTGCTTTCCCAGACCTGAAAACCCTGTCCCACAGTCACACGGAAAAGGCACCTTCAAACTTCTGTAAGCCTAGACTATACAACTCCACCAGCTGGAAGTTATTTCTCATAATGAACTCAATTCTTCCATGCCATGCTTTAAGTCACTTCCCTCCTGTTCTGCCTGAGAAGATGGAAGAAAACCTGCCTCGTCTTGTGCCCAGTAGGTTGTTTCTTCAGTGAATGAAACCTGCAGGATGAATTTGCTTTTATGGTTGGCCACATCACAACTAAGTGTGTGTATATGTTTGGGCTGGGGTCTAGGACGGGGTTCGGTCTGCCTGGGGGTCATTTTAAATGGTCCAGGTTTGGGAGGGAGGGTTTGGAAGGAAGGAAGGGAGAGCTCTGATGTCAAAATTAATTAAGGGAGTTAAGAGCGTGTGATTTGAAATCTACGTGATTGGAGGAAGTACAGACTGTGGGAGAAGGAGATGGGAGGTGGTGTAGCTGAGTGTGGGATTCGTGAGTTCCTCAGAGGTGAGCTGTGCCCTCCCAGAGGAGGCCACAGCGAGTCTCACTTGTCAGAAGGCAGCTGAGAAGGCTGTGTCTGAAGCAGAACCCCAGGTTCTGGGAATCTGGGGGAGGAGCTAGGGACCAGTGGATATGAGTGGATGTGTCTTCCCACCTGGCAGGAGGTCCTCATTCAGCCAGAGAAGTTCCGCATCAGGCTGGGTTTGGAGGTATGATTTAGGTTCTTCCAGAGTGGATCTTATATCCCATGCTGTTCATTTTCTAGAAAATTCTTTAGCCCAGGTTAGATATTTTGTGTCTGGCCCTTCCATGATTTTCCCTCCATCCCCACCAATGTCCTCTGAGGAGTCCTGGTCTCTAGAGGATCTTGTACCTCCTTCTCTCACTTTCCCCATTTGCCTGACTTTCTCCAGCTTGCTGCCCTCGGAGGACTGATTAGGGATCAGAACAAAGTAGGAGGAGCCAGGACTCCTGGGTCCAGCCACTGGCTTGGCTGGGCCTTGCTTTCTTCCTTCTGCGACGTGGGCAGCTTGCTGTTTCACCTCCCTTGAGCTGCCCAGTTAATGATTACTGAGTTCCCAGGGAGTGCAATGCCCCGCAGCTTTCCAGGATGCAAACTGGTAATTTTTACTTTTTGCCAAGCCTCCTACATCAGCTCCAGTTTCATAACCCCAGTCACCCTTCCCCTTCCCTCCCTTGCTGCACGTACTGACCCCTCCCCTCTAGCCCAGATGCACACCTGCAGGAAGAATTGGCACGGACTCCTTCCCATCTGTCACCACTTCAAATAGCTTGAGTGTGCTGATGACAGATAAAGTAATTGCAGAGCATACGAATGATTTAATATTTGATGTGTTAAAATAATTTTTTAATGCCATGCATTTGTATAATTTATAGCTGGAATCCATGGTTTTTGTCTTGCTTCCGCTTCTCACCTGACTGCTTCTCCATGAGAATGGTGGAGAATTCACCCCCGGCCCTGGTTTTTGCTTTGTGAGTTTACAGGGAGAAATGGGCAGCATTCTGCAGTATTCACAATGACTGTTGATTCCTGAATCTCCAGGGCCTGTTCCATTGTGAACATGTTAAGGTACTTAAAAATATTTGATGAATGAATTATTAAGGAGCAATTTGGGATTCATCTATCAAGTATTTACGGAGGGCTAGTGTGTGCCAAACTCCATCCTAGGTAGTAGAACACAGCATTGAGCAAGACAGACCAGGCCCGTGCCCTGAAGGGGTTTAGGGTTTGGTGGGAAAAACT